>NC_133328.1:129720815-130320815 GCF_042186555.1 Aquarana catesbeiana
AGGGCCGGGGGTGCGATTTGGGTCATTTTTGACACAATTTTGGCTAAAAGGGCCGGGGGTGCGATTTTGGTCATTTCTGACCCATTTTGTGCTAAAAGGGCCGGAGGTGCGATTTTGGTCATTTTTGACCCGTTTTTGGCTAAAAGGGCCGGGGCTGTGATTTTGGTCATTTTTGACACGATTTTGGCTAAAAGGGCCGGGGGTGCGATTTTGGTCATTTTTGACCCGTTTTCGGCTAAAAGGGCCGGGGGTGCGATTTTGGTCATTTTTGACACAATTTTGGCTAAAAGGGCCGGGGGTGCGATTTTGGTCATTTTTGACACAATTTTGGCTAAAAGGGCCGGGGGTGCGATTTTGGTCATTTTTGACCCATTTTCGGCTAAAAGGGCCGGGGGTGCGATTTTGGTCATTTTTGACACGATTTTGGCTAAAAGGGCCGGGGGTGCGATTTTGGTCATTTCTGACCCATTTTGGGATAAAAGGGCCGGGGGTGCGATTTTGGTCATTTTTGACCCATTTTCGGCTAAAAGGGCCGGGGGTGCGATTTTGGTCATTTTTGACACGATTTTGGCTAAAAGGGCCGCCCGCGGGTGCGATTTTGGTCATTTCTGACCCATTTTCGGCTAAAAGGGCCGGGGGTGCGATTTTGGTCATTTATGATCCGTTTTCGGCTAAAAGGGCCGGGGGTGCGATTTTGGTCATTTTTGACCCGTTTTCGGCTAAAAGGGCTGGGGGTGCGATTTTGGTCATTTTTTACACAATTTTGGCTAAAAGGCCCGGGGGGTGCGATTTTGGTCATTTCTGACCCATTTTCATTTAAAAGGGCCGGGGATGCGATTTTGGTAATTTTTGACACGATTTTGGCTAAAAGGGCCGGGGGTGCGATTTTGGTCATTTCTGACCCATTGTCGGCTAAAAGGGCCGGGGGCGCGATTTTCGTCATTTTTGACCCATTTTCGGCTAAAAGGGCCGGGGGTGTGATTTTGGTCATTTTTGACACAATTTTGGCTAAAAGAGCCGGGGTGCGATTTCGGTCATTTTTGACCCATTTTCGGCTAAAAGGGCCGGGGGTGCGATTTTGGTCATTTTTGACACGATTTTGGCTAAAAGGGCCGGGGGTGCGATTTTGGTCATTTTTGACCCATTTTGTGCTAAAAGGGCCGGGGGTGCGATTTTGGTAATTTTTGACCGGTTTTCGGCTAAAAGAGCCAGGGGTGCGATTTTGGTCATTTTTGACCCATTTTGTGCTAAAAGGGCCGGGGGTGCGATTTTGGTCATTTTTGACACGATTTTGGCTAAAAGGACCAGGGGTGCGATTTTGGTCATTTTTGACCAGTTTTCGGCTAAAAGGGCCGGGGGTGCGATTTTGGTCATTTTTGACACAATTTTGGCTAAAAGGGCCGGGGGTGCGATTTTGATCATTTCTAACCCATTTTCGGCTTAAAGGGCCGGGGGTGCGATTTTGGTCATTTTTGACCCATTTTCGGCTAAAAGGGCCGGGGGTGCGATTTTGGTCAATTTTGACACAATTTTGGCTAAAAGGGCCGGGGGTGCGATTTTGGTCATTTCTGACCCATTTGTGGCCAAAAGGGCCGGGGGTGCGATTTTAGTCATTTTTGACCCATTTTCGGCTAAAAGGGCCGGGGGTGCGATTTTGGTCATTTTTGATCGGTTTTCGGCTAAAAGGGCCAGGGGTGCGATTTTGGTCATTTTTGACCCATTTTCAGCTAAAAGGGCCGGGGCTGTGATTTTGGTCATTTTTGACCCATTTTGTGCTAAAAGGGCCGGGGGTGCGATTTTGGTCATTTTTGACCCATTTTCGGCTAAAAGTTCCGGTGTTGCGATTTTGGTCATTTTTGACACATTTTGTGCTAAAAGGGCCGGGGGTGCGATTTTGCTCATTTTTGACCCGTTTTCAGCTAAAAGGGCCGGGGGTGCGATTTTGGTCATTTTTGACCCATTTTGTGGTAAAATGGCCGGGGGTGCAATTTTGATCAATTTTGACCAGTTTTCGGCTAAAAGGGCCGGGGGTGCGATTTTGGTCATTTTTGACACGATTTTGGCTAAAAGGGCCGGGGGTGCGATTTTGGTCATTTCTGACCCATTTTCGGCTAAAAGAGCCGGGGGGTGCGATTTTGGTCATTTTTGACCCGTTTTCGGCTAAAAGGGCCGGGGGTGCGATTTTGGTCATTTCTGACCCATTTTCGGCTAAAAGAGCCGGGGGGTGCGATTTTGGTCATTTTTGACCCGTTTTCGGCTAAAAGGGCCGGGGGTGCGATTTTGGTCATTTCTGACCCATTTTCATTTAAAAGGGCCGGGGGTGTGATTTTGGTCGTTTTTTACCCATTTTCAGCTAAAAGGGCCGGGGGTGCGATTTTGGTCATTTTTGACACGATTTTGGCTAAAAGGGCCGGGGGTGCGATTTTGGTCATTTTTGACCCATTTTCGGCTAAAAGGGCCGGGGGTGCGATTTGGGTCATTTTTGACACAATTTTGGCTAAAAGGGCCGGGGGTGCGATTTTGGTCATTTCTGACCCATTTTGTGCTAAAAGGGCCGGGGGTGCGATTTTGGTCATTTTTGACCCTTTTTTGGCTAAAAGGGCCGGGGGTGCGATTTTGGTAATTTTTGACCCGTTTTCGGCTAAAAGGGCCGGGGGTGCGATTTTGGTCATTTTTGACCCATTTTCGGCTAAAAGGGCCGGGGGTGCGATTTTGGTCATTTTTGACACGATTTTGGCTAAAAGGGCCGGGGGTGCGATTTTGGTCATTTTTGACACGATTTTGGCTAAAAGGACTGGGGGTGCGATTTTGGTCATTTCTGACCCATTTTTGGCTAAAAGGGCCGGGGGTGCGATTTTGGTCATTTTTGACCCATTTTCGGCTAAAAGGGCCGGGAGTGCGATTTTGGTCATTTTTGACACGATTTTGGCTAAAAGGGCCGCGGGTGCGATTTTGGTCATTTCTGACCCATTTTCGGCTAAAAGGGTCGGGGGTGCGATTTTGGTCATTTATGATCCGTTTTCGGCTAAAAGTGCCGGGGGTGCGATTTTGGTCATTTTTGACACGATTTTGGCTAAAAGGGCCGGGGGTGCGATTTTGGTCATTTTTGACCCGTTTTCGGCTAAAAGGGCCGGGGGTGCGATTTTGGTCATTTCTGACCCATTTTCATTTAAAAGGGCCGGGGGGTGCGATTTTGGTCATTTTTGACACGATTTTGGCTAAAAGGGCCGGGGGTGCGATTTTGGTCATTTCTGACCCATTTTGGGATAAAAGGGCCGGGGGTGCGATTTTGGTCATTTTTGACCCATTTTCGGCTAAAAGGGCCGGGGGTGCGATTTTGGTCATTTTTGACACGATTTTGGCTAAAAGGGCCGCCCGCGGGTGCGATTTTGGTCATTTCTGACCCATTTTCGGCTAAAAGGGCCGGGGGTGCGATTTTGGTCATTTATGATCCGTTTTCGGCTAAAAGGGCCGGGGGTGCGATTTTGGTCATTTTTGACCCGTTTTCGGCTAAAAGGGCTGGGGGTGCGATTTTGGTCATTTTTTACACAATTTTGGCTAAAAGGCCCGGGGGGTGCGATTTTGGTCATTTCTGACCCATTTTCATTTAAAAGGGCCGGGGATGCGATTTTGGTAATTTTTGACACGATTTTGGCTAAAAGGGCCGGGGGTGCGATTTTGGTCATTTCTGACCCATTGTCGGCTAAAAGGGCCGGGGGCGCGATTTTCGTCATTTTTGACCCATTTTCGGCTAAAAGTGCCGGGGGTGTGATTTTGGTCATTTTTGACACAATTTTGGCTAAAAGAGCCGGGGTGCGATTTCGGTCATTTTTGACCCATTTTCGGCTAAAAGGGCCGGGGGTGCGATTTTGGTCATTTTTGACACGATTTTGGCTAAAAGGGCCGGGGGTGCGATTTTGGTCATTTTTGACCCATTTTGTGCTAAAAGGGCCGGGGGTGCGATTTTGGTAATTTTTGACCGGTTTTCGGCTAAAAGAGCCAGGGGTGCGATTTTGGTCATTTTTGACCCATTTTGTGCTAAAAGGGCCGGGGGTGCGATTTTGGTCATTTTTGACACGATTTTGGCTAAAAGGACCAGGGGTGCGATTTTGGTCATTTTTGACCAGTTTTCGGCTAAAAGGGCCGGGGGTGCGATTTTGGTCATTTTTGACACAATTTTGGCTAAAAGGGCCGGGGGTGCGATTTTGATCATTTCTAACCCATTTTCGGCTTAAAGGGCCGGGGGTGCGATTTTGGTCATTTTTGACCCATTTTCGGCTAAAAGGGCCGGGGGTGCGATTTTGGTCAATTTTGACACAATTTTGGCTAAAAGGGCCGGGGGTGCGATTTTGGTCATTTCTGACCCATTTGTGGCCAAAAGGGCCGGGGGTGCGATTTTAGTCATTTTTGACCCATTTTCGGCTAAAAGGGCCGGGGGTGCGATTTTGGTCATTTTTGATCGGTTTTCGGCTAAAAGGGCCAGGGGTGCGATTTTGGTCATTTTTGACCCATTTTCAGCTAAAAGGGCCGGGGCTGTGATTTTGGTCATTTTTGACCCATTTTGTGCTAAAAGGGCCGGGGGTGCGATTTTGGTCATTTTTGACCCATTTTCGGCTAAAAGTTCCGGTGTTGCGATTTTGGTCATTTTTGACACATTTTGTGCTAAAAGGGCCGGGGGTGCGATTTTGCTCATTTTTGACCCGTTTTCAGCTAAAAGGGCCGGGGGTGCGATTTTGGTCATTTTTGACCCATTTTGTGGTAAAATGGCCGGGGGTGCAATTTTGATCAATTTTGACCAGTTTTCGGCTAAAAGGGCCGGGGGTGCGATTTTGGTCATTTTTGACACGATTTTGGCTAAAAGGGCCGGGGGTGCGATTTTGGTCATTTCTGACCCATTTTCGGCTAAAAGAGCCGGGGGGTGCGATTTTGGTCATTTTTGACCCGTTTTCGGCTAAAAGGGCCGGGGGTGCGATTTTGGTCATTTCTGACCCATTTTCGGCTAAAAGAGCCGGGGGGTGCGATTTTGGTCATTTTTGACCCGTTTTCGGCTAAAAGGGCCGGGGGTGCGATTTTGGTCATTTCTGACCCATTTTCATTTAAAAGGGCCGGGGGTGTGATTTTGGTCGTTTTTTACCCATTTTCAGCTAAAAGGGCCGGGGGTGCGATTTTGGTCATTTTTGACACGATTTTGGCTAAAAGGGCCGGGGGTGCGATTTTGGTCATTTTTGACCCATTTTCGGCTAAAAGGGCCGGGGGTGCGATTTGGGTCATTTTTGACACAATTTTGGCTAAAAGGGCCGGGGGTGCGATTTTGGTCATTTCTGACCCATTTTGTGCTAAAAGGGCCGGGGGTGCGATTTTGGTCATTTTTGACCCGTTTTTGGCTAAAAGGGCCGGGGGTGCGATTTTGGTAATTTTTGACCCGTTTTCGGCTAAAAGGGCCGGGGGTGCGATTTTGGTCATTTTTGACCCATTTTCGGCTAAAAGGGCCGGGGGTGCGATTTTGGTCATTTTTGACACGATTTTGGCTAAAAGGGCCGGGGGTGCGATTTTGGTCATTTTTGACACGATTTTGGCTAAAAGGACTGGGGGTGCGATTTTGGTCATTTCTGACCCATTTTTGGCTAAAAGGGCCGGGGGTGCGATTTTGGTCATTTTTGACCCATTTTCGGCTAAAAGGGCCGGGAGTGCGATTTTGGTCATTTTTGACACGATTTTGGCTAAAAGGGCCGCGGGTGCGATTTTGGTCATTTCTGACCCATTTTCGGCTAAAAGGGTCGGGGGTGCGATTTTGGTCATTTATGATCCGTTTTCGGCTAAAAGTGCCGGGGGTGCGATTTTGGTCATTTTTGACACGATTTTGGCTAAAAGGGCCGGGGGTGCGATTTTGGTCATTTTTGACCCGTTTTCGGCTAAAAGGGCCGGGGGTGCGATTTTGGTCATTTCTGACCCATTTTCATTTAAAAGGGCCGGGGGGTGCGATTTTGGTCATTTTTGACCCATTTTCAGCTAAAAGGGCCGGGGGTGCGATTTTGGTCATTTTTGACACGATTTTGGCTAAAAGGGCCGGGGGTGCGATTTTGGTCATTTTTGACACGATTTTGGCTAAAAGGGCCGGGGGTGCGATTTTGGTCATTTCTGACCCATTGTCGGCTAAAAGGGCCGGGGGTGCGATTTTCGTCATTTTTGACCCATTTTCGGCTAAAAGGGCCGGGGGTGCGATTTTGGTCATTTTTGACACAATTTTGGCTAAAAGAGCCGGGGTGCGATTTCGGTCATTTTTGACCCATTTTCGGCTAAAAGGGCCGGGGGTGCGATTTTGGTCATTTTTGACACGATTTTGGCTAAAAGGGCCGGGGGTGCGATTTTGGTCATTTTTGACCCATTTTGTGCTAAAAGGGCCGGGGGTGCGATTTTGGTAATTTTTGACCGGTTTTCGGCTAAAAGAGCCAGGGGTGCGATTTTGGTCATTTTTGACCCATTTTGTGCTAAAAGGGCCGGGGGTGCGATTTTGGTCATTTTTGACACGATTTTGGCTAAAAGGACCAGGGGTGCGATTTTGGTCATTTTTGACCAGTTTTCGGCTAAAAGGGCCGGGGGTGCGATTT
The DNA here is from genome assembly GCF_042186555.1 of Aquarana catesbeiana. Lineage (NCBI taxonomy): Eukaryota > Metazoa > Chordata > Amphibia > Anura > Ranidae > Aquarana > Aquarana catesbeiana. The sequence continues at coordinate 129,727,424 of NC_133328.1, forward strand.
TGGTCATTTTTGACACAATTTTGGCTAAAAGGGCCGGGGGTGCGATTTTGATCATTTCTAACCCATTTTCGGCTTAAAGGGCCGGGGGTGCGATTTTGGTCATTTTTGACCCATTTTCGGCTAAAAGGGCCGGGGGTGCGATTTTGGTCAATTTTGACACAATTTTGGCTAAAAGGGCCGGGGGTGCGATTTTGGTCATTTCTGACCCATTTGTGGCCAAAAGGGCCGGGGGTGCGATTTTAGTCATTTTTGACCCATTTTCGGCTAAAAGGGCCGGGGGTGCGATTTTGGTCATTTTTGATCGGTTTTCGGCTAAAAGGGCCAGGGGTGCGATTTTGGTCATTTTTGACCCATTTTCAGCTAAAAGGGCCGGGGCTGTGATTTTGGTCATTTTTGACCCATTTTGTGCTAAAAGGGCCGGGGGTGCGATTTTGGTCATTTTTGACCCATTTTCGGCTAAAAGTTCCGGTGTTGCGATTTTGGTCATTTTTGACACATTTTGTGCTAAAAGGGCCGGGGGTGCGATTTTGCTCATTTTTGACCCGTTTTCAGCTAAAAGGGCCGGGGGTGCGATTTTGGTCATTTTTGACCCATTTTGTGGTAAAATGGCCGGGGGTGCAATTTTGATCAATTTTGACCAGTTTTCGGCTAAAAGGGCCGGGGGTGCGATTTTGGTCATTTTTGACACGATTTTGGCTAAAAGGGCCGGGGGTGCGATTTTGGTCATTTCTGACCCATTTTCGGCTAAAAGAGCCGGGGGTGCGATTTTGGTCATTTTTGACCCGTTTTCGGCTAAAAGGGCCGGGGGTGCGATTTTGGTCATTTCTGACCCATTTTCGGCTAAAAGAGCCGGGGGGTGCGATTTTGGTCATTTTTGACCCGTTTTCGGCTAAAAGGGCCGGGGGTGCGATTTTGGTCATTTCTGACCCATTTTCATTTAAAAGGGCCGGGGGTGTGATTTTGGTCGTTTTTTACCCATTTTCAGCTAAAAGGGCCGGGGGTGCGATTTTGGTCATTTTTGACACGATTTTGGCTAAAAGGGCCGGGGGTGCGATTTTGGTCATTTTTGACCCATTTTCGGCTAAAAGGGCCGGGGGTGCGATTTGGGTCATTTTTGACACAATTTTGGCTAAAAGGGCCGGGGGTGCGATTTTGGTCATTTCTGACCCATTTTGTGCTAAAAGGGCCGGGGGTGCGATTTTGGTCATTTTTGACCCGTTTTTGGCTAAAAGGGCCGGGGGTGCGATTTTGGTCATTTTTGACCCGTTTTCGGCTAAAAGGGCCGGGGGTGCGATTTTGGTCATTTTTGACCCATTTTCGGCTAAAAGGGCCGGGGGTGCGATTTTGGTCATTTTTGACACGATTTTGGCTAAAAGGGCCGGGGGTGCGATTTTGGTCATTTTTGACACGATTTTGGCTAAAAGGACTGGGGGTGCGATTTTGGTCATTTCTGACCCATTTTTCCTAAAAGGGCCGGGGGTGCGATTTTGGTCATTTTTGACCCATTTTCGGCTAAAAGGGCCGGGAGTGCGATTTTGGTCATTTTTGACACGATTTTGGCTAAAAGGGCCGCGGGTGCGATTTTGGTCATTTCTGACCCATTTTCGGCTAAAAGGGTCGGGGGTGCGATTTTGGTCATTTTTGACACGATTTTGGCTAAAAGGGCCGCGGGTGCGATTTTGGTCATTTATGATCCGTTTTCGGCAAAAAGTGCCGGGGGTGCGATTTTGGTCATTTTTGACACGATTTTGGCTAAAAGGGCCGGGGGTGCGATTTTGGTCATTTTTGACCCGTTTTCGGCTAAAAGGGCCGGGGGTGCGATTTTGGTCATTTCTGACCCATTTTCATTTAAAAGGGCCGGGGGGTGCGATTTTGGTCATTTTTGACCCATTTTCAGCTAAAAGGGCCGGGGGTGCGATTTTGGTCATTTTTGACACGATTTTGGCTAAAAGGGCCGGGGGTGCGATTTTGGTCATTTTTGACACGATTTTGGCTAAAAGGGCCGGGGGTGCGATTTTGGTCATTTCTGACCCATTGTCGGCTAAAAGGGCCGGGGGTGCGATTTTCGTCATTTTTGACCCATTTTCGGCTAAAAGGGCCGGGGGTGCGATTTTGGTCATTTTTGACACAATTTTGGCTAAAAGAGCCGGGGTGCGATTTCGGTCATTTTTGACCCATTTTCGGCTAAAAGGGCCGGGAGTGCGATTTTGGTCATTTTTGACACGATTTTGGCTAAAAGGGCCGCGGGTGCGATTTTGGTCATTTATGATCCGTTTTCGGCAAAAAGTGCCGGGGGTGCGATTTTGGTCATTTTTGACACGATTTTGGCTAAAAGGGCCGGGGGTGCGATTTTGGTCATTTTTGACCCGTTTTCGGCTAAAAGGGCCGGGGGTGCGATTTTGGTCATTTCTGACCCATTTTCATTTAAAAGGGCCGGGGGGTGCGATTTTGGTCATTTTTGACCCATTTTCAGCTAAAAGGGCCGGGGGTGCGATTTTGGTCATTTTTGACACGATTTTGGCTAAAAGGGCCGGGGGTGCGATTTTGGTCATTTTTGACACGATTTTGGCTAAAAGGGCCGGGGGTGCGATTTTGGTCATTTCTGACCCATTGTCGGCTAAAAGGGCCGGGGGTGCGATTTTCGTCATTTTTGACCCATTTTCGGCTAAAAGGGCCGGGGGTGCGATTTTGGTCATTTTTGACACAATTTTGGCTAAAAGAGCCGGGGTGCGATTTCGGTCATTTTTGACCCATTTTCGGCTAAAAGGGCCGGGGGTGCGATTTTGGTCATTTTTGACACGATTTTGGCTAAAAGGGCCGGGGGTGCGATTTTGGTCATTTTTGACCCATTTTGTGCTAAAAGGGCCGGGGGTGCGATTTTGGTAATTTTTGACCGGTTTTCGGCTAAAAGAGCCAGGGGTGCGATTTTGGTCATTTTTGACCCATTTTGTGCTAAAAGGGCCGGGGGTGCGATTTTGGTCATTTTTGACACGATTTTGGCTAAAAGGACCGGGGGTGCGATTTTGGTCATTTTTGACCAGTTTTCGGCTAAAAGGGCCGGGGGTGCGATTTTGGTCATTTTTGACACAATTTTGGCTAAAAGGGCCGGGGGTGCGATTTTGATCATTTCTAACCCATTTTCGGCTTAAAGGGCCGGGGGTGCGATTTTGGTCAATTTTGACACAATTTTGGCTAAAAGGGCCGGGGGTGCGATTTTGGTCATTTCTGACCCATTTGTGGCTAAAAGGGCCGGGGGTGCGATTTTAGTCATTTTTGACCCATTTTCGGCTAAAAGGGCCGGGGGTGCGATTTTGGTCATTTTTGATCGGTTTTCGGCTAAAAGGGCCGGGGGTGCGATTTTGGTCATTTTTGACCCGTTTTTGGCTAAAAATGCCGGGGGTGCGATTTTGGTCATTTTTTACACGATTTTGGCTAAAAGGGCCGGGGGTGCGATTTTGGTCATTTCTGACCCATTTTCGGGTAAAAGGGCCGGGGGTGCGATTTTGGTCATTTTTGACCCATTTTCGGCTAAAAGGGCCGGGGGTGCGATTTTGGTCATTTTTGGCACAATTTTGGCTAAAAGGGCCGGGGTGCAATTTCGGACATTTTTGACCTATTTTTGGCTAAAAGGGCCGGGGGTGCGATTTTGGTCATTTTTGACACGATTTTGGCTAAAAGGGACGCGGGTGCGATTTTGGTCATTTCTGACCCATTTTCGGCTAAAAGGGCCGGGGGTGCGATTTTGGTCATTTATGATCCGTTTTCGGCTAAAAGGGCCAGGGGTGCGATTTTGGTCATTTCTGACCCATTTTCGGCTAAAAGGGCCGGGGGTGCGATTTTGGTCATTTTTGACCCATTTTCGGCTAAAAGGGCGGGGGGTGCGATTTTGGTCATTGTTGACACGATTTTGGCTAAAAGGGCCGGGGGTGCGATTTTGGTCATTTCTGACCCATTTTGGGCTAAAGGGCCGGGGGTGCGATTTTGGTAATTTATGACCCGTTTTCGGCTAAAAGGGCCGGGGGTGCGATTTTGATCATTTTTGACCCGTTTTCGGCTAAAAGGGCCGGGGGTGCGATTTTGGTCATTTTTGACCCGTTTTTGGCTAAAAGGGCCGGGGCTGCGATTTTGGTCATTTTTGACCCATTTTCGGCTAAAAGGGCCTGGGGTGCGATATTGGTCATTTTTGACCTGTTTTCGGCTAAAAGGGCCGGGGGTGCGATTTTTTTCATTTTTGACCCATTTTCGGCTAAAAGGGCCGGGGGTGCGATTTTGGTCCATTTTGACACGATTTTGGCTAAAAGGGCCGGGGGGTGCGATTTTGGTCATTTTTGACCCGTTTTCGGCTAAAAGGGCCGGGGGTGCGATTTTGGTCATTTTTGACCGGTTTTCGGCTAAAAGAGCCAGGGGTGCGATTTTGGTCATTTTTGACCCATTTTGTGCTAAAAGGGCCGGGGGTGCGATTTTGGTAATTTTTGACACGATTTTGGCTAAAAGGACCGGGGGTGCGATTTTGGTCATTTTTGACCAGTTTTCGGCTAAAAGGGCCGGGGGTGCGATTTTGGTCATTTTTGACACAATTTTGGCTAAAAGGGGCGGGGGTGCGATTTTGGTCATTTCTGACCCATTTTCGGCTAAAAGGGCCGGGGGTGCGATTTTGGTCATTTTTGACCCATTTTCGGCTAAAAGGGACGGGGGTTTGATTTTGGTCATTTTTGACACGATTTTGGCTAAAAGGGCCGGGGGTGCGATTTTGGTCATTTCTGACCCATTTTGGGCTAAAAGGGCCGGGGGTGCGATTTTGGTAATTTATGACCCGTTTTCGGCTAAAAGGGCCGGGGGTGCGATTTTGATCATTTTTGACCCGTTTTCGGCTAAAAGGGCCGGGGGTGCGATTTTGATCATTTCTGACCCATTTTGGGCTAAAAGGGCTGGGGGTGCGATTTTGGTAATTTATGACCCGTTTTCGGCTAAAAGGGCCGTGAGTGCGATTTTGGTCATTTTTGACACGATTTTGGCTAAAAGGGCTGGGGGGTGCGATTTTGGTCATTTTTGACCCATTTTTGGCTAAAAGGGCCGGGGGTGCGATTTTGGTCATTTCTGACCCATTTTCATTTAAAAGGGCCGGGGGTGCGATTTTGGTCATTTTTGACCCATTTTCAGCTAAAAGGACCGGGGGTGCGATTTTGGTCATTTTTGACACGATTTTGGCTAAAAGGACCGGGGGTGCGATTTTGGTCATTTCTGACCCATTTTTCGCTAAAAGGGCCGGGGGTGCGATTTTGGTCATTTTTGACCCATTTTCGGCTAAAAGGGCCGGGAGTGCGATTTTGGTCATTTTTGACACAATTTTGGCTAAAAGGGCCGTGAGTGCGATTTTGGTCATTTTTGACACGATTTTGGCTAAAAGGGCTGGGGGTGCGATTTTGGTCATTTTTGACCCGTTTTCGGCTAAAAGGGCCGGGGGTGCGATTTTGGTCATTTTTGACCGGTTTTCGGCTAAAAGAGCCAGGGGTGCTATTTTGGTCATTTTTGACCCATTTTGTGCTAAAAGGGCCGGGGGTGCGATTTTGGTCATTTTTGACACGATTTTGGCTAAAAGGACCGGGGGTGCGATTTTGGTCATTTTTGACCAGTTTTCGGCTAAAAGGGCCGGGGGTGCGATTTTGGTCATTTCTGACCCATTTTGGGCTAAAAGGGCCGGGGGTGCGATTTTGGTAATTTATGACCCGTTTTCGGCTAAAAGGGCCGGGGGTGCGATTTTGATCATTTTTGACCCGTTTTCGGCTAAAAGGGCCGGGGGTGCGATTTTGGTCATTTTTGACACAATTTTGGCTAAAAGGGCCGGGGGTGCGATTTTGGTCATTTCTGACCCATTTTCATTTAAAAGGGCCGGGGGTGCGATTTTGGTCATTTTTGACCCATTTTCAGCTAAAAGGACCGGGGGTGCGATTTTGGTCATTTTTTACACGATTTTGGCTAAAAGGGCCGGGGGTGTAATTTTGGTCATTTCTGACCCATTTTGGGCTAAAAGGGCTGGGGGTGCGATTTTGGTAATTTATGACCCGTTTTCGGCTAAAAGGGCCGGGGGTGCGATTTTGGTCATTTTTGACACGATTTTGGCTAAAAGGGCCGCCCGCGGGTGCGATTTTGGTCATTTCTGACCCATTTTCAGCTAAAAGGGCCGGGGGTGCGATTTTGGTCATTTATGATCCGTTTTCGGCTAAAAGGGCCGGGGGTGCGATTTTGGTCATTTTTGACCCGTTTTCGGCTAAAAGGGCTGGGGGTGCGATTTTGGTCATTTTTTACACAGTTTTGGCTAAAAGGCCCGGGGGGTGTGATTTTGGTCATTTCTGACCCATTTTCATTTAAAAGGGCCAGGGGTGCGATTTTGGTAATTTTTGACCCATTTTCAGCTAAAAGGGCCGGGGGTGCGATTTTGGTCATTTTTGACATGATTTTGGCTAAAAGGGCCGGGGGTGCGATTTTGGTCATTTTTGACACGATTTTGGCTAAAAAGGGCCGGGGGTGCGATTTTGGTCATTTCTGACCCATTGTCGGCTAAAAGGGCCGGGGGTGCGATTTTCGTCATTTTTGACCCATTTTCGGCTAAAAGGGCCGGGGGTGCGATTTTGGTCATTTTTGACACAATTTTGGCTAAAAGAGCCGGGGTGCGATTTCGGTCATTTTTGACCCATTTTCGGCTAAAAGGGCCGGGGGTGCGATTTTGGTCATTTTTGACACGATTTTGGCTAAAAGGGCCGGGGGTGCGATTTTGGTCATTTTTGACCCATTTTGTGCTAAAAGGGCCGGGGGGTGCGATTTTGGTAATTTTTGACCGGTTTTCGGCTAAAAGAGCCAGGGGTGCGATTTTGGTCATTTTTGACCCATTTTGTGCTAAAAGGGCCGGGGGTGCGATTTTGGTCATTTTTGACACGATTTTGGCTAAAAGGACCGGGGGTGCGATTTTGGTCATTTTTGACCAGTTTTCGGCTAAAAGGGCCGGGGGTGCGATTTTGGTCATTTTTGACACAATTTTGGCTAAAAGGGCCGGGGGTGCGATTTTGATCATTTCTAACCCATTTTCAGCTTAAAGGGCCGGGGGTGCGATTTTGGTCATTTTTGACCCATTTTCGGCTAAAAGGGCCGGGGGTGCGATTTTGGTCAATTTTGACACAATTTTGGCTAAAAGGGCCGGGGGTGCGATTTTGGTCATTTCTGACCCATTTTCGGCTAAAAGGGCCGGGGGTGCGATTTTGGTCAATTTTGACACAATTTTGGCTAAAAGGGCCGGGGGTGCGATTTTGGTCATTTCTGACCCATTTGTGGCTAAAAGGGCCGGGGGTGCGATTTTAGTCATTTTTGACCCATTTTCGGCTAAAAGGGCCGGGGGTGCGATTTTGGTCATTTTTGATCGGTTTTCGGCTAAAAGGGCCAGGGGTGCGATTTTGGTAATTTTTGACCCATTTTCAGCTAAAAGGGCCGGGGCTGTGATTTTGGTCATTTTTGACCCATTTTGTGCTAAAAGGGCCGGGGGTGCGATTTTGGTCATTTTTGACCCATTTTCGGCTAAAAGTTCCGGTGGTGCGATTTTGGTCATTTTTGACACATTTTGTGCTAAAAGGGCCGGGGGTGCGATTTTGCTCATTTTTGACCCGTTTTCAGCTAAAAGGGCCGGGGGTGCGATTTTGGTCATTTTTGACCCATTTTGTGGTAAAATGGCCGGGGGTGCAATTTTGATCAATTTTGACCAGTTTTCGGCTAAAAGGGCCGGGGGTGCGATTTTGGTCATTTTTGACCCATTTTGTGCTAAAAGAGCCGGGGGTGCGATTTTGGTCATTTTTGACCCGTTTTTGGCTAAAAGGGCCGGGGATGCGATTTTGGTCATTTTTGACCCATTTTCGGCTAAAAGGGCCGATGGTGCGATTTTGGTCATTTTTGACACGTTTTCGGCTAAAAGGGCCGGGGGTGCGATTTTGGTCTTTTTTGACCCGTTTTCGGCTAAAAGGGCCGGGGGTGCGATTTTGGTCATTTTTGACACAATTTTGGCTAAAAGAGCCGGGGGTGCGATTTTGGTCATTTCTGACCCATTTTCGGCTAAAAGGGCCGGGGGTGCGATTTTGATCATTTTTGACCCGTTTTCGGCTAAAAGGGCCGGGGGTGCGATTTTGGTCATTTTTGACCCGTTTTCGGCTAAAAGGGCCGGGGGTGCGATTTTGGTCATTTTTGACACAATTTTGGCTAAAAGGGCCGGGGGTGCGATTTTGGTCATTTCTGACCCATTTTCATTTAAAAGGGCCGGGGGTGTGATTTTGGTCATTTTTGAACCATTTTCAGCTAAAAGGGCCGGGGGTGCGATTTTGGTCATTTTTGACACGATTTTGGCTAAAAGGGCCGGGGGTGCGATTTTGGACATTTTTGACACGATTTTGGCTAAAAGGGCCGGGGGTGCGATTTTGGTCATTTTTGACCCATTTTCGGCTAAAAGGGCCGGGGGTGCGATTTTGGTCATTTATGACCCGTTTTCGGCTAAAAGGGCCGGGGGTGCGATTTTGGTCATTTTTGACCCGTTTTCAGCTAAAAGGGCCGGGGGTGCGATTTTGGTCATTTTTGACACGATTTTGGCTAAAAGGGCCGGGGGTGCGATTTTGATCATTTCTAACCCATTTTCAGCTTAAAGGGCCGGGGGTGCGATTTTGGTCATTTTTGACCCATTTTCGGCTAAAAGGGCCGGGGGTGCGATTTTGGTCAATTTTGACACAATTTTGGCTAAAAGGGCCGGGGGTGCGATTTTGGTCATTTCTGACCCATTTTCGGCTAAAAGGGCCGGGGGTGCGATTTTGGTCAATTTTGACACAATTTTGGCTAAAAGGGCCGGGGGTGCGATTTTGGTCATTTCTGACCCATTTGTGGCTAAAAGGGCCGGGGGTGCGATTTTAGTCATTTTTGACCCATTTTCGGCTAAAAGGGCCGGGGGTGCGATTTTGGTCATTTTTGATCGGTTTTCGGCTAAAAGGGCCAGGGGTGCGATTTTGGTAATTTTTGACCCATTTTCAGCTAAAAGGGCCGGGGCTGTGATTTTGGTCATTTTTGACCCATTTTGTGCTAAAAGGGCCGGGGGTGCGATTTTGGTCATTTTTGACCCATTTTCGGCTAAAAGTTCCGGTGGTGCGATTTTGGTCATTTTTGACACATTTTGTGCTAAAAGGGCCGGGGGTGCGATTTTGCTCATTTTTGACCCGTTTTCAGCTAAAAGGGCCGGGGGTTCGATTTTGGTCATTTTTGACCCATTTTGTGGTAAAATGGCCGGGGGTGCAATTTTGATCAATTTTGACCAGTTTTCGGCTAAAAGGGCCGGGGGTGCGATTTTGGTCATTTTTGACCCATTTTGTGCTAAAAGAGCCGGGGGTGCGATTTTGGTCATTTTTGACCCGTTTTTGGCTAAAAGGGCCGGGGATGCGATTTTGGTCATTTTTGACCCATTTTCGGCTAAAAGGGCCGATGGTGCGATTTTGGTCATTTTTGACACGTTTTCAGTTAAAAAGGCCGGGGGTGCGATTTTAGTCTTTTTTGACCCGTTTTCGGCTAAAAGGGCCGGGGGTGCGATTTTGGTCATTTTTGACACAATTTTGGCTAAAAGGGCCGGGGGTGCGATTTTGGTCATTTCTGACCCATTTTCGGCTAAAAGGGCCGGGGGTGCGATTTTGATCATTTTTGACCCGTTTTCGGCTAAAAGGGCCGGGGGTGCGATTTTGGTCATTTTTGACCTGTTTTCGGCTAAAAGGGCCGGGGGTGCGATTTTGGTCATTTTTGACACAATTTTGGCTAAAAGGGCCGGGGGTGCGATTTTGGTCATTTCTGACCCATTTTCATTTAAAAGGGCCGGGGGTGTGATTTTGGTCATTTTTGAACCATTTTCAGCTAAAAGGGCCGGGGGTGCGATTTTGGTCATTTTTGACACGATTTTGGCTAAAAGGGCCGGGGGTGCGATTTTGGACATTTTTGACACGATTTTGGCTAAAAGGGCCGGGGGTGCGATTTTGGTCATTTTTGACCCATTTTCGGCTAAAAGGGCCGGGGGTGCGATTTTGGTCATTTATGACCCGTTTTCGGCTAAAAGGGCCGGGGGTGCGATTTTGGTCATTTTTGACCCGTTTTCGGCTAAAAGGGCCGGGGGTGCGATTTTGGTCATTTTTGACACGATTTTGGCTAAAAGGGCCGGGGGTGCGATTTTGGTCATTTTTGAACCGTTTTCGGCTAAAAGGGCCGGGGGTGCGATTTGTTTCATTTTTGACACAATTTTGGCTAAAAGGGCCGGGGTGCGATTTTGGTCATTTCTGACCCATTTTCGGCTAAAAGGGCCGGGGGAGCGATTTTGGTCATTTTTGACTCATTTTCGGCTAAAAGGGCCGGGGGTGCGATTTTGGTCATTTTTGACACGATTTTGGCTAAAAGGGCCGGGGGTGCGATTTTGGTCATTTCTGACCCATTTTGGGCTAAAAGGGCCGGGGGTGCGATTTTAGTGATTTCTGACCCATTTTCGGCTAAAAGGGCCGGGGGTGCGATTTTAGTGATTTCTGACCCATTTTCGGCTAAAAGGGCCGGGGGAGCGATTTTGGTCATTTTTGACTCATTTTCGGCTAAAAGTGCCGGGGTTGCGATTTTGGTAATTTTTGACACGATTTTAGCTAAAAGGGCCGGGGGTGGGATTTTGGTCATTTCTGACCCATTTTAGGCTAAAAGGGCTGGGGTTGCGATTTTGGTAATTTTTGACACGATTTTAGCTAAAAGGGCCGGGGGTGCGATTTTGGTCATTTTTGACCCGTTTTCGGCTAAAAGGGCCGGGGGTGTGATTTTGGTCATTTTTGACACGATTTTGGCTAAAATGGCCGGGGGTGCGATTTTGGTCATTTTTGACCCGTTTTCGGCTAAAAGGGCCGGGGGTGCGATTTGGGTCATTTTTGACACAATTTTGGCTAAAAGGGCCGGGGGTGCGATTTTGGTCATTTCTGACCCATTTTGTGCTAAAAGGGCCGGGGGTGCGATTTTGGTCATTTTTGACCCGTTTTTGGCTAAAAGGGCCGGGGCTGTGATTTTGGTCATTTTTGACACGATTTTGGCTAAAAGGGCCGGGGGTGCGATTTTGGTCATTTTTGACCCGTTTTCGGCTAAAAGGGCCGGGGGTGCGATTTTGGTCATTTTTGACACAATTTTGGCTAAAAGGGCCGGGGGTGCGATTTTGGTCATTTTTGACCCATTTTCGGCTAAAAGGGCCGGGGGTGCGATTTTGGTCATTTTTGACACGATTTTGGCTAAAAGGGCCGGGGGTGCGATTTTGGTCATTTCTGACCCATTTTGGGATAAAAGGGCCGGGGGTGCGATTTTGGTCATTTTTGACCCATTTTCGGCTAAAAGGGCCGGGGGTGCGATTTTGGTCATTTTTGACACGATTTTGGCTAAAAGGGCCGCCCGCGGGTGCGATTTTGGTCATTTCTGACCCATTTTCGGCTAAAAGGGCCGGGGGTTCGATTTTGGTCATTTATGATCCGTTTTCGGCTAAAAGGGCCGGGGGTGCGATTTTGGTCATTTTTGACCCGTTTTCGGCTAAAAGGGCTGGGGGTGCGATTTTGGTCATTTTTTACACAATTTTGGCTAAAAGGCCCGGGGGGTGCGATTTTGGTCATTTCTGACCCATTTTCATTTAAAAGGGCCGGGGATGCGATTTTGGTAATTTTTGACACGATTTTGGCTAAAAGGGCCGGGGGTGCGATTTTGGTCATTTCTGACCCATTGTCGGCTAAAAGGGCCGGGGGCGCGATTTTCGTCATTTTTGACCCATTTTCGGCTAAAAGGGCCGGGGGTGTGATTTTGGTCATTTTTGACACAATTTTGGCTAAAAGAGCCGGGGTGCGATTTCGGTCATTTTTGACCCATTTTCGGCTAAAAGGGCCGGGGGTGCGATTTTGGTCATTTTTGACACGATTTTGGCTAAAAGGGCCGGGGGTGCGATTTTGGTCATTTTTGACCCATTTTGTGCTAAAAGGGCCGGGGGTGCGATTTTGGTAATTTTTGACCGGTTTTCGGCTAAAAGAGCCAGGGGTGCGATTTTGGTCATTTTTGACCCATTTTGTGCTAAAAGGGCCGGGGGTGCGATTTTGGTCATTTTTGACACGATTTTGGCTAAAAGGACCAGGGGTGCGATTTTGGTCATTTTTGACACAATTTTGGCTAAAAGGGCCGGGGGTGCGATTTTGATCATTTCTAACCCATTTTCGGCTTAAAGGGCCGGGGGTGCGATTTTGGTCATTTTTGACCCATTTTCGGCTAAAAGGGCCGGGGGTGCGATTTTGGTCAATTTTGACACAATTTTGGCTAAAAGGGCCGGGGGTGCGATTTTGGTCATTTCTGACCCATTTGTGGCCAAAAGGGCCGGGGGTGCGATTTTAGTCATTTTTGACCCATTTTCGGCTAAAAGGGCCGGGGGTGCGATTTTGGTCATTTTTGATCGGTTTTCGGCTAAAAGGGCCAGGGGTGCGATTTTGGTCATTTTTGACCCATTTTCAGCTAAAAGGGCCGGGGCTGTGATTTTGGTCATTTTTGACCCATTTTGTGCTAAAAGGGCCGGGGGTGCGATTTTGGTCATTTTTGACCCATTTTCGGCTAAAAGTTCCGGTGTTGCGATTTTGGTCATTTTTGACACATTTTGTGCTAAAAGGGCCGGGGGTGCGATTTTGCTCATTTTTGACCCGTTTTCAGCTAAAAGGGCCGGGGGTGCGATTTTGGTCATTTTTGACCCATTTTGTGGTAAAATGGCCGGGGGTGCAATTTTGATCAATTTTGACCAGTTTTCGGCTAAAAGGGCCGGGGGTGCGATTTTGGTCATTTTTGACACGATTTTGGCTAAAAGGGCCGGGGGTGCGATTTTGGTCATTTCTGACCCATTTTCGGCTAAAAGAGCCGGGGGGTGCGATTTTGGTCATTTTTGACCCGTTTTCGGCTAAAAGGGCCGGGGGTGCGATTTTGGTCATTTCTGACCCATTTTCGGCTAAAAGAGCCGGGGGGTGCGATTTTGGTCATTTTTGACCCGTTTTCGGCTAAAAGGGCCGGGGGTGCGATTTTGGTCATTTCTGACCCATTTTCATTTAAAAGGGCCGGGGGTGTGATTTTGGTCGTTTTTTACCCATTTTCAGCTAAAAGGGCGGGGGGTGCGATTTTGGTCATTTTTGACACGATTTTGGCTAAAAGGGCCGGGGGTGCGATTTTGGTCATTTTTGACCCATTTTCGGCTAAAAGGGCCGGGGGTGCGATTTGGGTCATTTTTGACACAATTTTGGCTAAAAGGGCCGGGGGTGCGATTTTGGTCATTTCTGACCCATTTTGTGCTAAAAGGGCCGGGGGTGCGATTTTGGTCATTTTTGACCCGTTTTTGACTAAAAGGGCCGGGGGTGCGATTTTGGTCATTTTTGACCCGTTTTCGGCTAAAAGGGCCGGGGGTGCGATTTTGGTCATTTTTGACACAATTTTGGCTAAAAGGGCCGGGGGTGCGATTTTGGTCATTTCTGACCCATTTTCGGCTAAAAGGGCCGGGGGTGCGATTTTGGTCATTTTTGACACGATTTTGGCTAAAAGGGCCGGGGGTGCGATTTTGGTCATTTCTGACCCATTTTGGGATAAAAGGGCCGGGGGGTGCGATTTTGGTCATTTTTGACCCATTTTCGGCTAAAAGGGCCGGGGGTGCGATTTTAGTCATTTTTGACAAAAAAACACAAGGAGAGGAGGCGCCTCTAAGTGCAGTATTAAAACCAATTTTAATAAAAACTCTGTGCAAACCACTCACATTTTGTAGATTAACATTAAGCATGTAATGTAACTAGAAATCCAGGAGGAGAGGGGTCCGTCAGGTCTGTCACTAACTGGCGCTGGGTCCTGCTGTGCGTGCGGCTGTGCCCGAACACCGCTGAAGCCGGCCGCGGTGATGAGGTTCCAAAGCGAGGCCTGAGACGCTGATGGAAAGCAGGCGCGGAGCTGTGACGTCACTGGAATGCGACGCGTTTCGTGAGCGTGCAGGCTACGATAGCACGGTAGCCGCGCTCCTTCATCAAAGCTGCAGAGGGATCGTGGAAGTGGTTTAAGAAGAGAATGGGGGCGGGGACTGGAGAGAAAAGGGGAAGAGGGAAGAGCGGATTGACAGGAACACAGTGAGGGGGAGGGAAAAGGACAAAGGATGATGGCTGTGTATCTGGTTTATCCAAAGAATGACAGGGTGTAAATCAATATGTAGGGGAATGTATATGTAAATAGAATAAAGGTGGATATGAAGATTTAATTAGAAATAAACATGAAAGTGAAAGTAAAAGTGTAAGTAAATATAAAAATAAAAATAAATATAAATAAAAATAAAAATTCCTATTTACACTTTAACAGTTGTCACCTTCCCAAATGGGTTACAAATATTCCAAAAGGACAGTTCTGCCGGCTTCGTCAGAACTGCACCAAGGATTCAGATTATGTTGAGCTAAGTGAAACTCTCAAGAAAAAGTTCCATGACAAAAAATATCCCGAACCCTTGGTGGAAGATGCTTTTAGTTATTACCTGCAAGGTAAACCATCAAAACCCAAAACTAATCTGTCGACTTATGGTGAGTCTAGCAAGTTTATAACCACCTTTCATAATAAGTACAAAGGTATGGAGAAGATTCTGGTAAAACACTGGGGGATATTACACCAAGACCCCCATTTAAAAACATCACTCCCAATTCGCCCCAAGGTGATCTATCGCAGGGCTCCCAACCTTAGAAGTAAGATTGCACCCAGCAAGTTCAGATCCATTCCAACAGCATCGTCTGTACCTACACTGATCCCCCTAGTAGGCATGTACCAGTGCCGTAAGGCCTTGTGCAAAACCTGCAAATTCATTCAGCATGGACAGAAGTCCTTTACCACTAAGGGTAAGACCTTTGTGCTAAAGGAATTCTACAACTGTTCATCCGACTTCGTCGTTTATGGCCTAATGTGTCCGTGTGGCCTAATGTATGTGGGCCGGACAATTAGAGCCCTGAGACGAAGATTTGGGGAACACAGAAGGCTCATAGAAGGTGGCACAGATCCTCATAGTGTCCCAAGACATTTCTCCTTAGCCCACCAAGGTTCTACTGAGGGCCTGAAAGTGTGGGTAATTGAACAAATTCCGAGGTCTCTCCCGGCGGCTGAAAGATTCAAAAGGCTCTGTGCACGTGAGACTTTTTGGATCTATACCTTAGATGTACTCTCGCCGGGAGGAATCAACGAAAGCATTGAGATTGCAACTATTCTGTAAACACAATATTATACCCCAATGTACTCCTTTATTTATTTATTTTATATCTGTTTACCATTTATAACCAATTGAGTAAGCTGTTTTAATGATAACCATACACTGACCTCCGAAGGTCTGATGGGTTCCCCGTTTTTGCTTTTGTTGTTGTTTTCTGTTTTTGTTTTTCTGTGTTTTGACTGTGTTTTTTTTAGAAAATGAACTCTAGAGAACCCGTTCACCTCTCTACATACATGGGCTCCCTTCCCCCCCCCCCTTTTCCCCCCCCCCCCCCCTTTTTTCTTGAATAGGTCCCCTTTCTTCCCTTTATGTTGTTATGAGCGGCGCATGCATGGAGGCCACTTAGCAGTGGGCCCCTTATGCGTGCGCAAGCACCTGACAAAATACATACCTGTGCACATATATGCACATATTCGTACATGTATATAGATGTATTAATAATCTTAACCTTAATGTTAATCTTAATGTTCATTTTACTCAAACTATCATCTCAAGATACAACAACATTAGCATCCATAACTATCATCATCACTTTGAGCATATTTTTATTTTTATTTTTATTTATTTTTATTTTTATTTTTATTTTTTATATATATTTTTTTTATTTTTATTTTTATTTTTATTTTCATTTTTATTTTTATTTTTATTTTTATTTTTATTTTTATATTTATTCTTATTTTTATTATTTATCTTTAATTTCAATCTTAATTTCATTTTTATTTTTATTTTTATTTTTATTTTTATTTATTTTTATGTTTATTTTTATTTTATTTTTATTTTTATTTTTATTTTTATTTTTATTTTTATTTTTATTTATATTTATTTTTATTTTTATATTTACTTACACTTTTACTTTCACTTTCATGTTTATTTCTAATTAAATCTTCATATCCACCTTTATTCTATTTACATATACATTCCCCTACATATTGATTTACACCCTGTCATTCTTTGGATAAACCAGATACACAGCCATCATCCTTTGTCCTTTTCCCTCCCCCTCACTGTGTTCCTGTCAATCCGCTCTTCCCTCTTCCCCTTTTCTCTCCAGTCCCCGCCCCCATTCTCTTCTTAAACCACTTCCACGATCCCTCTGCAGCTTTGATGAAGGAGCGCGGCTACCGTGCTATCGTAGCCTGCACGCTCACGAAACGCGTCGCATTCCAGTGACGTCACAGCTCCGCGCCTGCTTTCCATCAGCGTCTCAGGCCTCGCTTTGGAACCTCATCACCGCGGCCGGCTTCAGCGGTATTCGGGCACAGCCGCACGCACAGCAGGACCCAGCGCCAGTTAGTGACAGACCTGACGGACCCCTCTCCTCCTGGATTTCTAGTTACATTACATGCTTAATGTTAATCTACAAAATGTGAGTGGTTTGCACAGAGTTTTTATTAAAATTGGTTTTAATACTGCACTTAGAGGCGCCTCCTCTCCTTGTGTTTTTTTACAGTCCTGAAAGAGGCAGCTGTCCAAGAGAAGTGGCCTAAATCAGAAATGGCCTTTCCCATTAACATTTTAGAAATTCAGGCGGAACACTTGGTCCTGAGGGCCTGAACGTTCAGTTTAAGGTATTGTCCTGCTAGGATTCAATCCGTGTAAGCCACAGCAATGGCCTATATTATTCACCAAGGGAGCACAAGAAATTGTGCGGCCCAGAGAAAGGTGAATCTTATCCTATCTTGGGCAGAAAACAAGGTACTTTGCCTATCGGCAGTTTTCATTCTAGGAATAGAAAGTTGGCAGGCGGACTACTTGAGCCATCAGCAGTTGTTCCTGGGAGAATGGTTCCTTCTCCCCGATATCTTCCTGTCAATATGTCAAGGATGGGGGATCCCAGACATAGATCTGTTTGCGTCCAGGATCAACAAAAAAGATCGACAACTTTGTCAAGAACAAAGGATCTGCTAGCATGCGGAACGGATGCCTTGCTATTCCCGTGGAATCGGTCCTCACTGATTTTTGCTTACACTCCTGCCTACATCCACGACTTCTTCACAGGATCAAGCAGGAAGGGAAGTCTTTGATTCTTGTGACCCCCAGCAAGGTCCAGGAAATCTTGGTATGCAGAGATCGTAGAGATGGCAGTAGGGAACCTATGGACCCTACCTTCATGGCCAGACCTTCTCTCGCAAGGTCCGGAATTCCATCCTACTTTACAAACACTAAATTTAACAGTTGGCTATTGAGGCCCACACGCTGAAGAAGCGTGGGCTGTCAGGTTTGGTAGTTTTCTACCTTGGATGATGCAGAGCCGGCCTCCATGGTTATATATTATGGATTCTGGGAAACCTATATCTCCTGGTGTGAAACCAGGAGCTGCACCCCAGGAAATAAGTCAAGGTAAAGTCCTTGATTTTTCTGCAGATGGGGTGAGAGATAAAGCTGGCTTTGAGTGCTTTCTAAGGACAGGTCTCGGCCTTATCGGTATTATATCAATCACCACTTTCTTCACATTCTTTGGTCCATAACTTTATTCAGGGGGTAACACGGCTTAATCTCCGGTTAAGTAACCCCTGAACCCTTAGGACTTGAGTTTAGTTTTGTCGGCATTACAAAACAGTCTTTTTTTGGGTCAATACAACATATTTCCTTGGTCCTTTTTTGACAAGGAAACAATTTTTTTCTAGTAACCATATCTGCTGCAAGAAGGGTATCAGTATTGGCTGCTGTTTCTTGTAAAGAGCCATATCTTTATTGTTCACAAGGATAAGGTAGTATTGCATCCTCATCCTAATTTTTTACCAAAGGTAGTATCAGGTTTTTATCTAAACCAGGATATTGTTCTATAGTCTTTTTTCCAGAACCCTGTTCTTTGGAAGAAAAATCACTACATTTTTCTGATGTGGTGAGAGCAGTCAATGTCTACTTAAAGGCGATTACGCAGATTCAGGAAAAAGAATGTTTTCGTTCGTGTTGCCTGAAGGTCCTAAAAGAGGACAGGCAGCATCGAAACCCACTATTCTAAATAGATTTGACAAGTAATCGTTCAAGCTTATGGTTTAAAGAGGTGGATTCCACCCTCTCAAATCAAGACGCACTTCTCTAGGACTGTTAGTTTTTCCTGGGCAGTGCATCACCAAGCCTCCATGGCTCAAATCTGCAGGGCCTCAACTTGGTCTTCGGTCTATACATTTACTAGATTCTAACAAATAGATGTAAAAGGCCATGAGGATATCGCCTTTGGGCGCAGTGTACTGCAGGCTGCAGTATAAGTCCTCTAGTCTCTTATTGCCCTACTTTTTGTTGTGTCTCCCTCTCTTCAGTTGGCATTGCTATGGGACATCCCACATAGTAACTACTATGGCTCTGTGTCCCGTGATATACGATAAGAAAATAGGATTTTTAAAACAGCTTAGGTGTAAAATCATTTTCTTTGAAGTACATCATGGGACACAGAGGTCCCTTCCTTCTTTGGTATGTTACACTTGTATTGCTTTGCTACAAAACTGAGATACTCCCAGTAGTGGGAGGGGTTACATAGGGAGTGCACTTTTTATCATGGGGCGTGCCAGTGTCCATCACCTGAAGGTGACCTATAACCCACATAGTAACTACTATGGCTCTGTGTCCCGTGATGTACTTCAAAGAAAAGGATTTTACAGGTAAGCTGTTTTAAAAAATCCTATTGTTCTCTGCTTGCCTTTTTTGACTATTCTTTTTCTTTTTAAAAACCTAATAGATGGTCTAATCCAACTAATCTCTGTTCAAAACTAAGAAGCCATTTATTATCAATCAACTGCGTTTACTCTTTTTAAATCGTAATGACAACACAAACTACCCAAATGACCCTGGTCAAAAGTTTACATACCCTGGTGATTTTGGCTTGATAACATGCACACAAGTTGACACAAAGGGGTTTGAATGGCTATGAAAGGTAACCATCCTCACCTGTGATCTGTTTGCTTGTAATTGGTGTGTGTGTGTGTGTGTGTGTATAAAAGGTCAATGAGTTTCTGGACTCCTGACAGACCCTTGCATCTTTCATCCAGTGCTACACTGACGTTTCTGGATTCTTAGTCATGGGGAAAGCAAAAGAATTGTCAAAGGATCTGTGGGAAAAGGTAGTTGAACTGTAATAAACAGGAAAGGGATATAAAAAGATATCCAAGGAATTGAGAATGTCAAACAGCAATGTTCAAACTCTAATAAAGAAGTGGAAAATGAGAGGTTCTGTTGAAACCAAACCACGGTCATGTAGACCAACTGAAATTTCAGCCACAACGGCCAGGAAAATTGTTCGGGATGCAAAGAAAAACCCACAAATAACTTTAGGTGAAATACAGGACTCTCTGAAAACATGTGGTGTGGCTGTTTCAAGATGAAAAATAAGCAGGCACTTGAAGAAAGATGGGCTCCATGGTCGAGTCTCCAGAAGAAAGCCATTACTACGCAAATACCACAAAGTATCCTTGCTTACAATATGCCAAACAGCACAGAGACAAGCCTCAAACCTTCTGGCACAAAAGTCATTTGGACTGTTAAGACCACAATTGAGCTTTTTGGCCACAACCATAAATGCTACATTTGGAGAGGAGTCAACAAGGCCTATGATGAAAGGTGCACCATTCCTACTGTGAAACATGGAGGTGGATCGCTGATGTTTTGAGGATGTGTGAGCTACAAAGGCACAGGAAATATGATCCAATTGATGCCAAGATGAATGCAGTATGTTACATGACAATGATCCAAAACACAAGGCCAAGTCGACCTGTCATTGGCAACAGCAGAATAAAGTGAAGGTTCTGGAGTGGCCATCCCAGTCTCCTGACCTCAATATCATTGAGCCACTCTGGGAATATCTCAAACGTGCAGTTCATGCAAGACAGCCCAAGGATTTACAGGAACTGGAGGCTTTTTGCCAAGAGGAATGGGCAGCTTTACCATCTGAGAAGATAAAGAGCCTCATCCACAAATACCACAAAAGACTTCAAGCTGTCATTGATGTTAAAGTGGGCAATACATGGTATTAAGAACTGGGGTATGTAAACTTTTTTGATCAGGGTGATTTGGGTAGTCTGTGTTGTCATTATGAATTAAAGAGTAAACACAGTTGACTGAAAATAAATGGCTTCAGCCAAACACTAACCACGAGTGAAAGAAAGGTTTTTGTGTTATTCATTATCTCTGAAAAATGGCCAGGAAATCATAAATTCTGCCAGGGTATGTAAACTTATGCTGTGATGTGATGATCAGTCACAGATCCCATGGTACCCAGACGCTTGGATTGGCTTGTTACAGTGTTTGTGCATACCCAGCTATACACAACAATCACCTGGTGGATCGGCGACCCGATGCCTATTTATTCCGTGCCGCTCATAAACAGCACTGAATAGGGCCCAGCGATCCCCCATTCCTAAATGTACATTCGTACAAAAGTGGTTAAAAAGCAGCCATATTTAATCTGTAAAAGCCATCAGTCACCAGCACAGTGGGTAGTGGTCCCTCCATCTTTCTCTTTCCAGATTTGTAAATTGAATCCCTTCACCCCAGTGTGACAGCGAGAGCACTGCTAGCAGTGGGTGCCAGAACCGCTTCAGCTCTCTTTGAGCTGCAATGATCGTAGAAAGTGGCAGAAGAGATTTATAGGCAGCTTAAAATCTTCAAATATACAATACTAAAAAAATCTGTAATTTTCTTTTGTACATCTTTAATATTCAAGTTTATGCTTACAGAGAAGTGTATTCATCCTGCGTTATTACTGTAAAGTCTTTTAAGCCCAGGCATTTTTTTTATCATACAGTTTTTCAATAGTAATCAGCCTTTTTTTCTACCAGGGTGCTATCTGAGTCTTCAGGGGCGCCATGACAAAATGCCTAAAATGCCTGTCTTTTTGTTACACAAGGCCACAGGTTTTCATTGTGCAACATTACAACTTTGTGCACCGTGTGAGTCAGCCACCAGTGTCCCAACAATTCCTAACATCTTCTGTTAATAAAGAGGATGCCTGGCATCTGCACAGTATCCTTGTTTGACCCCCCCGCCTCTATCTGTCAGCACTTGGGCCAAGTTAGATGCATGGTGGAGAGATGATTAGGGAGAACAAATGCTGGAATATTAGATAGTACCAGTGTGCAAAAGTGTATTTGCTTTTCATGAATATATCATCTCTAATGATTTATTCTCTATTGGATCATTTTAAAGGGTGCCTTGCCTTGACTGGAAAAAGGTTAAGAAACACCAGTTTAAGTGATTAAACATTAGAGGGCGCTATTGTCTAGTTCTACTAGTTCATGACCAGAACAATCTGTTAGCATGCAGAGAGCTGTCGACAATAATAATAATAATAGTAAAAATCTCTAGTTGACTTTTGCAAATATCTTCTTTAAATGAGAATGTAAAAAAAAAAAAAGTATTAAAAAAAGATTAGAAAACCCACCTAATTTTCTAATTTGGGTCATGAAAATGAACAGATCCAAGGACATTCTGGAGTCAGGTCGGATAATGAGTCTGTAGATTCAATTAATTAAGAAAAACAATGACTTCATGTAGTACGGCTATTTATAGAACTTACCGTCAATTGTAAGATTCCATTATGTTTCTTTTTAAATGATTCTGTAAAATTTTATGATCATTGTTTTTGTTAAACAAAGAAAACAACTTTTATATTTCTATATTTTTCGTTTTACTCATGCCAAGACGTTTGAAAAGCCTGTTTTGCGTCATTGTATTTTAGCTTGTTAATCAATGTATGCACCACATGTTTCTCATTAACATACAATTAAAGTAAATGTAGCTAGCTTAAATCCAGCTGTAAAATAAAATTTTATGGTGTGCTTTGTTTCTTTTATTATATTAGGAATGTGTTGACTTTTTTGGATTTAAGCCTGGCTTTCCTTGCCATTGAAAGTTCAGGTTATTTGACAGTCAGTGTAATGGAGTCAGGAATGTTAAATGGGCATAGAGTGCAAATGCTGATTTCCCAAATTTTATCCATTCATACAATACAAAAGCTGGTTTGCAGTTCAGTCTTAATACAATATATTGAAATTGCATGAATTACTTTTCTACCTATGATTTATTCATAGAGCAAAGAACTATATGATAACCCATAGTAACAAGTCATCTGCTATAGTTCTGACTGCTCTACACCAATGAAAGCTGAAATCCGATTGGTTGTTTACAACTCTTTTGCACTTAGAACTGCCTTATTTATTGCGCGTGCTTGTTTTAGAGCAGCAGTAGTTGACAGAGAAGCTGATAAAGTTGTTGAAAAACTATTCTGCTGTGTCGCCATAGTCTACTTCTACATTTTCCGTGGCTTGTTTTAGAAAGGTAACTTTGACCAAGAGAAACATTGGCAAATAAATTAGATATAAACCCTAACTGAATGAAAATTAGTTGCTTAAAGTGTATGTTAACTCCAACATTTCATATTCCTGATATGTGCCTGCTGTACCATGTACATGTGATGAAAAGTATCCTGTTCTCTTTGCTTTGCTTCCTTTTGTCTGAAATACCTGCTGTTCCTGCCAGTCCCCATGCTTTCCTATTTCAAACTGATCATGCTAGGCATGGAAGCACATCCATCCCAGTCTGGTCAGTTTTCTTATTTGCATTTTACTTGAGAGCACAGCCTGCCTGTACTCCAGTGGTCAGACTTGTGCTATCACTCCCCTTCGCACAGCTACTCACTGGGAAGATCAGTGATCTGCTGTTTCTCTCCCTCCTGCTGACATGCCCCCCTGCAATCTCCATCTCTAGCTCTCTAAGCCTATTAGGTAATATGATCAGCTAAAAAAAAAAAAAAAAAGATCCAGCCGAGCATCTAGTTAAAGATTGAAGGAGGAGTTTTCAGTCGTCTGGCTGTCCTATGAAGCTGCATGACCCTGACCCTCTGTCTGGACAGTACTGATTGACCCCGTGCTGATCACATGCACCCTTGCAAAAAAAAAAAAAACCCTCTCTAGCAATATACCACCAAACCCAGCATGCGCAGAGTGCCTCCTAGGGCTCTGTGTTATCAGGACATGGATTGGGGACAGTAAAGAAAGGGGAGGATCAGATGGCCTTTTTACACAATGCAGGTGATTAACCCCTGAGGTTCCACAGTGAGTATAACCAGCATGCTTTACTGCATATACAGACTGATTTTACTCTTGTGGGTTTAGTAACTCACTGATATAGACAATGTAGTAAATAAACTTTATTTGTAATATTTTTATTATAAAAGTATAAGAGGGCAACATAAATCTAGTGTGTAATTTGACACTGTGATAAACTAACAGCACATCAGTATCTGGTTCTATGGATGTAGTAGCAATTCTCAATGAATTCTTAAGGTGCTCATCAGATATTTTGTTTCTATATTTGCCCTTCATGTGCTTCATCCTTGAGAACAATTGCTCACAGATATAGGTGCTTCCGCAAACTGATGACATGAATACGGCGTGATTGTGTGACAGTATTTGGTGTATAGTAAGATATACTGTATAAACAGAATGTAAACTGTGCATGTTTTCTAAATTAGCAACGATTAAAATTTGTAATATTTTGATTTTTTACAGGGTAGATTTCTTTATTCCTGGAGTTCCTAAAGTTGGGGGTTTCTCCATTTGCTCAAGTCCAGGACTTCTGGAACAGGAAGGGGTACTGGAGCTTGCAGTGAAGTATAACTTACATCCGCCTGCTCACTGGATTCACACACAGGTAATACTGCCATGACCTAGCCCAGCGTGGGTAGTGCCTGAATAAAAAAGCATATGTTCCATATAAAATTTGATGTGATACTGATTATTAACCATTTGCCAGGTGTGTTCATGATTACTACACAGATATCCTATACCTATTGTAAGAGAAGAATACAGGGAAAAAAATTGTGTTTTAGTTTCCCCCTTTGCTTCCGGCCGGTATTGAATTTGCATGTTCAAAATAATAATATGTAAGTTTCATTAATTCAGGAGAAAAGGAGTGATTAAATAGCAGTGTTTTATGTAACATAAAACTTATCTTGAAAGTAAAGGAAATAAAGAATGAACTTTGATATTGGGCTTTTAGTAAATGGCTGCCGCATTGGAAGGTTTCCATAGTAATAGAGGTGGTAAGCAGGTTTAGTGTTTGGCTTCCCTCTACTCTTTTAGCCTTTGAATTTTCTTCCCCTGGAAACACACACACAATGTGCACAGCGCCCCCAGGGGACGGTTGACTGGTTTGCCTTTACAGGCTTCATTAGGGAGGAGGCGATGTCACTAGAGAAGGAAGATAGTAGGCAGAGAGTCTAGAAACTTCAGACTCTTCCTCTCCTCCGTCTGCATGTCCCTCAGAGTTGACAAGGGGGAGCAGTGTTGTAGTATGCAGTGGCAGAGGTGCTAGCTGGCAGAAAGATGCAGTGGCTGGGTGTTGGGATACATTGTAAGTGGTGCTGAAGGAAGGTTCAGAATGGCAGTGCAGTGGTATGGGTGCTGGGATGTAGAAAGGTTCAAAGTCAGAGGTGCTGGGTGACAAGGAGGTGCAATTTTAGGTGGCAGAGTGCTAGGTTTTCTAAATTCTTCATAGGCCTGAATGCAAAAGCTGTCTACTTGTATTCCTGTTATGACTAAGCACCACCCAATTATATTGAAGGTTTTTGCAGTTAGCATGGGGAGGTAACAAAAGTCACTCTGTGTAATACATGTGGGGCCATTTATTTGGTGTGGAATCCCAATGCATTAGTACAGTAAGTGCCAACAGACTCGTACTGCAGCACAACACACGCTGTGGTGCACTGCATTATAAAAATTAAAAAAAAAAAAAAAAAAGATCTTTTTTTTTTCTGTTGCTGTGCATTGGTAGACTATTGCTGATTAAAGAGTGGCCTTAAAGTGCTATTGAAGGTATTTTTTTTAAATAATAAACATGTTACCCTTACCTGCTCTGTGCAATGGTTTTGCACAGAGTAGCCACGAACCTCTTCTTATCTGCTCCCCCGGCTCCTCCTTTTCTCCGAGTGCCCCTATATCAAGCCGCTTACTATGGAGACACTTGCGCATGCTCGCTCCCGAGACCCACTTTGTGTGTCTATAAGACACACAGAATGGGACTCAGCCCCACCCCCCGCTCCCTCCTCTCTAGCTGTGATTGACAGCAGTGGGAGCCAATGCTGCTGTCTCTCAACCAGTGAAGAGGCAGAGACCCAGGAGAGCAGCTCCAGTATTTTCCCTGATTGTGTTCTCTGATTTTAGAAGATAAATTCACAAAGTACAATTTTGCATTCTTACTGACAAAACCACTTTGAAACAAAAGCTTATTTTTATTAAAAGAACAGTTAAGCTTAAATGGGACTTCAACACCCCACCCCTCTGTTGAGTTAAGTGGGTCTCCAACACCCCCCAACCCCATTGTTGACTTAAATAGGTCTCTAATATGCCCCCTCCCTTCCCTTCTTGAGGCATGGGTTTTGGCGCTAGGTAGACATTGCTTATGAGAAACATCACCTGTCAACTAAGGAGACCCCTTGTAAATATTTTCTGTTATGGTGTTGATGGCTGGATTTCCGTTTCATTCTAGGGGCACCCTTCTTTCATTTATTTCTCTTATAAACCCCAATGTCTATTCCAGACATACAGTACTTTATATGTGCCTAAATATCAATTTATGAGACTAAAGTTATATCTTTTAGTGTGAACTGGATTCTGTCATTCTCATATGTACTCACAATATGAGCTTTATGTTTGTTTTTACTACCTTTGAATGTATGTTCTTTGTTTGATACAATCTGGCCAGAAAAGGGCATTATGGAGCAGGCCCCAAGCTATTTTACTACCGTATCCCTTATTCTGTTGTGTTCAATTTTGTACGTACACTTGCTACAAGAGTTAATGTTGCCTGTTTACAAGTTTTGTGCTTTAGGTAGGCATTAATATTGTGGTTGTGTCCCCTTTCAGCCCCCAGTTGCTATATAACATCGCTTTGCCCTACAGCCAACCCCCCCCCCCCACCTCGCCACCCCCGAGCCGATGCGAGTGCCCAGCGGTCACGGTCACCGCCGGGCACCCGCGATCGCCGCTGACACATTGAGAACCGGGATCTGTGTGTGTAAACACACAGTTTCCGGTTCTCTGAGGGAAGAACACACAGATCATCTGTTCACACAGAGTATGAACAGCAATCTGTCATCTCCCCTGCACAGTCCCCTCCCGCCTTCAGTTAGAACACACACTAGGGAACACATCAACCCCTTGATCGCCCCTTAGTTTTAACCCCTTCACTGCCAGTGACAGTTTTACAGTCATCAATGCATTTTTATAGCATTTATCACTGTATTAATGCCAATGATCCCAAAAATGTGTCAAAATTGTCCGATGTGTCTGCCATAATGTCACAGTCCTGATAAAAATTGCAGATCGCCGCCATTACTAGTAAAAAAAAAAATAATAATAAAAATGCCATAAAAATATCCTCTCTATTTTGTAGACGCTATAACTTTTGCGCAAACCAATCAATATACGCTTATTGAGATTTTTTTTTTTTTTACCAAACGTGTAGAAGAATACATTTCGGCCTAAACTGAGGAAAAAAATAGTTTTTTTTATATATTTTTGGGGATATTTATTATAGCAAAAAGTAAAAAATAATGTGTTTTTTTTTCAAAATTTCTGTTTATAGCGCAAAAAATAAAAAACGCAGAGGTGATCAAATACCAGCAAAAGAAAGCTCGATTTGTGGGAAAAAAAGGACGTCAATTTTGTTTGGGTGCAATGTTACACGACCGCGCAATTGTCAGTTAAAGCGACACAATGGCGTATCACAAAAAGTGCTCTGGTCAGGAAGGGGGTAAAATCTTCCGGGGCTGAAGTGGTTAAGTTAATTTTTGTTTCAATATATTTTTATTTTCCAATAAAAGTGAATACATCATAGGCAATAAACAAGAAGCAGGTCCTCAGCCCCGCAAGAGCTAGGAATGATGTAACAGTTACAGAAATATAATCATCATATTGTACAGGTAATTCCTAGAGTGATCAGAAAGTGCAAAGTATAACTTGGAAAACAATAGTACATAAAAGGATTCATGTAGGTTAGGAGGGAATCCCGGAGATCAAAGTCTAAATTATCTAGTCCTTTTTTATTTTAGCTCGGGTTACCTCACATTATGATAAGGTGGGTGATCCCAGACGGAGGGAGCTCCACCACCCCAATAGGGAACATGCTGTGGCAGAGCTCCCCCCCCCAAGACCCCCCACCTCGAAATTAACCTTGTAATACGTAAAATTTGTGAGAAAAAACACAAAAAAACCCAAAAAACAAACAACCCATCACTTTCTGTAGAGGGTATTAAGAATTTTTGGCATACGAGACAGATCAAAGGTCTAGGAATAACCATAGACTAGTGATTATGGTATGTATTTGACCGCCCTGACAAGCAACTAGTTTAAATGTAATGAAAAAAAAAATAAAAAATTGGAAGAATGAAATGTTCTTAACATATAACAGTTTTTTCCATTTTTGAGGAGTGTGCGGTATAGCCAACATAATGCTAGACCTCATTACAAAAGAGCAATCTTGTTTGGTCTAGTTAAAAATCATTTGAGTAAGAAGTGGGGGGTGGGGACCTTAGAGAGAGTGAGAATGGGAGGGGGAAGAGGAGAAAAGAAAGGTAAGAGACAGAAGAAGAAATGTGAGTTTATATTGGAAGCCGACTGGGGGGAGCCCAGAGTCCCACAGTTGCCACTTGAGGACTCTAGTAGAGGGATATACCCACGAAATCTGCCCAAGGCTCCCACACCATTTTGAACTTTTCTGAGCGATCCAAGACTACGCCCGCCATCTTTTCCTGGTTCATAATCCAGGATATCTTTCGTTTGGCCATGAGGGTGGAAACATACGGTTGCTTCCAAGCTTTGGCTATCGTGAGCTTAGCTCTTAGAAGGATAAAGTGTATGAGGCGTTGCGTGTTCCCGAAGGCTCCCTGAACTGGGAAGTTAAGGAGTGCTATGAGGGGGGATACTTGTATGGATAAGGCTGTAATTTTGTTAATCCAGGTGAAGATTTTGTGCCAAAACTGGCGTATTCTGGGACAGGACCACCAAGTATGTATCATGTCACCTCTTAATTCACAACCTCTGAAGCAGAGAGTAGAGGAGGATGGGAAAATCGCAGCTAGTTTAGATGGGACTAGGTACCATCTAGTTATAACTTTTACGCTAGCTTCCATGAGGTTGGTATTAAGAATCCCCTTGAAGGATTTTGCAAAATTACGATGCCAAGTGTCGGTTTTCCATTGTTGTGTCAAGTCCTCCTCCCATTGCAGCATGTAAGGTGCCTTGGATTGTGTTGATGATAGGGCCCTGTAGATCACCGAAATTCCCCCCCTCTGCTCAACGGCCTGGCCACACCAGGACTCATATTCAGTTATTAATAATTTGTGGGAAGAAGTCTTGCACTTTTTCTGTAAAAGGTTTGAGATTTGAGAGAATCTGAAAAATTCTGAGGGGGGCATTTCCAAGTTACTAATACAATATGGTTTGGAGATCCGGCCCAAAGGCCTGAAAAAGTGGCCTATCCTGTACAGCCCTTTGTCTAGCCACCATTGAAAGGCTTTAATGTCTAGCCCCGGTGGGAAGTCAGGATTATGAAATATATGTTTAAGAGGTTCTATAGGAAATGAGATCTGGTTGTTTTTCCATAGGCAATCCCAGAGATGGAAAGAGTGTGAAAGCGTCGGGGATAGGATTGAAGGTCTTAGTTTATTAGGGCACCAGAGGAGATAGTCTATGGTATGGAGTGGTACTGCCAGCCTTTCAATATGTACCCAGTCAGGTTTTTCCCAGCGGGAGTAAACTGCTGAGATTTGAGCAAGGTGGGCTGCATGGAAATACCAGAGTAGGTTAGGTAAGCCCAGTCCGCCACCGGTCTTGGCTCTAAACAAGATCGATTTTGAGAATCTATGTCCTCTTTTGCCCCAAACAAATTGTATAATTTTGGCTTGGAATTTTTTTAATCGGGCTTTGTTGATAGGGATTGGGAGGGCCCTAAAGTAATATAGGATGCGGGGAAGAAGGGTCATTTTAATTGAATTTATTTTGCCCAGCCAGGATAACGAGAGCCCAGACCACCTGGTCAAGTCCTCTTCCAGTTTATGGTATAGTTGAGGATAATTAGCTTGATAAAGAAGCTCTATCTTGGGTGTCAATTTTATCCCCAGGTATGTGATATGCGCTTCATTCCACGTGAACCTGAAACTCTCTCTTAGCTTGGCCAGCAAAGGGGTAGGTAGGTTGATGTTGAGCGCTTGAGTCTTGTCATAATTTACTCTAAGTCCTGAGATAGATCCGAATTCGTCAAGAAGACGGCATATGTTGGGGAGGGAGGTCAGGGGAGACGATATAAACATTAGGATGTCGTCTGCAAACAACGCACATTTGTGGTGACGGGAGCCGCACTGAACCCCCTGTATGTTTGGATTGGATCTGATGGCGATTGCTAGGGATTCGATTGCTATGGCAAAAATCAATGGGGATAGAGGACACCCCTGTCTTGTGCCTCTCGAAATGGGGAAAGACTCAGAGTAAAATCCCTGCAGACGCACCTGGGCTGTGGGAAATGAGTATAGAGCATGCAGAACATTCAGAAAGGAGTCTCCAAATCCCCATCTATGTAAAATGTTAAATATATAATTCCAATTTACGGAGTCGAAAGCTTTTTGGAGATCTAGGGACAATAGACAACCTTGTCTGGATGGGCCTCCATCCCAATTTGAGTTGAGGAGAGAAATTATATCTATCGCACGTCTAGTTTGATCTGGACCCTGTCTTCCAGGAATAAATCCTACTTGGTCTTTGTGAATGTATAAGCTAATAAAGGAAGCCAGGCGGTCTGCAAGGATCTTAGTCAGGAACTTCAAGTCATTATTGATAAGAGATATAGGCCTGTAGTTGCCTACAGAGCTGGGGTCTTTGTTGGGTTTGGGGAGGACTGTGATGTGAGCCATATTAAGTGAGGAGTCCAGTTGTCCCCCTTGCCTGAGGGCGTTGAAGAACCGGGCCATATATGGGGCAAGTGTGATGGCGAAAGATTTATAATAGGGTATAGAAAACCCATCTGGGCCTGGTGCTGATAGAGTTTTAGAGTTTTTAATGACCGTGCATACTTCTTCCGCTGAGATAGGGGCTTCTAATTTTTGACGGTGGGTATCTTGTAATTTAGGAATTTGAATGTTATTTAAAAAACTGTCTATCTCCCGTTGAGGAGGGTTATGATCCCCACTGTATAAGGCTTCGTAGTATCTCTGAAATTCACCCATGATACGTTGGGGATTCTGAGAGAGTGTGCCCCCCTGGATTTTAATTTTTGGGAGAGCTTGGGACCTGAATTTTGGGGAGAGTCTACTTGCTAGCATTGAGCTTAATTTGTCTCCGTGGCAGTAAAATTTGGATCTATTCCATCGTAACCATTTTTCGGCCTTGGTAGTGAGGGCCAGGTTTAGTGCCGTACGGGCTGCGTCTAGTTTGGCTATGGGTACCGAGCTAGGGTTAGTTTTGTGCATTTTGGCCAAATCAGAGAATTCCTTATCTAGTTTTGCAATTTCCGCTTTATTGGACTTGTTAATGTGTGAAGTAGGGTTGTCCCGATACCACTTTTTTAGGACCGAGTACAAGTACCGATACTTTTTTTCAAGTACTCGCCGATACCGATTACCGATACTTTTTTTTAATGTCACGTGACAGTTTTTTTTTTTTTTTTTTTTTGAGGGGGGGGGGCGGGTGGGGTGGGGGTGGTGGTATAGTGAACGGTGTCTGTGTGTGTGTTTTTGTTTTGGTTTTTTTCATTTACATTTATTATTTTTTACAATTTTTTTTTTATTCTTTATTGCACTATGTGTGTGTTTTTTTTTTTTTTTTTAATCAGCCCTGTTGGGGGGCTTTGGTGAGATATCAGGGGTCTTAACAGACCTCTGATATCTCCCCCTTGAGACAGAGAAATAGACAGAGGATAGAGATTCCCCAGTCCCTTTCTCTGCAGCGTCAGCTGCACTGAGAATGAATGGAGAGAACACAGCAGCTTCTCTCCATTCATAAACTGACACATTGTAATCACAGAAGATTACAATGTTTCAGTTATGTGAATGGAAAGAGTCAGCTGACTCTCTCCATACACACAGCGGAGAGAGAGCAGAACGGAGGGGACAGACGAAGAGAGAGGGGGACAACGGAAAGCCGGAACGGATGGGGACAGCGGAGGGGGACAGAGGAACGCATGGGGACAGCGGAGGGGGACAGAGGAACGGATGGGGACAGCGGAGGGGGACAGAGCAAAGAAGGACAGCGGGAGGTGGACAGAGGAACGGAGGAGGACAGCGGAGGGGGACAGAGCAAAGAAGGAGGACAGCGGGGGGGGGACAGAGGAACGGAGGGGGACACAGCAATGGAGCAGGACAGCGGAGGGGGACAGAGGAACAGAGGAGGACTAAGGAGGAGGAGGTGACAGTCAGCGGTGATCGCGTGTGGGGGAATTACAAGCACCGATCACCGCTGTATGTCACTAAGCAGCTGAAAGCCGCGGGGGGAGAAGCTTGTAACTCCCCCACACGTCCATCACCGCTGACAGTCAAGGTATCGGCGGAAGCATCGGGAGCATTTGCCCGAGTACAAGTACTTGGGCAAATGCTTGGTATCGGTGCCGATACCGATACTAGTATCGGTATCGGGACAACCCTAGTGTGAAGCTATTTGGATTAAGTGGCCTCTAAGGACTGCCTTGTGGGCTGCCCAGAGGCAAGAGGGGCTAATATCTGGTGTGTCGTTGGTGTGAAAATAGGATTTGATAAGTTTTTCGATTTCTGTTGCTCTGGACGGGTCACTCAGTATGGATTCATTAAGTCTCCAGCGTCTATCAGGGAGCCGGCTTCCCTGGCGGCGGAGTGTCAAAATTACCATGGAGTGATCCGACCAGACCACCTCTTTAATAAAAGCTTTTTTGGTCAGTGGGATAGAGGGTGATGTAAGGAGAATATGGTCGATCCTAGAGAAGGTTCCGTCAGGGTTTGAGTAGTGGGTGAAGTCTCGGGCAGTGGGGTTGACTTCCCTCCATATGTCGACTAGACCATGTTGAAATAATAATTTGGCCAAACGGAGGCTCTGTTTAGGTCTGGTTAAGCGTGCGCCCGGGGGTCTAGATTTATCCAGTCCCTGATCGAACGCGGTGTTGGAGTCTCCCCCAAAGATCACCGTGCCTTCAGTTAGCGGATTTAGTGTCTGCAGCATGTTTTGGAAGAAGGCTAATTGGCCTGTATTGGGGGCATAATATGATATAAATGAGTATAGTTGTCCATCTAATTCACCCACCAGTAATATATATCTCCCGTCTGGGTCTTTGTGTTCTGACTTTAAGGTGAATTTGCATCTCTTTGAGATGAAAATGCCCACTCCCTTAATCTTAGTCTCGGCATTGGCCAAAGAAAAGAAGGGGAAGTTAGAGTGAATGAACGATGGGCAGAAATTTTTAGGCAAGTGTGTTTCCTGTATGAGAATTACGTCAGCTTTTTGCGAGTGCATGTAGTTAAAAATTTTACGTCTTTTAATGGGAGAATTCAATCCCTGCACATTATGCGTAACTACCTTGATAGTAGTTTGTATCTGTGGTGTATTAGCCATTGAGCAGATGTGGGGAACAATCTGGGTCCAAATCAGCACTTACCCAGTCGAGTTCAGTGAGGCCAAGGTACCTCGTAGGCCTGGTAGAGTCCTCTGATGTCAGTATATAACCTCGGGGTGTTTCCCCCCAGTCGACTTCTGAAAAGAGAATATATTGAGCGTCTTGTGAGAGAGAGAAGAAAGTAAAGGAGACAAGAAAGACGAAAGACAAGGGAGTCTTCCGAGGGATGGAGGTGACAGGATCCCCCATCTATGTTAAGGGTGAACTTTAGAGTCCCTCTAAACGACAGGGACTACACTTGTCCAGAGAAGAGACTAAAATCTGTTCTCACAGACAAGAGGGGGTGCATGAGCACCACTCCAGCAGACAGGCCGCTAAAACTATATCTCTAAGTAAAACCGAAAAAAGGGATGACTAATAAAGGTTGCTAGGCTCTAACAGTAATAACTGGCAAGACATTTCACCCTAGGCAGCTGCAACTAATGGAAATGTAAAATTGAGCAGGAGGTGAAACTACATATTGCCTTGAAAATAGAACAAAAAAGAAAAAAAAAAAAAGTAACGTAAAACTGTGAGCCTTTTTAGGATGGAGATAATAGGCTGGATCCATGTGGGCATAGATGCCCATGGTGGAGGGGATAGGGAGCAAGGGTATTCCGGATGGGTCGGGTACACTAGGTAATTCTTTCAGCGATAGGGATATAAGAGGAGCAGGTCACTATGGTGAGCCCAGACTGATTGTGGTTAATATCATTCCTCCTCCTCCTCTCAGACACCTCCCTAGGGACATGGCCGAGAGGGGGGCCCCATCTATAAATTGTGTCTAGTGTAAATTTTAGGTAGGACCCATAACCCCGGCAGGGACTCCCCGCGAGATCCCCTCGGCCCAATAAAAAATTTAGGCCGAGGGGTAACCATCCCACGAGGGACCAGCCCGGGGTACGAGACCCCCCAGGTCACCTGAGAAGAAAGTAAAAAAAAAAAGGCCACTAGGACCGGACACGGCCCAGATGGTCTCATAGTCAAAAGAGTCATGGAGGTACTGTCTCCTTATGTTTCTTGGACTTCACCGATTCCCATATTGGTGTCAGAGGGCTGGTTGGAAGTTGCCTTTTTGTTGAATTTGGATTTGATCCCGACGGTGTAGAGTTAAAGTCCTGGCTGATGAGGCCCAGTTGAAGCAGAACCTTTTCTCCTTCTTGAAGCGAACCGAAAGTGTATGATTTGCCCTTCCAGATGAATTTTAGCTGAAACGGAAAGAGCCACCAATACTTGATAGCCTTGTCCATCAGGATTTGAAGGAGTGGTTTCAAGGATCTCCTCTTTTGTATAGTGGATGGGGAGAGATCCGCAAAAATTTGCAGTTGGTGGCCTTGGAAGATGATTTTAGGCATTGATCTTGATTTCCGCATTATTTCCTCCTTGATGGAGTAAAAATGTGGCTTGACCACGACGTCACGTGGAAGACCGTCTGCTCTAAGTGGTTTGAGAGCCCTGTGAGCCCGGTCTAACTCCAATCTGTGCTGTGGGGTGTCAGGAAGTAAATCCTTAATGAAAGCTTGTATTGTGACTGGTATGTCTTTATAAGACTCAGGGAGCCCCCTTAATCTGAAGTTATACCTTCGATTCCTGTTCTCCAGGTCGTCAATCTTTGCATGCGCAGTTTCAAGCTGTTCCTGGAGAATCTGTATGCAGGCAGTATTCTGATTTGTTCTAGATGCGGTGGCTTCCAGGTGTGTTTCTATTATTTCCATGCGGGATCCAATATTCTGTAAATCTGCTTTAATATCATTTGTAATCTTATTAGCTATGTTGATTAATCCCCTGTCCAGAAGTACAGCAAATTTATTAAAGAGATCCGCAACATCAACAGGCTGGGGTAGGCCCGAGTCCCCGGGCTGTAGTAGTTGTTGTGACTGGGGAGGGCCTGCTTCCATAGGTGAAAAGTCTGCACCTGCCATACAGCGTCCTAATAGGGATTCGGTAGAAGCAGGGGAGGTGAGGCCCAGGGCAGTGCTGTGTGCAAGGTTGTCTTGCTGCAGTAAAGAGGGGGAGGACGTGGGCTGCGAGATCTGTGTGTTGTCTGAGGTAACACAGTAAGGGGCCACCGCCATTTTAGCTGTATCAGGCCAGGCCGGTGAGGCTTCAAAAGCGGGCTGTAAGTTGCGTCTTACCGCTCCGGAATACATGTGGATGGTCCCCGGGTTGTCTCCCACACTTGGGGAGTGGATCCAGTCGGCTGATGCCGTTCGGTCTGCTCTCTCTGAGGCCGTAGCTGCTGGAGCGGGACGGAGCTCCCGGACTAAGCGTCCATGTTAGGTGCCGCCGCGCATGCGCCTCCGGTTAAGTTAATTTTATTACAAGTCATTTTAATTTACACAATGAGGAAGTAGGCAGTGACTCTGCACCCTTCAAAAAGTCACTGTGTTAAAGGAAAGAGTGCCTTCTTAAAGTGGTTATGAAGCCTAAACATTTTTTGCCTTAATGCATTCCTTGCAAGTAGTATCCCCCTCACCCCACCCCCCATACTTACCTGAGCCCTGATTCAGTCCAGCGCTGTGCCCATCTGTAGCATCTCTCGCTCCTTACTTCCTGATCTCATAGGCCTTGCTGAGGCAGTGGAAACCATTGGCTCCTGCTGCTGTCAATCAGACAGTGATGCAGGAGTGGGGGGTCGGGCCAAGCCCTGCTGTCTGTGTCTATAGATGCAGGCAGCGCAGCTCGGTAGTGAGCCCACACAAATTCCCACTTGGAAGAAATCACCAGAAAGAAGGAGCTAGAAGCGCCGGTGGGGGACCCAAGAAGAAGTAGTTTGGCCCACTCTGTTATTTTTAAAAAAGTAAATGCATTTACAATCACTTTAACAGAGTAGATTATAGTATAGATTTTAGTTATTATCATTATTCCTGTTCTCATTTTTTATTTTCTTTATGTGGCTAGGAATGGGTTGTTTCTTTTGTAGTACAAACCAAACTTCTCCCTTTAACTATGTAGAGGTTGTGTTTCCTATTAACACTAGCTTTAAAAAAAAAAAAAAAAAAGACAATTCCTTAACATCAGTGCTATAAGCAGTGTTGATTTTTCTCTAAGTGTAGGATTACACTGGCTCAGTGAGTTCATAACATGATTGGCTTTCTCTGCTCTTGGGTACTGCATTTTGCTTTGTGTTTTTTATTTCATTATAAATCTTTCCTATTATGGCTGTATTTTTCAAGTTTCACTTTGAGCCAGCGTTTTAAAAGAAATAGCTGTAT
This sequence comes from Aquarana catesbeiana, assembly GCF_042186555.1. Classification (NCBI taxonomy): domain Eukaryota; kingdom Metazoa; phylum Chordata; class Amphibia; order Anura; family Ranidae; genus Aquarana; species Aquarana catesbeiana. The sequence goes on from NC_133328.1 coordinate 129,763,553, forward strand.
TTAAGGTCTGAAAAATGTTCTGTTTAATATAATAATAATAATTGTAATGTAAATAATTTGAAACTTTCAAAAAAAGGACTTGGACACCAAAGTTCTAGGTAAGGAGGTATCCATCTTACATTCATGTTGGAGGTTAGTAGAATTATGATCCCCTACATTGGAGTTGTGTGCATCATTACCATGGTAACCATGAACACGGACTGAGAAACCCGGCACTGCTGATAAACTTGGGCTCTGATGAAGCATGCATCTCCAATGTGGAGAATCATGATTCTGCCACCCTCCTGTACAAATAACTGGTAGATGTGGCTGCAGAGGTACCTGCTTTGCCTTTGACAAACACCATTTGTGGAATGATATTTGGTTGGGATTTTGTAAATTAGTACCTTTTGATGACTCAGTAAGGTACAGTAAAAAAGGAGTGTTAGAACAATTAGAGTGGGCAGGGAACAAAAGGAATTTATTTGGAACTGAAGGTAAAAAAACAAACCAGGCAATACTCCAGCCACCACATCTAAAGATTGGCAAACTGCATTATATTACATTTTTGGTTTTAGGTTTAATACTGCTTTAATGAGGAGTTCAATGCAAGGCAGACAACTTGAACTTCGTGCTCTGATGCGTTTTACTTGTAATTAGCTTATTCATTGTCTAAAGAGATTGTGAGTGAAATACGTCAGACGGCAGAGTTCAAGTGGTCTATCTTGCACTGAGCCATTTATTAAATCTTCTGGTACAATCATTTTTATTGAAAAAATTAACGGTAACAAAACAACTGGTGACCCACGCAGGGGGATCATGGTAAGAAAGCAAAAAATAATGGCATTGGTTGATACACACCTAATATAACAGTTTAGTGGGGTAAAACCCTATATTATGACCGTGCGACACAGGCCATGGGTCTGCAAAGGAGACCTACTGTAGGTCTGAGGGCTTAGGAGCATACAATGGGGAGGTGGGGGTGGGCATGGGCGTAGGCATAAGCCAAGTGCCAGAAATAAAAAGGGGGGAATATATAGAGGGTGGGGGCATGGAGAAGGGAAGAAAGGATAAAGAGGAGATAGCAGGGGAGAAAGGGGGGAGAATGAAGTTCCTGCAAGCTTGGATTTAGGTGAAGTCAGTTATAAAATGCCCAGACTGGTCGGATGCAGGGTGGGGAGAGAATAAGACCACCAGGGTGTCCATACTTTGAGAGTTTTAATATGAGAGTTGTGTAAAATGCTAGACAATTTTTTTGTGAAACCATAAGGTCAATCAAAATGCTCTTAACTGCCGCAATCAAAAAAGAGGGTTTCTTCCAGTCCCTGGCAATTGTGCTTTAGGAAGCAATAAACAGGTATGTCGCCAGGCCAGTTTAGCATCTTTGCAGATGGACAAATGGAACAAAGTATAAATAAGTCCAAAAATCCTTAACCAGAACCCGGTTAAATGGGGGCAGGACCACCAGATATGAATAACATTCCCTGAAACACCTTTCACTATGGGATGGGTTTGAACTTGCTATATGGGCCAGAACCCAACACCATCTTAGGAGGACCTTATAGGTGGCCTTCAGAGATTGCAGGGTTAAAAGGAGCACTTTACAATGAAGGACCAGGCCTTATGTCACTCCACTCCAATTCAGGTCACGTTTCCACCAGGATTTGTAGTAGGCAGCAACAGGGGAAACAATGGTGTTAGGTGTGGCATAGATCCTCAAGATGGTGCCTGGAGAACCGGGAACGTGTAAGCAGGTGTGCTCAAAGGCCTTTTTTGGAAAGTGGTAAGTAGAATTGCATCTCAGAGAGGTCACCCAGTGGCGTAGTTGGGCGTAACGAAAAAACGCAGTGGGTGGTGCCTTGTGAGTTCCCTGGAACGAGGCCCAGGAGGAGGAACATAAGGAGGTGACGGACCTTCATGAATCCATGAGATAACCACCAGGAAAAGGATTCTGGTTGTTTGGAACATTGCAGAAATAGAGGGTTGTTGAAAAGGGGGAGAACCGGAAGGAAGGGCGGCACGAGGTTACCTGAGTAACGGACCGAATCCCAAAGTTTTAGGCTATGAAGCATGAGGGGGCCTAGAACAGGAGAATGAACCCTATGGAGAAGGCATAATGGGGCCCATTCGGAAATTCGGCATGAGGTTACCTGAGTAACGGACCGAATCCCAAAGTTTTAGGCTATGAAGCATGAGGGGGCCTAGAACAGGAGAATGAACCCTATGGAGAAGGCATAATGGGGCCCATTCGGGAATTGGGGTGCAGTTGGGGAGTTCCAGAAGCAGCCACAGCGCAATGTCCAAGATCGCATGTAGTAAGGTTGGTTGGGAGATCTGCACTGCCAGATCGTATTTTGCTATATTAGGAACCCCGAGTCCTCCTCGTAGTCTGTGCATATATAGTGGAGCGAGGGACCCTGGGGAGTTTGTAGGCCCAGATAAAAGAAAGTATCCTTTTTTGTAGCAGGCGTAAGAAAAAAAGAGGGGCATGAATGGATAGGGTTTGGAAATAGTATAGGATTTTAAGAAGGATGGTAATTTTGACTGCATGAATGGGACCACTCATTCATTAAATCTTCAATAATGACTTTTAGTTTGGACCAAATCCCTACTATTTGGGTTCACACAAAGTGATTTGCAGTGCCATGTTCATTACTTGTTTGATGCATAAGTGCCGTCTCGGTTATTTTCTATATCCTGGCTCAAGTTTTGACCATCCTTTACAACTACAGGAAGGTTCTTCAGGGCTTTGCTCACTTATAAACTCCTTGTGCTGAGCACAAACTGATAACCCGCCATTACCTTTAATTTTTTGTTAGAGCAAGAGATCTTGCATTGCATTTGTAAACAGGGGTATAAGTTCTCCCTCCCATTGGTAGCAATATGTAAATCTGTAAAACAGATGGTGATGGAGGGGGTGTACTGGATGTCTTCAGTGCTCCCATTGTCCATTGCCTAAAATTCTAAGACCTCTCTCCAATCTTTCCAAAATCAAAACAAGATTGACTGTAAATCCACTTTTGCAATACAGAGTGCTCAATACAGCCAATCAGATGGTTTCTTTGATTTTCACACCTGCTAAGGGAAAGAGGTGACATCTATTTAGCTGCTGTTGGCAAAAATAGCATTGATTTTACAGTTTAAATTCAGCAGTCCAGTTGTATCTAACCAATACTATATTTATCATTACACATATTACACATGTGATGGCGGGCATGATATGCATGCATATGCATAAGAATCCTCACGTGTTATGAGCAAGCAGACACAATGGTATAGACTCTAATTAACATGGAATAATCGTGACCATGCCAGCAGGCTGCATTGCCAAGTGTTTTCTAATGCCATACCATGTTATTCTTGCAGCCAGTTGCAGATGGTAGATATCTGCCTTCCAAGTTACAGATGGAAGATATTGGTCCTTTACTTCTAAAACATTGCCGTGGGGGGGGGGGGGGGGGATATTATTACTACATGAACATTGTATTTAGATTTTCTGTTCACAGACCTTGCTGAAAAATTACACTTGTGGTATTATAAGTTAGATAAAATCAGTGCATGTTCTAGGCAGTATAAGCAGAAGTTTACTGCACAGTACACAGGATTAGTATGTTGGGGAAATAATGTACCCTGTAGGTTTATACCAATATTAGAAGTCATTGAGGAGATACAGTAAGTTAACCATTAACCACTTACCGACCGGCTCCTGTACATATACGTCGGCACTTTGAAGAGGGATATCTCGGTAACGGCAGCAGCTGCTGCCACAACCAAGGTATCCATCTTTACAGGAGCCGGTCGTGTTTCCGATAATGGTGGTCTCCGCGGCGGATTCGCCGCGAGATCACCGTTTTCGGCGGCGGGAGAGGTGCCACCCCCCTCCCGCCGCTTACCGGAGCCGTCGGTAGCGGCGGAGGCGATCGGGACCTGTCAGTTCTTCGGTATGGAGACGAGTGAGGCTAAGATGGTGAGGCTAAGATGGCGCCCACCCGTCTCCATACTATAGGACGGCGGAAGCGACATTATTACATCAGCTCCGCCCATATGTCTTAAAGGCATATTTTTATTTGTCTTTTTTTTTTTTTTTTTTTGCATTTTAGTGTAAATATGAGATCTGAGGACTTTTTGACCCCAGATCTCATATTTAAAAGGACCTGTCATACTTTTTTCTATTACAAGGGATGTTTACATCCCTTGTAATAGGAATAAAAGTGATCTAAATTTTTTTTAAAAAAAACTGTGAAAAAATAATTAAAATAAAATAAATAAGAAAAACATTTTTTTAAAGCGCCCTGTCCCGACGAGCTCGCACGCAGAAGCGAACGCATACGTGAGTAGCGTCTGCATATGAAAACGGTGGTCAAACCACACATGTGAGGTATCGCCGTGACCGGTAGAGCGAGAGCAATAATTCCAGCCCTAGACCTCCTCTGTAACGCAAAACATGCAACCTGTACAATTTTTTAAACGTCACTCATGGCAGAGGGATGAGGGGTGGCCTGCTCGTTTCACTACAGACAGGCTAGGCCTTCTTGTCTCCTAATGAACAGAACACCGAGTGTTGACTTCCCAGCGGGGGGGGTCTTTTTTATGCCTGTTTGAATTCTTTGGCTGGTTTTTGGGAAAAAAAATGCACATATATATATATATATATACTGAAATATAGGGTAGGCTAGGGGACCTGAATGGCACATTTAGGTTACAGAAATATTTGCAATACCAATGCTGTGTTTATGGTGATATGAATGCTGATGTAACCCCTATCTAATGTATTGTATGATTAATCCTTATGTGCACAATAAAAACTCTTTAAAAAAAAAAAATGCAAGGTCTTCTTATTTACCAAGCACCCCCTTCCCTATGCCAAAATGCTAATGCCAAAGTTAGTTCATATACTAACCCTACTCCTGCTTCTGTGGAGCCTATGTGTGAATCATGCCACCATCCTTCCAGCAAGATCCCAGGGGATGCCGAATAGCTCCAATCGTGGGTGAAGACATTTTTGCACTGTGCTATAGCATCATCATAAGATTTCGATGCATTCTCAGAGATCTTATCAGAAAGATGGTGACATACCCCTTGCAGGAAGCCAGGGAAAAGTACATTTATTAACTAACATTTTTAACCATAAGTTTTCTTTTTATAGTAATGATAGGTCTATTTTATTTAAGCTCTGCCCATCTTCATCAAATCCTTGCCTGCTTTTTGACAAAGTGGGTGGGGCTTATGGTTAGATGGGAGAGTAATGGGGAACCTAAGATACGTACTGTATGTGTGTGTGTGTATATATATCTCAAGCACATACTAGTATACAGATATTATTTTATACGTGGTGTCTGTGTGTTTGCCCTAAATGTACAGGTTTTCTCAGGTGTCCTTGCTTATATTCTTTTTGCCTCTTGTTTCCCTTTCACAGTGTTCCCTCGGCTCAGAAGTAGCATTACGAGTAGGAGGAGAGTTCTTCTTTGATCCACAGGCAACAGACTCACCAGTGGATTTGGTGTTAATTGCCGGTGGAGTAGGAATCAATCCTTTGTTTTCTATACTACTACATGTTGCTAACCTTCACAAAGCCTTGGAGACAACAGGCAGAGGTTTCCGAATGGGGAATGTGAAGCTCTATTACTGTGCTAAGAACACTAGCGAATTATTATTTAAGGTAACTACTGAATATGCTACTACTACTACTAAATATGCATCAAATGTGCCAATTTATAGATTTCAGGTGTCTCCAGCAAAGGGTATTGTGAATGCTGCAAGTTATTATAGACAATTGTGTGCTTTCAGCCTCATGGCAGCTGCTTGGGGAATGCCCTTTTCTGTCAAAACTTGACTGTGCCCCTGTGCACAAAGCCAGCACTATAAAGGCTTGACTTGGCCAGTTTGGTGTGGGGAATCTTGCGTAGCCTGCACAGAGCCCTTAAGCCTAGTTCACACAATGAGATTATTGGACAAATGATTGTCTTTTTTTTTTTTTTTTTGCATGCTAGTCTCCAGATTGAAAATTAAGAGGTTACTAAAGTATGAAAATTCTCGTAAGACAGAATAAAGATTCGGAGGTGATGTCATGTGTTACCTCAGCCCAATGAATTGTAAAGCAGATCTTCTTTTCTAACATCATTACCTGACCTCCCAAATGTTTTTAAGGCTGAATAGGCGCAAATTCCCACAAAGCGAGTCCCGACCATACTTTCAAGTTGGCCCAAAAAAAAACTACTCAGGTTTAAAATGCAACTTTTATTGCATACATTTGTAAAGATATGTTGAAGTCACACTGCCGTATGTAAAAGTGCTAGTTTGAAACTGATCAGAGCTGCTACCATTAGTTGCTTTTTCTAATTCCTGCAGAGACGCCCCAAAATCTTGTAGAAAACTTTTCTAGATGAAGAGAAGCTGTTGTCGCCACCTAGTGTGTGTGTGGAGTGATTGCTCCATATCCCATAAAATACCAAACATGTTATACTTACCTTCTCTGTGCAATGGTAATGTACAGAGCGGCCCCGAACCTCCTCTTCTGGCGTTTCCTGCCGGTGCTCTCGACGACTCCTCTTCTGTCTGCCACCAAAGCAAGCTGTTTGCTGTTGGTGCAGACGTGCAGGCTCGTTTCCAAGCCAGGCTGTGTGTGTCTGTTGACACACACAGTGCAGCTTGGCACACTGCAGGGATTGCATTAAGGTGAAAAAACATTTTAGCTTTAGAACCACTTTAATGCCTATAGTTTTGGAATAGACTATCCAACAAACTAATGTAGATGTGATGGCTAATTCAGGTATCCACAAAACATTTGCAATTATAGTGTGTTGTATTCCAGCTCCATGAATTTTAATGAGAATGGGGGCAGAGATCAGAAGAGACAGCTTCACAGAGTTGCACAATTATAAAACAGTGCTTGAGAAAAAAAAACTCATAGGAACTGGCAACATTCTAACTGTTTCTGCTGGATTATGCTTGCATTTTAGTAGTGCACACATCAGGGAAAAATTGGATTGCAGGGAGCTGTACATAACAAAAATATACAGTTTGGGTTCAGTAACTTGGTAATAACTTGATAGAACAGGTTGTTGATTGGTTACATATGCATACATAATACAGCAAAGCACCATTATCCTTATTCTGTATTTCCATACCATTATACCTATGCTATATTTAAATAATGTAATCATAAAAAATGTTTGCTTCTAGGTTCAAAATAAATGGGATACCCAATATTACGTGAAAAGTAAAAGATTCTTATAATATGAAACAGTTGCACTCAGCCAATATCATGTCAAATGTTAAAAATGGTTTTACCATGTACTACTTGTACATTCACACAGAAATGTGAATCAAAGTGCTATGGGGGTTTTAGCTCATTTGTACAGTTATCATAAAATAGGGGTTTTTACTTGATTCATATAAAAGATTAATCTCCAGAGCTAATCAAGAATTTGCATTGTAAATTTAATTATTTGATTATTTGTTCATGCTAGCCAAAACAAGTGAGTTAGAGTTTTATTCCTGTGTTTTTACTGGCATTTTTATACTTTAGGAAGCAATGATTATGGCTTATTTTTTTATTTAATGGATGACATTTAGTATAGTATGACTGTTATAGTACACCTGAACCATAACTGGAAGACATTTTGTTGGCTAATTGATAAACTATTACCACTTTCTACTTTCTTGTATTCATCTTAGTGTTGTTGATCTTCTGTAGCCCCTTTCAGCCACTTACTAGAGATGCATGAACTCGTATGACGGTTGTAAAAAAAATAAAGGCGAGTCAAATGACCAGTTCTCCAATCACTGAGCTCTCACTCTCTTTGCCGCATTTTGCAGAGAGAGCTGCATCACAGGTTACATATTGCAGAATGCATTTTATGAATGGGCCATAAACTGCAGGTCTTGGTTTCAGATATAACAGCCAATAGCAAAATCTGCTTTCATCTGTACATGAGGCTTTGTGGTGGGAATTAGGCTAAGATAATTAAGGCAAATATGCCAGAAAACTTTTTTAATTGTGTGAACATCCAGTAAAATATAAATCTGGTAAAGGCAAACACATTATAGCTTTCTGTAAAATTGAGTGGACTGGTGTGTTTCCTGAAGGTAAAGCACGTCATCTTACTCTCTCCTTAGCTGAAGGCTTGGTGGTTGCACATAAGGGCCCTGAGTACAGTCTCTGTAGTCCTCTAACACTCTGTCATTATAACCAAAGGATCATTTAGGCTGGCCATAGATGGGTCAAAATTCAATGGGTTCAGCAGGAACCAGACACATTTCAATCCATCTATGGGCTGGTTGTACTCAAGTCGATCTATCCTGGCTGATGGGGTAAAATAAAGGGCACCTACCCAAGACAAAATAGATGTAGGTATCCCAACACACTTGAGGGTTTCTCTAAGAAAGTTCCAGTCCAACCTGTCAAAGGTCTTTTTTAGCATCAGTGGACAAGCGTAACAAGGCAGTGTTGGATGTATTTGCCTTTGCAATAACATTTAACGTTCTTATAGCATTCTCTCTTGCTTCTCTGGATTGGATAGATCCTGCTTGATCTGGAGAGATGATACGTTGAAGAAGTGAACTTATTCTATTCGCAAGGATTTTAGCGAACAGATTGATGTCACAATTTAAGAGGAAAATGGGCCTGTAGCTGTCACAGAAGAGTGGATCCTTTCCTGGGAATAACTGAAATACTGGCCCATAAAAGATCTGGTGGGGGAGAGTATGGCCTTCTGTGATGGCGTAAAAGGCTTCTGTAAAATAAGAGAGTTTATGAGTGGTAATGTCTATAGTATGCAATTGTGAAGCTGTCTGTGCCAGGAGCTTTGCCCTTTGGGGGGTCAGCCAAGGCTCTAGCCAGTTCTTCTGTTGTGATGGGTTGAGAGAGAGCATTGCTTTTCTCCTCCAAAACGGAGGGAAGCACCACGGCCTATAAATGGTCTGAAATAGCTGACAATTTGAGTGTGTGTTGGAAGTCAGAAGCGTGTTTTTTAAGTTATATAATTTAGCACAGTAAGAACAAAAAGTGTCCAGATTATCTGGAGTAGAACAGAGCTACGTGCCTTATGGTCAGGACACCACGGAGATATATCATTGGTTAATTTTGGATCACAGGGCATTTGCTAATGAGCGACCACACTTGTCCTGTACTTGTAAAAAGAGTGTTGAGCTTTCATGAGTATGTGTTTTACTTTGCAAAAGGAGTCGTCCCTAATCTGTTCTCGTAACTGTGTAAGTTCTGATTCAAACAGTCTATCGAAGGTTTGATTATGGCTCAGTTCAAGTTTGTGTAATTTACTAAATAAGTACGCTAGCTTTATTTTCTCTTAGTTATTTAGCCCTGTGGCCATGTTTAATTAAAATAATTTTAATATACTTCATATATAGAATTTGTGAGCAGCCCAGAATGGGGAGAGGGTTGTCTATGAAATCCTAATTGATGTCGAAGTAAGCATTTAGTTCATTAAGGACATCTGCTTTGACCTCGGGGTCTTGTAATAAAATCTCGTTAAGACACCAAGTAGGTGTTCTAGATGGCTTTTGGATAGGTAGAATTCCTGAAAATATCGGGGCATGGTCTTGGCAGACCTCTTTGACCTATACCTGCCTTAGAGACTGGAGTTAAACTTAAACTTATTGTCAGAGCTAATGCTTTGCTTAATGTTTGTTTTGCCGAGCCAACAAGGTTGGTTCTCTTGTTCTGCCAGAGTGTCAGGAAGCAGACTGTAACAATTAGGAATGACATACAGCACTGGAATAGGCCTTAAGTAAACATCAATCTTTGATGGCAAAAGAGGATGAGATATGCTCATTTTCATTGCAGCCTCCAAACCTGCCTAGATATTATATGTGAACCTAAGTAAACTTCCATGCAAAAGCAGTCCAAGCATTTTACTATTTTCTGTGAATAGAAAGGAACAAACCTTCATCAGTCTGATGTTTTCCAGCAATTCTCCTGAAAGCCTTAGTGATCACTTTTGATTCTCATCCTTTGTCATGTTTGACCCCTGAGTTTTCTAGCTTAAATGTGTGAGGGGCACTGACCTTGTATTTTGACAGCTGTTTCCTTGGAAAAAATTGTAGACTCCATTAAAAATTAAGTCTACACACATTTTTAGATGTTGCTTTTGTGTTATGAGAATGGTGGATCATTCCTGCAACAATATATGTTGGCTTGACCACTTGTAGTCTTACCCAGGGGTGCATGTGACAAATTAATATCTATTGTTTAGAGCAGTGGTTCTCAACTCCAGTCCTCAGGACCCACCAACAGGCCAGATTTTAAGTATTACCTTGGGGAGTTGCAGACTAGAATACTGCAATCACTAAGCAGCAAATTATATCACCTGTGATGTATTTCAGTTATCTTGCAAACCTGGCCTGTTAGTGGGTCCTGAGGACCGGAGTTGAGAACCACTGGTTTAGAGAAATGTATTCAGTTTTATTGATGAATACAGAAGTTAGATCACAGCCAGTACACTGCAGACTACTTGTGACAGATGATTTAAGAGAAAGGTGATTTTTCAGTTTGTCTTTTTTATTGTATCAAAACAGGGTTTTGACAAAAATGTAGCTAAGAGCTCATGAACACAGGTGTACAATAAGTTGCATTCTCATTTGTACGAAAATTATCAGAATGTTCAAATGTCATTCCAAAAATTTTTGTTTGGTTTTATTGTTTGATTTTAGAATGAATGGACTTTACCAAACAACAACCACATACACACATGGAAATTTGTTTGTTCAAGAAAATATTTTCATCCTGCTGCTTTGGATTTTCTAGTCACTGTGGTTGAAAATGAACATCGATTTGATCCACTTATGATTAAAAAAATGAACAAGCTTTCTTAGAACCTTCTTTTCCCAAAATGTTTTGTTTGAAATTCTACCCATCTATGGCCAGCGTAAACAGGGTAAAAGTTGAAACTTTTATATTGGGATGACAACTTTCTATAAAGCTCAAATGTGCATATCTCAACAATGTTGCAGCTTGTAAAGAATAACAAACTTCTTTGAATATGGTGTTGTGGAGAGAAAAATACAAGAGCAGTTGAATTCTTGAAATGTTACAGTGCTGGAATGATGTTAGAAGTGAGGGGTACAATGATCACCCAGACGATGTTCTGGGATGAGTCAAAGGTTGATCTCTAAGTTAAGTTGGGTACATACTGGCCGAAAATCGGTCAGTTCAGCAGGAACCGGCTTACTTTAGGTCATTGTGTACAGCTATCTCCTCAACGACCGGCTTCTGTTGAATGGACATGCTGGAAAACCAGCATCCAATCAGCGCTCACAGCCAATGGCTGTAAACACTGATCTGTGAATTATGGGGCGCGGGGGAGCCCACTCTCAGCATTCAATAGAACAGCAGGGGAGATCTCCCCAACAAAATCACTTGTGCTGATATGGCAATCTGTCTTTTTTTTTTTTCTTAGTTCCACCCGCTGATTGAATGAAAAAAACTGCCAATGTATACAAATCTTAAGGAAAAAAAAAGGGGGTTAGGAAGGAGAATAAAAGGATGGGAGGGTGCAGGAGGGTGAAGGGGAATGGGGTGGAATCGGGTGTAAACTCTTCTTTTCTCAGATACTTGCAACCTTTATTAATGGGTGCTTCAATCTATATCTGACTTTGACCATAGTCAATCCAATGTTGTATGGGTGTCCAAAAGGATTGTAGGTAATTTTTAATTAATCATAATGTTTTTTCCATGCATCTTATATAGTTTGCTTTTGTATTTTCTTAAAGATGTAAAAACTGCAGAGGTCTTTCTGCAATATTACATTAAACTGACTATAGCTTAATCTATAGGCTCTAGATTGAAATCAGGTTATCTGCATAGAAGACCAGTAGATATGGAGCAAGAAAGCTTTTGGGTAGGGGTGGATGGGACAGTTCCTCCCCTGATTTAGTAGAAGAAAGATCCTGTTTCCATTTTGAAATGTACAAATTAGTGTTTTGTGTTCAGTTAATGGGCAAATATAAGAGTAAAATATAACATATATATATATATATATATATATATATATATTTATTTATATATTTATAAAACTTATAAGAGTTAAATATAAGAGGTCAACTTACTCGAATGTATGCAGATATATTCATTCAAAGTTAGTAAAAGGTTAACGGTCAAGGCGGCGTTAACGCATTTGAAGATTCAGTGGCATAGGAGTCAGGGGAATGGGTTTGTTTTTGTTTTAAATATTTATGTGATGATAGTGGATAGATTCTCCTATTTTGGTGTGTTTTCTACCACAGTAATACTCCATAGTTTGACACCTGGGAGGCTGCAGGATATGTTATCAGTGCATTAGGGTAGAGTTCTGGAAATTGGTTATCTTAAAATAAAAATTCTTTACCTTGTCCCACATCAGTGATAAGTGCCTGACCAGGGATCCAAGAAAAGTGGGCTATTCTGAGTGGTGAGGATGGGGGGTACATTACAGTGTTTATATAGGAGTAGGCTGATGTTGCCCTTTTCCAGTTAAAATATAAGACCACATGTTGTATGTTACAAAAAAGATGGGAGGGACTGTTATACGTAATACCCAAACATAGTGAAGTAATTTGGAAACAAAAGGGCATTTTGATCAAGTTGGTAAAGCAATCCAAGATATGATAGATATGTTACCATGACTGACATGGGTCCACAGTAGGGGCTAAGTGGCAGAAGATAAAGGATTCATGTGATGGGGTATTATGAATTCCCAAATTGCTTAGCTTTAGGAAGAGTAATGGTAATTTTTTCTTTTTTTTTTTTTTTTTTTTTTTTTTTTAAGTAATTTAAACTTACAGATTTTCTGACATTCCAGAAAAAAAATTTGACTTTACCATTTCATTTTAGATCAGTTGTTTAAACTTCTATGCTATGTACACATCATAAGTAGAGGCACAATGATATGACAAAACATCTAAACAAATAATGGTAAATCTTCTCAATAAATTTGGTCACACTAATGATGGACTGGCCTGACTCACGTTGAAATGGGATTTTTAGGCTATCATTTTTTTCCCAGCATAATGTCCTGTACACACGGTCGGACATTGATCGAACATTCCGACAACAAAATTCATGGATTTTTTCCCAAGTATCTTGGCTCAAACTTGTCTTGCATACACACGGTCACACAACGTTGTCGGAAAATCCGATCGCTCTAAATGCGGTGACGTAAAACACGTACGTCGGGACTATAAATGGGGCAGTAGCCAATAGCTTTCGTCTCTTAATTTATTCTGAGCATGTGTGGCACTTTGTGTGTCGGATTTGTGTACACACGATCGGAATTTCCAACAACGGATTTTGTTGTCGGAAAATTTTATAGCCTGCTCTCAAACTTTGTGTGTCGGAAATTCCGATGGAAAATGTGTGATGGAGCCCACACACGGTCGGAATTTCCGAAAACAAGGTCCTATCACACATTTTCCGTCCGAAAATCCGACCGTGTGTACGGGGCAATAGATATAATCTAGAGCTGCTTGTGATGGTCTTGAATTGAATTTAAAGTTTGTCAAAGGCATAACTTAAAAAAATTCAATACACAAGTTTTGCCTCTGAATGCATTATTAGTGCATGTATCTGACTGTAAAATAATGCTTATCTCACTATACTGCTTCTGTCTCTTGCTATTTATAGCAGTGATATGTTTAATGCTCATGTTGCTTTTGCTGTTAGGATTATATTAGCATCCAGAAACATATGTGTGGCATAGTTCTATATGAAACAACACCCCTTCATGTTTTGCCAACAGTGATGCTCCTGGAAACCCCTGTTACTGATATATTAGTTATACTTTTCTGTATTTTAGCGGCTTTGTGCGCAGCCATTAATATCTGCTCCAGAGGACATACAATCTGCATGACTGCAGGAAAGCAGAGCATTGTCTAATCCTACTGGAGCTCTGCCAAACACATCTTGTAGGTGCCTATGGAGGTGACCATTATCACTTAAACTGTATTTTGTTTCACAAACAAATGTTCTATAAATAAGATAAATATGGATATTACAATTCGAACATATTTGGAGAACCAAATTCAGATTAACTAATTGAAAGGTAATGTGAAAATACCAGTTGCCCTAAAGTCAGGAGGAACACATTGACAAGATAAGGTTGCTTGTCATTCTTCACGTGTCTCCTAGACACAAAAAATGTTGCTAGGGGAAATTAACCTGCTTTGTCATATATAACTTGTGTGATAATCCATTTAAAAAAATAAAATAAAACATTAACATTAAAATTGGTTAACATTGCTATTAGGTAAAGTGTAACTAAAGGAATAACTTTTTTTTTTTTAGTTTTGGACAGAGTGGAGATGGATTAGAACCCCTGTCAGGTTTTTAACGCGGTCTGTAGAAGTCTCTGCTACACTGGTAGAAGTTAATGTTTCTATAACTTTTACTTTTTTTTAAATGTGGTGTTTTTTTCCCCCACTACTCCGCATTTCTACTCAGGTGGCGATGTAGTTGCAAAAAGATTTAGGCTGATGTACTTCCACCGGCCATTTCTGCTGAGAACGCAACTGCCTGCTTCTCCAGAGACACAGCATTTGGGTTATAGTGGCTTCTTTTCCAGACACGCAAATACCCTGTCAGTCTGCATATGTTTTGTGAGTACCCCTCAATTAGGAATGGCAGAGATGACATGCAGAGGAGCTAAGAAAAAAGGGCCCAATAGCACTTATGCTGCAAATGGCACTGAGGATAATGAGCAAAATGCTTAGGTTGATCCTCTGCATTGGAGCAAAGTCATATAATAACACAGCTTCCTTTCTCTAATTCTATCTCTTTCTCAAGCCCAAAATAGATGGCCTATCTGACCAAGGCAGATTTCACTGTAACTTTGTTTGATTTCTTTGGAAAACTCTTTGCCCTTTTAGAACCTTTGGTCTTTAGGGCTTAAAATTGCTCTTTTGCCTCCCCACTACCAGAGACTATTCAAGTGTATGACCCTGAACATCTTAATTTCTTTTAAGACAATATTGGGGAAGGAGAGGTGGATGCAGAAGAGGATCCTTAGGAGATACAAGCTAAGGCTTCATGCCATGTACTTTCTACTGTGAGATCACTTAATTGATGTGGTACATACTAGTCTTGTCTATTGACACCGGCATTTCCCCAGCCTTAACAAGCTCCTATAGGCACAAAACAGCTGTTGAAGTTTAGAAAGTCTTTTCTCTTGCACACAAATTAACTGTGCTCCGTATGAAGATTGGCCAAATTCTGAAAATGTATTCTTCTTCAAAAAGTCTTTGCTGAGTTATATTTTTAATTTATTTATGAACAAATGAATGTAAGTACAAATGGTCTGTCTTGGTAGTAGCAAATGAATAGAGAATATGATCCTGTGTTTGAGGATCCTGTACTGCTGGAACAATTGCAACTCATGCCCATGGTTTGATGTGTTGATGCCCTAGGGCAGGGGTTTCCAAACTATGGCCCTCCAGTTGTTCAGGAACTACAATTCCCATCATGCCTAGTCATGTCTGTGAATTTCAGAGTTTTACAATGCCTCATGGGATGTGTAGTTCCGCAACAGCTGGAGGGCCATAGTTTGGAGATCCCTGCCCTAGAGAATGTACTTTGCCAGGTCTCTACGGTGACACTGCTTGGTTTGCCAAACCTGCTTGCAAAAGTTTTTTCTTTTACACATGCTTTTTGATGGTGAATGTCTGTTTAGTGAATCCCTGATAGGAAGTTGCTCATGTCAGTCATCCACTTTGACCTCCTGTGTCTTCCTGGGATCTGAATCTGGTACTTTCGGTTCTTCAAAGACCTGCTTTTGAACCAATTTGAGATTTCCCATTGGGGGATCTTACCAATAAGGTGGCATGTCTCTGATTTGCCAACTCTTTCTTGTAAGAAACTTTTTTTTTTTTTATCTTGCATAGAGACAATATGCTCCTGAAACCCAGATCCTCTTTTCTTCCCAATGTGATCTATTCTTTTCTCCTAAATGATGATATTATCTTCCTTTCCCTATGTCCTGCTCCAAAGCACGCCAAGGAGATTACACTCCACTGCCTGGATGTGTTCAGAGCAGTTAAGGTCTATTTAGCTGCAACATCTTCCTTCAGAAAAACTGCATCCCTTTTTGTCCTCCCTAAAATGTCTAAAAAAGGAACATCCTGCTTCCTCTTACACCATTGCTAGGTTGCTCAGGCGGCTCATTTCCAGGGCTTATGCCCTCAAGGAAAGGGTTCCTCCCTTTCCTATCAGGGCCCATTCCACCAGAACTGTCAGTATTTCTTGGGCATCAAGCATCCATTTTGCAGGTTTGCAAGGCCGCCAGTTAGCCTTCTGTTCACACCTTCTCTAAGTTTTATCCAATGGATCTCTAGGCCTCTGCTGATCCGGGCTTCAACCACAAGATATTTCAAGCTGTCATCCAAGTGTTTCAGGTTTTGATCCTTGTTTTCTGTGGGTCTGTTTGCTGTGTCATTGCCCACCCCTGAGTTTATTTTTTGGGGATGTCCAATAGTCTATGAATGCAAGTTCTGTGTTCAGTACTGTATGATTAAGATAATGTAAATTCCATATCTGCCTACGATACTTAAACAATTGGTAACTTCTTCTAGAAAAGGACAAATGTCATCCCTGCACTATTCCCTTCTGTCTCAAGTCTCCAAATCTATGTCTCTCAAGTGTAGAACTCAATGGTTGGAAGACCTAGGACATATTTCAGACAAGAAATGGTCTGCTATGCTTGACACTGCACCTAAGATTTCTTTATGCACAGCGCAAAAGCTCAGTCAGCTCGTCATCGTACACCGCACCTATCATACACCTCAAAAATAACATGCTTGGCATAGAATAGATATGCCTTTGTGTCTGAGATGTGCAGTGGAAAATGGTACTCTTCTTCACATGTTGTGGAAGTGTCCAAAGTTAGTGCAATACTGGACAAAGGTAGTTGAATCTATTAATAAGATATGGAATCTTACCCTTACGCTAGATCTTAAACTCTATATATTGGGATGGCTAGATTGAGGAATTATATACACCACATACATATGCAGCTATTATCAGAATTCTTTTCATTGCTCAGAAACTTATAGCACCGAAGTGGCTTTCAAATACACCTCCCTCTCATGCAGATTGGGTTAGTGCTGTTAATGTGGTTCTACTAAGGGAAAAACTAGTCTATCAACATAGGGCTAGTTCAACAAAATGTAAACAAATATGGGATGTATGGCTAGATATTCCCAGGCTGGTTCCATTACAGCTATTCCAAAACAGGATCCTCGGTGGAAGAGTCTCCTCTGGGTTGGCGTAAGGCGACTAAAAGTGACATAGATTAATCTATGAGATATTAACCTGTAACAGATCACTCAGCTATGTGATGCATTAACATGTAAAAATGTGGAAATCTGATACCTGACCATGCAGAGGCTGTTTGTTCTAGTCTTATCTTAATAAAAAAAAAAAAAATCAATATCTTGGAGTACAGTATAGGGACACAGGTCCCTCACCTCTGTTCTCTCTTTCGCCTTATTGATTGCTACAAAACTGGAGTCCCACTGAATGGTCAAGGTTATATGAGGGTGCACTGTGGGCATTCCCAGCAAAATATTTGCCAGTATCCAATTACTGGAAGGTAGCGGCATATTACTTATGGTCTATGAATTCAGGTTTTGCGTCCTGTACTGTACTCCAAGATATGGAATATATAGGTATGTCAAAATTCCTATTTTTAAGGATGTATATAGTCTGAATTCCAGGTATGGATTTTAAAGCATAATTACATTGGTCTAGCTTGTACAGTGTTGTAAGTATGCATATTCGATACCTTGTAGGATCCCTGTGAAAGCTAGGAGTCATTGTAGTATTCTCCGCTACTACAATGATCGCTGCTGTCTTCTGGGTCCCATGCTGAGCTGCTGCATAGTAACCACAGGGGTTCGCCCACTTGGCAGCACGAGCACCATTCACAGAACGCCATGCATTTTTCTCAATGAATGCAAGGCATTCTCTGATTGGACGAGGCAGAGCGGTGATACCACAATCTCCACCTGGTTCAATTAGAAAACGCCTTGCATTTATTGAGAATAATGCATGGCGTTCTGTGAATGGTGCTTGTGCTGCCAAGTGGGTGAAACCCGTTGGTTACTATGCAGCAGGAAAGCCATTCAGCGCGGGACTTGGAAGACAGCAGCAATCACTGTTGTAGCGGAGGCTGGTAAAGTGATTTCCAGCCTTCACACAGATTCCACAGGTATGGCATTTGCATACTTATGTTGTACCAAGCTGGATCATTGTAACTATGCTATATAATCCAAACCTGCTTTAGGGTCGGTTCACACATGGGCAACACGACTTTAGCGCGACTTTGTACCGCGACTTCAACGCGGCTTCAGCGCGACTTTAGCGCGACTTCAGCGCGACTTCGGCAAATTACGAGGCGACTTGAAGTCGCCTCCATGACAGGCGACTTCGCCTGTGGCCAATCACGGGGCAATCAGCTCTCTGGGAGGGAGGGGGGAGGGAGGGGTTTTCCCTGCAAAGTCGCTTGACTTTACAGAGAGATCCGACTTGGAGGCGACTTCCATTGATTTCTATGGTACAGGTCGCCTACCAAGTCGGATCAAAGTAGTACAGGGAGTACGCTCTGAAGTCGGAGCGACTTCAGTAGTGTCTATTAAGACACTAGCGTTAACTCCCATTGAAACTATTTCTGGGGCGACTTGGGGCGACTTGAGGGCGTACAAGTCGGATCCCAAGTCGCCCCAGTGTGAACCGAGCCTTAGTGCAGATCTGCATTAAATTGTATCTTTTTTTTCATGTGTCTGGAGGTCATCTATAAATAAATAAATTAATAGTCCATAGCCATTATGAAGTTGAGGAATTAAGGCATGGCGAAATAACACATTAAGATCGTTACTTTTACCTTTAAGTTTTCTTGCTCCTCGTATATATTCTGTACATGGCACCAACACTACATAAATATCTCTAATAATGAATCTTTTAGGAGTACAAAACGTCTGCATTTTGTGTATGTGCTTTGAGCCTTTATCAGCCTTCCCTGTTCCATACATCTTGCACAAATTAGAAAAATGATGCCGCTTTGTTTCTCTACATTATAAGTTGGCAGTCAGACACTTCCTCCAAGAGCATCAAGATGTCTCACTGTTTTCATCACAGAACAGCAATGAATGGTTCCCTTTGCTGAAATGCTGCTTTATACAACACCTGGCCATTTGCCATGTCTAAGCAGCAGAGGAACAATACTACAAACAGCAGTTATTTACATCTCTGCTCACTGTGCGCATAACATTTGCAGCTGTGATGTTGACTACAAAGTTAAAGCCTTGGAAAGACAAAAGATATCCCAAGCGCTGGCTAGTTTGGTCCTCCATCTGTGTAGAAGTCTGTCAGTTTAGAAGAAGCAGGAGTTCCAGGATTAGTGTGGGCTTTCAAATGCTGAAAAAATAATTATGAAACAAATAGACACATGAGCATGTGTGGTCATTTGAGTCTAGTTAGGGATATAATACAGTCTCATATCAGGATATAAAATTATATGTTTTTCCGTGCTTCTAATCTAACCAGGGCCGGATTAAGAGCATTATGGGCTTTGGTGCTGAGGATTTTGGTGGGCCTTAAGGGCTGTGCGTCGGGTTCAGGAGAGCGTAATACACAGAGCGCTGGGTTCAGGAGAGTGTAATACACAGAGCGCTGGGTTCAGGAGAGTGTAATACACA
Source organism: Aquarana catesbeiana (assembly GCF_042186555.1). Classification (NCBI taxonomy): domain Eukaryota; kingdom Metazoa; phylum Chordata; class Amphibia; order Anura; family Ranidae; genus Aquarana; species Aquarana catesbeiana. The sequence continues at coordinate 129,783,212 of NC_133328.1, forward strand.
GAGCGCTGGGTTCAGGAGAGTGTAATACACAGAGCGCTGGGTTCAGGAGAGCGTAATTCACAGAGCACTGGGTTCAGGAGAGCGTAATACACAGAGCGCTGGGTTCAGGAGAGTGTAATACACAGAGCGCTGGGTTCAGGAGAGTGTAATACACAGAGCGCTGGGTTCAGGAGAGTGTAATACACAGAGCGCTGGGTTCAGGAGAGTGTAATACACAGAGCGCTGGGTTCAGGAGAGCGTAATTCACAGAGCGCTGGGTTCAGGAGAGCGCAATACACAGAGCGCTGGGTTCAGGAGAGCGTAATACACAGAGCGCTGGGTTCAGGAGAGTGTAATACACAGAGCGCTGGGTTCAGGAGAGTGTAATACACAGAGCGCTGGGTTCAGGAGAGCGTAATTCACAGAGCGTTGGGTTCAGGAGAGCGTAATACACATAACAGTGAAAATGAATCTGACCATCCAGGGCCTATTTTATGGAAGGGGCCTGATGCTGCAGCTCCAATAGCCTCTATGTTAATCCGGCCCTGAATCTAACCCTCAATGATAAAGCTGCAATCAGTTAGTAAATGAATTTCATGATTGGCAAAAAATGTGTAAACAAAATTAGAGCTGCACAAAAATTACAATACACTTCACAAAATTGATATGATGTTAAAGTGGTTGTAAAGTCAGAAGGTTTTTTATCTTAATGCATTCTATGCATTAAGATAAAAAGCCATCTGTGTGCAGCAGTCCCCCTCAGCCTCCCTAATACTTACCTGAGCCCATCTAGATCCAGCGATGTTGCAGGAGTGCCTCAGCTGCCCTGGACTCCAAGCCTCCTTGGCTGAGACAGCAGCGCCGCGCCATTGGCTCCCGCTGCTGTCAGTCAGTCAGCCAATTAGCAGAGAAAGGGGGCAGGGACGGGCGCAGCTCCATGTCTGAATTGACAGCTTGGCTCGGGTGCCCCCATAGGAATTGCTTGCTGTGAGGGCACTCAAATGAAGGGAGGGGCCATGAGCACCAAAGAGGGACCCGAAAAGAAGAGGATCCGGGCTGCTCTGTGAAAAACCACTACACAGGCCAAGTATAACATGTTTGTTATTTTTAACAAAAAGCGCAGTAAATACTTTGAAAATATGACATTGCCTTTAACCACTTGACCACTGGGCACTTAAACCCCCTTCCTAACCAGACCGATTTTCAGCTTTCGGTGCTCTCACACTTTGAATGACAATTACTCAGTCATTCAACACTGTACCCATTTGAAATGTTTGTCCTTTTTTTCATACAAATAGAGCTTTATTTTGGTGGTATTTAATCACAAGTTAAAATTTATTGCCATAGTATTGCCATAGTATTGCCAGAGTATTGCCAGAGTATTGCCAGAGTACTGGCAGAGTATGGGCACTGAGCAGCGCTGTGGGCTGGATCTGTAGTGCCCACAGCACTGCTAACAATCTCTCCCTCTCTGCTTTCACACTGTACCGATCGGTACAGAGATGGGAGGGAGAAATCGGCGTCATGACATGATGTTCCGTCATTTGACGGATCGATCACGTGGTAAATGGCCGCTATCAGCAGGCTATGGCCTGGTCAGCATGTGGTTAAATTAAAAGGCAGTTCACGCTGTTTCTTTTCAAAAGACAATTTTTGGCATTTTTTTGTGAATTTTTGACAGGTTTTCAGTGCATGCATCGTGCAAAATGCAGTAGAAATTCTGCTTGCAGAACCTTTTTTTAAAAACAAATGGATCAGAATGCATAGATGTGTACAACAATGATGTTGAAAATAACGACAGAGATCTCAGCATGCATTTCGTGCCCTGGTGCCAACCAAAAATATGCTGAAAATGTGAAGCTGCCCCTTAAGTGAAAAAACCACCTCTGAAAAGCAAACCAATGAAAAGCAAGGCGCTAAGACATATGTGATCATTGCATTTGAACAAAGGGATAAAAAACAATCCAAATATACTTCAGAGTCCAAAGGTGAAAAAAATGTTATTTATAAGAATGATTAATAAATATTGCACAGTCCAAAAATGTTTTGTAAATCTTGCTGAAGAAAGCTCCAATCACCGTGCTCCTGGTCTTAAAGGTACCTCAGATACTCCTCACATAAGTGCTCCACCACAAAGTGTACAAAATGCATGCTTACCGATAGCATCTATGATGTGCGCCTTTGGTGTCATAGGGTACCACCCTTTTTGCACGTTGTTTTGACAACGTCCCACCTTAAGAATGGTATATGAGAAACCACCACCAGCTGATCTCCTCAAACATTAATAACCGAGACCCAGGGAGAGATAATAATCGAGGATAGTGTGATATTGTTTTATTAAAATCAAAACAAGGATTAAAAATATAAATTTGCCACTCGCATTTCAAGGTACTATAGTAAGAACCAACAGAACCAGCCCACTGAAATTGAGCTTATACTACCCCTCACCCCCCCTTCAAACTTGCTTTATAAATCTTCCTTCACTCACGTATGAATAAAAGACAACTTTATTTTCTACAAGAAAGGTATGCTGATGGACATCCCTACATGCTTGCTTGGACGGATCGCACCTTTCCTCCAGTTTACTGCAACACTCTTAAAGGATAACTAAAGGTTCCTTTTTTATTATTTTTTAAAAACAAACCTGTCATACTTGCCTCCTCTGTGCAGTTGGTTTTGCACAGAGTGGCCCTGATCCTTCTCTTTGGGGTCTCTCCGCGGCGCTCCTGGCTCCTCCTTTTCTCGAGTGCCCCATCTGAGAAGCGCGCTCCCTCGGGGAACTCGTGCAGGCGCGCTCCCGTGTCCTGCTGCTGCGTCCATTGACACAGGCAGCAGGACTCGGCCCCGCCCCCCGGGCTCCCGTGTCAGTGGATTTGATTGACAGGAGCAGGAGCATTCAATCAGGACCCGAGACTCTGGCTGGAGCTAGTGTGCTTTTTCCCAGCGCAGGAACAATCTGGCTCAGGTAAATAAAAGGGGGGTTCTGGGGGGCTGGTGAGGTTACAGGTTCATTGTCTATCTGCATACTTTCTGCATGGAGTTTGTATGTTTCCCTTTGTGTGGGGATTCTACGGGTGACCTCATTTTCTCCCAGAGTCCAGAAACCAATATGTTAATCGGGTTCCTAACAAATTGGCCACAGTTTGTGCAATTCAATATGCTTATGTAGAGACGTTAGCTTGCTAGCTTCCCAAGAGCAGGAACTGAGTAATTGAAAGCAGTAATAAACCCAAAGCAAAAACATTTATTATACTGCAGCTTACCTATTCTTACATGTATTGGCTGCATTTGTTTCCTTTTTTTGGGTTTTCTTGATTCTATTTTCATTTGGTGCTCCAGCCAGTCTAATGTTTTTCAATAGAGAAGCTTTCTTGCAGTTACAAGGATGAGACAGACCATTTAACACTGGCAGGGGTGCTTAAAATGATCAGCTTTTATTTATTTACCTAAAACCCTTATCTCAAAAGGAAAAAAAAACTTTGCTGTAACTGATTATAAAGTATTAGCTGGAATTTGGCTTCAATGTGTTAATGTATTTAAATCTGCTAATCTATGGAACGCTCCCCTCCCTCCAGACTGACAATGCTGCTGTTCAAAGGTGCCCCTGTGCTCATTCATCCAGAGTGGAGGCAGGAATACTTAAATTGATCAGCTTTTATTTTATTTTTTATATTTATTTAGGTAAAACCTTTTATCTAAGGGGGAAAAAAAATATTTGCTGTAACAGATTATTTAGTATTAGCTAAACATTATTATAGTATTAGAGCTCAGCTTCAATTTGCTAGTGTGTTGAAAGTGGTTGTAAACCTATTCCTAAACCTACTGAAGTGACCATCCTCAGGTGATACCCAGATATTACCAAATCACCCTACATAAGTTGTATCTGTCTATCTGCATCCATCTCTTATCTACATCTGTTCAAAGTCCAGAATTAATACAGCTTGTCTGAGCTTCCAGAAAGCAGCGGGCGGATAGCTGAAGTTGCACTCTGCAGAGCTTAGTGAGAGCTGATTGAAGGAAGTGACCCCCCCCCCCCCCCCCTTCACTCAACACATGGGAACAGAGCTGAGGTTGTCAATCACAGGCAGTGTGCTGGAACTCTATCCCTTATCACCTTTTTACCTCATCAGAAAGATTATCGCTCTAGGTATGATCCCAATTCACAGCATCCTTGCAGTATGGAGATGAAGGGTTCAGGCTGAGCAGAAGCAATTAGTAGAAAAAGGAAGATGGACGGCCGCGCTCCAATATAACACCTTTATTGTAAAACGCTATCCACACTGTACCTTTGCCTCTGTTGGTGAATGGATTACGTTTTACAATGAAGGTGTTGTATTGGAGTGCGGCTGTCCATCTTCCTTTTTCTACTAACTCCTTTTTACCTCTTGGTGTTAGACAAAGTAGGCAGAACGGGGCAGCAGACAAATGACACTTAGTGCTCTGGATTGAGACACCCTATAGAGGGATATGCTTTTTCATATTTCATGTCTGAGGTTTACAACCACTTTAAATCTGCTAGTACATCTAACACTCCCCTCCCCCCTGCGACTGACCATCCTGCTTTGCAAATCTGCCCCCCGTGCTCGTTTATCCAGAGTAGTGTCTGTACACACAGAAGGTTTGTTACTGGCCAGATCACCAGGTGAAAAACACAGGAGAAAAGCCTAAAAAAGAAAACGAATACATGACTACATCCAATGATTGGTAAACTGCAATATATTACATTTTTGGTTTTGGGTTTAATATCACTTTAACCAGTTCCAGATTGCCCATCACACATATACTGCAGCAGGGTGGCCCACTTGCGTGAAACAACATACCTGTGCGTTGTCTGCGCTCCCTGGTCTGGGGCGTGCGCGCCACTGGCGACCCGCTCCCGTTGTGTTTGGATACAGCAGGAGCCAATCAGCGGGCCCGGTGGCCACAATGGCTGCCGGCCACACGAGATCGTTCAGGCAAATATCAGAACAGCGGTCTGCCTATGTAAACGAGGCTGACCGTCGTTCTGTCACAGACAAAGAGAGAGATCTTGTGTTCCTACTAATCAGGAACACAGATCTCTCGATTTGTCTAGTGCATCCATCCCCCACAGAGTAAGAAAGCACATATTTAACCCTTTAATTGCCCATGATGTTAACCCCTTCCCTGCCAGTGTCATTTATACAGTGTCATTTTTTTTTTTTAGCAATGATCACTCTATCTTGTCACTGGTCCCCAAAAAGTGTCACTTCGGGTCCAGTTTGTCCGCTGCAATGTTTCAGTCCCGCTAAAAATCGCTGATCGCCGACATTACTAGTAAAAAGTCCCTAAATCTATCCTGTAGTTTGTAGACGCAATAACTTTTGCGCAAACCAATCAATATACGCTAAATGGGATTTGTTTTACCAAAAATATGTAGCCAAATACAAATTGGCCTAAATTGCTGAAGACATTTGATTTTTTTCATATTTTTATTGGATATGTTTTATAGCAGAAATTAAAAAATATTTTTTTTTTTTTGTTTTTTTTTTTTCAAAATTGTCAGACATCAATTTTATTTGAGTACAGCATCACAGCACAGCGCAGTTGTCAGTTAAAGTAACGCAGTGCCATATCGCAAAAAACGGCCTGGTCATTAAGGGGGTAAATCCTTCCAGGGCTGAAGTGGTTAATAAAACACTGCAGGCAACTTATGTTTTTGAGAACCTCTCCACAAAACATATGTTGTTCTACATAAATTTTAACAAATCTAGGAACTTTGGATTGAATGTCACCTCCCAAATATCTTCAACCTGAGCAACATGACCATACTTCCATTGGCCGGCACCCATTTTTAGCTTCTGCTGTGACTAATCACACGTGCCCCCACTCAGAAGTGCAGAATCACGTATATATATATATATATATATATATATATATATATATATATATGCGATTCTGCACAGAACGGCCGTCCTGTAGCAGTAAATCTGCTATAGGGCGGTCGGTAAGTGGATAATAAACCACTTTCCCTCATTTTCCTAACTATCACCCAATAGACCCAGTAAAAGGACAGCCTGTTTTATGTTAATATATGAAGGGATCAGCAGAACTCTCCATTATATAGTTTAGACTGGAAAACCATTTTGAATGTTGAAGGATTGTTAACTTTTAAAGTAGTCAAAAACCTCACAAAAGAGTACTTGATTTTGTAGAGCACTCCAAGAAAAACAGGATCTTTTTTTAAAAAATATCTAAAGTTTTCACCCTTACTTTGTCCATGTTTCCTCTTGATACACTCTGCAACATTCTGCTTCCTCTCTGAGGACATGTGTATACTGCAGTGGTGACTGAGCATATAAGTTTTACTATGTTGGCTAGGGCAGTGCACTGCACATTGGCATGGCTGCTTATATTCCAACTCTAGAGCATGCAGAAAGGAGTGACAATGCTTACGCTGAATAGAGTAAGCGTTGTCACCCCAGAAATAAGAGCGCCTGAGTATACACTGTTTTAGTAAGATCACCAGGTATGGTTTCAATGAAAACAGACAATATAAAAAATGAACTTTTGACATTATAGATACATATGCAACAACAGATTTGGTTTATGTGCTTAGGATTAGATGCATGCAAAGGCTAATATAAAATACATTTCTTTATTAAATACAAGTTAAAACCAGCAACATCAAATAAAAAGTTACAATCAATACATCAAAGGTACATCTCATACCTTGATTCCATCATGTAAAGTTATCTTCAATGATAATTTGTCAATGGTATTGAACCTCAACGCATTTCAGCTCATAGGGAGTCTTCATCATGAGATGAACAATAATAAAAACCAATGATGCGTGAAAAGAATGAGTGCATGTCCACAAAAACCCTAGATAGATTTTGGTACGATGCAAGAGATGCTAAACCCAGCCACAACATACAGGGAAGATTGAACATCTGGTGTATGTGGAGAGATATGGAAAGGCCCAGCACTTGGTATGCAAGCACGACAAGGTAATCACAGCAATTTCTTGAGCTTGGATACCATGTGCTAGGCTTTTCCATATCTCTCTATATACACCAGATGTTAAATCTTCCCTGTGTGTTGTGGCTGGGTTTGGCATCTCTTGCATCATACCAAAATCCACCTAGGGCTTCTGTGGACACGCGCTCATTCTTTTCACACATTATTGGTTTTTATTATTGTTCACTCCTGATGAAGACTCTGAGTTGAAATGTGTTGAGGTTCAATACAATTGACAGATTATCATTGAAGACAACTTTACATGATGAAATCCAGACATGAGATGTACCTGATTGATACCTGTATTGATTGTAACTTTTTATTTTATTTTGCTGGTTTTAATTTGTATAAAGAAATATCTTTTTTTATTAGCCTTTTATGATTCTGGGTGCCTGTGCAAAGTCCTATTCCATATTCTTCTCCATATTGCACTACGGATGGGGTACCCAGACATATAATTTGGTCAGGTGAGAGCAATAAGAGACTACATATGAAGGCTTTCTCTGGTCTTCTAAGCCAGTGTTTCTCAACTCTAGTCCTCAAGGCACCCCAACAGGTCATATTTTCAAGAATTCCCTCAGATGAAACAGCTGTGGTAATTACTAAGGCAGTGAAACTGATCACCTGTGCAAAATAACAGAAAGCCTGAAAACATGACCTGTTGGGGCGCCTTGAGGACTGGAGTTGAGAAACACTGTTCTAAACAATGTACAATATGTTCAACCTTATTATATCTCCAGCTTACAGGCTCTGTGTTATCATGTTTCCTTTCCTGATGTCACAGTAATGATCTCCTTTCATGTGGATGACAGTTCCCTGTGATCTCATAATTAGGCAGGCATAGCCATACCTACTATGCGTTTAGAGTATGTATGGATGCCATGCTCACAATAAAACAATCTGTATTGTAGCAATATCTTCTAGCTGAATGATCCCATAAAAGTGATTTGAATTGTTTGGATGCACAGTTGTATTTCATCAACGCATGATATTTGTTCTTGGATGTTGAAGTCATAAATGGATAAAAAGATCTCCAAAGGAGAACATGAAATTGTATGAAACATTATTTCCAAGTCAGCTATTTATTTCCTATATTTAGACCAGCGTATTTGAACCTGTAAACAATGGCCTGCCGATGTTTATTATCGACTAGCGCTCAGCCTGGCTTCTTGCTTCATTGTGTGCATAACTGGTGCCCAGTGGGATAGAGAGAAGCTATGCTTGGGATAAATGGTGTGAACAAAAGCCTTTAAACTGCTTTCTGTAGCTTATTTTTTGCCTACATTCAATTTGAGTGGAAATGACTCGCCTCTGCCACCTTCACAGCTGCACACAAGAAGAAATCAGCAGCTTTATGCTTTGAAAATGCAAATGCTGCCTCTTATGAACAGTTCTCACACAGGTAGATGAATGCATTGGGCTTTAAATATGGCTTCTTTTTTGAAGACCATATCAAATTTGATGCAGCCAGTCCGAAACAAACAAATATTTATATTTATGTGTCCACCCCATACTGTATGGGGGCATGCAGAAAAATGTGTCTTTTTTATTTCTATAGTTGTTCTCATGCCTAAAGAATCTTTTTGTTTTTCACTTTTGCCTATTTTAAATGTTGCATGTGTGGGTCATGTCTATGTTGGAAAGGAAAAGCATATTTTTTGAAGGGGAGGTGGATAACAAATGAATATGCAAATTTTTCCAAATAAAATATGAATCTGTATTCAAAGTGCATCTTAGCACAAGCACGTAATATATTGCAGTTTACCAGTGCTTAGATGTGGTGGCCGTCCAGGCTTTCTTTTTCCTTTTTCACCCTGTAATCCTGCAAGTAACACACTTCCTGTCCCTTCTCTATTGTATCTATAAAATGAGCTGTGGTTGTCACACAGGCAGGACCTCAAACATGTTTACATTTTTTCATCTCCATTATATGGTGGAATGATGGGAATAGCAGTTGAAGTTATTTGTGTTTTCTTTTAAAGTGACATTTAAACCTTCTGTTTTTTTTTAAACTAATATAACACACATGTTGTACTTACCTGCTCTCTGCAATGGTTTTGCACAGAGCAGCCCTGATCCTCCTTTTCTGGGGTCCCCCACCAGAGCGCAAGGTCCCTCCTCTTTGGCAAGTGTCCCCAGGGAAAGCCACTTTCCATGGGGGCACTTATGCGTGCTCGATCCCAAGCAGCCCATCCTCCGTCTATTGACACAGACTGAGTGACTCGGCCCTGCCCCCCACCCCCCAGTTTTTTATTGACAGCAGCAGGAGCCAATGGCTGCTGTTGCTATCGATTTGCCCAATGAGGAGGGAGGCAGCGGTGAGGATCGGATCGGCTTAGGTAAGAAAAAGGGGGAGCTGGAGGGCTCCTGCAGCACAGAAGGTTTTTTGGAATATAATGCATCAAGTTAAAAAACCTTGCTGCTTTAGATCCACTTTAAGGTCCCAGGAAGTGACAAGGGCACAGCATTCCTGGCAAGAAATAACAGGTACTTGCTGTACTTAGGAAAAATCTTTTTATTCTAAAAAGTGAAAAAAAAAGCAGCTATATATGTGAGCGGCACAGTGGTGTAGTGGGTAGCACTCTCAGCAGTAAAAAGGGTTGCTGGTTCGAATCCCAACCACGACACTACCTGCCTGGAGTTTGCATGTTCTCCCTGTGCCTGCGTGGGTTTCCTCCAGGTACTCCGGTTTCCTCCCACACTCCAAAGACATGCTGGTAGGTTAATTGGCTTCTGTCCGAAAAATTGTCCCTAGTATATAAATGTGAGTTGGGGACCTTGGATTGTGGGCTCTTTGAGGGTAGGGACCGATGTGAGTGTGCGATGTATGTGTAAATTGACAGCGCTATATGGGTACCTTAAAATAAAGTAGTGATAATTGTAGATATGCACCCACACTCTCTCAGGTTGAACTGGATGGACTGGTGTCTTTATTCAACCTTACTAACTATGTAACTACGGTATGTAACTATTACATTTTTAGTTTAGTTATGCTTAACAGGACCTGTACTGTGTCCGAAAAGGCAAACAAAGGATTAGTCACCAGTCCGTAGACACCCTACAGCTGATTTCCCCATAACTGTCTTAAGCTAGGTATACACAGGAAGTTTTTCTTTCGATCAATGTCGCTGAGAGGTTGCCGTACTAACTAAGCCTGACGGCCAAAACACGCTAGCTGCTTTACAGTTGTTATGCATGTTATTTCAATAAAAAATAGACCACTAGTTGATGTTATCCCAAATGCCAACTTTTTCCTCTAGTGATCCATGCTACACAGAGGCATTGGCAGCCTGACAGTCTGAGCACCGGGTGGAGCTGGGAATTTGAGACAGTGGAAGTTCTAATACACTTGTTTCCATTTGGTTTTCCAGCATGCTCGTTCGACAGAAGCCAGTGTAAGGACTGGCTTCCGTCGGACAGGCTGCTGTACACACTGGTTGAATGTTGGCTGGTTTCTGTTGAACCGGCTGATACTGGCCAATATTTGACTCGTGTGTACCAGCCTCTTTAGTATGTCTTGTTCTGTGTGTTATTACAGTACATGCAGCACCAATTATTGACCAATCCCTCCCCTAATTGGAGCTCTACTGTACATGGAGTTGCAGAAATTCAGGTATTCACATTGGCTGAATTTAAATATACACTGAATAATTTTGATCAAAACATAGTTGCAAACGTTGTTTTTAGATCTTCCTGAAGTTCATAAAGTCCAGATGTCAGTCCAGATTGATGTGGTCATTTTTTCAGCTGCAATTTACATAAACAATTCCATCAGCCTCAGATCCTTGAGCAACAGAAATTTCCCAGCATACGAGTTACAGGAAGATTTTGTCAGCCACTCCTGCAGAATTTCTCTGCGAACTCCTTACTTTAATAGCCAAAAAAAAGAATCCAATGTGAATACAGCCATTTGTATTGTCTTTTCCCACTCTGTTCCCCAGGGTCCTATAGCTTTGATTAGATTTAAGCCATATTGAATGATCTGTATTTCTCCATACCTTCTGGGAATAGCTGTGAATTGTACTACTGGGATTATAAGTCTACTCTTTGCATTTTCCTCTCAACCTCTTTCTATAAATAATGAGTTATTTTCTTTCTTTTTTTTTCAGAAAAACATTCTTAATTTGATGCACAGCTTCCCCGAAAAAATAAGATGCAGCTTTCATGTCACGCAACAGAGTACACCAATTTGTCCAGATCTTCAGCCATTTATCACTGGTGAGTGGGTCCTTATGGCTGGATACAGTTCAAATATTCATCATGAATTACTGGAACACACTACTGAGGAATGTAGAGGCCTCTCCACTTATGGAATGTTGGGAAATCAACAACAACTGGATGATTTTTTTTCTACAAACTCCGTTTTATTTTTAGCTTGAGGAAGTCCCTGCGGAAAGATTTGTCTTGCCCAGAAATCCTGTTTTTCACCATCCTTTTAATGAGCTGAAATGTTTACAAACTACTAGATAAATGACTATATATCTTCCCTGTGCATGTACCTGCCTTATATTGTAGGGTTTGGTAGTCCCAAAGGAAGAATATATTGAAATGCAGGAAATACATGGTTACAGCTACTCTTATATTTAGCAGCTTTCACCTGGAAGTAGCTTTTTACATAATTTAATTGCTGTGTTTTTTGGATTGCATTTCATGTTCAGAGATTTAAAAATGATCTCCCCTATAGTAGTCAGTATTCCAGGCATTCAGTGTCCTTGCTGAACTTTTGCTGAGATGTTCCAACCAATAACCCAAATAGAGATTCTGTTGTCTGTAAAGACAGGCTTGTACAGAGAGAAAAACCATGAAGCCAATCCTCTATGCCACACTGCTGAGCAGCAAGTGAAGAAAGCAGAGCAAGCATGTGTAACAAGCAAATATTGCTTCCTCCATGCACATATATAAATAGAATATACACTTAGGTTAATTATAATCACTTATGAATTTCTTTTCTAAAAGCTCTAAATGATCATTAAACACTAACTAGCAAGTAAAACACACATAAATATCTTTTTATAAATCAATCTACCTACGATATTTAATCCAGTGCTATACCCTGCAGTTCTTTTTCTGCCACAGGATGTCCTTAGATTTTCTGGTTGAATGACACCCAGCATCCCTCAATGCAGAATAAAGCGGACATACTGCAAGTGCAGGACGTCTAGGGCCCGCTGCCTGAAGGGGAGTCACCATGGCACTCTGCAATCAGGTGCCATGGTGACAATAGCACACAAAACACTTCCAGTGCTTAGAGTACTGCCATTAAGTCTCAATATCATGCAGACTCTCAACAGTAGTGTGGTATGCTTTGTCGGTGCAGCCCTCCTCACATGGAGGAATCTAGTAGGTAACTATAAAAAAGCACACTGGAGGGTGCAAAGGCCTAGTGCATTACCAAAGGTTTATTAGTATAAAGAACAAATGGCCAAATTTATACTCACAATAATAGGAAATATATAGGTGTAGTAATACACCAAATCATGGTCCAGTGCGGGTGTCATATGCCATTGCAGGGGTTGCACGTGAGTACACCCCTCACATTTTTGTAAATATCTTATTATATCTATTCATGTGACAACACTCAAGAAATTACACTTTGCTGTAATGTAAAGTAGTGAGTGTACAGCTTGTATAACAGTGTAAATTTGCGGTCCCCTCAAAATATCTCAACACACAGTCATTAAAGCGGAGTTCCAACCATTTAAAAGTTAGCAGCTACAAAAAGTGTAGCTGCTGACTTTTAATAAGACACCCACCTGTCCCACGGTCCAGTGATGTGGGTGCAGGAAGCCTCGCTCTTCTCCCCCTCCTCTCCGAGGCGCCGGCATTCTAACAGTGGCCGCCTGGCTGTGGCTTCACAGCCAGGACGCGCATGCGCGAACCGCGCTGCTCGCTGTGAATGGCCGGGCAATCTTCTGGGACCTGTGATGTGTCCCGGAAGATTGCAGGGAGGGGGGAGAGGTGAACCTCCTTCCGGTGCCATAGAGCAGGGGAGGAAGTGGGAGCTGGGTGCCCGTAAAAATAGAGTAACCGGCTCCTCCCGCAAAAAAATGACATGCCAAATGTGGCATGTCAGGGGTCACCTGCACTTAAAGCAGAAGTTCCATTTTTGGGTGGAACTCCACTTTAATGTCTAAACCGCTGGCAACAAAAGTGAGTACACCCCTAAGTGAAAATGTCCAAATTGGGCCCAATTAGCCATTTTCCCTCCCTGGTGTCATGTGACTTGTTAGTGTTACAAGGTCTCAGGTGTGAATGGGGAACAGGTGTGTTAAATTTGATGTTATCACTCTCACTCTCTCATACTGGTCACTGCAAGTTCAGCATGGCACATCATGGCAAAGAACTCTCTGAGGATCTGAAAAAAAGAATTGTTGCTCTACATAAAGATGGCCTAGGCTATAAGAAGATTGCCAAGACCCTTAAACTGAGCTGCAGCACGGTGGCAAAGACCATACAGCGGTTTAATAGGACAGGTTCCACTCAGAACAGGCCTTGCCATGGTTGACCAAAGAAGTTGAGTGCACGTGCTCAGCATCATATCCAGAGGTTATCTTTGGGAAATAGGCATATGAGTGCTGCCAGCATTGCTGCAGAGGTTGAAGGGGTGGGGTGGGGGCCTGTCAGTGCTCAGACCATACGCCGCACACTGCATCAAATTGGTCTGCATGGCTGTCATCCCAGAAGGAAGCCTCTTCTAAAGATGATGTACAATGAAGCCTGCAGACAGTTTGCTGAAGACAAGCAGACTAAGGACATGGGTTACTGGAACCATGTCCTGTGGTCTGATGAAACCAAGATAAACTTATTTGGTTCAGATGGTGTCAAGCATGTGTGGCACAACCAGGTGAGGAGTACAAAGACAAGTGTGTCTTGCCTACAGTCAAGCATGGTGGTGGGAGTGTCATGGTCTGGGACTGCTTGAGTGCTGCCGGCACTGGGGAGCTACATTTCATTGTGAAAACCATGAATGCTAACATGTACTGTAACATACTGAAGCAGAGCATGATCCCGCCTCCCTTTGGAGACTGGGCCGTAGGGCAGTATTCCAACATAATGACCCTAAACACACCTCCAAGACGACAAATGCCTTGCTAAAGAAGCTGAGGGTAAAGGTGATGGACTGGTCTCCAGACCTAAACCCTATTGAGCATCTGTGGGGCATCCTCAAACGGAGGGTGGAGGAGCGCAAGGTCTCTAACATCCACAACTCAGTGATTTCATCATGGAGGAGTGGAAGAGGACCCCAGTGGCTCTCGTGAACTCCATGCCCAAGAGGGTTAAGGCAGTGCTGGAAAATATTGGTGGCCACACAAAATATTGACACTTTGGGCCCAATTTGGACATTTTCACTTAGGGGTGTGCTCACTTTTGTTGCCAGCGGTTTAGACATTAATGGCTGTTTTGAGTTATTTTGAGGGGACAGCAAATTTACACTGTTATACAAGCTGTACACTCACTACTTTACATTGTAGCAAAATGTCATTTCTTCAGTGTTGTCACATGAAAAGATATAATAAAATATTTACAAAAATGTTGGGGGGTGTACTCACTTTTGTGAGATACTGTGTGTGTGCATATATATATATATTAGGGCTGTTACTGATTAAAATTTTCGTGTTCGATTAATCGAATTTTTTTTTAATCGATTAATCGACTAATTTTGATTAATTATAACGCACATACAGATCCAACTACTTTTAGCTGATTTAGCACCGTTGTTATGGCAACGGCCGAAGCCAGACATAGCGGGGCATGGCTAGGACATCACACGTCATAAACTCAGCCTTACCGTGCCCATAATTGCAGCCTCACCGTGCCCATAATCGCAGCCTTACCGTGCCCATAATCGCAGCCTCACCGTGCCCATAATCGCAGCCTTACCGTGCCCATAATGCAGTCTCACCATGCCCATAATCTCAGCCTTACCTTGCCTATAATCGCAGCCTCACCGTTCCCATAATGCAGTCTCACCGTTCCCATAATGCAGTCTCACCGTTCCCATAATGCAGTCTCACCGTTCCCATAATGCAGTCTCACTGTTCCCATAATCGCAGCCTCACCGTTCCCATAATCGCAGCCTCACCGTGCCCATAATCGCAGCCTCACCGTGCCCATAATCGCAGCCTCACCGTGCCCATGATGCTGTCTCACCGTGCCCATAATCAGAGCCTCGCCGTGCCTATAATTGCAGCCTCACCGTGCCCATAATGCTGTCTCACTGTGCCCATAATCGCAGCCTCACCATGCCTATAATGGCAGCCTCACCGTGCCCATAATGCAGTCTCACCATGCCAATAATGCAGTCTCACTGTGCCCGTAATCGCAGCCTCACTATAGTCAGTGCCTGTGCCTGGATTACACAGTCTGCGGGCATCTCCCGCTGTGTGTCTCGGAGCTGAGTGTGAAAACTTTGGCCACGCTGGGAGAAAAGTCCCGCCCTCCTCCTAGATCAGCTCGTGTGATAGACAGAACACTGCGGACTTTTTTCACAGCTTTTTCACTCAGCTCAGAGACACACAGTGGGAGATGCCCGCAGATTGTGTATGACATGTAGTGCAGGAGGAGGGAGCGGAGCCACAGCTTGGCCCAAAGCGGCCCCATGGCAGGCAGCCTACCAATCAAAAAAATTAACGATTAATCGAGAAATTAATCGTTAATGTCCGCCCTAATATATATATATATATATATATATATATATATATATACTGTATATATATATATATATATATATATATATATATATATACTGTATATATATATATATATATATATATATATATATATAAATAAAAAAAAATATATATATATATATATATTTATTAACAGAGATTTTTTTATTGAGCAAGAACAAAAACTCAACACATACTGACAATTAATTCAATTGCACGACAGTACAGATCATAAGGAGAATTCCAAAGGTACAGACTAACCCTAGGTTGTACATCATACAGCAGAAATCGTTTACCACCATATATGCAAGAGAGAAGTATGCCCTCCACTCATATCTACCAAATTTATTTGTGGATCACCTATGTCAAATGCCTAAGGGATTGGGGTTAGGAAAATGGAGGGAGAAGGGAAAGGGGGGGAGAGGGGGGCAGGAGCAACATAGACTATAGGATATGAAAGAGGGAGCAGATGGGGGGGGGGGTTAGAGGGAGCAAAGGATAAACCAGATCAATTTACGAAGCACAAACGGGTTTCTCAATAATGAGGCTTAACCACAACCATCGATCAAATTGGACCAAATTTTATTGAACTTCTTTGGCCAATTTCTTCTCTTATATGTAATTCTATACAATGGTAACACAGAGTTAACCGTTTGCTGCCATGAGGTTTGTGTAGGGGAATTCACAGATTCCATATATTTTTAATGATGTTTAGATCTGTTGATTGAGAAGGCCACAAAAGGCTTTTTTTTTTACTTCATCTTTGTGTTAATATAACCACTGAATTATATAGCTGCATGTATGGGGGCATTCTCATCTTTAAAGTGGTTGTAAAGCCTAAACATTTTTTACCTCAATGCATTCCTTGCATTAAGGTAAAAAAATGTTTAGGTGTCAGCATCCCCCCTCACCCCCCTCCCTTTTACTTTTCCTGAGCCCATATTCTATCCAGCACCGTGCACATCTGCAGCTCTTCTCTCCCCTCACTTCCGGGTCTCAATGGCTTTGCTGGAGCACCGGGAGCTATTGGCTTTCAGTGCCGTCAATCAAAGCCAAGGAGGAGGGTGCAGGGCCGAGTCCCAATGTCTGTGCCCCCTTGGGAAGAGACTTCCCTTGGGGACACTAGACAGAGGGGAGGGACCCGAAAAGAAGAGGTTTGTGTCCGCTCTGTGCAATTTTATTGCACAGAGCAGGTAAGTACAGACATGTTTGGTATTTTTTATTTTTTTAATCACCTTTACAATCACTTTAAATGTGGGAATATCATAACAGAACCGAGTTTCCACAATAGAGCAGTAAATTAGCCTCCTGTTTAATAGCTACAACCAGACCTAAATCTTCCCACAATACAGCTGGGCATATATCTGAAATCAAAGTGCAGAATCTGACTGCAAAAATGAAAAACACTTAAAGTGATTGTAAAACCACAATTGTTTTTATTTTTTAAATAACAAACATGTCATACTTACCTGCTCTGTGCAATTGTTTTGCACAGAGCAGTCCAGATTCTCCTCTTCTTGAGTCCCCTGCCAGCGCTCCTGACTGCTCATGCCTCCCCAACCCCCCTCCAAGTGCCAACCATAGCCTCAGCCTCATTTTCAGGTGCCAAATCTGCACTCTAATCTGCCTTTGGCTACCTTGGATTGCTAGCTAGCAGGTTCACATACTGTGCAGGCACTCCTGGTGTGCATTGACTTTATTGTGCTGCCTGTTGATAATTTCAAGGTTATCTGTTGTGTTTTTATCCTTTGTACTTCCAATTAGGGTTGCACCGATACTGGTTTTGTTATCTTTTCTGATACTAAGCATTTGCACAAGTTCTTGTGCATATGCTCCAATACCTGAAGCTAATACCTTTGTGGTGCGATTTGAGCCCATACAAAATAAATGTGCTCAAATCGCACTGCAAAAAATTGTCTGTGATTTAAGCAGGAATGCAGTGCGATTCCTGTCCGCATCTTATGCAGTTTCCCCTACTGCTCCTGTGTGAACCAAGGCTTGTCATGGTGACTTCAGCATGGGTTCACACAGGAGCGGTGCAAGAAACCACATGTGATTCGGACAGGAATCGCACTGCATTCCTGTTCAAATTGCATGCGATTCTTTGCAGTGCGATTTGAGCCCATTTTTTTTGTATGGTCTCAAATCGCACCGCAGAGGTATTGATTGGTAAGTACTTGACCAAAAGTATCCGTACTCGCCAATAAAAAAAACAAAAACGGTATCAGTGCAACCCTACTTCTACTGGAGAGATCTCCCTTTACTTCCTGTTATTTCACACAAAAGGAAGTGAATCTCATATAGGGGGACACCTAGGAACAAAAGTGTAGGAAAGGGTTGAAACCTCTGTCATATTTTCATGCCATCTAAGCTTAAGAAGGATGTGAAAGGAAATCTTCTTATACAGACAGAGGTAAACATTTGACAGAGGTTTAAATTCTTCCTCGTTCATTTTAAAAGACATTTAAAAAATATATGCCAGACGTGATGTGGTTTATCTTTTTTCATCCTCTAATACCATCTATCCTAGGAATACTGTCTTTGCAGACATTGGTAATGATCTTGACTCTTATTGTAAATGGAGTGCCTGACTAATTAGGTCTATGTTTTTGCAAAGCTTTTGCGCACTTAAAAAGAAACGCACCCATTTGAGAACACAAAGGTGAAGGAATTTCACACCTCTTCCTGACCATGCTGGCACTTAAATTGGAGTTTTATGGAAACATATGGTGGGTTTTTTGCTGCTTGCCGTCTGTTTAATGTTTATATAAAACCTTATGCTTTGGTTTAATAGACTGTTCAAGTGAAGTTTCTCAGTTAGGATTATTTTCTAGTGCATTTATTCACTGCCGTTCTCAAGCTTATAATTGGCTTACATTTGTTCTTCTGTGTCGTATTAAAAAGAATGGTAGAGAAGTCCCCGCAAACGAAAATATTTCACAAACTGCTAAGAGCTGGCATTTGGGCTCCAAGTACTTAAAAATAACAGTAGAAGTATTTTAATAATGGCAAGCAATGTGCTCCAACAGGGATGTATAAAATTTAATGGTTTCATGGTCAGCATGCAGAACATAAGATAAATTGTTCGCTTTTATGAACTCGGTGACAATTATATTGTGCTGTATTTTCCCCCATTTTGAACTGATCGACATTTCTAAAATGGACTGCCCAAGATACTTTGGACTTGGGTTTTCAAACTACTATGACTTAGGCCAAATCATATACTGGGAAATCTGCTATGTGTGATTCTGATCATGTCCTTTAAATGCTAAATGTATGTAGAGCCCAACTCCAGACTTTTTTTTATGTAAAAGAAAATATAGGGACCAATAGGTTCCAAAGCCCCACAAATCAATTACCAAAAAACAAATAAATTGCAATAAAGAGCTGCGTGTTGTAAAGTGTAAAAAACCCCTATAATGTGAAAAGAAACAAAGGAATCGCGCTCTTATATCATAAATTACATATCACCATGGTGAATAAACAAATAAATTCTTCATTTAAATTATAAAAAATACATAAAAATTATGGCGTCAAATTATGCATATGGGAGAATCCAAGATGGTCATACATGAGGTCACAGGAATGAATCCAAACCGCTGTTGTCATTCATTCAATATATAGCGTATTTTTCGCACCATAAGACGCACCTGATCAAAATACACACCTGATCATAAGACACACCAAGGTTTTAGAGGAAGAAAGCGAGGAAAAAAAAATATTCCAGACCAAATGGTGTACTAAAATATTCAATAAAATATAACAGAATAATATATCAACCATGTAAAGTGAACATCAGTCAACAATGACATTAAGGACCATCATCACTGCCATTAACAAACGAGCAGAGATTTTAAGGTTCGAGTACTCTTCTAGTTTTCTGGGAACCCCAAGAACTCACCATCGCTAGTGTCAGAATTTATGAAGCTCAGTTGCTCACAATCACTGACATCACTTTCTTCGCTATCTTCATATACAATACAATCTTCAGTTCCATTTAAGGTATTGCTAATGGCACATTTTTTGAATGACTATACAACAATTTTCTCCTTCACTGAGTGCCATCATGTTTTCACCCATTCACAAACTTAAGTGATAGTGGGCCTCTTCATTCGTCCAGTAGGTGTCAGATCATGATTATCAGCAGCCTTCCATTTGTTCCACTCTTCTCGCATAAAGACTTCGAGAGGTTGCAACTGACTGGTAAGACCCCCAGGAATTACAGCTAGATGAGTCTTCACTTCTTTAAAACACTTTTTTGTAGTTACGCTAACATGTGCTCTAAACTGGTAATAAGGCTGTTTTTTTTCAGAAGCCCTCCAGGACATTTGGACCACACTTTTTCAACCCACACTCTCATTCCATTTTCGCCCATCCGTCCTTTGTCATGAACATGTACAACAACTCCTCGTGGAATCACTTCTTTTGGAAATGTTTTCCTTTTGAAAATTAGCATGGGCGGCAATTTGGTGCCGTCTGCACAGCAGGACAACACAACCGTGTAATGGGTTTTCTCATGTCCTGAGGTTTTTACGGTTATGGTTTTGGCACTTTTCAGATCAGCAGTCCTATTATTAGATGGTACATCAAAGGTTAGCGAGACTTCATCCATATTCCCAATCTGACTAATTTCAAAACCATTTTTCTTCCTAGCATCAATCACAAATTTATGAAAAGACAGAATCTCAGATTGATATTCTTTTGGCATTTTTTGCGCAGTTCTAGTTTTGGTGCGCATAACAATGTCACATCGCCTCATAAATTTGTAGCACCGCGATGGTGATCCAGTAAAATCCTGAATGCCTTTCTCTACAGCAATGTGTTTGGCTTCATATTATCATTTTTTTTATCGTTTTTTTTTTACTCATATTATCATTTTTGTAGAGACTGAGAAGCCATTATTCCGGTGATGTGTGATCCATTCTTTCACGAAGACTTCTAACTGTGGCCACTTTGCAGCATGCCCACCAAATGTGTGCTTACTTTTATTTACTTTTTACAGCTGATCCTCCTGTTTCCTCCACTCTCAGCTTTTTAGTTGGAGGTGGCGCAAAATGTCTCTCCGCTGCTCTGATTCTATGTTCCTTACCATATTTTACTACCTCCAGTTTAAAAGGAATTTTATATGCTAGTCTTTTCTGCTTCATCATATTTTCTGCTTTAGCACCTGGTCCCTGGCCCTACTGTGGGTAGCTGAGTTGGCACCTGGTTCTTGGCCCTGCTGTGGGTGGCTGAGCTGGCACCTGGTTCCTGCTGTGGGTGGCTGAGCTGGCACTTGGTCCCTGCAGTGGGTGGCTGAGCTGGCATCTGGTCCTGTCAGTGGGTGGCTGAGCTGGCACCTGGTCCCTGCAGTTGGTGGCTGAGCTGGCACCTGGTCCCTGCAGTGGGTGACTGAGCTGGCACCCGGTCCCTGCAGTGGGTGACTGAGCTGGCACCTGGTCCTGTCAGTGGGTGGCTGAGCTGGCACCTGGTCCTGTCAGTGGGTGGCTGAGCTGTCACCTGGTCCTGGCAGTGGGTGGCTAAGCTGTCACCTGGTCCCGGCAGTGGGTGACTGGGCTGGCACCTGGTCCTGTCAGTGGGTGGCTGAGCTGGCACCTGGTCACTGCAGTGGGTGGCTGAGCTGGCACCTGGTCCTCTCAGTGGGTGGCTGAGCTGGCACCTGGACCCGGCAGGGGGTGGCTGAGCTGGAACCTGGTCCCAGCAGTGGGTGGCTGAGCTGGCACCTGGTCCCGGAAATGGGTGGCTGAGCTGGCACCTGGTCTCGGCAGTGGGTGACTGAGCTGGCACCTGGTGCCTACAGTGGGTGGCTGAGATGGCACCTGGTCCCGGCAGTGGGTGACTGAGCTGGCACCTAGTACCGGAAGTGGGTAGCTGAGCTGGAACCTGGTCTCGGCAGTGGGTGACTGAGCTGGCACCTGGTGCCTGCAGTGGGTGGCTGAGCTGGCACCTGGTCCTGTCAGTGGGTGGCTGAGCTGGCACCTGGTCCCTGCAGTGGGTGGCTGAGCTGGCACCTGGTCCCAGCAGTGGGTGGCTGAGCTGGCACCTGGTCCCGGCAGTGGGTGGCTGAGCTGGCACCTGGTCCCGGAAATGGGTGGCTAAGCTGGCACCTGATCTCAGCAGTGGGTGACTGAGCTGGCACTTGGTGCCTACAGTGGGTGGCTGAGCTGGCACCTGGTCCCGGCAGTGGGTGGCTGAGCTGGCACCTGGTCCCGGCAGTGGGTGGCTGAGCTGGCATCTAGTCCCGGAAATGGGTGGCTGAGCTGGCACCTGGTCTCGGCAGTGGGTGACTGAGCTGGTGCCTGCAGTGGGTGACTGAGCTGGCACCTGGTCCTGTCAGTGGGTGGCTGAGCTGGCACCTGGTCCCAGCAGTGGGTGGCTGAGCTGGCACCTGGTCCCGGAAATGGGTGGCTGAGCTGGCACCTGGTCCCTGCAGTGTGTGGCTGAGCTGGCACCTGGTCCCTGCAGTGTGTGGCTGAGCTGGCACCTGGTCCTGTCAGTGGGTGGCTGAGCTGGCACCTGGTCCCGGCAGTGGGTGGCTGAGCTGGCACCTGGTCCCGGAAATGGGTGGCTGAGCTGGCACCTGGTCTTGGCAGTGGGTGACTGAGCTGGCACCTGGTGCCTGCAGTGGGTGACTGAGCTGGCACCTGGTGCCTGCAGTGGGTGGCTGAGCTGGCGCCTGGTCCCAGCATTGGGTGGCTGAGCTGGCACCTGGTCCCGGCAGTGGGTGGCTGAGCTGGCACCTGGTCCTGTCAGTCGGTGGCTGAGCTGGCACCTGGTCCCGGCAGTGGGTGGCTGAGCTGGCACCTGGTCCCGAAAATGGGTGGCTGAGCTGGCACCTGGTCTCGGCAGTGGGTGGCTGAGTTGGCACCTGGACCTGTCAGTGGGTGGCTGAGCTGGCACCTGGTCCCGGCAGTGGGTGGCTGAGCTGGCACCTGGTCCTGTCAGTGGGTGGCTGAGCTGGCACCTGGTCCCAGAAGTGGGTGGCTGAGCTGGGACCTGGTCCCGGAAGTGGGTGGCTGAGCTGGCACCTGGTCCCATCAGTGGGTGGCTGGGTTGGCACCTGGTCCCTGCAGGGGTGGCTGGGCTGGCACCTGGTCAGTGTTAATTACCAGTATTCTCAGAGACAGTGTTTAGTAATGCTTTTTTTTATGTACTGTATACTGTACTTCAAAAGAATGCAGGGCAGACACTGCTTGCAGATGCGATGAACTGGAAGGGACTTGGAGTGAGGCAGCGACCAATGAGGGCTAATTGTACTAGTCAGCAACAGGAGAACAGACCCAGTGCGCGGAGCAACACATAATGACGTTGTGTGGGTGTGCCTCCGCGCACTGGACCTGCTGCAAAGCTTTCTGGGCTTCTTCTACATGGGCCGCCCCCTTCCCTTGCTGTACGTGCAGGAGTTCTGTTGGGAAAAAGATGCTGCCATGGACCAGTCTGACCCCCCCCACCCCCGTGAGCTCAAGCTGACGGCATCGGCTGTGCTCCCTAACCACCGCTGGCCCGGTATGTAAAACGGTGGAGTAGATATGCGTGGTATGGGTATATACCCTTCTCTTCAGAGAAGCCTACCCCACCCACACCTAACAACTGTTTCTTAATTTTCTCCAGCAGCTCACCCCCCACAGTTATTACCGTTTGTTTCCACTTGACCCTCCCCTCTAGATTTTAAGCTCTAACGAGCAGGGCCCTCTGGTTCCTCCTGTATTGATTTGTATTGTAAGTGTACTGTCTGCCCTCATGTTGTAAAGCGCTGCATAAACTGTTGGCGCTATATAAATCCTGTTTGTTAATACTAATTTTATATATATAATATATATATATATATATATATATATATATATATATATATATATATATATATATATATATATATATATATATATATATATATATATGGTCTCTAACTAGCTAATTGTTGTTTAGTGTCTTTATTTCGGAGATTTCTGCTTAAGCTTTTTTTTTTGGTGACACACAAATAACAAGAGGGCTCATATACAGACATGGCCAAATATATAGACACCCCTGCATTTCTGTCAGATAATGCATCACTTCGCCCAAAATATTGTTGCAAATACAAATGTTTAGGCATTCTCATGTTTATTTCTTTTGTTTGTATTGTATTGCATTCCATCACCCAACCACTGCAGGGATGATAAAGAAACAACCAAACCGTATCATATATTGTGCCATTTATGCGTATAATAATAATTTTGTATGAGTTCTACAAGTGGTTACATGTTTTGTAACCTTTGTACAATACATATTTGATAATTTTAACTTATTTTTTACCGTTAAAAGTCCTGAATTTAGCTGTTGGGGTTTAATTTTGTTTGTATTGGTATGATACAAAAACGTTGAGAAACAAAAAGCAAAATCTGACACATTTCATGCAAAACTCCAAAAATGGACTGGACAAAATTATTGGCACCCTCAATTTAAGACAGCCAATCACAGTGATTGTTTGTTCAGGAACTTCGCCTCCCAGCACTAAGATCCACTTAAAAAGGCTGATACTCTCCCCAGCTACACATCTGTACCTTCCTTTAACTTTTCTGTCACTCCAGTCATCTATAAGAAGCAAGAGCAGAAGCCCTTTGAGTACTTGGCTCTCTCCCAGCCCATGTGACAGAGGTGGGTACGGTATACAAAAAATGGCAACCACCCCAATCTATAACTAGCCTTACAGACAAAGGTGGGTGCCTGGGCACCATTGTTGTGATGAGGGAGAAAGTGTAGAGTCGCATATGTAAAATTACCAGGTATTTCTGTTTTCTCCCAGTGGGTAAATGGAGTGGCAGGTGTAGGAAGGTGAGTGTGCATCTGGGACAGTACACGTGCTCTCCCCCACCCAAAAAAAAAAAAACTGGCCATGTGATTTTTTCCTTTGGTTGTCTGTCTATTCGTGTGACATCACAGATCTCTTCTTCAAGCAATGGGTGGTCCTGAATGCTGCAGAGAACATGGCTCACCTAGTTACTTGAGTACTTGGATTCTAAATCCAGGTCTTTACATTTTTGGTATTGAAATATCATTTAGGCATGTTTAAGTGCATCAGGCTTTTTTTCTGCCCATATGCTCCTCTCCTCAACATGATTAGGGTGCGTTCAGATTTTTACCCCTAATCGCTCCTGCTTCTAAACTCCTGTAAACCCCTATGTGTGCATGGACACATAGACTAATGCCCCGTTCACACGATCGGAAATTCCGCCAGCAAAAGTCCGATGTGAGCTTTTGGTCGGAAATTCCAACCGTGTGTATGCATCGAACTTTTGCTGGCGTAATTTCCGCCACCAAAAGATTGAGAGATGGTTCTCTATCGGAAATTCCAATCGTCTGTAGCAATTCCGACGCACAAAATTCCTACACATGCTCGGACACAATTCGACGCATGCTAGGACGCATTGAACTTAATTTTCTCGGCTCGTCGTAGTGTTGTACGTCACCGCATTCTTGACGGTCGAAAGTTCAGAGAACCCCTAGGTTTTTCTGACGGAAATTCCGATCGCGTGTACGCGGCATTACATAGAGGTGTGTTTAGGGGCGGAATAAAAAACGTGAAACATTTTTAAAATGGGTGTTTTTCAGCTGCAGCGTGCATAAAGCCTATAAAGCAAGACTAGCACAAGACAAAGCCATTTTTTTTTTCTCACTGGGTATTAACTTTTTACACTAATTTTGTTGATAAATACACCTCAAATGTATTTCTAGGTTTGATAACTACTAATGAAATGCTGTTATCTTGTCTAACATGAACAGAAGGAAGAATCACCGGGAGTCATCTAGCAAATTGTATTTCTCATGATCATCTGTGCTACATATGTGGACCACCTCCAATGATTGAGGCCATGTGCAAACAGCTCGAGGAACTTCACGTGCCCAGAGAACGGATTTACTTTGAAAAGTGGTGGTAGAAGAGGAATGCCAGAGGAGCCATATCCTCATTCAAGTACCAGAGATGTTCAGCTGGAAGCAAGTGTACTGTTCTCAGGGAGTAACACTGACATGCAATGACAAAAATATTTAAATAGTGTAACTGTTCGCTAAAAAACATAGCCATCACTCTGTAATTTTTTTTACAACTAGTATAACAGTCCACTAATGGAAAAGAAGATCAATGTGGAATGTTTTATAAGCAATGTATCATCTGCTGTCTTTTATTTAAATATCATTTTTAAATCTGTACTATATCTTGTCGTCTTAGTTGTCATTTACTGAAATCTCACCAGCTAACAGAAAAGTGCTGGCTAAAAATATTCCAGGAGGGTTATTTTGGTCTATGAGCTCCTACAATTTTTTCCACTAAGGCCTGGCCATTCTTGGTTCAAATCTTAGCTGGTTCAGCATTAACCTCCCGAGATTCAAACCGCTAGGTCTGAAAACACACAACAGTCCATTTGACATGGTTTCCTATGGGTCACGTTCACCTCTGTGCATTTTATAGAAAGGACTGGGAACTTTTTTCTGGTTTTTGGTTCCATAGACTGGATCAAAAACGTGTATTGAAAAACGCAAAATGCACCTGGAATATGCAAACTGCAACTTGCATAGGTGTGAACCAGGCCTTAATGGGCAAGCTGAATGTACCAAGTTGATCAATCGATCACAGTGCAATAGCCAATACAATCACAACTTATCTTACCAGCTTGCATTATATCTGGCAATTATCTAAAAATGTCTTCTGCTGGACACATTTCATTGGGTATGTACCATGTTATAACAGCAGGGAGTGGCTAGTTTCCAAAAGAGACATAACAAAAAAGGATTGTGCAATTGTTCTGCTTGCAGTGTATCCTATGAAAGCTTTTTGGCACTTTCATTAGAATGCTTTCACTTTTATCTATTACGGGTATTTATATAGCCCTGGCAATGTATGCAGAGCTTTGCATACTGTACTTTCACATCAGTCCCTTCCTCCTAGGAGCTTGCAATCTAAGGCCCCTATCTCACACACATACCAGGGCCAATTGGATAGCCCAGCCTTTTTCAACCAGGGTGCCCAGGCACCCTGGGGTGCCTTGAGGTTTCTTCAGGGGTGCCTTGGCAAAATGCCCTAAAATTGGATACATACTAGCCAGCGTGTGGATGAAGGCTACCTTTTTAGTTACACTAATTCACAGGTTTTTATTGTGCACCATTACAACCATCTAACTGGCAGTGTCCTAATGACCAATGGAATCATCAGTTGATACGACGGAGGTCAGATGCTTGCATAGCATACTTGTTTGACTCTCCCCTGCACCACTCCATCAACGTTGGGATCACATTAGCGGAGTTACGGAGAAGAGAAACATGTGCAAAAGTATATTTGCTTTGAAAGAATAAATCACCTCTAACATTGGGTGTCCTACTTGGACTTGTGAGTGTTGCTGCATTGTGTAAAACTATTACAAAAGCTTTTACGATTTAGAATGGGGTGCCTCGAGGCTGTTTATAATTTTTAAAGGGTGCCTCGAGATTGTCCATAATTTTTAAAGGGTGCCTTGAATGAAAAAAGGTTGAGAAACACTGGGATAGCCCACCAGCTTCTCTTTGGCGTGTGGGGGGAAACCCACATAAGCACAGGGAGAGCACACAAACACACAAACTCCATGCAGATAGTGTCCTGGCCAGGATTCAAAAAGAGGACCCCAGTCAGTGCTGTAAGCCATTGCCCAGCCCTCTTTTCCCCTCCAGGGTGTCCCCTCCATAATTTGTTAGTTGTGTTCAGCCCAGAAGAGTACTGAGCAGAGAAAGTAAAGAGTCAGTGTGGATGACGGGCAAGCACAGACTTTGACTGTTATGTAGAAATGAGCATTCAATCCTTCATTCTATTGAGTTACAAGCCACTATTAACACAGACTTTTAGCACTGTTGGTGCACTGTCTTTAACCCTTCATGGATAGGAAGCCGTTGTGGAAGAGTGTCTGTCCACAGTGTTGTTTTGTCCTTATCCAGAAGAAATAATGTTACCCATGGAAGACTTTGCACATACATCTTTCTCAATTCACCTTTATGCTGTACATGAGAGGGCACGTTAAAATGTGTCCACCTGTTCATCAGTGAGTTGTTTTAAGTACATATAAAACAGGATAAACCAGAAAAATGAAAACCCTACATATTCCTGCTAAAAACTGCAAGGAGGGTATTTCCAACTAGTGAAGATGTTTCCATGTGACTCATCCCTATGTTCGCCTGTGATAAAAATTTATTGGGGGGAAGAGGAAACAGAAAAAGAATGCAGAACGCAAGTCTGGGAAAGACAATGAAATGTAGAGCGAGTACAAAGGATGAGTTTAATGCAAGATCTGGAGATAATTCAGCTGTGAGTGCAGTAAACACAGCATAATACTTCACTATTCATACACTCCAAAG
This sequence comes from Aquarana catesbeiana, assembly GCF_042186555.1. Taxonomy (NCBI): domain Eukaryota; kingdom Metazoa; phylum Chordata; class Amphibia; order Anura; family Ranidae; genus Aquarana; species Aquarana catesbeiana. The sequence goes on from NC_133328.1 coordinate 129,811,192, forward strand.
GCAAATCACAGAAAAGGCCTTTAGTTGAGAGATAGCTATTCTGTAGACAACAGAGAGAAAAAGTATCTAAAAGCACATCACAAATGCTGGAAAATAGAAGTAGCACACTACAAACATACTGTCAATTTACAGCAATATGTGCATTATCTGCTGTTGCTTTGTATTATCTATATGAATGTTCTCCGTCTCAGTAAAGCCAAGCTCCAGAAATGTTTTCTTTTTTTGTTTTGGTCGGTGAAGGAGTTGAATCCCTGTATTTACTGTGCATTGGAAGATTGCTCTCGCTTTGTGGGGCATAAACTGCAGCAAAACATTTTATTTTTCAGTACAATGCAGAAGGGTTAGAACCTCTATCAAGTTATTCCAGTCTGTGTCTTCCTGTACCACAGATTACTGTTCCTTTTCTTCTGTCAGGGACAGGAAATGTGGAGAAATCTCCCCCATGGGGTCTCAAAAAAAAAAAAAAAACACTTGACACTATCACCAGATATATCTGAGAGAGAGAAAAAAAAATGGGCTTTAAGAGGCCTTTCACATTGAGCCGCGGGCAGCGTTACCGGTAAAGCGCCGCTATTTTTAGCGGCGCTTTTCCGCCGTTTTAGGGCTTTCACATTGGGGTGGCAGAGGAGCCGTTTTTCAGGCACTATTTTTATCCCTTTAGCGCCTGAAAAACACCTCAGTGTGAAAGGGGTCTTAGTTGGACTTTAAAGGCATACTAATGCAGCAGTTGCAGTTTAATCCTTTCATGACTAAGCCTATTTTTGAAATTTGGTGTTTACAAGTTAGTTATTTTTTGCTAGAAAATTAATTAGAACCCCCAAACATTATATATATTTTTTTAGCAGAGAATCTAGAGAATAAAATGGAGATTTCTGCAATATTTTATATCACGCGGTATTTGTGCAGCGATGTTTTAAACGCAAATTTTTGGGAAAAGGGACACTTTCATGAATTTTAAAAAATCCAAACAGTAAAGTTACCCCAATTTTTTTGTATAATGTGAAAGATGATGTTACGCCAAGTAAATAAATACCAAACATGTCATGCTTTATAATTCACGCACTCGTGGAATGGCAACAAACTACGGTACCTGAGAATTTCCATGTGGCGACGCTTTAAATTTTTTTACGGTTACCAGGTTAGAATTACAGAGGGGGTCTAGTGCTAGAATTATTGCTCTCGCTCTGACGATCGCAGCGATACCTCACATGTGTGATTTGAACACTGTTTACATATGCAGGCGTGACTTCCGTATGCGTTTTCTTTGCTGCACGAGCTTGCGGGGACGGGGGCACTTTTAAAAAAAGAAAAATGTTTCTTATTTATTTTAATTATATATTTATAAATTGTGTTTAAAAAAAAAACAAACAAATTTTGATGACTTTTATTGCTGTCACAAGGAATGTAAACATCCCTTGTGACAGTAATAGGTGGTGACAGGTACTCTTTATGGAGGGATGGGGGGTCTAAAAGACCCCCCATCCCTCCTTTACACTTCAAAGTATTCAGATCGCCGAAAACGTAGATTCTGAATACTGTGTACTTTTTTAAAACCGGCGCCATTGGCAGCCGAGTAAACGGGAAGTGACGTTATGACGTCCCTTCCGCGTTTAAAATTAGAAGGCTGGAACAAAGCCGCCCACAGCTTTGTTCCAGCCCGCCCCCAGCCACCGGAGGCAGCCGATTGGTCACTGTGCCTCCCGATCGAACGGGAAGCCCGGTAAGAGCGGCGGGAGGGGGGGACGTCCCCTCCTGCTCCTCCAGTATAACAGCCGAGCGGCTTTTAGCCGCATCGGTTGTTATACTCGGCCAGCCGATCGCCGGCTCTAAACAACAGTACCAGGATGATGCCTGCAGCTGCGGGCATCATCCCGATATAACCCTGGAAAGCCGAGTACGCACATCTGCGTACGCTCAGCGGGAAGGGGTTAAAACTGTAATTTTGAACATTTATGCAAATGAGGCTGAAATTATGACTTTTCATTTGCAAGATAACTTGGCACCCTTAGAGCCCATTCACACAGGGGCAACACGACTTCCAGCGCGACTTTGGGAGGCAACTTGGACACGACTTGAGTATGAATCACAGCACGACTTGGGGCAACTTACAACACAACTTGAAGTCGCCTCCAGGACAGGGAACTTTACAAGTGGCCAATCAGAGCTTATCAGCTGTGTGTGAGAAGGAGGGGGCTGGCTGTTTAGTGGAGGAAATTACTTTCTGTTTCCTTTCTGCTTCCTGTAAAGTTGCCTCAGTATGAACAGTGATCAGACTTGGAGGCAACTTCCATTGAAATCAATGGGTACAAGTCGCCTTCTAGTCGGATTGAAGTAGTACAGGAACCTTTTCTGAAGTCGGAGCGACTGCAGTAGTGTGCATTAAGACAGATCCATTCACTTACATTGATTTTTTCATGTAGCGCGACTAGGGGCGACTTGGGGCGACTTGAAGTCGGATCCAAAGTTGCCCCTGTGTGAATGGGCTTTTATAATCCCTTGGCTAATCTCATTTTTTATGTGGTATACTCATATACACAAATCATTGCTGAAATAATAGTTTATCTAAATGCAGCTAGCATTATATATACTATATTACCAAAAGTATTAGTACGCCTGCCTTTACACGCACATGAACTTTAATGGCATCCCAGTCTTCGTCTGTAGAGTTCTATATTGAGCTGGCTCACCCTTTGCAGCGATAACAGCTTCAACTCTTCTGGGAAGGCTGTCCACAAGGTTTAGGAGTGTGTCTATGGGAATGTTTGATCATTCTTCCCTAAGCGCATTTGTGAGGTCAGGCACTGATGTTGGACGAGAAGGCCTGGCTCGCAGTCTCCACTCTGAAATATCCCAAAGGTGTTCTGTCAGGTTGAGGTCAGGACCCTGTGCAGGCCAACCAAGTTCCTCCACCCCAAACTCACTCATCCATGTCTTTATGGACCTTGCTTTGTGCACTGGTGTGCAGTCATGTTGGAACAGGAAGGGGCCATCCCCAAACTTTGTCTTGGTATGCTGATGCCTTAAAAGTTCCCTTCACTGGAACTAAGGGTCCAAGCCCAACCCCTGAAAATCAACCCCACACCATAACCCTCCCCCCTCCCCCTTCCACCAAATGATTTGGACCAGTGCACAAAGCAAGGTCCATAAAGACATGAATGAGCCAGTTTGGGGTGGAGGAACTTGACTGGCCTGCACAGAGTCCTGATCTCAACCCGATAGAACACTTTTGGGATGCATTAGAATGGAGACCGCAAGCCAGGCCTTCTTGTCCACACCAGTGCCTGACCTCACAAATGTGCTTCTGGAAGAATGGTCAAACATTCCCATAGGCACGCTAAATCCTAAATCTTATGGACAGCCTTCCCAGAAGAGTTGAAGCTGTTATAGGTGCAAAGGGTGGACTAACTCAATATTAAACCCTACAGACTAATGCTGACCATACACTATACAAAAAATCATCCGAAATTCATCATTTAGACAGTTCATTCATTTTTTGGCACAAAATCGAGAATCGTTGGGACGTTTTTGAGCCGAAAAAACGAAGGACAAGTTTGGAAACTTTCTGCCGAACGAATGATAAATTGAAAGGTTGATGTGTTTCCCGTCCAAACTGTCTGCACTAGGTATATGTAAAAAAAAAAAAAAAAAATGCATTCATTTATGTCCACTGAATGATTTATAGGTCATGATGGCACTATCATTTTATCATTTGCGCTCATGGCCGAATGGTCGTTTTTTGAAAATGGGTTGGGGCGATTTTTCGTACAGTGTATGGCCAGCATAAGACTGGGATAACATCAAAGTTCATGTGCGTGTAAAGGCAGGCGTCCCAGTTCTTTTGGTAATATAGTGTGTGTATATATATTTATTTATATAGATAGATAGATACAGTATGTGTGTGTGTGTGTGTATATATATATATATATATATATATATAATCTCACAAAAGTGAGTACACCCCTCGCATTTTTTAAAAATATTTTATTATATCTTTTCATGTGACAACACTGAAGAAATGACACTTTGCTACAATGTAAAGTAGTGAGTGTACAGCTTGTATAACAGTGTAAATTTGCTGTTCCCTCAAAATAACTCAACACACCGCTATTAATGTCTAAACCACTGGCAACAAAAGTGAGTGCACCCCTAAGTGAAAATGTCCAAATTGGGCCCAAAGTGTCAATATTTTGTGTGGCCACCATTATTTTACAGCACTGCCTTAACCCTCTTGGGCATGGAGTTCACCAGAGCTTCACAGGTTGCCACTGGAGTCCTCTTCCAGTCCTCCATGGCGACATCACGGAGCTGGTTAATGTTAGAGACCTTGCGCTCCTCCACCTTCCGTTTGAGGATGCTCTCCAAAACAGGTGTCTCCACACAACTCCTCCTCACCTGTGCAGTTGTGTGGAGATACCTGTTTTGGAGAGCTGCGAGTGTGCTGGAGGCTGCTAATCTAGCCAACAAGGACTGCTAAAACCTTGGGGTGAAGACCCATCCATGAACTGTACCTGGTATTTCTACTGAGAACCTTCATTAAGAATTTCATTGATCTGACGTGTACTTCACCTCTCCTGAACACCTTTGGTTATCATCATTTAAGCCTGAAGCGACCCCCAGACTGCAAAGCTGGGAGTCATCACAATCTGGTGAGTGGGGACACATAAGGGGGTGTTGACTTGCACCTGAAAAGCTCTGAAGCATCCATGTTTATTTGCACCTGAAAAGCATTTGTGGTTCTTTTTCACTATGGATTCAAACACTTTTGAACTTTGTTATTTTATTTGGACTTTGTTTTTTCTAATATTATTTACACTTATTTACATCTGCGAGCCCCGCATTTATATATTTTTACATTTGTCTAGTGATTTGCACTTAGTGTGTGGCAGCTGCTTTTGTTTTTTATTTTCACTGTTCTTTCACCATTAGTTCGAGTATATACTTTTTTCACATCTTTAGTCACATGGACTGCCCAGATGTGATAGGGAGGTAATGCTCAGGGTAGGAAATACACTGAAAACTGAGTATGTGCACTAGCTGCCAACACTGCCCTGTAAAATCCCTAGCTAAATTTGGGAACATGGGCAGAAGGAAGGGATAGAGAACAGCAGGATCAACCAGGTTTATTACAGAATATAGAAAATTAATCCCATAGTGATTGAGTGACTATGAACAGCATGTAATACAGCATTTATTGTTTTTAATTATGTGGGTTTAGTGACATTTTAATTGTAATCTCTTGTCCATAGGCAACCTTAATACTGTAGTGAAATGCACATGGTAGTTCATTATCATTTGGCACTTGTTGCCCATTTGTTCTTTTACATTTTTTTCTTTTACAATGACATCTTTAGAAGGGCAGAGTAAGAATAATTTCAGTTAAAGTATTTAACTAAAACATATTACAACCTATATAAATGTGGAGGGGAAGAGGAGCCCCTCTTTTACTGGCTGTGCAGTGGTATTTAATGTGTGAAGTGTGAATCTGTGATTCATAAGGGGGTTTGGGAGATAAGTGTAGGAAAGTTGAACTAACCCTTTAATACAGAGCTGTATTAAATAGTGTCTTTTATATCTTACAAAAAACAAGCGGACAAGAAGGCGCACGCAACTAGTGCATTACCGAAAAAAACATTTATTCAATGTAACAGCAAATAAAAATGAATACTCACAAAATTGCAACTAGAAATAGCCATCAGACCACACAATGTCATGCAGTGCCTACAACAAATGCCAAAAACCTTGACGGCTAAGGGGTGAAGAACTGACACGTTTCATGGGTGCACCCCTTTCCTCAGAACCTTGAAGGAGTATGCCCCCGAAATACGTTAGCTCTACACCCCTTTGATGTCAATGTCTATGACATTTGTTGTCTGCACTGCATTTCATTGTGTGGTCTGATGGTTATTTCTAGTTGCCATTTTGTGAGTATTCACTTTTATTTGCTTTTACATTGAATAAAATTTTTTTTACGGTAATGCACTAGGCGGCTTTTTGTGTTTTTTTTTTTTTTGTAGTATCTGTTGGATTACCCTGTCTGAGGAGGATTGCATCCGCGTATAATCCAGAATTATTATTGTGCTTCCTGCTTTCCACTACAGAGGACCTCATAGTGCTGGAAATGTTTGCTAGCTTGAGTGTCTTTTATATCTGCTTGGATTTCAATGTTAAATTACCAGTTGGGGATGACGCTGTTTTTCGTCCAGAACCCATGCTGGCCAAACCCAGAAGGAAGCTGTCAGTGCCAGCCCAATACGCTGCAGATGAAGCATTCCCTGTCCTTCAGCTACACATACACAAACGGACAGGGATTGCTCCGGCTGCAGCTGATTGAGCTGGCATTGACAGCTTCTTCCTGGGTTTAGACCGAACCCAAGCTCACCCTTATTCCCCATAAGCATGTTGTGTATTCATCCAATGTCAGATAATTAACATTCTATTCCAGAAGAGATCAGGACGCACACACCACTGTCACATCTCAGGTGCTGGCTTGCTCATCTCCACCGAAGCAATCATTTGTACCAGCAACAGGAATACCACACACTGAGATCAAAATAATATTCTTCCTTTAATAATATAGCCAGCAGGTACAAGTTCTATTCCAACATGTCATACGCTAGACTCTTAAAGAAAGCTCTGTGCCTAGCATAAAAATTTCTGAATCAAACTTGTTCCCACTGGGTGTTTCAATAAAGGAAGAATGTTATTTTGCATCTTGGTGTGCAGTATTCCTTTTGCTGGTGCAGTTGAATGATATTGCGTAGGTATAGGACACAGTTGCTGCCATCAGGATGCTGGGCTAAAGCAATGATGTGCAGCCAGCACTGGAGCAAGTGCATGTAGACAGGAAGTGGCTTAAAGAGGCTGCAGTAGGTCAAAAGTACTGAGATGCAAAACAAGATGAAGAAAGTTGAAAACACTATATTTTAATCGTACAGTACAGGAGACATACAGAATTTTCATATACCATAGGCTATAGGTGTGTACCTTCAGGTGATTGACAAAGTTTTGGAGGAAATCCCCCCCAAGTGCCTACCCTATAACCCTATCCCACTCCGTGAGAGTTTTTTGCTAATGTTTGAAGGTGATGGACCTTTTCTCCTTCACAGAGAAACTTACCCTTAGCTTAAATATTTTTTTATTTTCCAAATCCTCAATAAAACCCTCACTGTCTTCTAATGCCTGCATAGAAGCAATGTATCTGGATTGATACAACCTTGGTAAAACCTTGGGAGTCATATCCGGACCCCACACTGTGGAGAGTGCCCATAATATTGCTTCGGGCACTGAAACCTGCATGGGCACTTTCCTTGGCACTTGATGTAACACGTTGAGTTCGCTGCACAATACTATACAGGTCCAGGGTCAAGGTCAATCACTTTGGAAACCAATTACTAAAGACCACTTTGGGGGGTATGCCCACCATGACGGGTGAAGCCTGGAATTTATTTACAGGCTAATGTGGACAAGAACGGGTCACTCTGTATCTTGGACTGTTCCGCTATTATTACAGGTTGGTCTACATCTGGGTTACTGCAGACACACTTGTTCTATACTCTGCACCCTCTGCCGTGAGTACTCCACAGGGAAATACCCTTACATTTAGATATGGTGGAGACTGGGCAAGGGGGAATCAATGCAAAATCACAGGCAGCCATCCACACTGCCAAAGGCCTGCACAATAAATACTCAACCTCAGAGTGGCCATGCATCCCTTGCACTGCAGCAAGAACCAGCTCTATCATTGGTCTTGGCTCCCAGCTCTATTTCAGGCATGCAAGAAGCAGCCTATTTGACAAAATTCTCTACATCTATGTTGTATTTCCTTGGACAGATTATGTCCTTATTACAGCCATCTCCATCCAGGCTATAAAAAAAGTAACGCATCCTCTCCTACTTCGGCTTCTCAACCAGAGTCAGATTCTGCTATGCCAGAGGACACAGACACAAGGAAAGGACACAAGGAAATTGAAAAGGATATTGAGGAAATATTGGAGGGAGCTACAGAAGATTTTTCTTCACCAGATTGGCATTACAACCCCTGGCAAAAATTATGTAATGACCAGTCCCTGAGGATGTTCCTTCAGTTGTTTATTGTAGAAAAAAAGCAGATCACAGACATGGCCAAAAACTAAAGGCATTTCAAATGGCAACTTTCTGGCTTTAAGAAACACTAAAAGAAATCAAGAAAAATAATTGTGGTGGCCAGTAACAGTTAGAAGCACAGGGAATAAATTATGGAATCACTCAATTCTGAGGAAAAAATTATGGAATCGCCCTGTAAATTTTCAATACAAACACTAACACCTGGATCAGATTAAATCTGCTTGTTAGTTTGTAGGTAAAGAGGGTAAATCATCACGCAGTGTTGCACAAGATGTTGGTTGTTCACAGTCGGCTGTGTCTAAACCATGGACCAAATACAAACAACATGGGAAGGTGGTTAAAGGCAAGCATACTGGTATACCAAGGAAGACATCAAAGCGTCAAGACAGAAAACTTAAAGCAATATGCCTGGAAAACAGAAAATGTACAACAAAACAAATGAGGAACAAATGGGAGGAAACTGGAGTCAACATCTGTGACCAAACTGTAAGAAACCGCCTAAAGGAAATGGGATTTACATACAGAAAAGCTAAAAGAAAGCCATCTCTAACACCTAAACACAAAAAAACAAGGTTACAATGGGCTAAGGAAAGGCAATCGTGGACTGTGGATGATTGGATGAAAGTCATATTAAGTGATGAATCTCAAATCTGCATTGGGCAAGGTGATGATGCTGGAACTTTTGTTTGGTGCCGTTCCAATGAGATTTATGCAGACGACTGTCTGAAGGAAACATGCAAATTTCCACAGTCAATTATGATATGGGTTTGCATGTCAGGTAAAGGCACTGGGGAGATGGCTGTCATTAAATCTTCAATAAATGCACAAGTTTACATTGAAATTTTGGACACTTTTCTTATCCCATCTATTGAAAGGATGTTTGGGGATGATGAAATCATTTATCAAGATGATAATGCATCTTGCCATAGAGCAAAAACTGAACAAATTCCTTGAAGAAAGACACATAAGGTCAATGTCATGGCCTGCAAACAGTCCAGATCTCAATCCAATTGAAAATCTGTGGTGGAAGTTAAAGAAAATGGTCCATGACAAGGCTCCAACCTGCAAAGATGATTTGGCAACCGCAATCAGAGAAGGCTGGAGCCAGATTGATGAAGAGTACTGTTTATCACTCATTAAGTCAATGCCTTTAGAGACTGCAAGCAGTTGTAAAAGCCAGAGGTGGTGCAACAAAATACTAGTGATGTGTTGGAGTGTTATTTTGTTTGTTTTTCAGGATTCCATAATTTTTTCCTCAGAGTTGCGTGATTCCATAATTTATTCCCTGTGCTTGTTCTATAAATCTAACTGTTACTGGCCACCACAATTATTTTTCTTGATTTCTTTTAGTGTTTCTTAAAGCCAGAAAGTTGCCATTTGAAATGCCTTTAGTTTTTGGCCATGTCTGTGATCTGCTTTTTTTCTACAACAATAAACAACTGAAGGAACATCCTCAGGGACTGGTGATTCCATAATTTTTGCCAGGGGTTGTATATTATAGAGGGAGCTTATCACAACATGCTTGCTAACATTAAACATCTCATTGCCTCTCTCTGCAAAAGTCATGACATTGTGCAAGCTGACCCTCATCGGTCTGGACATGCTCCTTTGGGTACAGAGAGACCTAAAAAAAAACAAACCTGCAAAACTTTCCCTGTTCACGAACAGATAAATTGTTACTGAACTTTAACCCTAGGAGCTCTTGCTGCAATGTCAGCATATCAAAATGCAGCTAACTGGAATAGGATAATATACTGTACAAACAACATGACCCTGTATTTAAGAATCTTGCAATTGCCTTCTGCTCTACTTTTGTGCTTGCATGCCCTAGCCTAAAACACGTCCAGAGAATGGCTCTAAACTCCATTCACATGCACAAGATCATATGTCTAAAAGTTTGGACAGCTGAAGCTGTCTGGAAAAGGCACCTCACACATATGCCCTTTCCAAAGAAGACGCCTATCTACACTTGACCAATTTATCAAAGAGGTCACAGGCAAAACCACCTTGCTCAGTAGCCCCTAGCTCCTCAAAATGCAGAGCATCTGTTTGTTGTAACCAGGCTTCATCTTAAGTTCATCCCTTCCTTGGCCCACCAAGTCTACCAAACCTTCCCTCAAAGCCCTCTTTACAATGAAGGGTGCCCTCACTCCTAAGTGTGGGGGGGCATCTCTTACAGTTTGCCTCTCTCTGGATCACTGACATCCCAGACCTGTGGGTTCAATCAGGTTCAAAAGGGTACAAAATAGTTTAATCTCTACCACCTCACCAATTTCTTCTTTCCAACCAACCAAAAAAAGATTTGCAAAATGCTCTGAACCAACTCTTGTCCCAGGGAATCATTGTGCCAGTACCACACAAGACAAGTTCAAAGATTCTATTCAAACCTGTTCTTGGTACCAAAGCTCAATGGGGGTATACAGTATGTCCTATTCTGGATTTAAAGATAAGTTCACCTTTTGAACATGTTGCATTTTACCTGTGTTTAGGGTTTAAAGTGTAACATGTTCAGGCAGACCCCCCTCTCCCTCTTGTTCCCCCTTCCCTGTGACAGCGGGCGGGGGTTCCTTTCCCCCTGCAGCTACTCTCACACTTGAAATCAGTGTGACTGTATGGGCCTCTGCCCACCCACCGGCATTATTCATTTACAGAAATTGGTGAATAAAAAAACTACAAGGTACATGCCTATAACTTGTGGCTTATGAATATTCTGCCTGTGTCCTGTACTGTGCTCTAGAATATGGAATTTACAAGTAAGTCAAAATTCTTCTTTGTATGGGAAAAACATGGCAATTGTTTATGATACACAGAGTTTTAGCAAATTAAGTACATCCAGTTAGGGTTTATATTCACATTAACAACATTAACCACTTGCTGACCGCTGCATAGCCGAAAGATGGCTACAGTGAGGTTGACCAGCCCCCTGGACGCCCTTGGGGCACACATCGAGCGCACTCTGTGATCGAATGTGTCTATCGAAAACAACTGGTCACAAATCAAGATAAAGGGCCAATCACAGCGGCCCTTTATCATTTGATCAGCTGTGTCCAATCACAGCTGATCCCATGTAAACAAAAGCTGGTTAACGGTATTCCTTTCCTCAGCACTGTGTGAGGAAAGGAAAGCCGATAACAGGCTATCCTGTGACAGCACACATTTATATTGATAATCGCTTGATAATATTGATAAACCTAATTATCAGTGCAACATATCAGTGCAGCCCCATCGATGCCTCATCAGTGCCCATCAGTGCAGCCTCATCATCCAAGAAAAATGACTTTTTGCAAAATTGTGTGTTTTTTTTTCAAAATGTTCAGTCATTTTTCGTTTGTTCAGCAAAAAATAAAAAACCCAGTGGTGATTAAATACCACCAAAAACAGCTCTGTCTCTAAAAGAATTATAAAAATTTCAAATGGGTACAGTGCTGCATGGTCGTGCAATGTCATTCAAAGTGCAGAAGCACTGAAAGCTGAAAATTGACTTTGTCAGGAAGGGGGTGAAAGTTCCCAGTAGGCAAGTGGTTACCAATTGCCGACCAGCTGCCGTCATTATACTGTGGAAGGTTGGCACGGCTGCGTGAATCTCCGTAGGTGTACGTCGGCCGCTTTAAGAGCTCTAGGGGGCAGGGGAGTGCCCGCGGCACGACGCCAGAGCCAATGCGCATGTCCGGCAGCTGCGATGTCCACCGGTGACCCGCGATCACTCCTCAGAGAGTCAGAACGGGGATCTGTCAATGTAAACAGACAAATATCCGTTCTGCCAGGGAAGTAGAGAGAGATCTGCTGTTCCTATTGATCAGGAACCGCAATCTCTCTCTACTTGCTGTCAGTCCACAGTTAGAAATACCTCCCTAGGGAACACTTAACCCCTTGATCGCTCCCTAGTGTTAACCCCTTCCCTGCCAGTGACATTTATACAGTAATCAGTGGCTATTTTTAGCTCTGATCACTGTATAAGTGTCAATGGTCCCAAAAAAGTGTCCGATCTGTCCGCCGCAATTTTGCAGTCCTGCTAAAAATCGCTGATCATCACCATTACTAGTAAAAAAAAAAAAAAAATAATAATAAAAATGCCATAAATATCCCCTATTTTGTAGACGCTATAATTTTTGCGCAAACCAATCAATGTACGCCTACTTTTTTTTACCAAAAATATGTAGAAGAATACATATTGGCCTAAACTGATGAAGAAATTTGGGGGGGGGGTGTTCTTGTTTTTTTGGATATTTATGATAGCAAAAAGTAAAAAATATTGTTTTTTGTTTTTTTTTGTAATATGTAGCAGAATACATATTGGCCCAAATTTATGAAGAAATTAGATTCTTCACATTTTTTTATTAGATATGTTTTATAGCAGAAAGTAAAAAATATCGTTTTTGTTTTTTTGGTTTTTTTTCAAAATAGCCGGGCCTTTTTTTGTTTATAGCGCAAAAAGTAAAAACCGCAGAGGTGATCAAATACCACCAAAAGAAAGCTCTATTTGTGGGGGAAAAAATTCATAGATTTTGTGTACAACGTCGCATGACTACGCAATTGTCAGTTAAAGCGATGCAGTGCCGTATTGCAAAAAATGACCTGGTCATTAAGTGGGTAAATCCTTCCGGTCCTTAAGTGGTTAAACTCTACATTGGCCTGTGTAGTGAGTTTATGCTCCTTATTAGTATTTAACAAATTGGGAGTGTTTTTATAACTATTTGACAAAACTGGATTGCACCTTCTGTCAGTTTACAGCGGCCAAACAACGAAAGTAGATTGCTAAGTAGTTGTCTTGGGTTTTACTGAACTATGCAAAAGGGGTACAAGACCAGAAACTCCCAACAGGGATAATGTTGTACCCTCTTGCAGGACCGTCCCTTTAATTTTAATAAATCAACTTGCTTTTAATGGTGGTATTTTTAGCAGCTTGATACAGAGCAAAAGCTGCATAGGTTATCTCTTGTCCCTAGCCTCAGGCCTCACCAAATACATATCATGTGGATTTCCTCGGCCAGGTGTGTGTATTAGATAGGGTTACTAAATATTACAAACTTGGTGTCACGATATATACACCCAATTTCCTGTTCTACCAGACAATCCTCAGCTCTTTCCCTCTGCACTTGTTTCGCTTCCTGTGTTTTGAACAGACTTACATTTTTAAATTACAGAAAGATGATTGATAACCCTTTCATTTCCAGCCTAATTTCCTCCCCATCCATATATGGCCATGCTGAAGTTTGCTTGCAAAAGGATTTGTATCGTGCTGTTATCATGTACTTTAACAATTTGTTTCAATTGTTTAGGAATACCAGCAAAAGCTGATTCAGCTGAAAAACCTAAAGTATATCCACACTGAGGAACATAAACATAATATTTTGCAGCTTACCAGTCCCTAGATTTAGTGGCTACATTCATTTTTTTTTTTTTCTCGGGCAACCTGTTGTTAGCCTTTCCTCTCATATCTTCTGTGAACTACAGACTACCTTATGTAATAGAGATTACTCACGTAATGGAGATAAGGGGGGTTTCATCTAAATGAGTTTTTATTGGTAATAACATGGACATAAAGTAAGAATATAAATTCTGACAATGACATGCACCAATGTTGTACATATTCATTCAAAGGAATAGATAAAACAAGGTATATGCAAGTTAACATTTAATAGACAATTGGCAAGTTATTAAATTGCTATAGACAAATACAATTAGAAACCTAATCAAAGACTGTCTGCAAGAATAAGTGCAAGAATATGGCAAATCCCATATAATTAATCAGTTTAGAAACAATGAAGACCTAAACCTAAAGTGTTGTATTCCACCTCAAATATAGGAGTTTTTGGACCTTGGTTGTAACCTTAGACATACAGTGCTCAGCATCAATGAGTACAAACCTTTACTTTCCTTTCAAAATCAATATCTTCTGTGGGACACTATACTACAAAATACTCCCACAAATGCGGGCTATTGATTGCAACCAAGATTTGTTAACTTGCACACACAAAAAAGTATTTTTCATAACATATTTATTCAAGACCATGTTGCAAAATGAATACACCCCAATGAAAGTCTTAGGAGCAAAGCTAAATTTTAAAAAACAAAATCCTAATTAACAAGAATTCAATTACAGGTGAGTCTAATTATTCATTAAACAGGTGTCCAGCAGACAGTTGATTATAAAAGGGCATTACTTAACAAAGAAAACCCCTTCCCATTTCATGCTGTCAGCAATGGCACCACATGGAAGAAATGTCACAAAGCCTGAGAAACAAAATCATTTCTTTACACAAGGAAGGTGAAGGCAAATCAGCAAAGCTTTATTTATCAGTCAGAATACAGTAGCAAAAGTGATACAAAAATGTAACAAAGATGGAACTGCAACCATCACACAGAGACATCCAGGCCATCCATGGAAGTTAACACCTTGACAGGAGCGTCTTCTGATGAGAAGGGTTGAAGTAAATTGGCATGCAAGTTCACTATAGTTGGCTAAAGAAGTAGAAAGCCAAACTGAGGTGATTGTTTCCCATGACACGAATACGACGTACAATGCAGAGGAATGGCATACATGGGTGTCGTCCACTAAGGAAGCTTCTCCTAAAGCCTATGCACAAAAAAGGCCACCTAGCTTTTGCCAGGGCCCATGCTGAAAAAGAAGAAGACTACTAAGACTATACTCTGGAGTGATATGACCAAGATAAATGTTTTTGGTACTGATGGCTTCAAAACTGTATGCAGTCGTAAAGTTGAGGAGTACAAAGAAAAATGCATGGTGCCTACAGTGAAACATGGTGGTGGCAGTGTCCTTCTTTAGGGCTGCATGAGTGCTGCTGGTGTCGGGGAGCTGCATTTAATTTATGGAATCATGTATTCACAGATGTACTGCTCTATATTGAAAAAGAAGTTGCTACCATCAATCCGCGCCCTTGGTCGTCGTGCACTTTTCCAACATGACAATGATCCAAAACACACTAAGGCCACTGTTGCATTTCTGAAGAAGAACAGGGTGAAAGTCATTCAGTGGCCAAGTATGTCTCCTGATCTGAACCCAAGCAAACACCTATGGGGAATTCTGAAGAGACAAGTTGAGCATCTCTCTCCATCCAACATCCAGGCTCTAAAAGAGGTCGTTCTTCAAGAATGGAAAAAGATAGATGTTGCAATAGGGCGCCAACTTGTTCATTACATGCCTAGAAGACTTGGTGCTGTCCTTACAAATCACGAAGGTCATACAAAATACTAGATGTAGTGTTTTTTGTTGTGGGGTGTATTCATTTTTGCATCAACTAATTTGAGAAAAGCTGAAGATTTTGTAATCAGAGTTATATCATTAACCTTACTTTCATGTAATGAGCTAAACAAATGTAACAAATGAAACTCAGTTTTGTCAAAATTTGGGAATTTGTTCTTGTGTTCATTGAGATATTGATTAAAACTATACTTTTCAAAAGGCGTGTACTCATTTATGCTGAGCACTGCAACAAATCACGAATGAGTATATAGAAGTCCAGCCTGAGTACGTCAGACCTACACTTTTTGGGGGCAACCTCTATGGACATAAATCAGTTTCTTATATATTAGAAATTCATTCATTTTCACTTTCCATTGTAGTAGGCTTGGATCCACACCTTAGCGATCAGCTTATGTAAAAAAAGCATGAAGATAAATGTTTAATTTAAAGGCTCAGGAGGACTGGGGTGGGGGGTTGTTTTTAGTCTAAAGGCCCATAAACATGATCATAAAGTCAGACCAAAAATCACCACTTTTGAATCAATCATACAATATTCTGATCATTAGTATCAGCTTTCGAGAGCCGATCACGACAGTTCATCCGATATTATCCGAAGGGACCAACACGAAAATGTTTCTTGTACGATACCAGATTGTACGAATTATGTTTAATTAGTCCAGTCTTTATCCAAAAATACAATACAATACATGACATCACTTCTGAATTTTTATTCTGTCGTACAATAAATTTCATAACTTTAGCAATCTCTTCATTTTCGATATGGAGACTAGCATGCAAAAAAACCGTATGGTCATTCGTCTGATAATCTCATTGTGTGTACGGGGCATTAATCGGTACAGCAGTACAGTAAGTACAGTAAGCAAGTGTTGTCACCCTAGGACTGAAAAAGGGAAAATAAATTTAGACATCGATCTAAGGACTGGTAAGCTACAATAGATTTAATTTTGGATTTTTGGTTTACCAATATCTAATCAAAAATGTACATAAACAAAATAAATTACCCAATTGAATAATAAACAGATTTCATTAAGCTATCAGCTGCTCTTTTCACACAAGGGTCATAAGTTTCATCCCAAAAACTGCGGACATAAACTGACTCAATTCAAGCCGATATAAGTCAGTTTACATCTGCACCCTAATAGATATACTTTGTGGTTTAGTCTGGACCCATCTGAAAAACTGACAGATGGTAGTAGACTGAATGCCCATTTGAAAGGGCAAAGTAATTCTGCTTAAAAAAAAAAAATCTTAGGAACGCAATTTGGATATAAGTAAGGCCTCTTTCACACGGGCGGGAGCTCAGTCAGTTGATCCGCTGGTGAGCTGAGCAGGGCAGGTGAATGATAGGTCCATGCTTGCTCCGCTTACGCAGAGCAGACACGGACACAGCCCACTCTGCCCTATGGGCAGTCGGATGTAAATGGACCAGCTGTCCATTTACACCCAACTGCCCTCCGGTCCGATCCAATCAGATGGATGGGAACGGATCCCCTTCTGTTTTTTTTTTGTCGGATTGGATGAGATTGTAGGTAACTGGGTGTAAACGAGCACAAGTCCTTTTACATCTGTTGCTCCATAGAGGAGAATGGAGGGGTCCAATCGGGTCCACTTGAAAAGCAGACAGGCACACTCGATCAGACTGCTCATGTGAAAGGCCCCTTTGTCATCATAAATGTATATTTTACCTCTACTGGAAATGTTAAATTTGTTACATTTCCTGCCATCTGACAAGCAATGAATAAAAAAATTTGTTGAAAAGATGAAAATCATTTTATCATCTGAACTCCCAGGAAATCTCCCATACATCTGTGCTTGATGATTGATCGATTAACCTCAGAGCATGTTGGTGGTCTGTAACACTGACTGACAAGCTGTGCAATGACTGACTATTTGGATCATGTAAAATAGTACAGACATCGTAAATTCTTTATCTTTCTTATAGCATGCCAATATATATCGGAAAGGCTTATAAGATATTAAAAAACAGATCACCTTATGCCGCATTATCATTCACCCTGCATGAGTCATGCTCCTGACAGGTTGGTTGGTGTGTATGAGGATTGGCGTGAATGCACAGTGGTGAGACGGTTCATGGGGAGTACAGGGAGTTTCAAGTCACTAATAACTTATACATCCAGTATATATCACATAATCTACTGAAGAGAGCCCCAAATATGTCATAAGTGATGGGTAATTAACTGTCACAGATGCAGATTACTAATGTGGTTGAAGGAGATCAGCAGCACTGTCGCAAAAAAACAGACACAAGAGGGCACCTTCATCTAGGTGTAGCGATTTATTAAAAAGGCATAAAAGGCAATTAAAATGCACTCACTAGATAAAAGTAGATCATAGTTTCCTATCGTTTGATAAAGGGGCCCTCCTTTCTGCCCTGAAACATGTAGCCACATCCCCTCCACTTCCTGTTTTCACCCAGCTGAGAGAGGTGCCATTTTGGAGCCACAGCCATCTTGCCACTTCTGGAAGCTGCTGATGCTTATGTTCCAACCTCAAGTCTGACAGCTGCACTTCCTTCAATAATTCCACTTCAACCAGCCACGTGCCTTCTCAGCTCTGCAGCCTCATGTTGATCCTATGGAGGCCTATATGGGTCCATGACAAGCCTTGATCTACTTTTATCTAGTGAGTGCATTTTGATTGTCTTTTATGCCTTTTTAATAAATCGCTACACCTAGATGGAGGTGCTCTCTTGTGTTTGTTTTTTATATGTGCATTAGGATCTCAAGACCTAATTTGAGAGGAGCTGCATCCGTTTTACTTGGTGTTCCCTACCACTTTCCTGGCCCTTTTATGTGCCCCGTTCAATGACAGTTGGGTTCCAGTCAACGCAATAGCTTATTCTTTTCTTTTTTTTAAGCACTGTCACTAAATGCCTGGTGTGGATCCTCCTTGCTACTCATATGCAGTAGAACCCCATAGACTTCCATGGGACCGGGAGCCACACTTACACTAGCATTCCATATGTGAATCAATCAAAGTATTTGGCAGTTCTTTAATCAGTATTTCCACCACATGCTCATTATTCATTATTCCCTTAATCCATCACCTTTGTGCAGCACATATACTGTATGTAAATCCAGAGCATGTACCATATTTATATGACCTCTTATTTCTAGGATAGTCATAAAACGCCTAATAATCAAAGGGTTAATCGCCTCTGACACCACTACAATTTCAGATCCCTCTCTTGTTAGATTCTTACTTCTCCAGCCCTGCGCTCAGCATCAGAAATTAATGCAATCACCACAGTGCAGTAGGTAAAAACACTTTTATTCTGATAATAAAATTACCCTTACATAAAGCCAACATGAATGTGATTCATTACACTAAAAAAAACTTCCAGGTTCTCCACAACATCTGACATCACATCCATCTTAGAAATAAGAGGTCAAATATGTAGCAGAATTTCTGACCTCTCCCAGTCTAATGGAAACCTTCAAGGCCAAAGATAACTGACATCCTTCAATAAGTGGTGGGTTGTGAGGCATAGTGGGTGCAAAGGTGGTAAAAGTCATTGGGCGCCAGACACTTCTTGGATGTAAAAGAGGTTTATTTTTACAGTCCTTTTTATATTTTGTAGGGGAAAGAGGGTTAGGGCCAGGACACCCTTAAGTAGTTGCAATATCTAATGGCAAACTCTGAGACTTCAATAGGAGAACAGCCATACCGGGAAAGGCCCCAGCAAGGTGCCACTTCTGCATGTGCAGCATTGCTGTCTCCTATGGTAACAGTACTTAAACAGTTCCCAACTCAAAGTAACAGTTCTATCAGCTGTACTACAACTTCTCTTCTTGTAGTTCTTCAGCCTCATTGAGCTCCTGGTCTCTCACTGGACCCTCTGATTTACTAGCTCTGCATCCCTGGAGCTCCTTAAGGCTTTTGCGTTATCTCCCTCAAGCGTCACCCACGTTTCCTTGCTGGGTCCCTAGCTTGGCACTACAGATACCTTCAAGCTTCACACCTGCTGACCAGCTTGGTCCCTAGCTTGACACACAAGGCTGCTCTGCAATTGTCACCTCCGCTGGTTGGGTCCCTGACTTGATCACCGCCTGAAGTTTCCCGATTCTCCACCGTACCTCTGACCACTGACAGGTTCTCTGGCTGACAGAACCATCACTTTTGGTTGGACTGCAAGCCACAGTCCCAACCCTGCGCTGCCCTCTTACTTCTAGATAGGCCCTCACACAGCCTGACAGCCTAATGCCCCCGGGATTGGCCCAATCTCCGGCCTAGCAGCCCAGGGCGTATGACACACGTCCACCCAGACGGCGGTCTGGGTGGCACACAAGAACACGGATCACCTGACCTCACCCGAATTTATAGGCTCTCCCAGCAGGCCAAGGGACTCAACAAAATCCCTGCCAATTGGCTGAGATGCCCCATATACCCATAACCTGACCTTGAGTTGTCCTTCTCAACCTAATACCTCCAAGTGCCCGGCCACCTGGTGGTAGAGGAGGAAAGTACAACCAGGCCAAAGGGAGAAATCTTTGTATCCTTAGTAATTAACTACAGTAGCTACTCCTGACAAGGAATTTGGTGAGGAGCTCCCTGACTAAACCCCAAGGCGCTACATATACATCTGGGGAGCATTCTCTCTCTCTCTCTCTCTCTCTCTCTCTCTCTCTATCTATCTATCTATCTATCTATCTATCTATCTATCTATCTATCTATCTATCTATATATATATACACACACTATTGTTATTAATTATATAATTTGATAGCGCTGTTTTTTTGGTTTGTTTATGATTTTTTATCCTGGGAGATAAATTATTTTCCAGTTGTTTCCAAGGGGATTGGTTTAGTGCATAGATTAGAATGCGTACATTTAGGTTGAAGTGCAGGTTTTGTATACTATATTTATTTTTTCTATATATTGCATGACAATTACTTTAACATCTAACATATGAAACCCCAAACTGCATTTAGGCATGTTTGCTAAGATCTCAAACATATATCATAGCAGCTCAGATTTAATAGGCTGAAGGTTTCCTAAAACATACTCTTTGGAAAGCACATACTGCCTGTGATTTTAGAAATCCCCTAAGTCCTGATAGTCCTCACATCACATGCCAAGTGGTGCTGATCATAATTGCTGTGTGCTACTGCATGCAAGTTAAAGTATATGTGAACCCTTAGCTTGTAAAACAACCCATTTAGTTCTGAATATAACTTTTTGAACTTAATTTGTGAGCACATGACCTCTGTTATCAGCTGCATAAGGAGCTTATAGAGGTGGGGGTTGAGACTACGAGGGGTGCATCAGCAGGAGACAAGGAGAAAGTAGTACACTGGTCTTAACAGTGTAATGGAAATTTGTAAGTTCTGTAAATAATTGTATTCTATTTTGTATGTATTGCACACTACCCTCACTGTGCACACAGCACTAATAATGTTTTCAGTAAATGTTTACATTCTTTCGAGTCCTGATTAGAATTAGCCTGCCTATGTAACGCCCCTTATTACCATAAACGTACAATTGTAATATTAATGTGATACCTACTTAAACATGTGTATAAAAACCTTCAATTGCGTCATATTAAGGCAGAACAGTTATTTGGAAAGATGCTGAGCGTATCTTTTGTATCTGTTCCCTACTGCAGTAGTTATTATTCATTTGGAACCACTAATCAATATGAGGATAGGAGTTGCCTATCATCAATTTAACCAAGTCAGCATGGTGAGCCAGCTGCCTTCAAAAGAACAGTGAATGACTGAGGGGGCGGGGGGCGTTCCAAAAAGACAAAATTTAGGTGCCACTCAGGTAGAGAGGCAAAGTCCAACTAGACTGCTGTGAGTGCAGGCAGGGACAGAAGGCTTGTCCTAGCTTCAAGCTGCAGCCATGTCAAAGGTAAAGATCCATAAGCCGTACATCATGAAGCAGACCCATGTGCATGAAGTGAGAGGAATGGCAGCCTCAGCCCGTCCTCCAGTCCGGTTATGCCCCCAATGCGGGGGCGAGAGGCATGCCAGCACAAGTCTTGGCTATTGGAGGAAAGACGCGCTGTCCTCCAAGCACACCCAGAAAACTGACCATAATGGGATAGATGTGCTTCCAAGCCTGGCAAGGTCAGTTTGAAATAAGAAAGCAGGGATGCTGACTACTCAATATATTTCACACAAAGGAAGAAATACAATGAGAACAGGATACCTTTTAACACACGTACAGTATCAGGAATATGAAATGTTGGGGTAACAAACACTTGATGAAATGGCTGTCTTAATGCAACACGTGAAAGAGTTGGCTACCAATGCACAGCAGCAGTAAATAAAAACAGACCTGCTCCTATAATGGTATTTAAAGGTATTTGCATTGTGGTGCGCTCCAGTATGAGTCTGTCGGCACCAAAACCACACTAAACTCCATTTTGCTTCCTGTCTTCTTCATCTACAATGAGGATAGGATGGAGTTTCCATTTAAAGTCCTTTGGGATCCTGAAGAAGAAATGTTTCTAAAGAGATCCTGGCTCCATCTTCATTGGCACAGCATGCTGTATACTATTTCTGCAGAAGCCAGAGCCTCATGGGTCCTGCATAAGAATGTCTTTCAGACAGAAGATCTTGCTGTAAGACTTTCCTCAGTAGAAACAATACAATACAGTTAATGGGGACCTTTCTGCAAACAGCTAAATCCACAACTGAAATAAACATATGGAAAATATACACTGTTAAACAAACTATGTTGCCTTGCAGAGGGTTTTTAATACTGTTCAGCCACACTGCTAATTCATACTCCAGTGAGCAAGCAGGTGATACAGCAAACTGCAATGCTGAAATATGAAACAATGATTGCAACAGACATGTTATGCAGTATGGCAGGTATATGTGAATTCAATTGCATGACAGACGGAACATAGTTACAAATCCTTTTACAGGTAAAATAGTTGAAATATAAGTTTTCAATAATTTTTCAAATTTTCAAATCTGTATTTAGTAAACTGCACAGAGTTGAGCTCCAGAAAAAAAGAGTAGAACTCCGACACCTATGACAGATACATAGTTTGCAAGGGCATATCCTACAGTAATGCAACCTGTGTGGTACACACGGGCCTCAAGGGGGATGGGGCTCACTGCATACATGGATGCTGTCCTGACTCCTGAGCTGCAGCCGTGCCTTTCCTCCACACGATTGGGCAGCGTGGCTTGGGAGAGGAGAGAAGGGAGGAAGAGCATTCCCAGAACCCAGGAATGGACTAATATGCCACCAACTACTGGGGGTCCAGAACCCAAGGATGAGGTCAGTATGGGTGTAATAATGGGGGCAACTGAGACTTAGCGGGGGTGTTTTATAGTCTCTGTGTACTGCCTCTTCCTGACCCATGTACTGCTTGTTCTCCACTATTAACTGCTCCTTCTGTACTGCCTGTCCCTATAATTAACTGCACCTCTCTGTACTGCCTTCCCCCACCATCAACTGACCCCCTGTGTACTGCCTGTCCCCGCTATCAACTGCCCTACTCTGTATTGCCTGTTTCTACCATCTGACCCCTTCTGTACTGCCTGCTCTTACCATCAACTTGTTGGTAGGGCCTGGGGCTGGGGTACTCACACGGCCGCATTTCCCACAAGGCCACCAAGGCCAGGCCTTGGGGCGGTAGTGGTGCAGGGGCGGCGCCACTCCTGCGGCGACTTCACGGTCCCCCCCCCTTTCGGGCTGCCTGTTAAAGTCCATTAGGGGCACCGGTGCCCGTAGAAAAGATGGCCGCGAGCCGACCGCGCAACTGCGCATGCGCCGTTCTGAAGCCGGCCGGGCTCGGGAAAGCTCGTACGCGCTCGGCCGGGTGGCGCATGCACAGTAGCGCCATTTTGGAAAAGATCGAGAGTAGGTCTCCAACCTGTGGGCCGCGGCGGAGACAAGTAATGTCAGCGGTGCGGCGGCGGGGGAGAGAGATGACATCTCTCATTGCCCGCACTGCTGTTCCGCCCTTACTTACAGGGCCGCGAAGGCTGCTCTACACAGAGGTGCAGCGTGATACTGAAGAGAGAGAGTGACGTCATCTCTCACCGCCCGACCTCACTCTCATGTGCCTGTGTTTCACCTGCACCTAATGTACCCACACTGAGGAGAGGCTGACAGCGTTGTACCTGGCTGCAAGTACTCTACAATTGCTGGGGGGAGATTTACATGTAACTGAATTAATGCCAAACTGCTATGCCAGGCATAGTGGCAAGTGACATCTCCATCTGGTGGCAGGCAGCGTGGCAAGTGACATCCAGATCTGGTGGCAGGCAGCATGGCAAGTGACATCCCCATCTGGTGTCAGGCAGCATGGCAAGTGACATCTCCATCTGGTGGCAGGCATAGTGGCAAGTGACATCCTCATCTGGTGGCAGTCATAGTGGCAAGTGACAAGCGATGGTGGCAAGTGACATGGTGGAATGTCTGTGGAGAACAAGTGGTGTCCTTGCACTGACCCGACTTGATCACAAACATCTCCCTGCATTGATAACTCACAAACAGGGTCTCTGTCCCTCACCTATCCATTTCCTCCAGACTTGCCTAAATAGTGCCAGCACCCAAATTTATAGAGTACCAACAAGAGGGCTGCCAGGGGTCATTAGAAGTCAAAGAGTCCCATCAAACCACCTCTGTGACTATGGAATCTCTCCAGGAACAATTTTTCTCTTAAGATCCCACTCCATTGGTATAGTGACTGCCTGCACCTGCTTACAAACTGCCTCCTCTATTCTACTTGTACTCCCATCATCTTCCCCTCTCTGTACTGCCTGTCCCTGCCATCAACCGCCCCCCTGTACTGTCTGCATCCGCTATAAACTTGTCCCTTCTGTACTGCCTGTCCCTGCCATCAGTTATGTTGTGGTAACAATGTGAGGCAATGCATGTTATGCATATTAGTGAGCTGCAGTGCTTTTCATTGCGCTTGCAACCCCACACTTCTGTGTTGCATGGTAATACACTACTGTGTACTGTGGTGCTAAAGATAGCATATCCACTTTTTGATGGAATAGGAAGCCCATTTAAATTATTACGTTTTTATTACTAAGTGCCATCAAGTCGACATCGACTCCTGGTGAACAGTGTTCCTCCAAAATGACTATTTACTCTTTGCAATATCTTGTTCATTCTTTCTGTGACTGTATTCAGCCATTGTAATGCTGCTCATCCTTCTTTTTTTTCCCTTCAACGACTTCACGTCCAAGTCATGTCATCTGAGCCTCTAGTGAAAGACTGGGCTTGATTTGTTGAAGGACCCATCTGTTTGATTTCCTTGCTGTCCATAGAGAAAATTGAGTACTGTCCGTGATACTTTTTTTATTTGCACTAACATAGGACAAGCTTTTGGGGTATGTCCCCTTCTTCAAGGTCCAAGCAGTACTGATTCACAAATTTTTAAGCAGAATGTTAAAGAAGAAAAAAAAAGCTGTCCATGATATTCTTATGCCCCGTACACACGAGCGGAATTTCAGAAAAATCTTGAATGGTTTTTCTGACGGGATTCCCCTCAAGCTTGACTTGCATACACACGGTCACACAAAAGTTCTCTGAACTTTCAACCATTAAGAACGCGGTGACGTACAACACTGCGACGAGCCGAAAAAATGAAGTTCAATGCCCCCGAATTGTTTCCGAGCATGCGTAGGAATTTTGCGCGTCGGAATTGGTACAGACAATTGGAATTTCCAAACGGAACTTTTTCCGACCGAAAAATAGAGAACCTGCTCTCAATCTTTTGCTGGCGGGACTTCCGCCAGCAAAAGTCCGATGGAGCATACACACGGTCGGAATTTACGACCAAAAGCTCACATCAGACTTTTGCTGGCGGAATTTCCACTCGTGTGTACGGGGCATAGGAATTCTTTGCCAACACCAAAGTTCAAAGGCATCATCAATACTTTCCTGTGTTGCTTCTTCATTGTCCAGCTTTCACATTTATAAAGAGAAAGAGAAGATACCATAGTCAGAACAAATCTGATTTGTTTTTTAACATACACACCAGTAACTTTGAACATCTTCCCTAGGTCTTTCATCTTTGCTCTTCCATGTGCCAGTCTGCCAATCTTTTAATACTGTTTCAGTATTTCAGTGCTTTTTCTATTTAACAATTCCCCATAAAATGTTGAAAGTATAGAGTTCTACTAGGCTTTATTCTGAAGTAACTACTATTTTAATGAGTATATAACCACCATGTAACTTATATGAGATACAAAGTCAAAGATATAATATTAATAAGAAGAATAATACACCCAAACACCCAAGGTCACCTTAAGCTGCAAACACACGAGCGGAAGTCCAACGGAAGCTTTTCATCGTCTATTCCGATTGTGTGTGTGCCTTATTGGACTTTTTTTTTCGAAAATTCTGACAGACCTAGAAATAGAACATGTTCTAAATATTTCCGACTGAACCAATTGAACTTCCTTTTTCTCGCCCCGTCGTACGTGCTGTATGTCACCGCGTTCTGGACGATCGGACTTTGGTTGGACTTTGGTTTGACCATGTGTAGGCAAGACCACTTGAATGGAATTCCGTCGGAGTTCCGTCAGAGAAACCTTCGGAGTTTATTCCGACAGCAAAACCGGTCGTGTGTACGCGGCATTACAAAGATAGCAACAGAACACCAAATAAATAAATACATTAAAAAAATATACATTACATAACCATTAAATTACAAAAACAAAATAAATCAACAAACAAGTCAGACAGAGTATGTTAATTTAACCACTTGACCTCCTGAAGATTTAACCCCCTTCATGACCAGACAACTTTTTGCGATACGGCACTGCGTTTACCTGCGTTTACCTGAGAATTGCGTGGTCATGCATTGCCGTACCCAAATAAAATTTGTAATTTTTTTTCCCCACAAATAGAGCTTTTTTTTGTGGTATTTGATCACCACTGCAGTTTTTATTTTTGCGCTATAAACAAAAAAAGGCCCGGCTATTTTTTAAAAAAACAAAAACAATATTTTTTTTACTTTCTGCTATAAAACATATCTAATAAAAACATGTGAAGAATCTAATTTCTTCAGAAATTTGGGCCAATATGCATTCTGCTACATATTTTTAGTAAAAAAAAATCAATCCCAATAAGTGTATATTGGTTCACGCAAACATTATAACATGTACAAACTATGGGATATATACTAGAATTTATATTTAATATTTATTTATTATACTAGTAATGGCGGCGATCAGTGACATAGCAGTACTGCGATATTTTGGTGCGAACAATCAGACACTAACTGACACTTTTGACACTTTGCGGGAACCAGTGACACTAATACAGTGATCAGTGCTAAAAATATGCACTGTCACTGTACTAATGACACTGCTGAGATGGGGTTAAACATCTAAGGCTAGTGTTTGTGTTTACTATGTGTGTTGTTTTTTCTAGTGGAAGAGATGGATTTGAGTACCTGCTTTGCAGGAACACGGAACCTATCCCTTCCCTCTGTCAGAACGGAACTCTGCCTTGTTTATATAGGCAGAGCTCCGTTCTGAGTCTCTTCCTGATAATTGGCAGGTGCCGGTGGACATCAAGTGCCCGGCACCTGCAGATTGGCTTCTGCACACCCCTTAAAGGTGGAAGTGTGGGATCACATTCATAGCTGCCGCCCTGTAGCAGTAAAACTAGTGGAGGGGCAGAGCAGCTAAAGGCTCTCAGTCCCATAGTCGTCAGGTGGACTGATGGAACATGGAGAAGGATGGAAGAAGAAGACCCGAGAGTGCGGCAGGGTCTGTTGAAATGCAGGAGTTCAGAAAGGTACAGATGAATGAGGTTATGAATGACCTTAAAGGTAAGTAACAGTACTACAAAGTTCTATGTATTAGTACTACATGTGTCCTCATGTTGTTATTTGAACTTTTTTATAATAAAAGTTTGTAAAGAAAGAAAAAGTAACAGAAGCTTGAAACCAATACGATATTTGACCGGACGCCAGTGGAGATGCTGCAAAACAGGAGTGATGTGATTAAAGGAGGGGGTTCTGGTGATGATGTGGGCATCAGAGTTCTGAAAAAGTTGTAGTTTATGGAGGGACTTGAGAGAAAGACCAAAAAGAAGGGAGTTGCAATAATCTATGCGAGAAGTGACCAGATTGTGAGAGCGGCAGTGCTGTTGGGTGTGGGAACTGGATGGAGGCGATTAGTCTTGTGTAGTTGGAAATATACTGATCGAGTAACATTACTGATGTGGGCTTGGGAGGATAGTGTACTGTCAAGGATGACACCCAGACTCTACCTGAGGGGAGGAAAAGACTTTAGAACTATCAATAGTAACTGAAAAACTGTCAAGCTTTGTCAGGGTGGATTACGTGCCAATGAGGACTACCTCGGATCCATCAATGTTTAATTTGAGAAAGTTGGAAGAGAGGACACAGGATTTAATTTCCTGTAAACAGTCGACAAGTGATTTGGGTGAAGGGTGGTAGTAGGTTTAGTGGACAAATAGAACTGGGTGTCATCCACATAGCAATGAACGTGGATGGTAAATTTATGAAATATAAGACCATGTAGAAAGACACACCATAACCATATCTAGATTTTGATGTCAAGTGCTGCCAAATCATTGTCCTGCAAAATCTAGATAAGCAAACAGACAATGCAAAACTAATGGCCAGAGGCACCATGGGACAGAAGCAAAATGTTTTAGTTGGAGCTGTGCTTTATAATGTAGTACAGATTTGCTACAAACTTTTTTTTTGCAATTTAATGCTATTAAAAATAAGATTTCTATTCCAATCTGCAGCCATGTGATTTTTTTAAAACTGCTACATTTTCTTTAATATTGTATCTTTATAATTATGGCACCTGGGGACATTCTGCAATAGCTTCCTCATGTCTTCCTCATTGGCCCATTGCTTTTACTAGCAGATTTTATTTTTTAACCATTACTATATTGAGACAGATCATGTGATTAGACAAGGCAGACCCTCCCACTTAGTACACAGGAAGTAGGAAATGTCTGGAATACATGTGGTAGTTTTAACCTTAACACTCAGCAATAAAAGCAGATCAAATCCTTGCAATGGATTTAATTAAAATGAAGAGGATTATTTTTTTCTCCCTCAACAAAAATGAATTTACACTTGAAAAGACTCTAGTTTTCCTTTTTATGCCGACACAAAAAACCCCAAGTGACAAATTAACATTATTACAGTGAAGATCCTTTGTGTAAAGGTTTATAGTCTATTTATTGAGGTCTGGTCCTGAGAGGTAATAACATTACAAGAGCTGCTTGTACCAACATTAAATATATATTCAGCCTTTCTATGCCGAATTGTGCCATCTTTTTCATCATCAATTTTGATGTTACTAAGAGGAAGGGACCACAAAGCACTGAAAGCTGTTTTTATCTTTTTTTGTAGAGTTATTCACACTTGTGACTTTTTTGTCTCTTTACCCTATTGAGAACAAACAGTTTTTGTGACTATTGGCAACACAATTCATTTTTTCCAATAGCCCATGCATTGTATAAAAGAACAATATGACCCAAAATCTGCAAGACCATGAGCACTATAAAATGAAAATTCAATTATCTTTTATCACACAGTATATTGAAGCTCCTGTTTGGAGATTACTTTCCTTTAAGTGACCGGATATAAGAGCTTTGTGTGCTGTTCAGGAGAAAAGCATCACTCCATTTGCAGAGAAATTATTTTCTCTTTTCTTTTAGCATCATCTGGTACAAGTACTATATGTATTATTAGGTATTACTTCAAGTGAGAGATACTTCACTTTTGTCTTCATTGTGGCAAGACATTCAAGAGGATTGTTTATATCATGTCTCACTTTGATGTTCTGCTCTCCTAATGACTGCAGCCTGCTCTACAGGAAGGAATGGCAAAGTTGTAAACAAGCTCTCCTCCCGTTTTCAAGCAAAGCTTTCTTCTGCTTTGTACCGAAAAAATACACAGCAACCTATTATGTGTCTTTCCAAAATAAGTGTTCTTTTTTTTCCTGCGCGCATATCGTATAAAATATGGACCATTGGGTTTGGTGGAGGACCAACCCCTTTGTGCACTACTCACACAATGATAAGGCTTTCTACATGACAAGGGAGGGGGGTTGGTCCTCCTTAAAAAAAAAGATGACTATTTTGCAGATATGAATCGCTTACTCTCTGATAGGGACACGTGAAATCCTGAGAAAAGACCCTTTGGTTTTAAGAGGAAATTAAATAGGATCATTGAGACAGGATTTACTAATAGGGTCCTAGATAAAAAGGAGAAGGAATAATTGGTACCTTTGGCACCCAGAACCCCTATTATTTACTACCTCTCCAATATTCACAAATCTTAGACTCAACCCCCAGGTAGGCTGATAGTTAGTGGCATTGACTCATTAACTGCACATATAGGTAAATACATTGATTTCTTCTTACAACCTTTAGTCAAAGATACACCAGCCTATTTTAGAGGCACTACTCATATGATAAACAATGTGTCAAAAATGAGGTTGGAGGATGGGGCACTACTTGTGACGGCAAATGTCTCATCTCTCTATACTATCATACCCCATTCAAAAGGATATGAGGCAGCCAAATATTTTTTGGAGAAGATTCCCTCCATTCAGAAAGAGTTCATACTGGAATTATTAAAATTTGGGATGGAACATAATTATTTCTTCTTTGGAGGTGAATTTTACCGACAGCGCACTGATGTAGCCATGGGAGCAAAATTTGCTCCCAGTCTCGCCAATCTTTTCATGGCGCTATGGGAAGAACAGGTATTTTATCCGAAAATTCCCTAAAACAATTTATGGCAGATTTGAATTCAAATACATGGGGTATCAAGTTTACCTACGAATATAACGATTCAGCTATTAGTTTCATAGACCTTGTAATATATAGAGAGGGTGATCAGCTGTTGACGAAGACTCATTTTAAAAGTACTGACCAAAATGGTTTTATACCTCAGGCTAGCTGACACCATCCCACATGGCTTAAGGCAATTCCTAACAGACAAATTTGATGCAACTTTTCTAAAAAGGAGGACTTTTTGATGCAGGCTGGGGTATTGAAAGATAGATTTCTCCAGAAAGGATATTCTCGTGAAAGTTTAGAACTGGAGATTAATAATGAATACAGTCTTGAACATCAGACTCTTCTTGAACCTCAAGTTAAACCTGACAGAATTGATAATCACTTTGAGTGGGCGTTTTTGACTACATTTTCCACCCATCACCATTGGATTAATAAGCTCTTAAGGAAACATTGGAAAATCTTAAAGGAAAATAGAGTATTGGATTCTATTCTCCCAGATCAACCTAAAGTTATTTTTAGGAAATCCCAGATTTTGAGAAATGTGTTAGCCCCAATACTGTAGAACTGCCTTTAAAGCCCAAGATGTTTGGGAATTGAACAGTTTTTTTTCTGTGTAGGCGGTGCAAGGTTTGCAGGAATTCCAAACCTGTAGAGAATACCTAATTGATACTAAATACTAAATTGATTTTATTACTTGCAGCACTAAAGGGGTTATATATCTCCTAAAATGTATGTGTAGATACCAATATGTTGGCAGGACCACCAGGGCATTACCAGTGCGTATTGGTGAACATCTAAATAATATACACAAAGGGTTTGAGAAGCATAGCTTGTCTAAACACTTTGCCCATTGCCATAGAAAAAACCCTCCTCTTTGGAGGTGATTGCCATTGAAAAGTACACTCCACATTGGCATGGAAGTAGAGTGGAGTGGAGATATCAAGGTGTGAGACCCCCTGGATACTTGACCTCTGTCCTTTCCATCCTCATGGCCTTAAAGTGGAGTGGGACATTAATTCTTTTCTAAATAATAGCTAAATATCCCACCTACATACTTGTCATTAATATTTAAATATTTACTATATATATTTTTTGATAGAATTGTTTATATTTCCAATCAAAGTTTTTGCAATTTATTCACATAATCTTCTAAATAGCCAAATGTATATGAGGTAGGAATATTGATTATGAATTGTGTGAATTTATATGTCTCTAAAGATAACATTAACCATGTGACTCATGATTTATTCAATACTCATCATTCATTTTTACATAAAACAATTTTACTTTAAAAAAAAAAAAAAAGTTTTAATAAATGTTATATTTTTATTTTTATATCATTGTACAATTAAAGGTACTTTTGTGAAGTAGGAAGCGACCCTTCTTATTATGATCATTTATTTTTATATGTTGGGGACTTCAATACTTATGGTTGCACACTTGGATATAATGTGACCCCGTCAACACGGTTATGCAATTCACTTCCAGTTTCACAGTTGCTTTAAAAATTAGTGCAGGACATCCCAGCTCCATCCTTCATTCCCAGACGTAGCCTGTTAAGGGTAAACATGTTGGAAGGAGACGGGAGCTGTGACATGATGAGCATCCAGATTTGTTGGTGATCTCCATTCTGGATCACCCTCTCTCTACTGCCTAATATTACTATGTTTGTTGTAAGTGCATATTTTAGCTTAAATAAACCCCCTGTTTTTACATAAAATGTGATGAGCTCTCTTTCTGTGTTCCCTTATCCTGCACACTCACCTGAGTGAAGCACAGTGATCATCCTGAGTGAGGCAAGCTGTGCTGGGATGCTGTGGAATATACAGAGTCCAGAGTGAGAGGTGTTGGGATGCTGAGACTGGAGCTGTCGAATCCATCCATCCATCCATCTTGGAGGTCGGGAGACACACAGAGGATGTGGCAAGGCATCGGGCATTTTCTTACCTCATGTGTTAGATGATCTCTTATAATTTAGAGATCACCGGAAGTTGGAAAGAGGCCAGTTTAATTTTCATTTGGATTGTTATACATTATTATCACTGGGAACGGTGGATAGCACATCCAGTTGGTGGAATACTAATGGAATAATTTTTGATACACATGGACACTTGTTTATTCAACTCTTTATTTATCACTGCGTTTGCTATATTTTTTGATAAGAGTTTTTTCTTTGTTTATGAGACAGCACAACCTTTTACATTTTCACATTTTTTTCTACAAGAAACAGAACCTTTTGATATATTCTCTTGACTTGTTATAATAGTGTAGATTTGCCTCCTGGGGGTTCTGGGTTTCTGTGTATTCATTCAATTACACTCACCAGCCACTTTATTAGATAGACCTTGCTAGTACTGTGTTGGACCCCCTTTTACCTTCAGAGCTGCCTAATTTTTTTGTGGCATAGATTCAACAAGGTTTTGGAAACATTCCTCAGAGATTTTGGTCCATATTGAGATAGTATTATGCAGTTGCTGCAAATTTGTTGACTGCGCATCCATGATGTGATTCTCCTGTTCCACCACATCCCAAAGGTGCTCTATTGGATTGAGATCTGGTGACTGTGGAGGCCATTGGAGTACAGTGACCTCATTGTCATGTTCAAGAAACCAGTTTGAGATGATTTGAGCTTTGTGACATGGTGCCTTATCCTGCTGGAAGTAGCCATCAGAAGATGGGTACACTGTAGTCATAAAGGGATGGACATGGTCAGCAACAATACTCAGGTAGGCTGTGGCATTTAAGCAGTGCTTAATTGGTACTAAGGGGCCCAAAGTGTGCCAAGAAAATATCCCCCACACCATTACACCACCACCACCAGCCTGAACCATTGATACAAGGCAGGATGGATCCATGCTTTCATGTTGTTTCATTTCCGACCCTATCATTTGAATGTCGCAGCTAAAATCGAGACTCATCCGACCAGGCAACACTTTTCCAATCTTCTATTGTCCAATTTGGGTGAGCCTGTGCAAATTGTAGCCTTAATTTCCTGTTCTTAGCTGACAGGGGTGGCATTCGATGTTGTCTTCTGCTGCTGTAGCCCATCTGCTTCATGGTTCTATGTGTTGTGCATTCAGAGATAGTATTCTGCATACCTTGGTTGTAACTAATGGTTATATGAGTTAGGGCTAATTTACAGTTGCTTCAAAACATGGCTTCAGGCACACTTTGTTAAAGCTGTCTGAACACCAGTCAAAGCTCCTGTCACTAAATAAAATAGTTGGCTTACAGTCTTGTTTACACCTTGCCTTTGCTTGGTGCTTCGATGAGTCTTCGGTGGGGCTTCGATGAGGCTTTGGTGGAGCTTCGCTGGGGCTTCGATGAGCCTTTGGTAAGGTTTTAGTGGGGATTCGTGGAGGCTTTACGGGGCTTCGAAGAGGCTTTGGTGGAGCTTCGCTGGGGCTGCGATGAGCCTTTGGTGAGGTTTTAGTGGGGATTCGTGGAGGCTTTGGTGGGGCTTCAAGCAAGATTTGCCAAAGACGTCTATGGAGGCCTTGAAGATGCTTGGAAGCACCACTAAAGCTACATGGTGTACAATTTTGGAAGCAAAGCTGAAGCAAAGCAAAAGCAAAGTGTAAACAGA
The DNA here is from genome assembly GCF_042186555.1 of Aquarana catesbeiana. Classification (NCBI taxonomy): domain Eukaryota; kingdom Metazoa; phylum Chordata; class Amphibia; order Anura; family Ranidae; genus Aquarana; species Aquarana catesbeiana. The sequence continues at coordinate 129,844,854 of NC_133328.1, forward strand.
GCTGTAAGCTAACCATTTTATTTAATGACATGAGCTTTGACTAGCATTCAGAGAGCTTTAACAAAGCCTGTTCAACACCTTGTTTTGAAGCAAGTGTAAACTTGCCGTTAATTTCTGTTGAAGCCAAAGCAAGTGTAAATGAGCCCTTACTGTTGCCTTTCTATCATCTCATACCAGTCTGCCCATTCTCCTCTGACCTCTGACATCAACAAGGCATGTTCGTCCACACAACTGCCGCTCACTGGATATTTTCTCTTTTTCGGACCATTCTCTGTAAACCCTAGAGATGATTGTGCTCTTTTTGTGAAAGCTAGTTGATTGATCTGAAAATGTAAATACCTTCTATGTCATTGACCTGGAACAGGTAGGTTTCTAGCTGGATAAAACTCTATTGGATGTAATTGCTAGTTTGTGTATACCACATATAAAATTAAGATGTCCTTGGAGACACTAGAATTGGTGGTTGTAGAGGAATGCAAAGTGTCACACAGTACATCTGATTGTGGTGTATTACAATTCATATAAATTATTATGTCACAGCACTTATCATTTCTTGCAGAAACCATGATCTTTACTGTCTTGCACCATCATTCCTTTGGCACAATACTGCACATGTCTGGTGTGCCAAATATTGACCATCCAGTTCCAATGCAGCAGCAATAGAATCGGAGGAGTTTATTTAATCAGTGCGGGACCACCCTGAATTTTGGGACACCAAAAATCCCTGGTATGCCAACCGCAGCAAACAGTATACAGGATGGTGTGCCGTTTCTGAACAACGAACTGAGGACTGGAATGACCTTCCAAGAAAACAAAAATCCGCCAGTACTAATCCCATAATCCTTGTCAGATAAGCGGGAGTGAGATTGTGAAGTCAGAATAGTCGCAAAACCAAAAATTTCCACCATAATCCCAGTCAGAATAGTCGCAAAACACAGAATTTCCACCATAATCCCCATCAGAATAGTCACAAAACCAAAAATTTCCACCATAATCCCAGTCAGAATAGTCGCAAAACTAAAAATTTCCACCATAATCCCAGTCAGAATAGTCACAAAATACAAAATTTCCACCATAATCCCAGTCAGAATAGTCGCAAAACTCAAAATTTCCACCATAATCGCAGTCAGAATAGTCGCAAAACCAAAAATTTCCACCATAATCCCAGTCCCAGTAGTCCCAAACCCCCAACCCTAACCCTAACCCTAATCCCACTTCTACTAGTCCTAAACCCTAACCCTAATCCCACTTCTACTAGTCCCAAACCACTAACCCTAACCCTAATCCCACTTCTACTAGTCCCAAACCACTAACCCTAATCCCACTTCTACTAGTCTCAAACCACTAACCCTAACCCCACTTCTACTAGTCTCAAACCACTAACCCTAACCCCACTTCTACTAGTCCCAAACCCCCAACCCTAACCCTTATCCCACTTCTACTAGTCCCAAACCACCAACCTTAACCCTAATCCCACTTCTACTAGTCCCAAACCACCAACCCTAACCCTAATCCCACTTTTACTAGTCCCAAAACACCAACCCAAAATCATTGTAAATTTATATATATTATTGTTATTATTGAACTCCTAAAGAAAGTATAAATAACGTCAAAGTAAACATGTTTTTATGCTCTTGAATCAATACAATAAACAAATATTCAGAATCGATAACAATATGCTATTTTTTTTCAAGGTATATACTTGCAAACAAGAGAAAATATTCAATGAAACATATTAATGATTGTTTTCATTTGATACCTATAATTTTTAAATCATATTTTCTTGCCAACTTACTGCTCCTGCAGGGCTCATAAAATAATCTGCCAATTCATCCCTAATTCTGAAACCAACTGTTGGACTGCGGACATGAGGGAAATCAGCAGGTTCCAAATTGTGAGCTAATGTGTCTTCAAAATTCACGCCATCTCTATCCCTTACCACATTGTGCAACACACATGCTGCCTTTATTAATTTGCATGCATTTTCGACCTTGAGATTGATAGGTTTATGGAATATTTGCCATTTGTTGGCAAGAATGCCAAAGGAACATTCAACCAGCCTACGTGCCCGGCAGAGACGATAATTGAAGAATCTCTTCTGGGTGTCAAGATTCCCCTGTGAGTAGGGCTTCATTAAATGTTCGTTGATAGCAAAAGCCTCACCAGCCACGGAAACTAATGGCATATTTGTACTTTCTGTACCAGGTAATGTTCGGTTTTCAGGCAAAGCGAGTCGATTAGATTGAAGATGCTTCCCAAATATCGAATTCAGGAAAACATCATCATTCCATTTCTCTTGATTTGGAATAGGCATGAATGTAGTTTTCAATTTCCAAAAAGCATCACATGTTATCTTCACAATTTCGCTAATCATCGATATACCTGTTCTGAATTCATACTGTAATGATGTACAGATAGCGTTATAAGTAAATATTCACATGGTGATATTGCCACCCTGCAATTGGTATCCTGTCTTAACAAGTCAGGGGTTAAGATGTCAAGCAGAAAGTCAAATCTGGTAAAGAAAATATGAAAATTGTTTTTCAAACTTTAGAAAATACACTGCTAACCATAATCCAGGAATTAGGGATTTAGGACTAGTGGGGGCAGGATTAGGGTTAGGGTTAGAAATTTGGGACTAGTGGGGTGGGATTAGGGTTAGGGTTGAAATTTGGGACTACCTGAACTGGGATTAGGGTTAGAGATTTGGGACTACCGGAACTGGGTTTAGGTTAGGGTTAGAGATTTGGGATTAGTGGGGGCGGGATTAGGGTTAGGGTTAGAGATTTGGGACTAGTGGGGGTGGGATTAGGGTTAGAGATTTGGGACTAGTGGGGGCGGGATTTGGGGTTAGGCTTAGAGATTTGAGACTAGTGGGGGCAGGATTAGGGTTAGAGATTTGGGACTAGTGGGGGTGGGATTAGGGTTAGGGTTAGAGATTTGGGACTAGTGGGGGTGGGATTAGGGTTAGGGTTAGAGATTTGGGACTAGTCTCAATAGGATAGGATATTATCACTTATGTTGCCATGCTCATCCTTGTGTAATTTTTGAACTTTAATGGGTGCTCTCTCAAGTCCTGATAGAGCAACACAAATTGTCCTCTTGAGGAGTGCGTTTGTAGGATGGGATGGATCCAGTAGCGATGTTCCTGCCTCTGTTTCAGGATATGTTCCCAAAACATTAGCACAAAAAGCAACAGCAGCTCAATAAACTCCATTTTCTCTTTGTTCAGTCTCTTCACTGACGAAATACCAGGAAGTGTACAGGATGTGATGTAATGGGTTGGGATTGTAAGCTAACTGCTAACACTTCAAAAGAACATCAAAAATGCATCAAAAACGCTAACGCGGTAAAAGCGCGTCTAAAACGGCAATAGCGCTAGGCGTTAAATAGGCGTTTTTTCAACGCCTCAGTGTGAAAGTAGTAGAAAAAACATGAGGGCTGCCATAACTGACTTGATGGTGCAAGTTCCAGGGTTGATATACTTTACAACCATCACTGCTTTATGACTCATTGATTTAAAACAAGATTGCAGCCAATGAAGTTGAAATCCACAACCTGTCAAATTATTCTAGGACAGCATCTCACTATGTAGTGAAGCAGACAAGAAGATGGAAGCCAGAGAATGTCTACCTATAAAAAAGTCAGCTGTGGCAGCTGGAATATTTTTTTTTCCCTGACTGGTTCCCTTTAAGATATTGCCTTTCTACTTAGCTATCACAAGTAACAAATTAAACCAGGCTCACTTTGAATGTCAGATTCTTACAGCAGGGCACCTATCAGCATACTAAGTACTTTGGCTTTCTTGTACAAATAGTAGGAATGCAAATATTGACATAAAGGGTAATTCTAAATATAACAGATCAGGAGGGTGAAGCTTGAAACATCTGCATAGTGAATAAGTATTGCAGCATGGGCTGGAACAGGCAGATTTGTTATAAAAAATGTAAAGTATAGATTCAGGGTTATAATCTGTATCTATTTATAATACCCATAATAAGCTTAGGCAATGCATGATCCTCCAGATGTTAAAGCCCAAATGAAGCTTCTTAATTCATTAGTGTAATGCAGTCCATCAGTAATAAATATTCTTCTTTTTTTCCTTTTTTTGAAATGAGCTAAGCACCCAGCCAAAATGATAAAACCATGTACTGCCAGCACACAGGAGAGTCAGGCTGCAGCTTTCTCACTTAAAGCGGGGGTCCACCTATCTATCGTTTTTTTTTTTTGGAGTTCATTCACAAACTTTTCTTCTCATGATTATCTACTCACATGTTCTGTGTAATAAGTCCGCCTGTGTCCGATTTCGTTGTAAAGAATAACTTATAAAATTCACTGAAGGCAGTTTCCATCTTCATTGTGGGCATTTGAAGCCCACAAGCATGTATTTCCTGGATGCGGTGAATGCTGTGCTCCCAGCATTCACCGAGATGTTGTGATGACGCTGTTGCACAATGCATGCTGGGAAGCCGGAGACTAGCTCCCAGGGGACTGTGGGAGGTCTGGGAGAGGCTAGAAACACGCCTACTCCCATGGGAGGAAAACCAGGAAGTGCTAAGAAGATTAGAAAAAAAAAGGTAATTACGGCAATTTAAATTTTTTTACACAGCATGTCAGCATCTATGCAAGGAAGAGGATGCATAGAGATAATGTTCAAAATTTGGGTGGAACCCCGCTTTAAGCTCTCCTGCAGTCCAACATACCCCATTGAACACTCTTCTGATCAAAGGTGCTTTTGCTCTCTGAGCAGAGCGGTTGATTAGAGCAGTGTTTGGGTGGGAGGAAGATGGGTCTGTCAGAGGATTGGGCTGCTGCTTGTGTGTGGTCCGGCTCTCCTAGTGCTGCCAACATAGGATTTTTAATCCTTGCTCCAGCACTTAACAAACGCATATTCATTACAGTAAAAAGCTTTGTGTAAAGCTTTGTGAGCTGAAACATGTTAGCTTTCTGCTGTATACTGGACCATTTGAAAAAGCAAACATATAGCTTGGGGCTAATGAATAATAAAAGAGGGCACGGGTATTTGGGCCCACCTACATGGGCTTGCGGTAGCCCTGCCTCTCTCTGCACTTATTTAACTTATTAGTTTAAAAAAAAAAAATTTTGACTCACCTGAAATGGCTGTTGCTAGGCAGTCTTCCTAATCTGCCTCTTCCTACGCCGCGGTGATCTTCAGTCTTCTCCTCCCCGAGTTGTCTTCTGGGAAATGGGGCACAGTGTGTTTTGGGAACTGTGTGTGTCCCACAACACATCGCGTCCCATTCACAAAGCGCTGCGCTACTCGCGTAAGTGCAGTAGGAAATGGGCAGTGAAGCCGTACGGCTCCACTGCCTGTTTCCCTTAGTTAGGATGGTGGTGCCGGGACCCGAGAGCCAAGGGACAGGTCGGCCTCGGGCGGCCGACATCGCGGGCACCCAGGACAGGTAGGTGTGCTTATTTAAAGTCAGCAGCTACAGTGTTTGTAGCTGCTGACTTTTAACATTTTTTTTCCCAGCCGGAACCCCGCTTTAAGATATTGAAGTGACTTATCAGCCAATAGTATTTTATGGAAGGTTCTGGAATCTCAGGAACCCCTATAAATAAGAAAGAGCACCCAGTTTTGTGTACAGTTTTGCAAGCCTTGGCAAAAGAGCTATAATACACTCTTTAAGGGTTGATCATGAAGACCCTTCTCTGGCAGATCCTTAAGAGAGCAGAGAGTGGCAGGGAAGATGACTGGCTACGCAGATGCCTGGCGCTCATGGAAGAAGAAGGAGATGAGGATTTGCAAAAGAGGTCGGATTGGGTGGAAGCAGTGGTGGGAGAAGACTCACTGAGTCAATGGTCCTCAGATGCTCCTGCAGAAGAGCGATGTGTGCCTTGCCAAAGACAGCGGAGTCGGCTTCCGGAGGGATGTGACATCAGTGGGTCAAGAAGAGGAGCTGCGGAGTCAAGCGGGGAGCGTGGGACCAGGATGCCGCGCTCCTAAGAAGTGCCAATGCTACTCCCCTCCGACGGTGACCAGCAACAGTAGGTGTTCACGACCACACCTCTCAGAAGGCCGTGCCTCCAAGGCTGATTCCGCCCACAGCACTTGCTAGGCAGCCAGAAGATGCTGCAGCGGATAGGAGACTGGAAGCCTCAGTTGGTGCTGGCGGTTTTAGTGGCACAATAGCAGCACACACGTTGGGCAGCGATGTTACTGAGGACTCTTCAAAGGCTGCTGCTGGCAATTATTCTGCAGGTTCTCTCAGAATTGATTGGTTCTTTATCTAAATTAGTCCAAGTGGTTTCTGCTAGTTCCAATTAAGTTTCCACTTCTTCTGATGCTCTTTCCAATTCATCTGCTCGACTTGTTGCTAATAATCTCGCTGATGTTTCTGCTATGCAATCTGTTTCTTCAATTATGCCTGTAGTAAACATTTCTGATAAAAATTCAGTACCTGCAACATGTTTTAAAGATGTCATGCCTTGTGAGGTTTCTCCTTTAGGATTTCATTTACTTTTATCTGTAAAGGAAAACATTTGGAAAAGAGAAATTGTTAAGGTACTCTCTCTGCTTCCTTCTGCTACACAGTTTTCTTCTAGGTATGATAGGAAATCTGAAGGAGCGTAAGTATGTTCCTAGGCCATTTTTTAATTGGTTACAGGCATTTTTGATGTTATACTGATCATATACTGATGTTGTGGATTGTTTCAGCATTTGGAGCATGTGCTGGAATCGTACAAAAATTTTGGTGGTATGGAATGGTTTCAGTATGATGAATCACTTTGTCAAAAATTGTCTATACATCCCTCCCTTAAAGTTGTTGTAAACCCTTTTGTGTGACATTTACCTATAGGCAAGCCTAGAATAAGGCTTACTTATAGGTAGTGTAAATATCTCCTAAACGTGCGCCATGCAGCGCATTCGCTGTGAAGAGACAGACCACCATGCCGTTTCTTCCCCCAGCGTGTGCTGTGACCGACAGCTCCCGCACGCATGCGTGGAAATGATGTCACACGGCTGCGGACAGTCACAGAGCCGGAGTCCGCGGCCCCGGAAGGAAGAGGGGCTAAGATGGACGCAGTCTGCATAGGGGATTATGCTTTTAATTTGCAGGCCTTGCGGGGAGCAAAAGAGGAAGTAAAACCCATCAGTGGGGAAAGAAAGACGTTGGCTTGTGGTTGAACTTAATTGTTCCACAGAAACCTCCTATACCTAAACAAAATACAGTTAATAATGTAATCAGCTTATAAAAGAGGGTTTTGTTTTGCACGAATCACAGTGTACATAAAATACCTCATGCAAATACAAACATGAATGTTCCTTTTGCACAGGTGCACACCCAGTTGTCAAATGTTGTAAAAGAAGCATGTCATTTCCGACACAAAGAGATATCAGTCAAAAAAGCATGCACAGCAACAGGAAATGGGAGTTTTGGTCGGCTTATGGTTTTGTGGGTGCATAAATACATAGATTGCAACATATCATGTTCTGTATGTGTTTCTGTATGTGTTTTTCTTGTTCTTTCGTAAAAAAAAAAAAAAAAAAATGCAACAAAAAATCATTGGTAAAAAATAAAAATAGCTTGCATGCCGGTAAGGTTAGCAAACATGCTCCTATGATTGGACAAGTATCCAAACAAACAAGGAGAAAGCTACATTTTTAATTCAAGAGTTTTCTTGTGGTTGTCCTCTAATGGAGTGTACACACGGTCGGACTTTTCGGCCGGACTGGTCTGACGAACGCCAACAGACCAAATCCGGCGAACAATCCGATCGTGTGTGGGCTTCTCCGGACCTTTAGCGGACTTTTCCAGTCGCAAATCTGACGGACTTTAGATTTGGAACAGGCTTCAAATCTTTATGTCGTAACTCCGCCGGACCCAGAAATCTGCTCGTCTGTATGCTAGTCCGACGGACAAAAACCGACGCCAGGGCAGCTATTGGCTACTGGCTATCAACTTCCTTATTTTAGTCCGGTGTACGTCATCACGTATGAATCCGTCGGACTTTGGTGTGATCGTGTGTAGGTAAGTCCGTTCGTTAGAAAGTCCATCGGAAGTCCGTCAAAAGTCCGCTGGAAAGTTTGTCGGACCAGTCCGGTCGAAAAGTCCACCCGTGTGTACGCGGAATTACAGCTTTGCAAGGTATAGGTTGTAGTTTAGTTAAGAATCATAAATCCGTGGCTACGGCTCCACAAGTAGTTTGGGAAAAAGTGCGGAAAGAATTAGTTAAAGATCAAATTGCACCTTTTGGTTGCCTTCCTTTTCAGAATTTTCAAATATCCCCATTGGGTTTGGTTCTCAAAAAAAAAAGCCCAATTCATTTAGAATTATACATCATTTATCTTTTCCCCCTGGGAATTTGTTAAATGATGAAATAGATGATCAGATGTGTACTGTATCTTATGCTTCTTTTTGAGGAAGCAATTGCTAAAATAAGATTGGTTGGTCAAGGAGCGTTATTGGCTAAGGCTTAAATCAAATTGGCTTTTAGGCTTTTTCCAATTTCTCCAGAGGCTTTTAATTCTTTATGGGTTTTCATTTATGGTTTTTATTTTTTCGATAAGTGCCTCCCGAGGTGATGTGCACTTTCCTGCTCTTACTTTGAAACTTTCTTAACATATTTGCATAGGGTTATTGCAGTGGAGTAAGATTGGGAAGGGAGTGTTCACTATCTTGATGATTTCCTATTTATTGACCCCAGAGAGTCCAGCTTTTGTTTGAATCTATTAAATAAATTCAAAGAAGTGGCTGATTATTTTGGGGTGCCTTTGGCTGAGGAAAAGACTGTTTATCCTTGCATGACTATTGAATTTTACAGTGTTCTTATTGATACCTTTTTACTTGAGTTTAGACTACCTGTTCAAAAAATCGAGAAGTTAAAATATTTGATTTTTGTTTTCTTTGGGAAAGAAGAAAGTTTTATTAAAGGATTTGCAATCCTGGCTTGGATTGTTAGCCTGTATTCCCAGGATTATGTCGGTAGGCCGTATTTACTCTAGGAGTTTGTATTTGGCTACAGCCAGATTAAAATTGCCTTTTTCACATATCATGCTAACGGCTTCCTTAAAGGAGGATTTATTGGTCTGGTCAAAATTCTTGGATGATTAAAATGGGAGTTCCTTTTTCCAAGATGGGTTTATTTTTTCAGCAGATTTCCATCTTTTTACTGATGCCGCAGGTTCTGAAGGCTTTGGAGCTATCTGGTAGTCGCACTAGTGCTGTAGTGCTAGGCCTGAGGCTTGGGTTGTCAAGAAATAGACGTAGAATATGGTATTGCTGGAACTTTTTCCAGTAGTTGTAGCAGTGGAACTATGGGGACAATTTTTTGTGACTAAGCCCATCCTTATTACAACTGACAGTAAGGGTGTTCTTTTCGCAATAAATTGTTTATCATCCAGATCTTTGGCAGTTATTAAATTACTATGCCACGTAGTTTTCTTATGTTTAAAATGGAACATATGGTTGAAGGCAAAATTTACTCCGGGTATTGATAACTAAATTGCTGACTCGCTTTCTTGCTTACAGATGAGTAGTTTTTGCCAACTTTTACCTCGTGCCGATTTGTAGGGTCGTTCTTGTCCAATACATCTGTGGGATCTAATCTGAGATTGGCCTAGCAAACAATTAACAATTCTGTGTCTCCATATACTTGGAAAGAATTTTCTAAAGCTTGGGAGAAATTGGAGCTCTTTTGTGAATTAAATAATATGTTTCCATTTGCTCCATCAGAGGAGTGGGTGTTGTCATTTTTAGTGTTCCTTATAAAACAACAATTTTTTCCATAGTCAAATAGTTAAATTATTGGGTGGCATTTCCTTCTTTTTTTACATAAAGAAGCTTCCGGCTTGTACTAGTTATTTTCCTGTCTAACAGGCTTTAAAGGGCTACAGGAGAACATTTTTGTTCACCTGATGACAGAAGACCTACAGTGTCTTGCAAAAGTATTCACCCCCTTGGCATTTTTCGTGTTTTGTTGCCTCACAACCTGGAATTAACATGGATTGTTTGAGGATTTGCATCATTTAATTTTCAGAACATGTCCACAAGTTTGAAGATTTTTTTTTTATTGTGAAGCTAACAACAAATAGGACAAAATAACAGAAAAAGTCAATGTGCATAACTATTCACCCCCCTAAAGTCAATACTTTGTAGAGCCACCTTTTGCGGCTATCGCAGCTCCAAGTCGCTTTGGATAAGTCTCTATGAGCTTGCCACATCTTACCACTGGGATTTTTGCCCATTCCTCCTTGCAAAACTGCTCCAGCTCCTTCAAGTTGGATGGTTTGTGCTTGTGAACAGCAATCTTTAAGTCTGACCACAGATTTTCTATTGGATTGAGGTCTGGGCTTTGACTAGGCCATTTCAACACATTTACATGTTTCCCCTTAAACCACTCAAATGTTGCTTCAGCAGTGTATTTGGCGTCATTGTCCTGCTGGAAGGTGAACCTCCGTCCTAGCCTCAAATCACACACAGAGTGGTACAAGTTTTGCTCAATAATATCCCTGTATTTAGCACCATCCATCTTTCCCTAAACTCTGACCAGTTTCCCAGTCCCGACTGCTGAAAAACATCCCCACAGCATAATGCTGCCACCACCATGTTTCACTGTGGTGTTCTTTGGGTGATGTGATGTGTTTGCACCAGACATAGTGTTTTCTTTGATGGCCAAAAAGTTCAATTTTAGTCCATACATTTTGGGAGTCTCCCACATGCCTTTTCACAAACTCAGAACGTGCCATTTTGTTTTTTGCTGAAAGTAATGGCTTTCTTCTGGCCACTCTGCCATAAAGCCCAACTCTATGGAGCGTACCGCTTATTGTCGTCCTATGTACAGATACTCCAGTCCCTGCTGTGGAACTCTGCAGCTCCTCCAGGTTTACCTAAGGTCTCTGTGCTGCCTCTCTGATTAATGCCCTCCTTGCCCAGTCCATTAATTTTGGTGTGCGGCTGTCTCTTGGCAGGTTTGCTTTTGTGCTTTCCATTTTGGTTATGATAGATTTGATGGTGCTCCTAGGGATCATCAAAGATTTGGATATTTTTTTATAACCTAACCCTGCCTTGTTCTTCTGAACAACATTGTCCCTTACTTGTTTGGAGAGTTCCTTGGTCTTCATGGCAGTGTTTGGTTAGTGGTGCCTCTTGCTTAGTGGTTGCAGCCTCTGGGGCCTTTCAAAAAGGTGTGTATATGTAATGACAGATCATGTGACACTTATGCCCTGTACACACGACCGGTTTTGCTATCGGAATAAACTCTGAAGGTTTTCACGACGGAGTTCCGACGGAATTCCGCTCAAGCTGTCTTGCATACACACGGTCACACCAAATTCCGACTGTCCAGAACGCGGTGACGTACAACACGTGCGACGAGACTAGAAAATGGAAGTTCAATAGCCAGTAGCCAATAGCTTCCGTCTCGTACTTGCTTCAGAGCATGCATCGTTTTTGACGTGTCGGAACAGCATACAGACAAGCGTTTTTTCCGATAGTAATTTGTTCCGTCGGAAAAATATAGAACATGTTCTCTATCTAAGTCTGTCTGAATTTTCGCCAGAAAAAGTCCGATGGGGCATACACGCGGTCGGAAAATACGATGAAAAGCTCCCACGGAACTCTTTCTGTCGGAAATTCTGCTCGTGTGTACGCAGCATTAGATTGCACACAGGTGGACATCATTTCACTAATTATGTGATTCTGAAGGTAATTGGTTGCACCAGAGCTTTTTATGGGCTTCATAACAAAGGGGGTGAATACATACGCACATGCTAATTATCATTTTTTAATTTCTGAAAAATAGTTTTATGTATATATTTTTATAATTCTACTTCACCAACTTAGACTATAGTGTTCTGATCCATCACATATAATTCAGATTAAAAAAACATTGAACTAAAGGCTGTAATGTAACAAAATAAGTAAAAAGCCAAGGGGGTGAATACTTTTGCAAGGCACTGTATTTCGTTAGACATTTTGGAAAACATTTGTCAGGTTACTTCTTCTGTTTGTTTTCCTAGTTATGAGGCATTGCTTTTTAGAACAGCATTTGTGCTAGCCTTTTATGGGGCTTTACGGATTTCTGAGTTAATTCTGGTTAATGAAAAATGTAATAATGGTATAAAGAATGAGCACATTGTCTTTTACAATAATGTAGTTAAGTTATTTTTACACAGCTCTAAGACTGACCAACTTGGTAGAGGTCAGTGGATTGTTTTATCCCCTTTTTTTACAAAGAAATTATTTAAAAGATTGTGCATAAAGATATATCCAGGTACTTATGCTTGTTGTATTAAAAAAATACATCATTATTTTTAATAAATACATAACTGTGTTAAATGGTGTTTTTTATATCTGTCTGGAATTCAAACTTTATACTAAAAATGGACTGTTTTATCCTTATAGATTTAAGAAATCTAGTATTGATTTTAGTCATGCTAAATGCGGCCAATCTCCATTCCTGACAAAGACACAAAAGCAAGTATTCTGAGGTAATCACTATGGAGAGCTGCAATCTTTAAGGAACATGAGTGAATTATAATGGGGATATCCTTTTCATAGTGAGTGTATTGGCTGATTTTCCTCCTCATTTTCCATAATGATTTTTTGTGATTTTGTTTTTTTAAGCTGGAATGTATTATTTCTCCACAACTCTGTGTAAAATCCATGCAGCTCCAGGCACATATGAATAATAGCACCCAGTCTACAAGACCTACTCTGTTTTTTCATAGCCATATTGTATAGTTCTATCCGTATAGAATTATGAATATCTATATTTTTCTCGATATAGTTGTGCTACTTAGGTTACTAAGGAGAAGCACAATCAATAACCTCATTAAACATGTGACCTACATTTTCCTGAAAGGAAGCAAACTTTCTTCAAACAATGAAACAGGAAAAAAAAATTACATTTTGTTGAAACTATCTGTCCAACAATTGTATGGATATTTTATTATAAAGTCTTTTGAGTCTTATGGTTTAAAAATGTTAAATATGCTTTTTATAATGTGATCTTTTATAGGAACACAGATCATAGGACTTTGAATGAATTTAATGGTGAAGCTCCTTCTGCAAATACGTTATTTTTTTGTTTAGAGGTTTACAGTCATAGCACACATGGCATGGGCATGTTAAGTAATTTACCAGTCTAAGACCTGAGTGTGTTCTATTCACAGATTGTGTTTGTGACTTAAAATAAAGCTTTTTAAAAAATATCTACAGTAATAACAATACCCATGAGAAAGTACAAAAACATCTAATAATAAATCCACTTACATACAAGAAGGATTTCATATTTTTTTTAACTTACACCATGATCATTTAACATTTCAGTTTGAAATCTTTCTAAAAAAAAAACCCTAAAATGTATTTAAAACATTAAAACAATAATATTAGAACATTATTTTTGGAGCTCGATTTAAAGAAAATGTGGAATAACCAAGATGTGTTTCTTAAGAGTCTGCCAGCTAGTTATAAGCCCGAATAAAAAAACTGAATTACATATAATGTCACCACACAGTGAAAAAAATGAACTAATTTGCAATGGGGAGCTGCCACATTAATATTATTTTTGGCACTGCAGGAAAGGAGGAAGATAACACGTACCATGTGTTCTCCTCAAACTTTTGTAATCGCTGACCTTTTGAAGATAACTAGAGAAAATTCCAGTAGGTATTTTGACGGCGCACAGAGGAGATTGTTTTTGTTCCTCTAAAGGGATTCGGCTTTCTAAAATCAATGGTGTTGTTATCATGGGGTGTAAAAGAGAATGGAAAAATGACCTGTAAATACATAAGACTCTCTGTAGGGGACACCTTCTAAAGAAAATAGGGGAGAAAAAAAATTAGGTCCTGCAAATAAATCGTTGTTGTTAATATTGCATTATTGTTGGTGACATTTTTTAAAATATTTTTATAAGGGGACAATGGAACATGTGTGAAAATGCTAAATTTGTCAAATTAAGATAGAAAAAATGTCAGTTATAAGAATAAAAAAAATAATAATAATTAGTTCTTTAAAAAAAGAAAGTCCACCCAAAGGCTGTGGCTAATACAAAAGGTTTTAATGTCTGTTAAACGTTGTTGGATAAGACTTTTCTAAGTCAATGTTCTTATTATCAGGAGGTGCAGGGCTTAGGCTTTTGCTCAAGTCAAGGCCCTGGAATTTGCGGTTGCGGGAATAGATGTGATACCCACAGCCGCCACCACCCGCTCACATGTGGTCAAGTGTGAACCTAGGCAAAATATAATAGAACAGACAATAAATAAATATTAATATAATAACAGAATCAACAAACAAAACTTAATCCAAAATATGAGCCACATAAAAAAACAGTAATAACCTGGAATGAAGCAAAAATATTATAATGACTTACCTCATTTCTGCTGCACAAACTCTTCTTTTGTGATTTTGCTAAGTGAATGACGTGGCTGTGAATAAATGGCTTGATTAAATTACAGTTGACCTTTAATTTAATTAACAATTGAAATTTGAAAATAGTTGAAATATATATTATTATACAGGATTTATATAGCTCCAAAAGTTTGCACAGTGCTTTACAACATGAGGGCAGACAGTACAGTTACAGGCTATGCCTGGGAATGGAGGACGTAACCTGTTAAGGGGAAACGCGTTGGAAGGAGACGGGACCTGTGACATGATGGGCATCCAAAGGATGTGTCCAGGCATCGGACATTTTCTTACCTCATCCGTTAGATGATCTCTTATAATCTAGAGATCATAGGGATTTAGTAAGAGGCCAATTTTATTTTCAATTGGATTGATATACTTTATTATCACTGGGAACTGTGGATAGCACATTTAGTGGGTTGAATACCAATGGAATAATTTCTGATACACATGGACACTTGTTTATTGAACTGTTCATTAATCACCAGTTGATATACTGTGCTTGTTATAACTTTTCTGATAAGAATTTTTTCCAGTATTTATGAGACAGCGCAATCTTTTATATTTTCACTTTTTTTCTATACTTGTCCATACTGAGTTGAGGGTGAACGATTGGATTTGGAGTAGTGGGTGAGGTTTATATTTTTGTTTACTGATATTCCAGCATTTTTTTTCTGTTCTTTATTCTTTAGTTAATATTATTATTATTATACACAATTTATATAACGCCAACAGTTTGCGCATTGACAATATAAAGGGAGACAATACAGTTACAATAAAATACAAGGTGGTTAGGAGGGCCCTGCTCATAAGAGCTTTCCATCTAATAGGTATGTTTTCAATGAAGTTTATCTACCTGATTGGAAAATTCTATAAATAGTGCAAATCTCTGATATTATTATTTCAACTTTTATGCTTTGTTTTCACAAAGAAAAAAACAGTTGATATAGTTTTCTATATTACCTTTAGATGATAAAAGATACATGTCCAGCAACAGTTATTTGATAGAGATAATTCAAATATGCAGTATTACACTGCTAAGAAAAGAATGAGTGTCAGTAACAGGCAACAGTAGCAATATGTGATGTTATTTTGACATGTTTTTTAAATGGCTGACAGTTTGCTGTGCTGAACCATGACTGACGTATTTAACCACTTCAGCTCCGGAAGGTTTACCCTCCTTCATGACCAGGCCATTTTTTGCAGTACGGCACTGCGTTACTTTAACCGACAAATGCGCGGTCGTGTGACAATGCACCCAAATACATTTTTTCTCCCTCCTTTTCCCCCACGAATAGAGCTTTCTTTTGGTGGTATTTGATCACCTCTGCCGTTGTGCTATAAACAAAAAAAGACCGACAATTTTGGGAATTTTTTTTTTACCTTCTGCTATAAAACATACCAAATACAGTAAAAAATTCTGCTATTTATTATTGGTAAAAAAAAATCTCAATTAGGCCCCTTTCACACATACGGACCGTTCTTCCGTTTTTCATCCATCTGTTGATGGATGAAAAACGAACATCAATGCATTCCTATGGAAAAACGCATGACAACGGATGATCATCTGTTTTCATCCGCTTCTGTCAACATCCGTTTGTTTTTGAACGGATAAAAGCTCTATTTTTCATCCGACAAAAAAACGGATTGGATGAAAAAAACGGATGTTAACTGACAAATGGTCAGTTGTTCATCCATTTTTGCATTGGTAGTGGATGTAAAAAAAACTGATGAAAAACTGATGAACTGAACTAATAAAAAAACGGATGAACTGAACTGATGAAATGAACAGTCTGTATGTGTGAAAGGACCCTTTCACACTTGTGCAACCTGAAAGTCGTGCGATTTTGCAGTGATTTTTTGCCATGACTTTGATGTGATTTTGGCATGATTTTGACGCGACTTGAAGCAATGCCTGTATAATGTTGAGGTCTATGGACCTCAAGTCGCTTCAGTCGGACCAAAGTAGTGCAGGGACTACTTTGAAGTTGCTGCAACGTGAAGTTGAACAGATATGAGTTGTACTTATTGAAAATCATGGAGTACAACTTGTCTTGCGACTTTGCAGTCCCAAGTCGCAGGACAAGTCGCACTAGTGTGAAAGGGGTCTTAGTGTATATTGATTGGTTATAGCATCTACAAACTATGAGACATTTTTATTTATTTTTTTCCTACTAATAATGGCAGCGATCAGCGACTTATATCGGGGCTGTGATATTGGGGTGGACAAATCGAATACCTAACTGACACTTTTTGAGACCAGTGACATTAACACAGTGATCAGTGCTAAAAAAAATATGCACTGTCACTGTACTAATGACACTATCAGGGAACGGGTTAGCATCAGGGGCAATCAAATGGTTAAATGTATGCCTAAATTGTGCTTACTAACTGTGGGGGAGGTGCTTTGACTAAAAGAGGCCTGCTTAGCAGAAACACAGAATTAGTGCCTTCCCCTTTAACAGAACGTCAATTTGCCTTATTTACACAGGCAGGCTGCTGTTCTGCTTGCGTCCTCAACAATCGGTGGGTCCTGATGGGCATTGAGTCCGTCAAAACCGCTGATTGGCTCCCGCTGTGTCCAATCACAGAGGAGCGGGTCGCTGCTGGGCGTGCGCGCGCGCCCCAGACCTGGAAATGTCAGATCACATACCAGTATGTGATTCTGCACAAAGTGGCTGCCCCACTGCAGTAAATGTATGTGGTCAGGACCCAGTTAAATCTGAAACTTAGTTGGGGATATTGATCTCAACAACAGCAAGTAAACATTCCTTTAAAATATATAAAGGATGCCCATGTCCTAGCAACAAATGAAAATTCAAACTGAACTGACAATGGGCAGAACCTGCTGGGGAATGCTGAGAGACTAGTTCTCCATCTGTTTCACTTTGCCTGTGATTGACAGCAGACAACATTGGGTGGATTCCATAGCTGCTATTCAGTCCAATAGTGGCATTGAAATTCGCCCACTGCCATCCACTGTCAATCATAGGTAAGGTGGATCTGATGAGGAACTAGTCTCAGAATTTCCCACCAGGCTCCACACATCAGGCAGCTTAAATTCACAGCTGGTGTCCCTGTTGGGTGGCAGGGCCTGATGGGGAACTCTGAGACTAGTTCCCCAACAGGTTTGCCTTGCCTATGATTGACAGTGGATGGCAGTGGACAAATTTAAAAGCTGACCACTGCTGTGCTTTGTCAAGTAAAAGTAAGGAAGACCTGATGGGGAACTCTCAGCCCACCCCTAGTACAAAACTCCCTGGCCATGAGCCTATCAGTGTGAGTGCAGGAGCCGGGGAGGATGTTCATTGAGGAAATAATGCCCATTATGCACACTCTGACCTCAGTGCAGGCATCAACAGATTCATATACCTGCCTGAGACAGTTATATGAATCAGGTGCAAGCACCAACATTTTTAGATCTGTGTCCCAAAGGAATTCTAAAGGGTGTCTCAGACACACATTATGAATTTCCCAGAGTATCTGCAAAGAAAGTTTATTTTTCCCACAAACTTTTAACTCAACAAAGCTTTCCCTAGATTCCTGGTATCATGATTTACAGTATGTTTTTTTTAAATTTATCCTTCACCAATGTATTATCACTAGATTACACACTGTTAGGCTGGGTTCACACTGGTCCGACAAACGCTCCGACATTGGGAGCTCATGTCGCATGACGTGTGAAATTTAATGTTTCCCTATGGGAGCCGTCCTAACTGGTCCGACACAAGTCGTTCCGACTTTAGAAATGCTCCCTGTACTACTTTGGTCCGACTTTGATCCTACTTCATCCTATTGACTATCATTGAAGTCGGATCAAAGTCGGATTGCCGTCTCGCATGATCCGACTTCGGCACGCGACTTGTGCTCAGATCATCTTGAGGGGGAACTCCGCGCCAAATTTTAGATAAAAATCCGGCATGGGTTCCCCCTCCAAGAGCATACCAGGCCCTTGGGTCTGGTATGGAACTTGAGGGGAACCCCCTACGCCGAAAAAGCGGCGTGGGGGGTCCCCCCAATCCATACCAGACCCTTATCCGAGCACGCAGCCCGGCCGGACAGGAATGGGGGTGGGGACGAGCGAGCGCCCCCCCCCTCCTAAACCGTACCAGGCCGCATGCCCTCAACATGGGGGGTTGTTGCCTTGGGGGAGGGGGGCGCGCTGCGGCCCCCCCACCCCAAAGCACCTTGTCCCCATGTTGATGAGGACAAGGGCCTCTTCCCGACAACCCTGGCCGTTGGTTGTCGGGGTCTGCGGGCGGGGGGCTTATCGGAATCCGGGAGCCCCCTTTAATAAGGGAGCCCCCAGATCCCGGCCCCCCACCCTATGTGAATGAGTATGGGGTACAGCGTACCCCTACCCATTCACCTAGGAAAAAAGTGTCAATTTAAAAAAAAACACTACACAGATTTTTAAAGCATTTTATTAGACAGCTCCGGGGGTCTTCTTCCGACTTCGGGGGTCTCTCCGGTTCTTCTCCACGCTCTCCGGATCTTCTGCCGGGCTCCTCCGCTCTCTTCTGCTCTTTTGCCGCTCTTTCGCTAAAGCGGAGGAGCCTGGTCTTCAATCTTCTGCCTTCTGCCTTCTGCCCTCTTCTCCTGATGTTGACACGACGCTCTCTGGGGCTAGAATGCTCTCTGTGCGCTCTGCTCTGACTTATATAGGCGGTGACCCCGCCCCCTTATGCCGTCACAGTCCCTGGGCATGCTGGGACTGTGACGTTTTAGGGGGCGTGGTCATCACCCGATGACCACGCCCCCTTATGCCGTCACAGTCCCAGCATGCCCAGGGACTGTGACGGCATAAGGGGGCGGGGTCACCGCCTATATAAGTCAGAGCAGAGCGCACAGAGAGCATTCTAGCCCCAGAGAGCGTCGTGTCAACATCAGGAGAAGAGGGCAGAAGGCAGAAGGCAGAAGGCAGAAGATTGAAGACCAGGCTCCTCCGCTTTAGCAAAAGAGCGGCAAAAGAGCAGAAGAGAGCGGAGGAGCCCGGCAGAAGATCCGGAGAGCGTGGAGAAGAACCGGAGAGACCCCCGAAGTCGGAAGAAGACCCCCGGAGCTGTCTAATAAAATGCTTTAAAAATCTGTGTAGTGTTTTTTTTTAAATTGACACTTTTTTCCTAGGTGAATGGGTAGGGGTACGCTGTACCCCATACTCATTCACATAGGGTGGGGGGCCGGGATCTGGGGGCTCCCTTATTAAAGGGGGCTCCCGGATTCCGATAAGCCCCCCGCCCGCAGACCCCGACAACCAACGGCCAGGGTTGTCGGGAAGAGGCCCTTGTCCTCATCAACATGGGGACAAGGTGCTTTGGGGTGGGGGGCCGCAGCGCGCCCCCTCCCCCAAGGCACCACCCCCCATGTTGAGGGCATGCAGCCTGGTACGGTTCAGGAGGGGGGGGGGCGCTCGCTCGTCCCCACCCCCATTCCTGTCCGGCCGGGCTGCGTGCTCGGATAAGGGTCTGGTATGGATTGGGGGCGAACCCCCACGCCGTTTTTTCGGCGTAGGGGGTTCCCCTCAAGGTCCATACCAGACCCAAGGGCCTGGTATGCCTCTGGAGGGGGAACCCATGCCGGTTTTTTATTTAAAATTTGGCGCGGAGTTCCCCCCTAAAGATTCATACCAAACACAGTGCCGGCATTGGCGGGGATCCAAGTCGGATCCCCGTTCATTGAAAGTCGGACACATGCCGGCTTCATGTCGCAGGGCAAAGTCGGATCCAAAGTAGGACGGCTGTCGTGTCGCACCAGTGTGAACCCAGCCTCAATGATAATAACACATCACTCACTTATATTAGAGCTCTGTTTAACTTCAGAATGTTTTTGTCTACTCCCTGCAAGTTCATCTTGAATTAATTGACAGTCCTTGATAAGATTTTTGTAGCAGCTGTAATAACCTCCTCAGGACATGTATAGGATCGGCTGCATCAAATGTCTGGGTTATACTTGGTTAAAACTATAATGAATGACCAAAACTAGGATACAAGGTAAACCACGAACCATGAGTAAAATGATAAGATTTTCAGCTTTTTTAAAATGATTTATTTGCATGTATAAATACTATTATCACGGAGGATAGTTTGGATAAGAGTCTTTGCGCAAGATCTTTCTTTAGTCTAGGACAGTGATGGCGAACCTTGGCACCCCAGGTGTTTTGGAACTGCATTTCCCATGATGCTCATGCACTCAGCAGTGTAGTTGAACATCATGGAAAATTAAGTTCCAAAACATCTGGGGTTCCAAGGTTCGCCATCACTGGTCTAGGAGATAAAAAGGGACCACTAACTGCTACCGATATCCATCCTTCAATAACTATGTAGCAAAGGGGGTTAAAATAATTGCAATATAAATCCCTTGGCTCAAGAATGATATTCGGTTGGTTGAGCTGAACATTTTCTTATGATTCCTTATTGTTCCTCAAAAGATTACCCTTGTGCAGTGCCAGTAGCTCCATTAGGGGCGCAGGGGTGCCGTCCCCCTAACTCATGCGCCCAGCCCCTAATTTACATGCAGGCCGCCAGACGCATGGATTTCAATGGGTTTTTTTTTTTTTAAGCACATGATTAGAGCCTGAGACTCTAATTGGCTTAAAAAAAAGGATGGGCTTGGGGTGCAGAGCACTGTGCCCTGAGCCCACCCAATTGCGTGACATTAGCAAAATAATATTCACAAATGTCTTCCAGCTTCCAGGAGCCCGACCGTGGATCCAGCACCACCTCATCATCGGCCTCCTAAGGTAAGGCCATGGATCGCCACCTTCCCGTCTGACACGGGTAGTGCGAGTGGAGGGGACAGGTTTGTTTGCCGCCCCCCCAAAAATATTGAGCACCAGCCGCCACTACCCTTGTGACACAGTTCAGAGATGTGATCAGATCGCAGCAATGCATTGAAGGTTGTATGTACAAACACTGATGAACAAAACTCCTAGTTTGACATCTTTGACTATAAAACAATGCGCTTGAAGCACACCAATAATTAAAAAAAACACCATGTACATGCTTGATTGCTGTGTTGAATTTTTCGTTGTCCAGTCTAGCTAACAATTGCTATTCTTGTAATTATTAGTAAACCCTTAAAGTTCAGTTCTGGGCAAATAAAAAAAAAAAAGAGCCCTAACCAGTGTTTAAAATAAAAAAGTAAAATCTGGTCAAAATATTTGCCTACTCTCTGGCATTGTCCCCTTCAGTACCTTTCTCCACTACAAAATATCCTCAGAAACACTGCGGGTGTCATTCAACACAGGTGTCTGAGGATATATTGTGAGTGCACGGCATCATGGGTTCACCACTGAGGATCACCCACTGCTGGGAGGGGGGTTGCCTGGCCTAAGGGGCATAGGAAAACCCTGGGGGGGGGGACTGTTTTATTAAGTATGTGGAGCGCCAGGATCCCAGACCCACACTAAACATATTTAGGAAATTTCTAAATCTATTGAGTCTCTGTCATAAGGAAAGGGATCTGTGGGTGTGTATTAGCAGACATGGATATGGAATCACAGGCATGGTTTAACAAATGTGGCTTAATTATGCAAAATTTAAAAAAATTATCGACTAAAACACTTTTTATGCAGTAACCGATACATGGCTTCCAAGGCAAAGTGTCCCCATATCTCCCAGACAGAGAGATAAGGGGAAATGTCGAATTTTTTCTTTGTGCCTAGCAATATTGCCACAAAAACAATTTAGATAAAATGATGATATTTATTTGACATGGTTCAAATCTATGGTTACAATCTAAAATCATGTAATACACCCTGCCAGGCATGTCATACAAACAGAGCATCAGGAAGTAACAAAGAATGTTTATTTCACAAAAGTGAGTACACCCCTCACAGTTTTGTAAATATTTTATTTTATCTTTTCATGTGATAACACTGCTACAATGTAAAGTAGTGAGTGTACAGCTTGTATAAGAGTGTAAATTTGCTGTCCCCTCAAAATTACTCAACACACAGCCATTAATGTCTAAACCACTGGCAACAAAAATGAGTACACTGAAAACGTCCTGTCAATATGTTGTATGGCCACCATTATTTTCTTAACCCTCTTGGGCATGGAGTTCACCAGAGCTTCACAGGTTGCCACTGGAGTCCTCTTCCACTCCTCCATAACGACATCACAGAGCTGGTGGATGTTAGAGACCTTGTACTCCTCCACCTTCAGTTTGAGGATTCCCCACAGATGCTCAATAGGGTTTAGGTCTGAAGACATGCTTGGAAGTCCATCAACTTTACCCTCAGCTTCTTTAGCAAGGCAGTGGTCATCTTGGAGGTGTGTTTGGAGTTGTTATGTTGGAATACTGCCCTGGGACCCAGTCTCTGAAGGGAGGGGGTCATGCTCTGCTTCAGTATGTCACAGTACATGTTGGCATTTATGGTTCCCTCAATGAACTGTAGCTCCCCAGTGCCGGCAGCACTCATGCAGCCACAGACCATGACACTCCCACCACCATGCTTGACTGTAGGCAAGACACACTTGTCTTTGTACTCTTCACCTGGTTGAAGCCACACACACTTGACACCATCTGAACCAAATAAGTTTATCTTGGTCTTCCAAGAGAGCATGAAGAATCAGCAAATTGGAGGGACAGTGGCAAAAGAAAACAGAGCACAAACACTACTAGGATACTCACCCCAAGATGAGAAGCAGCAGAAAAAGCTGAAAAAGAGACTGTCAAGCCGTGGTAATATCTATTCAAACACAAACAAAAACAAAATATGTGTAATATAAGGACAACCAAAAAAAAGAAAACACGCAGGCACCAATTAACCAACTTACTAAAAAAAGGGGCGGGGCTTAATTCTCCATGCAAGAGAAGGTAATAGGGTTTAGACCCGATTGCAGTGGTAAGAAGAAAGAATCAGGCTATTGCCAAAAGCATAAGGCCAGCCACAGGAAACCATCAAGTATATAGATAGTCCTCTATCTGTATCCGCAGAAGGAACAGATAACAAAAAATAGAAAAAAGAAAACATCATATGTATAAATACCCAAAGAAACACAGTCACATGAAAAACTGAGCCATAAACTGATATATAGGATTTGAATCCATAGTGTAACTCACTCATGTAATACCTGATACATAGTCCAAGAGACCATAAAACTTTTTTACTTTGATTTAATAAACTTTATTTTTTGCTAACTTTATGTAAAACAAAAAAGATTTATATTAAGTTTAAAACTCTTGGTGGGTTTCACAGGCTCACCACATCTTCAATAATAAAGCAGGTAAAGCGGACTAATCTTAGGCAAACTTATCCTTCAAACAGTGCAAGAATAATTGTGAAAAATACAGCAATTAGAATGGGGAGCAGAGTTTGCCTAAGCCCTGCCTTTACTACTTACTGTATATAACCTCAATGGCCTGTAGAGCATTTCTCATTGTACCAATGAACAGCAGTAGGCCTAATATCAAAAGCCAAGGCCCTATTTATAGTGTGGGTTAAGTACTGCACAGCTACACAGAATCCTTTTTAAGTATTAACAAATACAATTAGATATACCACAAGGCACCAGTATTTTCATCCACCTTTCTTCAAAAGACTGGTTCAATATAATGGTAACCTGTTCTTCGAGAAAAGGGGCTGTCACCGATGATCCTTCTAGAAATACAAGCCTGCTGTCTGTCATATGGTTCAATACATTCTCAAACATTAACCTGTAACAGGCATGCAGAATAGAAAGTCAGAGTCATGACACAAGACAGAGCTGTCCTCTTTCAGCACAACTGGTATATGACAAAGGTGAACGCTCTGAAGACATCTTAATGCACAGGCCAGGAATTCAGTGATGTGCGGCACGACTTTTACAATAAATAGACTCATAACATGTAAAATATATATAATGAGGGGAAGGAGAAAGGGGGATGTAAAAAGACACTTGGGAAAAACTGCATTAAGAAAAGCAGATAAGTAGATGATGCCAATCCTTTCTTAAAGGAAAAGTCCAGCCTGAGCTCATTCTGCTGGTGTTCTCCTTGCACAGGAGTGCAAATCGTTTTGCACTCCTGTGACCCATTTTTAGCAGAGAGCGGTCTGAAGTCTGCTCTCTGCTGATGTCACCAGGATCAGTCCAGGCACGACGTCATCCCAACTTCGGAAGTCTGGATCCGCCAGGTGCCTGGACTGATAGGCGTCTCAGCCTCTCATCGAGCCGCTGAGACGCTGAGCTCCAGTGAGCGTGGAGGAGCAGAGCAGAAGAGCTGCTGACTGACAGGCAGCAGCTCTCCACTCGGGGAGGTGAGAGAACCGAGCCATTGCCGCTGTCTCAGTGAAGAGGCGGCGGGGTAAGTATGAATATGGGATAAAAAAATCCCATACTTCCCTTTTAAATAATTCTTTTAACTGTACCAGGGCCTTAATGGCGATATATTATTTTTAAAATTGTCTACACATGGTTGTTTAAACGAATGTGTGTATATTTGATGAAGGAGATGCTAAAATAAAAGTGGGCATACACTAAAGCCCTGGTGCCAACCCTGGGGCCCTTTGGTGCTTTGTGTGGCCTGCAGACACTAATCTGTATTTCCCTATTTCCCTAATATAGCAGTGATGTCTAGCAGTCTCATGTAATGTGTCTCAAGTTTATTACTGTCTCTTGAAGCATGTATCAACAACAACTATATCATGTTAATAAAAATAAAAAGTGCAGCGCTAGAAATATCTAATGTAATAATAAACATGTAAATATAAAATAAACGCACATTCAAATACGAAAAGTGTGAACAACAAATTGTAATCAAATGTCCTTATGTGAAATATGGAACAGCAAATCATAAAAGTCCATATAAGAAAAAATTGTGAAGGGATATCTCCTCAAGTTGGAAGGCAACAGTGAACACCAGAAGACCTGTGGATATTCAATGAGAATAAATGGGTACCCTTACCGGATCTGTAGGATGCACATACCCTATAGCAGTGCGTCAGAAAGGCATAGGGAGAATCTCCCGTGATGTTCAACCAGACGGTATCTTGTGGGCCGCGAGCACCGATGGATGGTGGTGGTCACAGGCGGGAGTTGAACGGCTGCCACTCACATTCCCCGTTTCCAGGGGGGGATGATCCGCAGATGGTGATTCAGTGTAGAAACGTGGAAAAAGAAAAAGGGGGCAGGGCTTCAACAGCCCCTGTTGAAGACTGTTTAGTCGAAACGCATAGGGCTAGCATCTTCAGCTTCCCACATTACCATTTTTAACCTTAATGTGATTACTTTTTATTCGTGTATGGTGTTTTACTACAATAAATCCCATTTGTTTGACCAACACCATGTGGAGTCCCCATTTTTCTTTTTCCACGTTTCTATGCTGAATCACCATCCCTGGATCATCCCCCCCGGAAACAGAGAATGTGAGTGGCAGCCGTTCAACTCCCACCTGTGACCACCACCACCCATCGGTGCTCGCGGCCCACAAGATACCGTCTGGTTGAACATCACGGGAGATTCTCCCTATGCCTTTCTGAAGCACTGCTATAGGGTATATGCATCCTACGGATCCGGTAAGGGTACCCATTTATTCTCATTGAATATCCACAGGTCTTCTGGTGTTCACTGTTGCCTTCCAACTTGAGGAGATATCCCTTCACTATTTTTTCTTATATGGACTTTTATGATTTGCTGTTCCATATTTCACATAAGGACATTTGATTACAATTTGTTGTTCACACTTTTCGCATTTGAATGTGTGTTTATTTTACATTTACATGTTTATTATTACACGTTAGATATTTCTAGCGCTGCACTTTTTATTTTTATTTCTTAGGGGACTTGGTCTGTTTGTGTGTCAGCTGCTTTTGTTTTTCACATTTTGGGTTTAGCGCAGCATTTTCACTTCTTACATACAGTTGCAATAAAAAGTATGTGAACCTATTTGGAATGATATGGATTTCTACACAAATTGGTCATAAAATGGGATCTGATCTTCATCTAAATCACAACAATAGAAAATCACAGTCTGCTTAAACTAATAACACACAAAGAATTAAATGTTACCTTGTTTTTATTGAACACACCATGTAAACATTCACAGTGCAGGTGGAAAAAAGTATGTGAACCCTTGGATTTAATAACTGGTTGAACCTCCTTTGGCAGCAATAACTTTAACCAAACATTTCCTGTAGTTGCAGATCAGACGTGCACAACGGTCGGGAGTAATTCTTGACCATTCCTCTTTACAGAACTGTTTCAGTTCAGCAATATTCTTGGGATGTCTGGTGTGAATCGCTTTCTTGAGGTCATGCCACAACATCTCAATCGGGTTGAGGTCAAGACTCTGACTGGGCCACTCCAGAAGGCGTATTTTCTTCTGTTTAAGCCATTCTGTTGTTGGTTTACTTCTATGCTTTGGGTGGTTGTCCTGTTGCAACACCCATCTTCTGTTGAGCTTCAGCTGGTGGAGAGATGGCCTTAAGTTCTCCTGCAAAATGTCTTGATAAACTTGGGAATTCATTTTTCCTTCGATGATAGCAATCTGTCCAGGCCCTGACGCAGCAAAGCAGCCCCAGACCATGATGCCCCCACCATCATTCTTCACAGTTGGGATGAGGTTTTGTTGTCGGTGTGCTGTGCCTCTTTTTCTCCACACATAGTGTTGTGTGTTTCTTCCAAACAACTCAACTTTGGTTTCATCTGTCCACAGAATATTTTGCCAGAACTGCTGTGGAACATCCAGGTGCTCTTGTGCAAACTGTAAACGTGCAGCAATGTTTTTTTTGGACAGCAGTGGCTTCCTCTGTGGTATCCTCCCATGAAATCCATTCTTGTTTAGTGTTTTACGTATCGTATGTTCACTAATAGGGATGTTATCATATGCCAGAGACTTTTGAAAGTCTTTAGCTGACACTCTAGGATTCTTCTTCACCTCATTGAGCAGTCTGCGCTGTGCTCTTGCAGTCATCTTTACAGGATGCCCACTCCTAGGGAGAGTAGCAGCAGTGATGGACTTTCTCCATTTATAGACAATTTGTCTTACCGTGGACTGATGAACAGCAAGGCTTTTGGAGATACTTTTATAACCCTTTCCAGCTTTATGCAAGTCAACAATTCTTAATCGTAGGTTTCTGAGAGCTCTATTGTGCAAGGCATCATTCACATCAGGCAATGCTTCTTGTGAAAAGCAAACCCAGAACTGGTGTGTGTTTTTTATAGGGCAGGGCAGCTGTAACCAACACCTCCAATCTCATCTCATTGATTGGACTCCAGTTGGCTGACACCTCACTCCAATTAGCTCTTGGAGATTTCATTAGTCTGGGGGTTCACATACTTTTTCCACCTGCACTGTGAATGTTTACATGGTGTGTTCAATAAAAACATGGTAACATTTAATTCTTTGTGTGTTATTAGTTTAAGCAGACTGTCATTGTCTATTGTTGTGACTTAGATGAAGATCAGATCACATTTTATCAGAAGATATGTAGTGTAGCGCTATGCGTATAAATAAAAAGTATGAAAACAGAAAGTTAGGCTCGAACCATCTCTCAATGGCCAGCAAATAAACAAGAAATACTTCAAAATTAGATAAAAAGTGACTCAATGCAGAAAGTGCGCTATATGTTACAAAATGACATGTAAAATATAATAATTACAATACACCAGTGAAGTATGAAGACAAGACCAAATTATAAATGGATAAAAAATCAACCAAAGAAGTCCATAAATATTTAGAAAATGTGTTCCTGATGAAAATCAAAAACCACCACCAACAGTCTCTGAGGGTTAACTGGTGAAAACAAAAATGGAAAGCTTCTGGTAGGTGAAAGGGTAAAACACCAAATGAAATGAGACGTCTGAGTATATGACAGGACCATCACCAGAGCATCTGAGGAGGCTTACCGGAAGCAGGGGACTTGAAAAGACATACGTCTTACAAGTCTCAATAAGCTTGTTTAGCCGCCAGGGCTGGCAAGATGGATCATCGGGTATCCACAACTTCAAATAGGGGGGAAGGGAAGATCTGTCACAGCTTAATTGTAATAGCAAAAATAACACAGTTCAGGAACAAAGTCAAAAACAGAAGCCAGGGTTTGGAAGCCAGAGCGGGTAATCAGAAGAACAAGGATCATGGAACCAGAAGTCAGCATGGTAAGGAGTCAAAAATCAGGAGCAGGAATCAGAAGAGAAGTCAGCCAGACCAATTCATACACAGAAACACACTGGAGATGTTGACCACACAATATGTCATTTTGTAACATATAGCGCACTTTCTGCATTGAGTCACTTTTTATCTAATTTTGAAGTATTTCTTGTTTATTTGCTGGCCATTGAGAGATGGTTCGAGCCTAACTTTCTGTTTTCATACTTTTTATGTATACGCATAGCGCTACACTACATATCTTCTGATTAATTTATTTCTACCTATGTCTTAGAGGCGTGTTAGCCGCTTATTGTGTAACTATCTTTATAACACCATTGGAGCAGCGCTGTACTTATTGCCCATTGATTCCAGATCACATTTTATGACCAATTTGTGCAGAAATCCATATCATTCCAAAAGGGTTCACATACTTTTTACTGCAACTGTATATCATGTTAATAGACAGTAGTCTCCTGCAGCAAGTCTGCAATCTATGACCATCTCCAATATCACATCTGCAGTGTCTCTGATCATCTTTTGTATCAGGTTTGCAGTCTCTGACCATCTCTTGTATCAGGTTTGCAGTCTCTGACCATCTCTTGTATCAGGTTTGCAGTCTCTGACCATCTCTTGTATCAGGTTTGCAGTCTCTGACCATCTCTTGTATCTTTCCCATAGTTTCTAACCATCTCTTGTATCATGTCCACAGTTTCTAAATATCTCTTGTATCATGTCCGCAGTCTCTGATCATCTTTTGTATCATGTCCACAGCCTCTGATCATCTCATGTATCATGTCCATTGTCTCTGACCATCTTTTGTATCGTATTCTAAGTCTTTGATCAACTCTTGTATTGTTCCCATCGACCTTGACTATATCCTGTTGTGTGTCTTCTGTTTCAGAGACTGAATATTAACTACATTTCATGTGTGGCCCTTTGTTATTGTTGGGAGCCACCCAGTTGACAGTTGACCCTCACTGCACTATAAGACGATCTGCTCCTCCCAACCTTTCATATGTCTCTGTTCCAGGGTCCTGTGCACATGAGTGTTATTGTATTATTTGCATGATACATGATACATGATAATGATTACATGATAATTTGCATGCTAAAAGGTCTGCGGGCAAAAGTCCTAACTCGCCACCCAACAGATCTGTTTCAAGAAAAAAAAAAAAATGATGCAGCCAAAAACAATGCTCTAGAATAGCAGTGATGCCTCCAGGATCTAAGGCTTCTAAGCGCTTCCACATAGAACTTGGAAATGTGCCTAACAGCACAGCAAGTTTTAATTCTCTGAGATCATTACAAGCTCAAAGGGAGTGCTGTTTAAACAGAATTTTCAGCTGGAGGTGAATGACAGCCTGGAAATGAATTTTTATGTTGTGCGTATCCTTTTGTGCTGCTTTCCTTCTGAAGGTGAGGTTACAAAGAGTTCAAACCTAATCACCAAACCTCGTTTATTATGTTTCCCTTGCATAGTAAGTTCCCAGGTAATGTTTATTTCTAATTGGTTCTTCATCCTTATCCACACTGTGCCTTTGTAAAAAAATGTTGTGTAATAACAGAGATTACAGACAGTCTTTTATAGCACAAGGCTTTATCAAAGTGGTTAGTCATTGGATGGAGCTGTTGTGGGCACCACTCAAGTTAATAGCGCTACAATAGAGAAGATTACAGGAGGAAAATGGGAACCACATTTTCTAAAAAGTTAACTGAAGTCCATGTCATATGCTTACTCTTGATAAGATCCACAGCACACTGTCCTCGTTTCCCCCTATAGAACATTAAACTGAGGATTATCATGCTGTACTGCGGCATATAAAAGGTACATAATACACATCAAACACCCAGCTAATATCATAACTCCAACTGCAAAGGCACACTAATTAGTGATAGTGATGCTTCATCTTAGGATACATCAAGTAACCTGCAGCTTGTTATATAAAACACATATAAAATAATAGCTTGTGCATTACTTAGCGGAACAATAGCTGATTCTCCTGCAATCAGTAATGGTTGTTAAAGTTCATTAAACGAACATAAGCAATCTCCACTAGAGACAGTTTTGAAACTGAAATGGAACTATATTTAAAAAGGAAAAAACGGGTTTGTGGCCCCTGCAGCCACTGTTACCTCCTTCAGGTGCTATAAATCTGGTAACATGGTATTGATGCTAAAATCCGATTTTGGTCTCATTTTTTCTCATTGCATCATCTTCCCTGCTCCCTACCCCATTCATTTGAATTTTCCATAACATTTGGGGTACAGTGTAAGTACTAGCTAGTGGTAATAAACATTGTATAGTGTCTAATTGGTATTTGGTACCCTTGCCAGATGCACAAGCAACATAGGAGGTTCTTGTTCCAGTCCACCATCCACTCTGTTTACAATTCTTCTTGTCATGTGGGGCCCTGTTCTACAGTGTAGCCTGTGGGGGGCAGGGGGGCGGTCTGCCCCGGGTGCCACACATTGGGGGGGGGGGTGTCAGGCCAGCACTGCTTATTCACTGGGGGTATCTGGGCTGGCCATAGACTATCTGTATTGGACTGTTCCGTCCTAGTCTGCCCAGGACACTCTCACCAACTTTGGCTATAGTGGACCCGCCCACTCACCCCATGGCAACTCCACCCTCCAATAGAGTTCTCCCATGCCCCACCACATGCCTTTCTCCCTGCTAATCACAGGCCAGAAGTGGTTTTTGCAGTAACAGCGTCCTGGAAACATCCCAGGATTAGAGAAAGCGTTGTGCAGATCCCAGAGAGAGTGAGAAAGTGAGAGCCACCATCTGCGATCTTTCCTCCCTGGGCACAGGTCAGAGTGACACCCCGATTGACAGAACACAGCGATACTGGACCGACTCCCATGGGTGCCAGGAGTACTCGGGTCTGATCCCCAGTGGACCGAGATGTCATTTACTCCCATTTGTGCTCCCTATGATTCCTATAGGTGATCATTCTGACCCCCATAGGTGATCTCTCTGACTCCCATAGGTGCACTCTATGATTCCCATAGGTGCTCTCTATGACTCCCAGGGGTTCTCTCTATGATTCCTATAGGTGATCTTTCTGACTGCATACATGATCTCTCTGACTCCCATAGGTGATCTCTCTGACTCCCATGGGTGCTCTCTATGATTCCTATAGGTGATCTCTCTGACTCCCATAGGTGATCTCTCTGACTCCCATAGGTGATCTCTCTGACTCCCATGGGTGAACTCTCTGACTCCCATGCGTGCTCTCTTTGATTCCTATAGGTGATCTCTCTGACTCCCATAGGTGATCTCTCCCTGAAGTAGGGGATTGGCAGCAGAGGGGTACAGCGGGAGTGCAGTTGTGGAGAGGGGGTACACAGTAATGACAAACAGAGATATTGGGGGTGCAGAGGTATGCAGGGGGCACAGTGGGGTGTTTTTTACATTTTAAAGTTAGGGGGGTGCCAGATATAGGATTTGCCCCAGGTGCCAAATGCTCTAGGTACGCCCCTGAGTGTAGGCTCACCAGGGTACCCAGGGCTTTCATTGTTACTATTAAGTCATGTACCCAAAGCAATGGTGTGTCACAAAAACATAGGTAACAGGAGATGTCATAAATAGTGACAAATTAGATTGCTTGAAGCATTAGGAACTATGCATCTGATATATTTACCAATGGCAAACCAGTAATTACACAGCTAAAATACATACACAGGGGGTGTTTTACCTTTCAAAGAAATAATGTTTCTTAAAGCCCAACTCCTGTTGGCTCTATGCTTTCCTACGCTATTGATACCTCCGCTACTAGTATTTTATTCTTGTTTTTACTTACTTTTTTCTGATATCTTCCTCTTCATTCCCCCGACTGGCAGTGTGCTGTCTGGACACTGTCCTCTGCATCAATAAACTATGAGAGTGAATTAACACATGTGGCACACTTACCCGCTCCTGTGAAAAGAGATCTGCAGTGGCTCGCTTTTCAGTAGGTGTTCAACAGGCGTTGAGAAGGTGATATGTTGCCTCCTCACTTCCCATTTTAATCTTCAAAATGCCCCATCACACACTGCATTTGCATACATTGATCCGGGGTTAAAGGTAAAACCCTAATAGCAACGCGCCATGCTCAGGCGGTGGGGCCATGACACCCTCCACTCGCAGTCTTTCCTCAGCCCTTTGGATTGGGTGAAGCTGGGTGTCATGTGATCTGGAGGATTGAGGACATTTTGTGGAGAATAAGAGGCACTGTGGGGGATAGTTCCAGTGGACTGCTGGAATAACCTCAGTTATTTTTTTAACATTTTTTTTCTATATTTTATTGTAATGCAAGAATGCGATTCACAATGAAAGTGGACGCAACATTTGGCCAATAATACAATACAAGGATGAGACTGTACAGTGTGTTGAGATAGTTTAAACACAGACTAGCAGTATTGGGTCTAACGATAAACATAGCTTCAGTTATTGAAGGCAATTATTGTAGTCCTCTAGGGCAGCCTTTTTCAACCAGGGTGCCCAGGCACCCTGGGGCGCCTTGAGGCTTCTTCAGGGGTGCCTTGGCAAAATTCCTAAACATTGATTAACCACTTCAGCCCCAGAAGGTTTTACCCTCCTAATGACCAGGCCATTTTTTGTGATAAGGCACTGCGTTAATTTAACGGACAATTGCGTGGGCGTGCGACAATGTACCCAAAATCTATGTACTTTTTTTCTCACAAATAGAGCTTTCTTTTGGTGGTATTTGATCACCTCTGCAGTTTTTATTTTTTGCGCTACAAACAAAAAAAGAGTGACAATTTTGAAAAAAACAAAACAATATTTTTTACTTTCTGCTATAATACTTATTCCCCCAAAAATGTAAAAAAACAAATTTCTTCATCAATTTAGGCCAATATGTATTCTTCTACATATTTTTGGTAAAAAAAATCCCAATAAGCGTATATTGATAGGTTTGCGCAAAAGTTATAGCGTCTACAAACTAAGGGATAGATTTATGGACTTTTAATTTTTTTTATTGTTCTTACTGGTAATGGCGGCTATCAGCAATTTTTAGCGGGACTGCAACGTTGCGGTGGACAAATTTAATCCATAGTGACACTTTTTGGGGACCATTGACACCAATACAGTGCTAAAAAAATGCACTGATTACTGTATAAATGACACTGGCAGGGAAGGGGTTAACATCAGGGGCGATCAAAGGGTTAAGTGTGTTCCCTGCAAATGTTTTCTAACTGTGTGGGGGAAGTACTGACAGGAATAATACAGATATCACTGTTCCTGATTACTAGGAACAGAAGATCTCCAGTACTTCCTTGTCAGAACGGGGAACTGCCTTGTTTACATAGGCAGATCCCCATTCTGCCTTTCTGTGGAGCGATCGTGGGTGGCTCCCCCTCTGGTGGTGCGCGTGCGCCAACAGTATCTAGTGCATGAAACAATGTATAGGTATGTTGTTTCGCGCAATAGAACCACCCTGCCGCAGTATATATGCGGTGGATGGTTTTAAGTGGTTAAAAATTGTATACAGGTCAGCAGCTGGACATTGTGCACCATCACAACTTTCTAGACACTGGCATCCCAACAACCAATGGCATCATCAGTTGATAAGGAGGATGTCTGTCGCCTCCACAGCATCCTTGTTTGGCCCCCCTGTGCCTCTCTCCCTCAGCCCTGGGGTCACATTAGCTGACTAATGGAGAGCATTTGAGGGTGAAGAGAAACAATGGAACACTTGCCAGTACCAGTGTGCAAAAGTGTATTTGCTTTGGAAGAAAAAACACCTCTAATGTTGGGTGTCCTACATGTGTGGATGTTGCTACATTACCCACTTGACCCCCGGAAGATTTACCCCCCTTTATGAACAAGCCATTTTTTGTGATACGGCACTGTGTTACTTGGAATGAAAATTGCGCAGTCATGTGATGCTGTACCCAAATAAAATATATGTCCTTTTTTTCCCCATAAATCGAGCTTTCTTTTGGTGGTATTTGTTCACTTTTTGTTTTCTTCTATTTTTTGCACCTTAAACAAAAAAAGACCGACAACTTTCTGCAATAAAACATATCCAATACATTTTTTTAAAAAAAATCTAACTTCTTCATCATTTTAGGTCAATATGTATTCTGTTACATATTTTTGTTAAGAAAATTCCAATAAGTGTATATTGATTGGTTTGCACAAAAGTTATAACATCTTCAAACTATTAGTAAAACTATTAGAATTGTTTTTTACATTTTAGAATGGGGTGTCTCAAGACTGTCCATAATGTTAAAGGGTGTCTTGAGATTGTCTAGAATTTTAAAGGGTGCTTTGACTGAAAAAAAGGTTGAGAAACACTGCTTTAAGGGAGTAAAAAAAAAAAAAAAGTTGCTCAGATGTGGGCTTTATCTTAAAGAGGAGCTCCAGCCTCCCCCCACCAAAAAAATGTAAAGTCAGCAGCTATAAATACTGTAACTGCTGACTTTTAATATTAGGACACTTACTTGTCCAGGGATCCTGTGATGTCGGCACCCCAGCCGATTTTTCAGTTGGCTCTTGTGTGCTGCCGCTGCCATTCCTTGTAAGGGAAACCGACAGTGAAGCCTTGTGCCTTCACAGCTGGTTACCTATTGCGCATGCACAAAGCATGCTGCATCTTTGTGAATGAGTAACCTCAAATAACAATCAGCCCAAACAAACTTCTAAATCTAATACCCAAGGTGATAATGGCCCGGTGGAGGGGGAAGGAGAAGAGGGGTGAACTTCTGGAGGACCTCGCTGTGCCGAGTGGCGACGGGTACCTGTCAAAAACAGGCACAGGTGCCACATGTAGCAGCAGAGGGCGGAGCAAACAAGTGGAGCTTCCCCTTTTGGGTGGAGCTCCGCTTTAAACTCACCTTGTAATAACAGCAATCCTGTAAAATTCCACATTCAAGTACTCAACCTATGCAGCATTAGTATAGCCTGTCATGCAGGAGACATATCCCCAAATACACTCATTCTAGGTACCTTACTGTCTCTCAGACATTGATACATCATGGCCTTTGTACTGGTATTAGTAGCAAGTGTCTCACAACCACCAATGACAACAGCCTTGAAAGTTTAAATCTGATTGCTGATGCAGCTAACAAAGGGAGTGTGTAAATTACACAGCAAGGGCCTTGGAAAGTAGATTCACCCAACATGCAAGCCGCTCTGTGAAATCCATCTTCAGTGGATAACAGAGACTTTCTGACTTTTGCATAAATGCTTTGTGTTTTTTGGGGCTATCACAAGCAATTCATTGATTGATTTCACTGCCAGGAATAGCTCTTTAGCTTGTTTTGCAGCATATGTCTTATCCTTAGGGAGCCGCTCCAATTTCTAAAGTACCACTACAAATTTTCAATTACGGTAGCTATTAGCTACCAGATAGAATCTCATATATATATATATATTTTATAATGAAAATTGACAACATTTAATCTAGAAATAGAATGAAGTCAACATAGCAACGTGAAGAACAAATTTATTGATCAACGTAAAAATGCAGTGAGCCAGCAAAAAAAATAACCAACCAGTGGTCATAATTTTCCAGTACAATATTTATATTTTTATCTGCTTCGAGCATGAATAGAACAAAAGAGAAATGCAGTACATTCTGAAAGAACTCTGTCACTTGATAAACACAATATATAATGATACATAATATACTGTAGTCAAGGAGGAAAAAAAGATCTCAACGTCAATGCATACATAAATATAAGTATATACATTACAGAATCACTATCTCTTTGTTGTGACAATATTGTGGCATTATAGGTTTCCCAGCAGTAAAAGAAGTAGTAAGCTGTGTGGTAACTGGATTTAGATAAAGATGGTACCATTATTGCAGTACTTGCTGCACATTACAAGGGGGGGGGGGATGCTTACCTGTTAACAATAAATTCTCATTTCTGCCAACCAGTTCATTTGTTTTTCTGACATACATGGACAATAGGATCCCTTTATTATTTATTGGCTTTATTGGAAAGTAGAGATGTTTTGTTGATGTTCAAAGTCAACCATGGATTTTTGGAAATGTCACATAAATCACTGGATAAAGTAGAAACATTTCAAAACCTAACTGGGTAACGCCAATTTGTCCAAAACCACTCTGTTCAGCATCATAGATCTAATGTGTCACTCTGTAGCCATGTATTTGCTTCCATAGACATTCCATAGAGTTTTGGTTATCGATTATCTATAACCAAATTTTTTTTAGAAACAAATCTTAGATGGCTACATAGCCACAGCATGCCTTTCCATGATGAGTTGAAAGTTGAACCCTGTGTCATCTGTACACAGCTTGAAAAACCATTCATCAGAACATTCTTTCTTGCCATCAAGTCAACTAATTACAGTACATGCGAAAGCCCTTAAAATTTCATCCAGACCTGCTATTTGAATGGAATCCCAAATGGATTAAACAGGTTTCATTACAATATGCACATTTTTTCCTGAACAAAAAGCAGGTACTGTATAATTTACTTTAGTTGTAGAAAAAAAATGTCCATCTCCTTCAAATTTTCTCGTCACTACAGTCCAAAACAATCTTCGATTAGAAACCATTAGACTATTAGGCCATTAGATAAACAAGCAGATGTTATGAAAGTGAAAATTTGGGAACAAAATTTTACTGGTATATGATCAGCTTTACTATTTGGAGAAAGCAAAGTCATATGTGCCAGCACCAAACTGTGAAACAGAAGAAGCATGGTGGAACACTTACAATGGCAGGCCTTGGAAGCTTACTATCACTGAGTAAGCAACGAATGTCAACAGCAAGATGTCAGGACATCTGTCTGATATAAAAGGTTTATGCAATACAATGAAAATAGTCCAAATTACAAGAGTAAATGTGGGCAATGAGGGAATAAACATAGGTAAAATATGAACCTCTCCTTGGTCCCACCCACATGTGTTTCTCCAGCACCTCACTATTCTGATCTTGGAAATATGGGTCAAAATCTGCAATTTGGTGCCTGAAAGTGCAGGGAAAGGTGAATAAAGAACAGGATTGGGCTCCCTATCATCATGTTGATGGCTTTACTGCTAAAGAATACAAAGTTTGTCTATAAACAATTTTCTTTTTTTTTTTTTTTTTTTTTAGTTGTAGGTAGTGTGGTGAAGGCTTATAAATCCTGTCTGTTTTTTCTTCTTTCCTGGGCCCTGCTGGGGAGATATCTGTTTGTCCTAGTGGCAAACCCAAAATGATGGGATTTTGCAAAGTAATAGGAAATCCCACATTTTATTTTTATCATTAAAACAGGATATGAGGGGAAACCTTCCAATGGGAACACCTGTTATAATTAGAGCTGTCTAGGAAGGGATTTTACTTCACTTTGGAGAGGTTTCCTGTCACTTACAGCTGTGCCTCCAGAAGATTGTTAATGTAGAATGCACTAAAACATATTGCATCTGGTATTTGGGTCAGATGACACATTTTTGCCAAATATTGCATGCAATACTGAAAATTTCAATTTACTATACCTTTATGTGGTATTTACTTCAAAAAGCAAAAAGGTAAATACTTCATAAAACAGCGTTAAAGTCAATTCACTAGGGAATTAAATGAATAATTGCACGAGTTAAATAAGTAGTGGTCCAGGCATGCAATATTGAAGGAATGTAAAAACATAAAAGTCAATTTAGAGCTAATACTTGAATTTTTCACAAATATATTTTTAGATATCTTTGAGGAAAATGTTTGCAATACAGAATTGGATTAAGAATAGGCAAGTATTCTTACAAAGGTGTGGAACTAGAGCTGCTAGGAGAGGGTTGTCATCAATTTGAAGTTTTGGCAGATGGATACCAGAGTGAGACTTTGAAGAACATCAATGGGGGAGATTTACTAAAACTGGAGCACAGAAAATCTGGCGTAGCTGTGCATAGTAACCAATCAGCTACTAGGTGTTCTTGTCAAAGCTTTATTGAACAAGATGAATTTAGAAGCTGACTGGTTACTATGAACAGCTGCGCCAAAATCTCTGGGCTCCAGTTTTAGTAAATCTTCCCCAAAGGCTATTCTCTAGCAAGAAAAAACAGACATGTCCAAAGATATAGCAATGAATTTGCCAAATGTCACAGCAAAAATGACTGTAAAGTGTAACTAAAGGCAAAAGCTTTTTATTTCTATTTTGGATACAGTAAGGGAGGGTTAGAACCCCCATCAGTATTTTTTCTTTTTTTGCCAGCTGTGTCCCATTGGGGAGATTTCCCTCTGTTAGTGTTCCAATGTCAACCCACAATGTGGGATTTTCTTTCACTTTTAATGATAAGGAAAAACAGTGGAAATAGAGAGAGTGAATCTCTCTAAAAGGGGCATAGACAGCAATAAAAACTGATAAGTGTTGTAATCCCTCTCTGCCGTATCCATCCCAGTGGATATGTCATGCGATAAAATACTGATGGGTCCCATGAGATAGTGAAAATTTCAATGAAATAAATCATGCCTTATTTTATGAGCGTTTTTTAGTGAATGGAATTTTTTTTGGAAAAACACAAGGTATTTTACCACAGATCTTAAAGCGGTACATACCACTCCATTAATGGAGCCCGATGTCCCTAAAAAAACACAGATGGCAATAAAAATCTGTTTAGCCATTCCCTACTCTATCCAAGGCTGAAAAAAAGTTTTGGCTATATGTCCAATCTTAGTACAACTGGGTAAATACAGGCTAGGGTAGGAAATCTTGCAAATTGTTTTTAACTGTATTGCACTGATAATAATTTGGTACATTTGCATATGGGAAAAGTTACTCCAATAAAATAGTGCAGATAGCACAATGGGCAAATGTAAATGGCTTAAATATTTACCATATAGAAGTCTTATCAGTTTTGCAACTTGTCTTGTGTTTGTTGTCTGTCTAATGCTGGCCATACACAAAACCAATTTCAACAAGTTTGTGATTGCATAATTGACAGAAAGCATCTAGGCAACCTACCACAAACCTACGAAACCATGAAAGATTTACACTATTGGTGGTAGGTTGCCTTAATTAGTGGAATGCTTTTGTGGCCAAAAATAGCAAAAAAATGTCACAAAACCTGTGTATGTATTATATATAGATACAGTATATATATATATGTAAAGAACATTTCATGTGTATCATTTAGCTTTCATCAATGGATAGATGTCCGTCTTATGAATGAAATAGTTGGAATAAGTCACAGTAGGAACACTAGATTTTAGCGAACTGGTGGGTTTAATACTGGGTCAGGCAAACAAATTCAGAATATAGTAAGTCTTATTTAATAAATTAGGTATACAGTATCTTCCCTGCCATATCATTACTGAACAAATGGTCTAAGCAATCGAGGTCAGTCATAGAAAAAAAGTATGTGAACTTTTTGGATAACATTCTAAAAAGAGAGTAACTGGAAGGTATTTAAATCAATGGGTCTGCTACTCCTTTCAATCCAAGGTGTGGGTTTGATGCATTCTGCCATCTTTAAAATCACAGAATTATGGCAACCTGCTCTTCAAAGAATTGTTTTGAAGTGCATTATGCCCTGATCGAAAGAGATTTCAGAGGACTTCAGAAGAATAGTTGTTAGGAATCATGAAACTAGAAAGAATAACAAAGGGTTTTGAAAGGTTTGAGTAGTGGTTTTGCTGATAGTATATAAATGGAACAAACGTAGCACCACTTACTACCCAGGATTGGACATACTACAAACATCAGTCACAATGTATAATTCTCAAACAGATAAAGCAAACCTATTTGTAATTTTACAAGTTTGCATTAATGCGATTCTGACGTATTACAATAAAGACAGTATATTTTTCTAATGTACCTTATTATTAGTATACAAAGTCCATGAGTGCCACTTAGGTGACAATGCCTAGGCTCAGTCTCTCAAGGTCTGCCCGAGAAAGGCTTTATGTAATTATGTAATTATGTAATTTATGGAATTATGTAATTTAATGAAATAAAGGTTTAACTCTGTATCATATGTACACAATGTTACTGTTGTTAACAAACACAGTCCTACATGCCAACTTCAGTAGCTGCAGGCATTTTGAAGAAATTCACAACAGCACAGATATCTCAAATTCTTTACCCTTTTTTTTCCTATGGAGAGCATAATCTTGGCAGCCTGTCAGCATTCTGATGTAAACAAACAGCAAGTGGTTCTGAACTGACTGAAATCTAAATTTAGAGTCTTTATTGTAATCTTTGAGGATAAACAAGATCACTGTACATGCAACTAGAGAGGTTAGTGATGGCTTGTTTTAAAGCTCTTTTATTGCTTGTTAAGAATGTGTAATAGTCTGGGTTCAGATGCATTTAAGCCCTCATTCAAAGGGTCCTCCTGCATTTGTTTTAGGTAAATGTAGGAAATATTGTGTTGCATGCATAGATTTTTTTTGTGAACACAGATGAACAGATTGCACCTAAATGCAAGCAAACACAAAGTGTCAATTGTACCATTTAAAATTATTACATGCATTTAGAAATGCATATAAATGCATTCCCGATGTCACTTAAGGCTACTTTCACACTGAAAGCACCGGGCTATACACCGCTCCCAAACCACCCCAAACATGCTGCTTGCAAGACTTTTCATAATGTCCCGCAATTGCACTGCTCCAGTGTGAAAAGTCACACTGAAATGAATGAGGAGGCAGTTTTCATTCGTTAGAGGCTATTTCTAGCGCTAAAACGCTTGAAAACCGCCTCAGTGTGAAAGCAGCCCAGAGGTCTTCTTACATCTATGCAGTTACCTTGCAGTAGTTTAGGAGTTTATTTCCTAAAGACATATGGGCTGTTCACTTTTGCAAAGGGAATTTGCAAGGGTATTTTTCCTAGAGCTTAGTGAATGAAGTGAAGCTCTGCTAACTTTAATCATCCAATCATGTGCAAGCAAAAATGCTTTTTTTAAAACATTTTCTTTGCTCATGATTGCATATTCTTTGCAAAGTGAACTTCCACACAATTCATTAATCTCTGGTGAAAATTCCCCCCGCAAAATGTAACTTGGCTTGCTTCTTTTATTGGCTGAACTAGATGGACATGTCTCTTTTTCCAACCTGACTAACTACGTAACTATGTAAAGCGAACAGCCTATTTGCCTTTAGTAAACTGACCCCTTAATGTTGATAATGTGTCACCACATACTGTACACTTTCACATGTACATGCATAATGTACATAGTGTTATGTACTTTAGCACATAGCTTTGTTAATGCATTGTAAAAACTGTGTAGAATTCTGTCTAATAATGCTTAATAGGCATGACACATGCATACCATGAAGATGTTTAAAATTGTAGTTAAGAACACTGCAAGCTAAGTTTTTCACAAATATACTACATTGATGTGAACAGTTTTCCATACAGGTACATGTGGTTTCTGCAATAAATGCATAGCTGTGCATGGGCACTTAGTAATGATGGGGTCCCCAGGAATCTAAC
Organism: Aquarana catesbeiana; assembly: GCF_042186555.1. NCBI lineage: Eukaryota > Metazoa > Chordata > Amphibia > Anura > Ranidae > Aquarana > Aquarana catesbeiana. The sequence goes on from NC_133328.1 coordinate 129,886,682, forward strand.
AGACATACAGTACATACACAAGAATTTTAAAACTAGGAACGATCATTTCTTTTTCTTCGAATGTTAGATCTCAACAAACAATAAAACTTTCCTTTAATAAACCAGTTGATGTTTTCCATGTGTATTAGCTGTCAGTATTTATGATGCAGTGGTGGTGGTGGTGGTTAGGGGGGGTGGGGCACAGACACAGCAAGGCTTCCATTTACTCCCCATGGCAAAAAGCAGGAAAACAGATCATTATTTTGGTTAGTCATATTCATGCTCCAGCACCAGGCTGGGGACGGGGTGGATGCAGCTGACACTGATTCTCAGCTTCACATGCTGAGAGGTGAGTCCAACGTCAATGAGGCTACTGAGAAGATCAAGACAATATTGTCAGGATCCTTCCAAAGCCTGGAGCTGCTGTACCCTGTCAGCTGATAATGGCTCTGGGTTACAGAAGAACAAAAGTAAGTGTACTCCTGTGACCCACGAGAGAAGAATGGTCAAAAAAGCTTCAGCCATATTTTTCTTTTAAGCAACTTTTGAAGTTTGCAAGAGGACATTCTTGACATGTCATCATATATAGCAACAGCATAAATTAAAAAAAAAAAATCTTTTATAGTTAAAAGCAGTCCTTAAGCTCCAGTCAAGTAACTTTGCCTAGGCTGATGATGTCATGAGTCTTCTACAGGCAGGAGGAAGCTTTCCTCAGTAGTTTCCTTTCCCTTCGGGATCAGATTGTAACATTGTAATTTTGTAGCAAGTCACCTGCATCAAAGGGCTGAGCTGTGTTGGATATGTGTGAACAAAGTTGAGAAATTTACAGGCAACAGGATTTACATTGTTGTGCCATTACTGAACCCACATCTCAGTCCAGAAAGAAGATGCCGACCCTGGATAGTCCTGGATAGGAAAGATGGCTTTGTCCTTCTCAAGAGAAGAGATTAAAGCGGGGGTCCACCTATCTATCGTTTTTTTTTTTTTTTAGTTCATTCACAAACTTTTCTTCTCAGCATTACATACTCACATATTGTGTGTAATATGTCCGCCTGTGTCAGATTTCGTCGGAAAGAATAACTTATATTATTCACTGCAGGCGGTTTCCATCTTCATTGTGGGCATTTGAAGCCCACAAGCATTTATTTCCTGGATGTGGTGAATGCTGTGCTCCCAGCATTCACCGCTCGTTCCCGCACATGCTCAGTGGCATCCTGGGAAGACTGAGACTAGCTCCCAGGAGTCTGGGAGAGGCTAGAAACACGCCTACTCCCACGGGAGGAGAACCAGGAAGTGCAAAGAAGAATAGAAAAATAAAAGGTAATTACGGCGATTTAAATTTTTTTAAACGGCATGTCAGCATCTAGGCAAGGAAGAGAATACATACAGATATTGTTCAAAATTTGGGTGGAACCCCGCTTTAAAACATTTTCAGAGGGGAACTGTGATCTCTGAGATAAGTAATGCTTTACCTAACATGCAAAATATATATTATGCTAGGTTCACTGCCAGCTGAGTTAAGGTTAGTGTATAGGTTTAAACAAACCAATTATCATAAGGGGATTCAGTGTTAAGAGCTAATTAAATGATGTGCAGCTGAGGTTCATTTACTAAAGGAGTAGAGCATGTTCACCTAAATGAAATGAAAATGTGTATCTAAGGATTAGTAGGCTGCAATATATTCAGTTTTTGTTTCTGAGTTTAGATACACTTTTATTTAACTTAGTGAATAAGGTGAAGCGAAGTGAAAATTAACTCTGCAAAGAATACATAGACATGTGCAAAGTGAACATGTTCTACTCCTTTAGTAAATTACTGAATGCTTAGCTTTATGTGGCGTTCTCTTCTAAGATCCCTTGTACACGGATGGTTTAGGTTTGTCTTTGCAGCATCCTGACATATAAGAGAAAAGGAGAAAAGTGTTGACAGATGCATTTTCTGCATGTCTACGTAAACTTGAAGAGTAGTGACTGTCATACATCTGATCATGCAGATGAGTTAGCAATCAGCGCAATCACGTGGAAATCAAATATGTCAATGAATATATTTACACCAATAGAATCCTGACAGCTTCTAGACATAACTGATAACATAATCTACATAATCGCAATATTGTGCTACCTAGATTTGTGCTCCTTTATGATGGGAATTAAGTGGGAAAAAGCAATGTCATATGTGTTCTTAAGTGATTTATTTCTAACATAAACCATACAGGTATAAATACTGATAAGTACATCTTTTTATAAAATATGGACATAATCTATAGAGAGGAAAAATCATTTTATTAATTCATTGCCTATCATTCTGCTTGTGGGCCTACAGAATACACAACAGCACATGAGAGCTATGCCTGAGCTGACAGAGCATGGAACTATAATATTTTCTATGCTTTTTCTGTATAGCAGGGTATAAATTCTGTTATATAGAAACATTTCAGATTTGCATGATTTCAAAATCTAAGTAAAATATACATTTGTGATATAAAGCATCCTCCCTTGGCTTCTCAGAACTTTGCTTGTTCACTGCATTTCCACAAAATGTCTCTTTAGCTGTTGCTGGTCAGATGCTGTTTAGTGTAATAGATCTTTCCATATTAAGTGACAGTTATCAGTACCCAGACACTGCAATTTGTCTTTATCTCAGGCTATGGAATTAAAGTACAGCTCCAGTCATTTTTATGATTGACTGGAGAAGTGTTAAAAGCTCTGCCTGGTGTTTATTGCTATGTCCCAGTTGGGTAAAACTTTCATATCTTGGGTAAAGGATATGAGAGGAAACCTTCAGAGGACTTGGGCAGCAACAACAAAAACCTGAAGGTATGGATGGTATGAACTGGATCTCCGTTCAGTTTTACATTGTGGAGTAGAATCTGCTTTGTAAAGTGCAATAGCTCTACTCAGGCGGCCCTCAAACACAAAAGGGTCTCGAAAAGCACCTTGAACAAGATCGAGAAGTTTAGAAGAAACAAGAGCAACATACTAATGATTTTGAGCGTATTGTTTATTTCATGTTTACATTTTAGAGTGAAAAAAAACATGTTGCAGGTGATTACACAGTACTTTATCAGGGTTTGAGATGCAGTTTAGGATAAAAAAAAGACGGACTCTGAAAAATGTCTAGGGTACAGCATACAGTTGTTCCTTCTTTTCAAAGCAGGCTTTAGCAACTTTGAAAAAGGGAACTATTTGCACCTACAATCCCACTGGAGTCTGCCATGTTTTAATTTAAACAGCATTTCAAGCTCTGATAAAGAGAGCACTTTAAAATGAAATGTGTGACTTTTATTACCCTGGATTTGTATAATGAAATAATCACTTCTGGGCCCCCAAAAGTTTTGATATGTCACTCCAGTTTCTTCTACACTCCAGCAATAAAACTCAAACCGCGCTTCTAACTCTTCTCCACTCTATTCAAAAATGTGGCTGAAATTCTAATTTAATAACTTTTCAGTGTAACACTAGAAATACACTTTAATAAGTAAATATAACTCTTAACAAAATGTTATTTTCTATCCGATTGCAAATGGCGTATGAATTTCTAATTATAACAAAGCCCCCCCACACAGACTAAACTCTGCATGTGCTGAATAGAACAATATGGAACAATAAACACCAATGTTCGTATACCTTATAGCTATCTTTTCAGTACAGTATAACTCTTTGTACAAAACAGTAAACAAAACTATATCAAAATAATATGAAGTGCAACTATATGCAAAACGCTGCATACAAAACAGTTTCGATAGTTACCTGTGCAGGAAATTTAAGCATTTATAGATCTATATAAATATATCTAAAGTGTGCTAAAGCAGGAATGGGACATTTTAATTTTATAATGTGTTTTGGCTGTTGCATGTAGCTCATATGAGAGCAGTTGTCTCTTTTTTTTTTTTTTTTTTTTTTATATATTAAAGAAAAAAAATATTTTACATGTTCCAATGACCACATGATAAACAAGCCATAAAGTTCCAACTGCGACTGTTCTACAACTCGCAAAGTACTCAGTAGATTTAGATCATCAATAGGTAGCAGAAAGGGCACCTCTTCCACTCTAATCAAACCCAGTATTTTATTTTTCATTCTATATTTGGACATTGTTCATCCTCACTATCAATAGCAATAACTACTTTCAACCTATTTGTATAGAACTGAGCAACCTGTTGGATTTCAGTCCAGCAGGTATCCCAAAACCTGTTTTGAGGCTCCTTGATTGTCATATATGTATACATTCTACCTAGAACCACTGTTTTGTGTCTGGAGACCAAATGGTGACATTCAGTGACACATGTGGCCTAATCTAGGAATGTGATGAGCACCAGGTTAGCAAATGAACTGGGTTTTCAAAAGCACCAAAAAGTATTGACAGCAGCTACCTAAATTATACATTCAGCCCTTGGAATGCCCGAACCAGTTGCTGATGGAACCTTAGGATGTAATAGTACAGAAACAGCTGAAGGTACAAAGCATTGAACAACTGGTACTTATGAACATACAATAGCATGATCAGTGTTGAAGTGCTCTGTAAGTCCTGTAAAAGGTGGTTCTTCTTGGAGGTGTTCCCCTGCGTTGATATTTGTGTCAGCTTCAGCTGCACTTGTGTCTGCTTTCCTTCCATCACTCACAGCGTCATCATCTGTCAACCTTTCTTGAGAATGTTGAGTGTTATCAATATCTCCTTCTTTTTCTGCCTTCGTGGTTTCTGTGATCCCTTCAACTGTTGGTGGACAATTAGTATTGGTATTACGAATTACTGGTGATTCTTCAACTTCTTCTTTCTTCAGCTGGGCCACTACTTCACTGTGGAGGCCATCGCTCTGGTTATGATAGATGTTTCCATCTGTTTGGTGATTGATGTGTACCTGTACTGTGTCATCTATTTTCATTTGTTCTTCATTCTTCTTGTTTCTGTCTGATTCTTTGTCCTTAGAATTAACTTTTCCTTTCCCCTTTCTTGAGTGCTTGCTGTGCTTTTCCTCTCTTGAAAATCTCCAATGAAACTGAAATGAGCAAGTAGACACATTTGTGGGAATTAATGAAGGAAAATTATCAAAGGGAACTTTGAGCAATTCATTTAAAGGTGGTTAATTGGAAATTTGCAAATGCCATTGACCTGTGTCGAGGAATAATAATAATACAGAATACAATAGCAAATAACTAATAAGGGACTTTAACCGGCACCAATATAGACATTTTTGTATAAAACGTATACATTTATTTTTCATACAGTAAAAAATGTATACTTTTAAAAAAAAAACATCCCTCAGGCTAATATAAATACAAATCACGTGACATTATTAATCTTGCAACTTCCTCATCCTGCAATATATCACCAATCATACATTAATACCAAAAGGTCATCTCAAAGTCATCAATGAGTACAGTGAGCAGAACCTTTCTCAACACGTTTCTTAGGCATGTATTGTAGGGGTATAATTGCCAGGATGATGCCATAGTAAAGGCAGCCAATATGAAAAAAAAACATATGATGTTTACAAACAGTATGCACTCAACCAACAAGGGCGAACCAATAGGTTCCAAGGGATGAAAGAAGAAATCGGAAAGTGGACATCAACTCATCAAAAACCCCATGGAGCTTAGAAGCATAAATATGGTCTAAATGATTCATGTGTACCCATACTCTACAGTGATTGGATTGCAAGGGTTAAATGTTGGTAAATGACTGCAGCCCACACCAAGACTGAATCAATGGCCCCAACGTTGTGTTTCCACCATCATCAGAGACTCCCTGTATTGTGGACAGGTGATCACTCTTCCAAGGGCATACATACTACATATAGTATATATGTAAAATATATTGGAGAGAAAAAAGACAAAGTACTTTTGTCCAGATAATGAAACTTTGACATGACCTCAAATATTATTTTTATTTCACAGTACACACATTGTTCTTTGTATTTCACAAGTAGTAATGGGTAATTTACATGGCTCTTCCCAGATAGGCCATGTGACACAAGCCAAAGAACTTTGCAAATACATATAATGACATAATAAATGTAATAGTATACGGGAGAGATGCCGCATCACTTTTGTCCATATATTTTATAGGGACTAGTAATGGGACAGGCGGCTTTGGTAACTTCTATAAAATATAAAATTCGTTTTATAAACTAAGCCAATGGTTTCTTGTGCCTGAAGCCTCCTATTCGGTCCAACTTAGGCAGCTCCTACAATTTTATGTTTATTATAGTTGCTGACTTCCTTTATTCTAGTTAAAATCAAAGTAGGTAGGGTCTGCTATATCTGGATATTGGATATTGGGCATTTGATCAGTTTGTTGAGCCCTTGGTTAGAACGTCACTACTTTCTATACATAGAATATGTTTTACAAGCTGTATTACACATAGTTTCACATTTTTAGCATAAATCAGACCAAACTTTTTTTTTTTTAAGGCACTACTCGCCCAAAACATGAAAACACTTTAAGGGAATTGCACATTTTAAGCATTATGACAATTTTGCTCATTCAATTTCCATTGCTGAGGAATGTAAGTACAGTGCTACCCTGATAATCTGCTTCACCAGCTATTTAATATTTACTATTCACTTCCGCAAAACATGCCGCCTAACAGACAAACCAGCACTGTGAATAATATGCAAATTTGACTTTTTGTTAAAAGTCAACAGCTAAAGTCCTCATTTCCATCAACTACTCCCCTAGCTGCAGCAGTATGCAAAGAGCAGTGACGCATGAGTGTCACAGGATGGACAGAGCTGTCTATGAATTGTAGGCTATCATTGCTAATTCAGCTTCATAACACTGCTTAACAGCTTGCTGCCCTTGTCGTCGCCCTACAACATATTACTCATGTGTTTATCACTTATATTTCAAGGTAATTTTCCAAAGTTTTGCATGCTGATAGAGTTGAGGGCTCCAGCAGCAGATACACATAATACGTTTCATTGATTCAAGGACACCATTTCCTCAAAATGCATTGATTGGGTGGGGACAAGGATGGAAAACTGTGAAACAATTGTTTTGCTTTGTAATAATGCATGGGCCATTGTTGGCCAGAAGCTTATGTACAAGGGTTCTTCAAAAAGATTTTTTAACTCTTATCAAATATAAAAAAATGTGAAAACTTTTTGAGGACCCTTCGTATTTTAAGGAACTAATGATCAAATTTTTAGATGTATAAGAATAAAAATATATAAAGTTTTAACATAATGTATGTTTAAAGCGGAGTTCCAGTAGTTTTTGTGTTTATTAAAAGTCAGCAGCTACAAAAAGTGTAGCTGCTGACTTTTAATATACACACACACTCACCTGCCCCAGGATCCAGCAATGTGGCCGCCCGAACCCTCGGTTCTCTCCCTCTCCTCTCCTCGGCGCCGGAATTATAAGTGTGGGCACCTGGCAGCGACAGCTTGTGGATTCACAGCCGGGTGCACACTGCGCATACGCGAGTTGCGCTGCGCCTCCTTAATTGTTGGGCAATCTTCTGTGTCGTGTCCCAGAAGATTGCAGGGAGGAAGGGGGAGGGGAGAACCTCGGCGACCTGAGCGAAAGTGGGAGTGGGTACGTGTCGAAACTAGGTACCCACCCCCCCCCAAAAAAATGACGTGCCAAATGTGGCATAGGAGGGGGGGAGAAGTGCTTAAAGCGGAACTTCACCTTTTGGGTGGGCACCTTAAATGTCTCATGTATTTTTGGCCTTTTATTGTTAATACTGTGAGAGATGCTGCTGCAAAACTGTGCAACCTCAGCAACTTATATTTAGGGTGACTATAGAGAGAGTCACCACAAGGGCAGTAGTAAGAAAATCCAGGATTGAATTATAAAAACCTGTTTATTGTAAATTTAGGTCACTTTCAGTTCACTTCAGGGAAATGGACTGCTTCTGTATGTGGAAACAGAATTTTCTGTTTCAGTCTATATGCTCTATATTTACTCCCAGTACAATACCCAACATAAGTTAAGATTCCATTATCAGCTTGCCACTACCCCGTTAAAAGCTAAAGATTGTGCAATTATTCATGATTAAAACTTTAATCATGAATAATTACAAACCATCTGGCAATGTAAAAAATTTGGTTTGATGAAGTCTTCCTTTTTTGCTTGAAAGGCATACTGTATTCTGCTTTTGTTTTCTCAATAGGGAACTAATGTTTTGTGTGAGACTGAGAAACTACTAGAAAGACAGTACATAAATTAATGAAGCTTTTTCTGGTTAATTATATATTGCAACATAAAGTAACACCTATTTTTATGTGTTTCAGACTAAATGCAAATTACAAAAGCATGGATTCACTTAGTGTTAATAAATTCCTTCCAAACTGCAGAGCAAGTGGGTGAATTGGTAACAAGGGAAGATGTTAACAAAAGCGCCACAATTAAACAAAATCGCACAGTGAAGTCCTAGATTATTAATGTGCGATACAGAAGAAACCCAGTTCTAACAGAATGGTATTTGATTTGCTGCAGCACAATGTATCATTCATAATTGCCATTTTTTTTAAAGAAATCTTTCTTTCACCTTTTCCTTTCTTGGTTGCATCTCAATAATGATGGGCTCCCACACCCTCTTAGTAACCACTTCCTGTCTACATGCATGCATCCCATAGATGCCTGCATGACATTTCTCATGGCAGATTTCCCTATGCCTTCTGATGCTGTGGATTATGTCTGCTTATTGTGCGTTGAAGCAACAAACAGATCTCTATGGGAAGCCTGTGTAGCAAGGCCATACAGTAGGAGGTTGGCCATACAGAAGCGTTGGCACTCTATAGCAGGTAGTGCCTGAACAGAAATCTTCATGGTGGAATCACCAGGTATTACTTTAATAAGAGCTGCATATTTGAAAATATTTTAAAGAGACCTTGCCACCAGAACATTTATTTTATCAATTTCTTATAAGATTATTTGTGCATTTAATGTATTATAAGCATATTATTTAACCCCCCACACCTTCCCCCTTTCCTGTATACATATCCTTAAAGTTGTTCTAAAAGCAGAATGCATTAAGGTAAAACACCTTCTGGGTGCAGCTCACCCCCTCATATACTTACCTGAGCTTCATCTCGATCCAGCAATGTGCATGATAGAAGCGTCTCTCCCAGGTCTCTCTCTGTTCACTGGCTCAAACAGCAGTCAATCACAGCCAGTGAGACAATAAGGAGAGAGTGGGGGCAAAGAAAAAAAAAACCTTCTAGGTGCAGCTCACACCCTCATATACTTACCTGAGCCCCATCTCGATCAGGAGGGGGGAGGAGCCAGGACCACCCTCAGGGGACCCAAAAAGAAGAGTATTGGAGCTGCTCTATGCAAAACCATTGCACAGATCAGGTAAGTACTGTTATTTTTTTTTAAACAAAAACAACTTTAAGAATCACTTTAAGCCCTGAGACATTAAAGAAGAGTAGCTAACCTTTGTTCGGAAAACATTGTTCTAATCTAGTTTACAACAGATAATGAGATCTGCCAGCACAGTACAAACTGGATTAATTATGATAAACATTAATTCCTTATACCTTCACAAACATTACACAGAGAAGGATGGAGTGGCTGTGCTAAGGAACTGACTCTTCATGGAGAAGTCAATTCTCTAGCAAGTAAAAAGGAACTTTGAAGTGCTGGCGATAAATGGACAGACAGGCGTATAGCAGCTGCTAGTGGCAATGGAGTACCTGAGACACCTTTGCTAACAGTACTTCATTTGGGCTGTAGGCTGGACTTATTATTTTGACATATTCTGATAGTTTGTACTGCGGTACCGACTAGGAATTGTCTTTACGATATCTATCTTAGGTGGACGTGCCGCTGTTTGTACTTTATTGTATAATTGTGTCCTGTCTTACTTTTTCTGCCAATTTATATCTGATATTACTGTGCATGTTATATTCTTTAATAAAATCATTTATGGAAAAAAAAGGAACTTTGAAAATGAATCATGATTTTTGGAAATGAAAAACACTGCGAGTAAACATTTGAAATACTTGATTTTATGTTTTTACCTTTCATTGGGTTGGTGACAAGGTTTCTTCAAAGCTATGATCATAAAAATTAGAATTTGTTATGTAGACTTCCAGTGTGCCTATCTGACACCTTTAGCTGAGGCCACTGTCATCATTTGCCATGTACTGGAGGAGGTGGCACAGAGAGTGGTTTGGTAATTCCACCATATGTGTATACTTAACATTACTTTATTTCCTAGGTCACTGATAAAAGGTAAAGAATGTCACCTTTGGCTCTTTCCTCTTCGTCTTATGGGGGAGTGCCGGTCTCTGCATGAACACAATCTGCTTGGTAGTGACATTACCATCCCTGGAAAAGAGATTCATAAATAAGCAATGGATGTCATCAGCCATATTGCAGAGCTCCCAAATCCACTTTGACCATTAACCATTAGCCAAAATTTCCATTTATATGAGTTCGATTCCATGCTGAAATGGACGCAATTTGAAATCAAGAATTTCTCGACGAGGATACAACCGGATGATAATTTATTTCCAAAGTATGTGCCAACATATGAAGGCATATCTATTTAAATGCAAGCAGCTTCCAAAGAACGCGTTACCCCTGAAGAAAATGTTAATAAGCATAAACCATTCCCAGACTGCCAGGTCAAGTATTACTCAAATACATAAATGGAATTTGACAGGAAACACATCATCTTATTTCCTGCTTGAAAACTATCATTTATATATCACCATTCACATGTCAAGCAAACTGATCATACCCAGCTGAACAGCACAGTCAGAAACACTGTGAAATAAAACATCAGAAATATTCTAAACCAATATTTGAAATGCTAACTACTTACCCTATGTGTTCCATGTCCTAAATGATAATGGCCACTATATACTAATAAAACTGTCTGTAGCCCACCAGAGTATATAACTACTATAACCTGAGAGGAGACACCATTGTTCAGTTGTTTTTCTACTGGATCACAATAACACTTTAAGAAATCTAAGTGATCAGTGCAACTGCCATTTAAAGCACACTAAAAGGCCTGAAACATTCATTCTGTGAATTATTGGTTCTTTTTTTTTTCAAATCTAAGTTTTTTATTGAATTTTCAAGAAGGGAGGTACATAAAGGGTACAGTACAACTGTGGCCATAACAGGCAATCAAACATACATGATGGCCTTCAGGAGAGGGCCCAATTTCCATCTACAATGTGAAACATATAATTTGTCACAATGGGCAGACAAAACAGTATTGTGCTTATACAATTTTAACAGTAACCATTCCTGATCCTATATATTTATATATGGTATTGCCTTAGGTACCGATCTGTATATTTAGTCAGATTGTCTGTGCCCCGATTATAATAGCGAAAATGGAAAGGAATGTAGCAAAGTGTCTAGAGGTAGAACCAACAGTTGAGGAGATGGAAGGTAGAGAAAGCGGAGGAAGAGGGGAGGAGGGGAGGAGAGGAGGGGGGGAGGGGGGGTATTGTTTAACACGGACATGATGGATGTAGTGATGGTGTCACTTTTCAGTTGGCCAGTTCCGGGATATCCTTTAAGAGTTTAGCAGGGACTGCCCTTCATCAGAGAATATATGAATATGTTCCACAGCCTCCAGACTTTAGAGTGTTTTTCTTGTTTGTGTTGTGCTGTGAGCACTAGATCCTCTAGTTTTTTAATGTCTTCTACTTTACGCAGCCACATTCCAATGGATGGGGCTGCGTTTTGTTTCCATGTAGCTGGAATGCAAGATTTTGCAGCACTGAGTAGATGTCGTACAATAGATTTCTTGTACGACTGTGGTGGCGTGCAGCAGGAAGAACTCTGGGTCTTTCTGAATTAAGTGGTCCGTAAATTTTTGTATGACTGTTTCTATTGTTGTCCAAAAGTGTAGTAGTAATGGGCAGGACCAGAAAATATGGAGGAGTGTCCCTTTGTCTATTTGGCATCTCCAGCATTTATCTGATCTGGTAGGGAAGAATTTATGTAGTAACTGAGGTGTATAATACCACCTCGTTAGGATCTTGTAGTTCGTTTCTTTTATTCTTGTACAGATGGACGATTTTAGAGAGAATCTGAGAATGTTTTGTTTTTGCACGTCAGTAAAAGTACATTGTAGGTCGCTTTCTTATTTTTGCAGGAACACCAAATCAGGTTGTTCCGATGGGGTGTTAAGTAGAGTATACGTTTTTGACAGTACTTGGGGTAATTTTCCTTCGTCTCTACAGTAGTCTTCAAATGTTGTCAGATTGCGTTTGAATTGTACCGGGTCTGGTATTGAGTGAATGAAGTGATGTAAACAGATTGCCTTCCAAAATGAGAGCTGGAAGCCCCCGGTGTCGCTCATAAGTGATATTGGAACCATGTCCATTGATCCCCATTTACATAATGTAAAGCACAGTCTTTACCTGCAGTCAAAAGCGTCTCATATTCTGTTTAGTCTAGTCCAGGCGTAAACGCTGGGTTGCTTAGAATTGGGAGTAGTGGGGAATGTCTCCATGTCAGGGAGGTTGTGTTTATAATTATTGAGCCTACGCGTAACATGGCTCCTATGATAGGATGTGTTGAAATGTCCTTGGGTAGTTGGTCATAGCACCATATTGCTCCCTTTAATGGGACACTCACCTGGGCGCGTTCTATTTGCGTCCATAATTTGGTTTGTTCATTTCTGTTACAGTCAATAATTCTCCCTAGGTGTACTGCTTGGTAGTAGTTTTTTATGTCAGGAAGGGCTAGTCCTCCATAGTGTTTCGGTAGTGTCAGGTATCGTTTGCGTAGTCATGGTTTCGTATGTGACCATATAAATTTGGTAAACAGTGAGTACACTTGTCTAAAGTATAGAGGTGGGATCTTGATTGGCAGAGCTTGGAACAAGTAAAGAAATTTCAGGCAGAATGCACATTTTGATAAGATTGCATCTGCCGAACCAGGAGTGGAGTCCCTTGTTCCACTCCTCGAGCAGCACTCTTGCCTTTGTTAACAGTGGGGGAAAATTGAGTTCAAATGTGTGTGTCAAGTCACAGGGGATATTTGTCCCTAGGTAGACAAGATGGCTATCTGACCATTTGAATTTAAATTTAGTTTTCAGGGAGGTTAGGTTGTCTAATGTCATGTTAATGCCCATAGCTGCAGATTTGTCAAAGTTAATTTTTAGATTAGATATGTTCGCATATCTCTTAAATTCTTTAATAAGGTTTGGGAGGGACACTACAGGGTTAGTAAGGCAAAATAAAAGATCATCTGCATATGCAGAGATCTTGTTTTGGGCCTGGTCTATAGAGGTTCCCGATATATACGGATTCAGGCGTATCGTGCATAAGAAGGGCTCTTGTACTAGGGCGAAGAGAAGGGGTGACAGAGGACAGCCCTGCCTGGTATCATTTGAGATGGTGAAGGGGTCAGAGAGGACTCCATTGGCTTTGACCTGGGCCGTTGGTATAGAGTAAATGTTGGAGATCCAGTGTAGCATATTATTACTGAGTCCGATGTGTTTAAGAATGGAGGACATAAATTCCCAACCCACCTGGTCAAAAGCTTTCTCAGCATCTGTACTGAGAAAACCGCATGGAGTTTTGGTCGCTGAGGCCCTATGTATTAGATTAAGTACCTTGGTGGTGTTGTCTCTAGCTTCTCTTGAAGGAACGAAACCTACTTGGTCCAAATGTATTATGTCTTTCATATGTGGGGATAGTCTGTTGGCCAGTATCTTAGTGAAGAGTATAAAATCTATATTCCGGAGGGATATAGGTCTATAGCTGCTGCAGCTATACCTCTATAGGTATGAGGGAGATGTGGGCTCTTAAGTTATCTCTTTGTAGGTGACCTCCCTCCGTAAGATTGTTGAATAGTTTGACCAGGTATGGGCCTAGTATTGGTAAGAGGGTTTGATAGTATTGTAGGGTAAACCCGTCGGGGCCTGGTGCTTGAAGTGGTTTCATGACTTTGATGGCGCATTGTAGTTCCATCAACGTGATGAGTTCCTCCATTGTTGCCCCTGTTTCTTCTGAGAGTTTAGGGATGTCTGATAAGGTAAGATAGTCCTTTATTTCAGTGTCACTACTATGCTGTTTCGGGAGTTGTATAAGGAAGAATAGTAGGCCTGGAATTCCCGTGCAATTTGGGTGGGCATGAGTTTCTTGTGTCCCGAGGGTGAAATAATTTGGGGTATGTATGCGTGTAGTCTCTGTTGTCTAACTGCTTTGGCCAGTAGTTTCCCGCACTTGTTACCTGATTCGTAGGAGGGTTTCCTACAGAATTGTAATGCTGCTTTAGCTTTGTACTGTAAAATATCTACTGTTTGTCTTCTGAGAGTCAGCAGTTCTGTTTCTAGTGAGGGTATTGGGTTGCTTTTGTGTTTGGTTTCTAATTCACGTATCTTATGTAGAAGTAGAAGTAGCTGCTTTTCCCGTTCTCGTTTGACACGTGCCCCGTGTTTGATCAGGACCCCCTGATTACGGACTTGTGAGCTTCCAAATCATTCGTTCTTTGCTTTTTCTTCTGTTTTTGTGTAAAAACACAGACATTTTATACTGAACCTGATTTAAAAAACAACATTTAGTTAAGGTATTATTTAAAAAGCCACCCCTAGACACTTAATAAAATACTTACATTCAGCCCTTCTCCTAAATTCATCATTGCGTGGCCTTGCCTGGCACCACACAGCTTTTGCAAAAAGAAGTCCTGGCCATGTCCAGCTCCAATTTTGCTTGACCTATTCATTCCTATAGGTGGTCTATCCATTCTTATAGGTGCTCTCTACTCACGGAGGCCACCTGCCACTACCAGGAGTATAGATAAACCATAGGATTGACTTGACTAAGCTTTGCACATGCAACGTAGAAGCTCAATGTGGTGCCAGGAAGAGATTCACAGTAGGGAACTTGAAAGTGGGGCTGAAGGTAAGTACTTTGGTAGTGGCCTGCAACTCAGGAAGGGTCGAGGAATATTTAAAAGACAACTTCCCTAAACGTGAAGTAGTACCTGAAAGTAAACCTGTTTTTAAAGGAACTAAACTGGTAGTAAGATTGTAAAATAGACACTCGGGGTGCCTACAAAAATCTTCTGATGTGTGCGTGAATTTATTTTTAGAATGTTCACACACATCCCAGCTGAGCATTTCATTCTAAGAAAGAACCTAGTCATAGAAACGTAGAATCATAGACTACATTTAGGTTCTTTCCAAGAGTAAAATGACAGGGAGCAGGCTGGCTGAGACTGGACACTCTATAATAAAGCCCAATTCCAGGATGTTATCAACCTCTTTCTTCCATTAAATAACAGCAGGAATTAAAAAAAAAAAAAAAAACTCTATTTAAATGCCCATTTAACTTACCCTATGTTACAAAATATGGCTGAGATGCTTGCAGTTCTGGCCCAGATCCAGCCGAGACCATCCGAGTGCCTCTACAGTGTGTTCGAGTGGTGCTGGCGGGTCTGCGGGACGGGAGCAAGGCAAGGCGGGGCAGTACTGTCAGTACTGTTTGGACTGGAGTGGACTGAAGGAAATATCTGTTTGACTGTGTGTATGCTTACCCATTCTAATTCCTTGCCCTTCTGAGTCCTGTCCCTGAGCTTCTTACTTATTATAATGAAAACAAAATGAGTAATATGCTTTTTGCCCTAATATCTACATTAAATCACATTGCTAACTCCATATTGTACTTGTTTGTAGCTTAAATACTGAAATTTGCACTTAAAACTGTAATTTTGTATCTTTTGGAAATACCAGTAAAAACTTGGCTGTACCAGTAAATTTTAACTTGGTAGGTTGGCAACACTGATTGGTGGAGGTGGCACTTCCAGTGGCCGAGTCCTCTATTAGAGGCAGAAGATCTCTGGGGGTGGTGAGATGCCCAAAAGGATAACAAGCAGGGAAAAAGGTCTGGTCCCCAGGGCAGGAAATTAGCTTGGTTCTTTGATGAAACTGTGACTTTGATCCATTACATTGCAGGGTGGCTAAGGAAAAGCTGTTTGGAATTAAGACTAAGTAGTAACGTAATTGATGCACAATACACTATTTAATTTTCATTTTTGCCTGGAGTTGGGCTTTAAATGGCAGTGTTGAAGCTTAGTGTGCAGCACTTTATCCTTCAGTAGTGTGGAAGTACAGGCATGGGTGAGTTGTCACCAAATGCAGAGGTGTATAAAGAGACACCTTGAGCGGTGCGTTATTGCAAGATATAACTTTGTCTGCATTTTTTTAAGATAAACTCTGCCCATGTATTTTTTTATTAAATGCTTAGTTTGAATTCTCCATATTTGCTACAGAACTACTTGTATGCATTTCTCTATAATCCACTGCACTTGCATTTTACACAGTTCCTCATATGTAAAATCTGTTTATTTGCTTTCTGGAGCTTGAGCTTTGCAACTTCCCCTCTCTTTACTGTAGAATCTAAATTCCAAAGCACATTTCATTGTAAAGGGATAAAAAAAAAACCTTGCCCTGGCACTTTGATAGGCAAGGCCTACTTTACATAACCTACAACGGAGGTGTTTGGAAATATCTCTCCTGCATTACAAAGAGGTAAGCAAAAGGGTTCTGAGACAACTGGATTGCAAACAAAAGGGAACTGGGTAGATCGTTGCACTACAACAGAACCTGGATAAAAACCTGAAGCCCTGAGCTATGGTCCTGCTAAGCTTTTCAAAACAATTTTGAATTCTATCGTGAGTGAGTATGCCTTTGAAGGTGACTTCTGTGTTGTGTCAGAGCTTGCTTGCCCCCCCCCCCCGACTTCCCATTTATTCATCTGCTATAAATGCATATGAACCTTTCAAGTTTAATGTCATTTTTGAACACTAGCTTGGAATTTTCACGTATTACTTGTTCAATTGTACAGTAAATGTTTCCCTATGAAACAAACACGAGGTAATTTTCATAATGGTAACTTCATGCTGATTAGCAAATATGTTTTCCTCTGCAGAAAACAAAAAAAACAACCAGAGGGTTAAAGAACTAAAGCCAATGTTGCCTGTCACATATTTTAGCACCAGCATGAGGAATATCCTGACAATTATGCTTTCCACATATAGATGAGGAACTTCAATTTACCATGTGTTCCCACTGCCTGTGGATGTTCCCGCTAGCTGACAACTCACAAATGAGTTTCATTTGACCTCTGTCTACCAATAGCAAATTATTCACAAGAATTTAGAACTGTAATGAAACGTATCATTTTTTATTCAAGAGAAATTAGTGTCTTTAACAGACATGGTCATACAGATGAGGCTTTTTTATGAGGCTAGTTTTATAGGTCAATTGCTTAACTAACGATTGTGCCCTTGTAGACAGTGTAAAAATGTGTATGATGTAAAGGGATTTTGATGATTATGGCTATTAGCTGAAAACCCACCGAGAGTGTCCCAAGATTGTGGTTACCCCCCACAAAAACTGTTACTGAATTAGGTTTCCTGAAATGCAGAGTCTAAAAAACAGCAGGGATTAGCCACAAATTAGTTATGGATTTGGTTTTTTCTGTAATTTCAGATCACAGCCTACAGGTTTCCCCACTGCCAAAAGATAATGTTGATCGCTGATAAAAAAAAAAGGTGTTTTATTTTACTGGTCCTAACCTGACTTAAAATATTGTATAGATGTGTAAAAAACATTAGATAATATGACTATTTCTGCTGATGATGGGAAAAATGTGCGGCCAATACTTTTACAAGAAAAGCCACCTCTTTGCCTCTGTCTCCTATAGGCATGTACCTCCCATGCCTTATGGCAGATACAAGGCCTGGTTAAAGGTGAAAGGAGTAACGGCTCAAGCGGACAGTGATGTATTGCAAGGAGGAAACAACCATGAGCAAATAACATAGCAAATGAATAACCGTGGCTGGGATTGGTGAAAGACACATAGGGGTTGATTTACTAAAGGCAAATAGGCTGTGCATTTTGCAAAGTGCAGTTGCACTCCGCAAGCGCAGTTGCTCCAGAGCTTTGTAAATGAGGAAAATTTTCACTTTGCAAAGAGTACCCAATCACATGCAAGGAAAAAGCATTTTTACTTGCACATGATTGAATGATTGCAGTCAGCAGAGCTTCTGGACATTTACTAAGCTCTAGAGCAACTGCAAAGTGCACAGTCTATTTGCCATTAGTAAATCAACCCCCCATAAATCCAGAAAATAGATTGGATCACACCCACTATAACAATTGTAACTTCAGATCAGCAAAGAGGGGGAACTGTTTTCCTGAGAAACTGTTTGGTGTCTGGAAAAGTCAGAGGCACACTGACACTGGTTCTCTGCTGCAATTTAAATCAAGGCCAGCAGATGGAGTCAGTGTGCATATAGAAAGAATGTGCTTGGCAGAGGAGGCCAGACAGTGGAATCAGAACTGCGCTGAGAGTAGTAGCATGTGGTCCGTTACAAGTAAAAAATAATTATTTTAACTTACAAAATAAAAAATGAAAATAAAAAATGGATGTATGTCTGACATGTAAACACTTAGGTACAAGCTTACATTAGGATCAGCCAGAACACATTATTGCATGCATCTTGATTTTCTAACACTACAATTAAACTGGTAGACGATACTGGGAGAAAATAGGAGCATTATGACTACACAGGCAGATGTGATCATCATAATTTGCTATCATCTTTATAAAAACCAGAAGATTGCATAGGTGTGTGCATAAACAGTATGAGAGTCCAATCATATTTTGCAATCATGTGGTTAACATTCACTGTGTTAAAGTGATTGTAAAGTCTCATTTTTTTTTCTATAAAAATAACAAACACGTTAAACTTACCTGCTCTGTTGCATTGGATTTGCACAGAGTGCCTCTTCTGTGCTCCTGGCCCCTCCCTCCTGTTGAGTGCCCCCACAGCAAGCAGCTTGCTATGGGGCCACCCAGGCCATGCTGCAGCTCTGTGTGCCCATTCAGACATGGAGCTGCGGTTCGGCCCCGCCCCTCTCTCTCCTTATTTGCTAACTGACCTTGATTGACAGCAGTGGGAGCCAATGGTGCCGCTGCTGGGTCTCAGCCAATCAGGAGGGAGAGTCCCGGACTGCCAAGACACTTGTGGACATCACTGGACAGAGATTGGGCTCAGGTAAGTATTAGGGGGGCTGAGAGGGGCTGCTGTGCACAGAAAGCTTTTTATCTTAAGGCATAGAATGCCTTAAGATAAAAAACCTTCTGACTTTTCAACCCCTTTAAGGCAGCCCATTGAAATATTTGGTTTGCTAACACACAAGAATGGACAAAAAATGGACATACAGTGTATTTTCAAAGACAGTGCATTACAACAGGCAGTAGTGTGTCATACATATATAACGTTAGTGTGTTAGGGGGAGGGGGCCGCTGAAAATGAAAGAAACATGCGTTGTGATAACACAAATGTTTCCCCAATGCACTGTACTTGGAGTGAGTGGGCCACTTACACCAAGTGGGCCGTGTAGTAGGAATTAAGGTTCAGTCCAGTGCCTGAGAAATCGAGGAAACCCAAACTGAACCGACAAATCAGCACAAGAAGTAAGGATGAGTGAAACTGAGTTTTAATTTCTCAAAAATTTGGGCCAAAATCAAGGGATTTTCTACTTTGTCAAAATACATTGGAGTCAATATGAAAGGCAGTTATGATAGAATTTGGTAGTTTCTACAGGTGCAATGAGAATTAAAGGATAAGTTCACCTTTTGCATCTATTATTTTTTGTTGCAGGAGCCTGCAAAGCATTGCACCAGTGATCAGCAGATCACTGGTGCCATGCAGATCTCTTGCAGACCTGTCAGTGTATAGGCTTGCTTGTACTTCGTTTTCGATGAAACCGATACATGCCAACAGGAAGAATGAATGAACTACCACAGCACTCACATCGCTGTGGTAGTACATTGAAAAATACAAGCCCACAGCTACAAAGGCTCCCGGACCTTGTAGTTTTCTATTCACAGAGTGCTGTGAATTCACAGAGTGCTGTGAATGAGTGACGCGGGAGGGTGGGCTGAGCCCCGCACGTCCGCTTTAAAAAAATTTGACAGCTAGCAGGTGAAGAACCCCTGCTAGCTGGCACAACTGGCACAATGGGGATCGGGGAGGTGCGGGGGCTGGTGCATTCATAACATGTTACATCTCTAATATGGGTGTAACATGTAACATATTATGAAAGATGAACTTATCCTTTAAATGGCTCCTGAAAGTTAGGGAAGCTCATTTTAACTATCCCGAGCCTGTTCTTATGCCAAAAAGGTCTCTCCATCAGCCTCATTATTTTTAATTTTTTCTCAGAAAGAAAAAAAAGACAGATAAAAAAAATGTTAAAAAAAAAAGAAAGCAATAACACAAATAAATACACAAAAAAGCATAAACTGTATAGGAGAAGACACTACCAGGCACCCAGAATTCCTACGACTTGTACAGAGGAGAAAACATGTTTGTAAACTCTGAACAGCTCCACTTTAGGCCATGTTTTCCTTACCTGCTCATTTTCACAATAGGTGTTGAAAGCACACAGGTCAGTTGCCAGCCAAAGACAGCCAGGGAGTTCAGCAGGGGCATGTAGTCTGTCTGCACTTCAAAACCCTGCAAAAATAAATAGACATTTTCCACGTCAATGCCATAAATCAACAATGAAATTTTCAGTATAAACATAGGGGTTAGGGAAGGAAGATACACTTTGCACTAGCAACAAAAACATATAACTTCATTTACAAGGAACTACATAATTAAAATATCAACAAATGAGTCGGCAAAAAAAAAATCCAACAAATGCCCAAGTGCCATGTACTGGCCAATGTTTTGAAAATGTCAGATTTTTTTGTAGCCACACGCCAACACGTCTGTTGCTGTCCCTCCACTTCAACTGAATGACAGGTTCAGTTGTTATAAAAAAAAGGGGCAGGGTCTCCCAGGTGATGTCATTGACTATATATGAAGTATATATGGACCATATACAGTCAATGACCCTCCTGCTATATGAGACAGAGGCAAAGAGGTGGCTTTTTCTTGTAAATGTATTGAACATACACCATCATAAGCAGGAACAATCATATATAAATGTATGTACACATCAATACAGTATTCACCAGCAGCACTGGGCATCACAGCTGCTATGTGCATTTTCCATGAAAAGGTAAACATACCCTTTAAGTACCAATCTTTAAGTGCTGAAATCAATTCAATCATGGCAATCAAGGACAGTTCACTCTGCTAATATCAGACCAGTGCAAGATGATTCTGATTGGTTGCTGTCAGTTACTGTACTTAAAGTGTCATTAAACCCAAACCATCAAAAACTGTCAATACATGCTATATTACATTGTGTTCATGCTCACTCATCCACTACAGCATTTGTTGTCTGTAAACTGAAGATTTCCCATCTCTCTCTCCTTGTATGTGTCGCCACTGCAGCCTAAGATTGTGTAGACCAGCTGTTGACATCTACTTACTATTCTTCATTTTCCGTTGCCTACTAAGCTGTTCATTTGCTCCTTTTTCTTATCTGTGACTATAGAATCACACTTGGGCGCATACATAGTGGTAAATGACACTCTCCCTTCCTCCCTCCTCACATTGCTAAATACTATGAGGGCGGGGAGGGATATAAGACGGTGATTTATGGAGGCTTCACCTCCCTGTTCGTCTCAGCACATACACACCATAGAATAGACCAATGCTGGAAGGGTGTGACACAGCCTGTGACTTGCAGAGCTCCAGATATCTTTAAAGTGTGAACAGAGTTAAAGCTGTTGTCATTCAACTTAAACTCCGCCTACACCATGTTATTGAAAAAAATTAACAAATGTCTGCTTTGAGATATAAATTTGTATGACGCTTTAAAACACTTTGTTACTATTATTCATTGTATTTCTCTACTCTGCAAGCCTTTTATTTATGTAATCTGACCGGCACAGCACCAATCAGCGCTGTGCAGACACAGATTCATACATGAGCAGAGTGCTAAAAACTTCTCCCTCTAAACTTTCCCCGAAGGCAGGAAAGACCTAGGAAAAGTCAGGTGACCTCTGAACAGCAATGATTAAATAAGGTACTAGGATGATTCTTAGGGGTTGATTTACTAAAGGCAACTAGACTGTGCACTTTTGAATGTGCAGTTGCACTCTGTAAAGGCAGTTGCTCCAGAGCTTAGTAAATAATGGAGAGCTCTGCTGACTTCCATCATCCAATCACGTGTAAGCAAAAATGCTGTTTTTATCATTTTCCTTGCACATGATTGGATGATGGAAGTCAGCAGAGCTCTCCATTATTTACTAAGCTCTGGAGCAACTGCCCTTGCAGAGTGCAACTGCACTTTCAAAAGTGCACAGTCTAGTTGCCTTTAGTAAGTCAACCCCTTAGATTCAATTAAATACAGTGGCATGATCTTTGTACATAAATAGAAGGGATAATGGCAATGAAACATTGTTTAGTATTACTTTAAGGATTCTTAAGGCTGAAGGTTTTTTACCTTCATGAATTCTATGCATGAAGGTAAAAATCCTTTAGTATCTACTCCAACCAAGACTAACAAGAGCGCAACCTGGATCCAGCAAAGTGCATGAGAGCAGCTGCTCTCCCTGCTCTCTCCCTCCTCATTGGCTCAGAGACAGCAGCAGAAGCCATTCACACCCACTGCTGTCAATCACAGCCAGTGAGGAGCAAGGACCGGGCCCCTCTCTGTTTGTCTTGCTGACACACAGAGCGGGGTTCAGAAGCGAGCACACACAAGTGCCCCTATAGCAAGCAGTTTGCTATGGTGGCACTCAGCAGGGGGGTGGGGCTCTGAGAAAGAGGGGATCCCCCTTGAAGCACGTCGGCTGTTTGGACGGTCTTCTCATATTTGGGACTTGCCTAGGTGACCAGGCTGCTTAAAATATAATGTGGGCTTTGATGTGCCCTATTGCCGATGTTGTTTATAAGTATGCATTTGTCTTTTTCACACAATAAGCCTGGATTCACACTTGTGCGAACAAAGACATCGCATGTGATTTGCACCGGCACTGCGGTGCCGATTTCATGCAATGTGAGTTCAGCCATATAGTTGTATGGCTGAACTCGCATTGAATTTGCCGGAAAATAGTGCAGGGCCTTTTTTTTTCCCGCACTGGAATCGGATCGCATGGGTGTTGTCACCAATGCGATCTGATTCCTGTGCAAGTTCACAGTTCACACTGCGATCTGTGAACCGATCTGGGGGTGTCATTAACATTGTGTTGACACCCGCAGCGGTTCGCAGAGGGTAGTGCGAATTGCCTGCAGGAGAGATGCGATGTGTGAATCGGCGATGTAATCGCGCTGGTTTCCGCATCACTACAGTGTGAACCCAGGCTTAAGCTGTCGCAAAAGTAATGCGCTAGTTTGGTGCGCCCTTTGTACCTTGTTTTTGCAGTGGGGGGGAGGGGCCAGGAGCACCAGTAGGGGACCCAAGAAGAAGAGGAACATTGCACAGAGCAGGTAAGTATAACGTGTTTGTTATTTTAAAAAAAAAATTACCTTTAGTATCACTTTAAGAAAAAGAACAGGCTGAGTATGTCTTTAGTCAGAAAATAAGCAAGCGCAGACTGGCAACCCATTGTTCCCAAATTGCTGCTGTTTGCCCATACCTCCTACAATTGCAATCAGTACCCTTTAAGAGAACAGCTTGCTTTCCATTGGCATCATTGGCAACATCATACTGTGAAAAATAAACCAAACTTTGCAAAGATGGTTCTGCGGGATTTTAGCAAACAATAAAAACGATTTCAGTAGAGATTAATCATTAATCAGATTGATTTTTAACAAAAGCGAAAATACGCTGCATTTCCCAAAGAGTCAATACACTGTTATTTACCGTGTAAGTAAAAGACAAAAAATATTGATTGCATTGCGAAATGCCATCTGGAAATGTATTTTCTTCCCTTTCAACCCCTGAGACAAAGTATTTAAATTTTAGAGGTTTAATTCAGGTCTAGACTGGTTTAGGCTCACTTGGTTTAGCCAAGACAAATATTAAAAAGACCCTAAATGTCACAGCTAAGCTGAGGTCACTATAAAAAGATAAGAAAACTCTTCTGATGTTTGTCTATGGCACCTGTATTTTTTCATTTAAGAACAGCTCATGTGGCCATACACAGCTTCATAAATACAAGTAATGCTGGCCATACAATCGTAGGTTTTTGGATGTGAATATTCATACAAACATTCATATGAAAACTCTTTGTACATTCGATGACTGGATGAATATTGTTCTAAAATTTCACTTGCTTTTACTATTTGATTTTAGAATGACTGTAATTCTCGAACAAAAACCACATACACTGTCCAGAAATGTGTTTGTTTGCACTTGCGGTCCTGTGCAATATAAGTGCAGTGCAAGCAAATTGGTGCAGGCTAACGCACTGCGTTTGCAATCTGCGTTTGGGGTGATGTCAGCTTTAGACTGACACCCCCTGCAGATCGCAAACAGTGCGTTTTGAGCAGGAAACACACACAAAATGCGGGTTTCTTGCACTGCATTCCAGTGTGAACCGGCACAGGATGCGATTATTCTGTTGTGCACCAGATATCAGTGCATAGTAAAATGTGAGTGTATTTAAATACTTTTAATAAACAATGGATTTTTTTTAAGACAGAAAGCACTATGATGGTTTTATTTTTTACTTTAAACCATTAGGAGAAGGAGCTGGAGGCAAGGGTATATAGAGCTATTTTTCTTGAAGCTCTAATAGAGCACGCATTTGGGGAAGGAAGAACACATCCTGAAAAAAATTAGACTATATTTTTTTTGTTTTGAAATTGTTCACACGTTGTAATATATATACATAATTCATTTGATGTAATTTATTTTGAAGAAGAGTGTATAAATTTGTCAGTACACAGGATAATAATTAGAATTTTGTTTTTTATTTTTTTTAATTTTTATTATTTAAAATTAGAATCAGGTTGTATATCTAAAATTAATTGGTATTCACATTGGGGTTTTATAACAGGGGTCAGTCAAATTTTCTTCCAGCAGAGGTACAATCTCATGTTTGTGTAATGACTCAGATCCTTCACATCACAGTCCCACCCCTTCACATCACAGTTCCCCCTTTTATATCAGTGACATCAGTCCTCCCCTGTACATCACAGCACCCCCTTTACACCACAATATCCCCTTTTACATCACAGCCCCCCCTTTACACCACAGTGCCCTCTTTTAAACTGCAGCCCCCCCCCCCTTTACACCAAAATTAACCCTTTTACATTATACTCCCCCTTTACACCAAAGTGCCCCCTTTTACATTGCAGTCCCTCCCTTTACACCACAACACCCCCTTTAACATCACATTCCTCCGCTTAATACCACAGCGCCCACTTTGACATCACAGTACCCCCCCCTTTACACCACAGAGCCCTTTTTTACATCGCAGTCCCCTTTTATACCACAGAGCCCTATTATACATTGCAGCCACCCCTTTACACCAAAGCACCCCCTTTTATGTTACAGAATCCCCTTCTATGCTTCACATCCCCCTTCTGTGTCTTCAGCCCCATCTTCACATCACAGTCATCCCCCCCCTTACATCACAGCCCCCCTTTTACAAGACAGACACCTCCCTTTACAGTAGTGTCTTTGGTCCCTCCTTCACATCACAGTCCCCCTCTTTACATCCTGGTCTCGTCAAATAATTGGTCCACTTTACATGAATTCCCCCTTCCTATCATTTCCTCTTCACAGCCCTCTCCAATCTTTAGAATCTTACCTTACACAGCAAGCAGAGGGCAGGAGGCGCGGCATGACTGGACAGCGGGTGGAAGCTGCCTAACTTTTCACATTAACAGGTAGGTGATTTGTTGCTAGGACCACCCCGTGTCCTAGTAGCAAATCACCAGCTCATGAACTTGAAATGTTATGCAGCTGCCGCCCTCTGTCCACTCATGCCACGCCTTCTGCACTCTGCTTCCTGTAAGGACGAAAGCTGTGGCCACAGTGGGGAAACCAGAATGGGGCACCCAGGCTGCTAAGTGGCACAGCGTGGTCCTGGTAGGACTGTCATTCAGTCTGAGTCCGGAACCGTGATCTGTCATTTGGTGATGCCTGGAAGCCCCTCCTGGTTCCAAAGGGTTGCAGGAAAGAAATTTACATGATCCCCCCATCAACACAGACAGTGCTGACAGGGAATTCTTCCTGCCGAGACTATGTATTCTCCCGGCGGTGGACGTCTCGCAAGAAGACAGTCAAGCGCAATGCAGGAAATTTTGGGTACTCAGCATTCCATTGGATCTCGTGGAAAGGATAGATGAAATGATTCTGTAGCAAGTGTGAAATGAAAACTGTGCCTTGTACAAGTTAGCCGCACAGTAATAAAGTGAAATTCTAATATAAGTGCTGAAGCTGCCCTTTGCCATACACACTGTTTTCCTGACAAGTCCTGAAACAATTATTAATGCGGACCTTCATGCATTTTTTCAACTTTCCATCTATTAAATCTTCTGCCCTTGTTGTTTTAACTTTGGATAGTAAAACATTTTTTTCTTCCAGTAAATACCTTATACAGCCCAATTAGTGTTTCTTGTCTGGTCATTAGCCTAGGCTTATGACATAATGCACAGCTCTCTCGCTCCCGCTCGTGGGAGTTTGCCAGGAAGGGAGGGACCATGAGTCATAAGAGTGCCAATGAGGGCTGCAGAGCTGGAAGTGTGCCTCTGTGTAAATCCAGGAAGTGAACAGGCAGCAGCTTCACATTTAAAAGGGCTGCAGCCAGACGTAGTGGAGTGAGATTTCTGCAACATATTTGGCAAGTGCAGAATCACAGTATATATAAAATAATATGCAAAGTGGTTGCAAAGTGGTTGGAGGGAAGCTTACAAATTATGTGAGCAGACTGCAGTTCCTCTTTAATTTCTTATTGCTATACATGCCATATTCACTACATATGTATCATATCTATATTTCTGCTAAGGAAGAGAGAAAAATGACAGCAGGTCCGACGGATTTGAAATTCAAGTCTTAATAGGCAATCTGCCAGTACATGGCCAACCAAAATAATTGAGTCAAAGGATTTTTTAACTATACAACCACTGTACAATCTATTTTAGAAGAGAAATAAATAGGCTTAAGGTCTTGTATTGATCTCTGGATATCAGCCATAAAATCCAAACCACAGGAAAAGTGTACCTACTCAATCCATATAAACACCTTTACTGCATGGTACACAGCCACAAGTAAATCCGGAATTTTGAACATCGAAAAGCCAGCACCCACAGCAGCCGTTCTTCGAAATAACCTTTATGCAAACCATTAGCAGAGGATAAAATCGGATCTTAGCTTCCGTGTTTCTGACGTTGAAGGCCTTAGTCATTGCAGCTTGGACTAAGGCCAGCAGCAGCTAAAGCGTACAAGCTAAGATCTGATTTTATCCTCTGTTGATGATTTGAATAAAGGTTATTTTGAAGAATGGCTGCTGTGGGTGCTGGCTTTTCAATAACAAATCCTAACCACCCAGCGACATTTCCTTATAGATCAGCTGGTAATGTGTATGTGCTGAGATCTGAAGAGTCTCATTCACACCCTGACTGTCACCTTGTAGGACATGACAAAAACAAACTAATATCTGCCAGGTGCCTGAAGCTGTGCTGTTAAAGTACACCATCAAATTAATGGGATCTGGCATGTAACAATGTTATAAATGTCAGTTTAATAATTAGGGGCATATTTCTTTGCTGATTATTGTATTAAAATACTTTACCTACCACCATAAAACCCAAGTGTTCAATATCTCACCTTTGTTTTTTGTTTTTTTTTGTTAAAACACCCTCCAGCCCCAGCAGTTAAGTCCTAGCTATCCAGTATGCTGAGAGAGGGATGGCTTCACTTTGGATGAAAGCAGTGGTCTCTCTGTGGCTGGATGACATACCCCCCCCTCGCCCTAGGGTTGCCACTTGTCCAGGATTCACCCGGACAATCTGGGTTTTGAATCATGTGTATGGGTTTCAGTCCCCCTGAAACCGGGACACATTATTCAAAACATGAATATAGCTCCAAACAGGGCCTGACAGGAGGATGAGGGGGCACTATGTGCGCTGCAATACTATTCCCTTTGGAGCGCCCAAAGGTGTCACAGCTCTGTTATCCTATAGTGTATACTAAAAAAAAAAAAAAATTAGCTGTGATCCGCTAAAGTGTTTGGGTTTGGCTTGAAGAAAAAGTGGCAACCCTACCCCCCCTCCCTCCTTGTCACCATTACAGGGATGTGCTGCTCTGTGTATTTTTGCAAGTATTCTGTCTATGCATGCATATGTGTTATGCCAATGATCTGTGTGTGCTTTCTACTGTACATGCTCTGTCTGTGGTCTGACATTGTGTATGCTGTGTGCGCTGTGGGAGTGTGTGTATACTCTGTCTGTATGCACTCTGTCTATTTGTGCTATGTGTTTGTGTGCTATGACTGTATGTGCTCTTACTGTACATGTCCTTAATGTGTGCTCTTGTGTATGCTTTTATCACTTTTTCCATTTGTGTGCTGACTGTGCCCTGTCTGTCCATACTCATTGTATGTTCTGTCTGTGCTACTTTAGTCACTAACCTGGAACAAGCATTCAGATTAGAAATATTGCATAAGGAACTTCTAACCTGCATAATTCCAAATCAGGGACTTCAAAAGTATGGAAGCAATATTAAAAGGAGAAATTTCTATATTCTCCCACTACAGGTTTCCTTTTAATGCTGTATTTCTGTAAATATTATGCACAAAATTGCATTATAACCCCGATATACCAGGTCATGTATTTGCAGCACCTAGTGATATTATATGAGCTACTGCAAACCAGTGTTAATTTAGCTGACGAAAACGTTTTAGTCGAAGAAATTAACACTATTTTTGTCGACTAAAATATGACTAAAACTAAAACAATGCAGGTGACAAAAATATGACTAAGACTGAAATTATTTTGTATTGTATTGTATTCAAAACTAAACTGAAATTTGATTTCAAAATTAAAGTGGTTGTGAAGCCTAAGCATTTTTCACCCTTATGCATTCCTTGCAATAAAGCGGAGTTCCACCCAAAAGTGTTCACACCCTCCGCTGCCACAATTGGCACCTTTTGGGGGGAGCGAATAACTGTTAAAACCAGGTATCCGCTCCCACTTCCGTATAAGATCGGCGCATCTTTGTGCTGCATCTTTGCGCCACATCTATGAAACTTCCGGCCCCTCCTCCTTCCCCCCGCTGCCTTCTGGGAGACACACAGGTCCCAGAAGACAGCGGGACCATTCAGAAAGCGCAGCACGACTCGCACATGCGCAGTAGGAAACGTGAAGC
This sequence comes from Aquarana catesbeiana, assembly GCF_042186555.1. NCBI lineage: Eukaryota > Metazoa > Chordata > Amphibia > Anura > Ranidae > Aquarana > Aquarana catesbeiana. The sequence goes on from NC_133328.1 coordinate 129,915,822, forward strand.
TGCAAGGATTCACTTCCTGTTTCCCTTAGTAAGGATGCTGGTACCTGCACACGGAGCCGTTAGAGGGGTCAGTTTCGAGTGCCAACATTGTGGGCTCCCTGGACAGGTAAGTGTCCTTATATTCAAAGTCAGCAGCTACAGTATTTGTAGCCACTGACTTTTAATTTTTTTTTCACCCAGGCGGAACTTTTCTCTCCCCTCATTGGCTCCCAGTGCTGTCAATCAAAGCCAGTGAAGAGGGAGCGGGGGTCGGCCTGAGTCCTGCTGTCTGTGTCAATGGATGCAGCATCGGGGCTCGGGTGCGAGCACGCATGAGTCCCACCATGGGAAGCAGCTTCCTATTGGGGCAGCGGAAAGAGGGGAGGAGCCAGGAGCGCCATCAGGGAAAGAGGAGGTTCGCATCTGTTCTGTGCAATTCCATTGCACATACCAGGTAAGTATAGACATGTTTGTTATTTTTTTTTTTAAATACGTTTACAATCTCTTTAACACTGCTGCAAACTTGTTCTGTATCAAATTTATTATAGTGTCAAAACACTGTCCACTTTAATACTCATCTCTTAAGCTGGCCATAGACAAAGTGATTTTTTTTCCTGCAACCACGGTGCAGGGGGAGGCATTCCTATAATAGCCACTATCAATAATCACATGTAAAATCCGACAAGCTGGTCGTACCCAAGTTAAAAGATCAATTCAGCTTGTTCATACATGGTTCCAATCTTGGCTAGTCCTAACCAAGATTCAAATTGTCTATGGTCAGCTTTAAGGCCATGAAAGCTAGGAATGTCTATCCAGATAAAGTCTGAGGCCTTCAAATTGCCCTGTGTGTAAAAATCATACCATCTGTTTACTAAAGCCAGCTATAGACGGATCAAAATCAAAAAAAGGCTGAATTTTGATCCATGTATGGGCAGGCTGGTTGTACTGAAGTTGATTCATCAATCGACTTCAGCACAGCCAGCTTGTCTGATTTTTTTTCATGCAATTACTGCTGGCAGCTATAGCCGCAAGCAGTGATCAGTATATTCTGACAGCTGGGACACCTCCTGCTCTCAGAATACAATAGCTCTGAAGTCAGTGTTGATGGGGGAATAAAGTAATTTATTTCCTTCAGCCAGTGGTTGATGGAAAGAAAACTTTGCAAAGTATGGCTTGCCTAAGTTAACAATTCTGTCACTTCTGGACCTTTTCATCTTCTACACCCCTCTGGAGCTTCTGCTAAGATTACTGGCTCTTGTAGCATCCCCCCCCCCCCCCATTCTTTAAATCTTGAGTGGCACTACCATACCTTTTGCAAACTTGGAAACGAATACTAACAGGAATCTAATCGTAGTTTTGGGAAAGTGAGAGAGATTACTGAAGTACACCAAATTTCCTATAAAGTTAAATCCAGAGGTTTGGACAGTGTAACTGTAGTACATAGTTACATAGTACTAGTTCTGTTCAGTAGTAGTACGTAATATGATATTACATATTTTTGGCATGAATTGTGCACGGAACAAGAGCACCATCACTTCAGTTACCACTTTATGAAGAAAAATGTCTCTGCCAACCAATAAGTAAATGCCTCGTATTTCTCAGCTGGCAGCGGTCGGCTGGTGATGCGGTAAAACATAAGTCACCTAGACGTTCTGCAGACATTACAAATTAGAGATATTTTTCAACTGCAAGAGATAGAATATATCAGTCTTATACTTCAGGCTTCTCTTACCAAAAAGTACAGAGACCCACATATCAAACTAAGAATCTCATAAATTAATACTGCCTGTGTGTGTGCACATTAGAAAAGTCACCTTGTTCATTCCTTCTGACCACTTTGTACCTATCTCTCCAGATCCCCCACCGCTCCTTCCTCTGTTAGCACCATAGAATGGTGACATCACCTACTTTACTATGTTCCTCAGGCCTAGAGATTAGCCGCTAGCCTGAGCCGTGCATGGGTCATACGCTTCTCCATGGGCAGCAGGCATTTTTTTGTTTACTGGTCTTTGCTGTAAGGAGGTAGCATGCTACCCCAATGGCATATTCTGGCATTAAAATAATTGCCTAATAAAAGAGGCAAAAGGGCAGGGCAAGGGCAACATGCAAAAAAAGTATTGTAGAAGATGGGCTTTTAAATGGTAGTCCCCATGGTTAAGATAAAACATATATATATATATATATATATATATATATATATATATATATATATATATATATATACAGGGTATATACATCAACCATAATTATAAAGATAAAAAATGGTATTAAATTATATATATATATATATATATATATATATATATATATATATATATATATATATATATATATTGTTCATAAAAGAGAACCAAACAAAAGGGCAACTAAAGCCGGGCTTCTCTATTTGTTTGGTTTGGTTCTCTATTTTATGAACACTATGCACTACAAGTGCACTGCAAGTGTACTTGAAAGTGCACTTGGAAGTGCAGTCGCTCTAACTCTAAGGGGCAGATTTGAAATGAGGGGAAGCTCTTCTGATTTTATAATCCAATCATGTGCAAGCTTAAATGTTGTTTTTTATTTTCCTTGCATGCCCCCCCCCCCCCCCCCCGGATCTACAGTGACTTTACTTTCAAGTGCACTTGCAGTGCACTTGTAGTGCAAGGTGAATTTGTCTTTCGTAAATAACTCCCTATATATATTAATTAACAAACTTTTTTATCTTTATAATAATGATTGGTGTATATATATGTTTTATCTTAACCATAGGGACTACCATTTAAAAGCCCATCTTCTACAATACTTTTTTCTTTCTAATATATATCGGCTGGTGCCCCCTAGGTGTGGGGTGTGTGGAACATTGGTTTCCCTCTCTGTTAGGCCCTCACTCTAACAAACTCTTACCAATGTCTAATGCAGCCCAGGGATCAATAATTGGTTTTATCGCCCCAGACTTATATGGCCAGTCCACAAACCGGGGATAGAAATTGACTCTACTGGAGTAAATGCAGCAACCCTTAGAAGAGACAATCTCTTTCTTCACAGTCACTGTAAACATGGTTTACAAATGCACAATACAAGACCATTTTAAGAATTCAGCTTATTAGAAGAAATGTAAAGCAGCTGGGAGTTTGCTTTGCTAAATTCTATGTTTCTGAGTAAAGCATTTAATAAATCTGGGCATATAGAGCGCTGTACAAAAATAAATGCATGAATCATGTTTTGGAAGCTGCAGTACACAGTATTACCAGAGATGCAGGTGAATTTCACCCACATGATGTCACACCCACGTATTATAAAGAAAACACGTCTTAATGGTGACCACCGTTTTCCAAACAATCACAACATTTAGTTTGTATGTGGTCTATAATTTAACTGTATGATGCCATCTATTGTGGAAGCCCCCTGCAGATCACTCTGATTGCTCTTTCAAATCTTATTTATAGTGTTGGACAAGTCAGCGGCTGCAAAAAGCAAGCAAAGAAAAGGTTTTAATGACTAGTATGGTAACATGTTATTTTCTTTTGACACTCTACGAGGGAGGTAAGAGCACGATGCAAAATGCCAAGACCTGGAGCCTTTGGGTGACCCATCTCACGATTTGAAACTTGTTAGTGTAACAAATTATCAGCTCGCCTATAGCCACAGGCAACACCATGACCTCCTGCAAGGCTTTAGCCATCCTCCACACACTTGTTTATTGCTCACTGACATATTATTAAGTACCAGGCCAAGAAAAAAAAAACTCTATTGTTGGGCACATAATGGATTGGATAAGAAATAGTATAAATGCCTCTGTCTTGCAGGTCATATATTTGGTATGTTAAGTCAATTGGCAGTTTTTGCACTTGGGAATCCCATGACTCGTTTACAAAGGCCAGGGGGTGGCAAGCAAACAAAATAAGGCTTAATGTACATGGGACATTTTAAAACCTCTCCTGAACTGTTTAACTTGACAGATAGTAACCAACATTTAAAAACATCAGTTTTTCCACGTCTACATTCCGCGTTTAGCCGTGTTAGCCGCATTTGCGTTTAGAGGCGTTTATTTACTTATTTTTTTTAATAGTAAAAAATGTATCTCCATTAAAAACGCCTGTAAACGGAACGCAGCTACATGTTTACACACGTTTACAAGCTGTTACAGGCATTTGGAGCTTCAAATGCCTCTGAAGATCCGTCCTGAATTTTTTTGCTTTCCAAAAATTGCTTCTCAACTCAACTGCCTAGAAACGACTATAAACGACCCTGGGTACTGATAAGATAACATAGAGGAGAGTTCAGGGATAAAATGGTTATTGGAGCGCTGATATACAGCCAATGAAGGAGTAAAGTGGTATAATCAAAAAGATTTAAAGTCCTATTGGTAAAAGTGTCCAGAAGCTGCCTGAGTCAGACCTGGGGGATGGGTTCTGACCAGGGTCAGTGTTGGTGGCCAGCTGTCAGAGCAGAAGAGGACTCTGTATGCAGTGAGAAAGGAAAAGCAGAGCGCCACTCTAAGTGCAGCATAGGGTTAAAAACTTCTGTTTTGATGTAGTATACAACTCACATGTAGGTAGATGTAAGTAAGCATGTAGCTAATAACAGCCACGATTGTCCTTTCAGTGCTGCTGGCCTCCCTGTCCCCTTCGAGGCAGCTAAAATTGAAGTATCGGCGTATAACACACACACGCTATTTGCACCCGATTTTCAGGGTGAAAAAGTGCACGTTATATGCCAATAAATACAGTACTTTCCAATTAGACCACCGTAGCCCTGGCTATTTTCAGACAAGCCTCACACACCCTTTAATTATTGTGTACATCTAGTGAGCTGAAAGAATAAATCAACAATCTCACCTCCACAACTAGGTGAAATTACATGAAGATCCAAGGCTGCGCTCCGCAATTTTGTATGTTGCTTTTAATCATGCATTATTATTAGTAATCGTTTTACATACAGTTTGCTAAGGATAGATCTTGTCACAGAAGCAGCAGAAGAAAATGAAATGTTTCAATGAGCATCAATTATGCAATTATTTATATTGGGGTGTAATGTTTAATGAGAACAACTGAAATATATGTATTATGCCCATTGTACATTCCTGTATGACATACACATTAGAGCTGCACGATTCTGGCTAAAATGAGAATCACGATTTTTTTGCTTAGAAGATAGATCACAATTCTCTCATGATTCTCGTGGCATAACATCATCTTTCACATTAAAACTTAACAAAAATTTGGGCTAACTTTACTGTTTCATTTTTTTTTTTTTATTCATTGAAGTGTATTTTTTCCCAAAAAATTGCGTTTGAAAGACCGCTGGGCAAATACAGTGTGACATAAAATATTGCAGCAATTGACATTTTATTTCCTAGGGTCTCTGCTAAAATATATGTAATGCCTGGGGGGTTTCCAAGTAATTTTCTAGCAAAAAATATTGATTTTAACTTAAGAAACAAGTGTCAGAAAAAGATTTAGACTTTAAGTGGTTAAACTTCCTGCATTTACATGTTGTTAAAAACTTGGCAGACTGCCTAGATTTTTTCTTTACACACAAGTTTATCCCTTTGATCTAAGAAGGAAGAGTTAGTTACAATATTTCATGTTAAAAACTTGGCAGACTGCCCAACTGTTTTCTTTTGACAGCTGAGTGAGCAGATAAGTCTCTCCACTTGTTATATGAAAGAATCGACAAACTCAGCAATAGAGATCGTCAGGGGGGTTGAATCACGATTTTTTAACGATTAATTGTGCAGCACTAATACACATCAAGAAAACACAATGGACACTACAAAAATAATGCACATGCATAGGCGTGAATGCGGCCTTAGTATTTACAAACTTAGATCAATGTAGGCTAATTTAGTAAATTTTTGCTGGAACAGGTGACAGCTCTGATATGTAGATTATTTCAGTACAATCCACTCAATCATACCCAAATTGGGTTTTAATTGTAAGACACATACAATACTCCACAGAATTCATTTTTCAGCACAGCAAACATCTGTGCACTGTGGTGCAATAAAGTGAGTTTTGCTGTATTTTTTTTTTTAAACAAATTCTTTATATAAGACATTGTTACAGATTACATGTCAACATCACACATAAAGATTGCCGCAGTAGGTCACATAAATTTACATACATGAAAGAAAATGAAAATGCAAATAAGGTGGCATACGTTAGAAAGCTCATTAGAAACAGGAGTTCATTGAACAACCTGGACCAGCCAGCTACCGCCCAGAAATACATACTAAATCCTCCATGTATACCATGTACCTATGGTAATCACACTGGTTTTGGGTTAATAGTAAACTAAGTGTACACTATAACACAATGTGGAGCGTTTTGAGTTTTTCCCTTATTCCCCATCCATACCTCGAGACAGGAGTAATAAAGGGGGAATTCTATACAGAAAAATAGAAAGCAGAGATCCTGATCATCCCAAGGATCAGGCAGAATGGACAACCTGGTGGGGGGGGGGTGTGGGTCAATAGAATGGGAGAGGTGAGGAGAGAAGTTTAGCTGTATTTTATATCATACACTCTCTACAAAAGACCTGTCTTGAGAACCCTATGGGGCCATCCCCAAACTGTTCCCACAAAGTTGGGAGCATGAAATTGTCCAAAATGCCTTGGTATGCTGACGCCTTAATGGAGAAGTCCAGCCTGAGCTCGTTTGGCTGGGCTTCTCCTATGGGTCACAGGAGTGGAATTCGTTTTGCACTCCTGTCACCTGTTTTCAGCAGAGAGCGGTCTGAAGTCTGCTCTCTGCTGACATCACTGGAATCAGTCTAGGCACCGCGTCATCACGACAATGAAGTCAGGATCCAACAGGTGCCTGGACTGGCACCCATCTCAGCGAGCCGCTGAGAGCCTGAGACGGATGCTCCCTGCTCCTCCACAGCTCAGCGCTCCAGTGAGTGTGAAGGAGCAGAGCAGGAGAGCTGCTGATTGGCAGGCAGCAGCTCTCCGCTCGGGGCATCGAGAGTACCGAACCATCGGTGATGTTCTCAGTGCAGAGACTCTGGGGGACAGATGCAGCATCGGACCGATGCTGCATCCACCTAGGTAAGTATGATCATAGGAAAAACCAGATTCCCATACTTCTCTTTAAGAGTTTCCTTCACTGGAACTAAGGGGCCAAGCCCAACTCCTGAAAAACAACCCCACACTATAATTCCCCCTCCACCAAATGATTTGGAGGGGTGGCCCAATACTTTTGTCAATATACTGTGTGTGGATGAGCGAGTTTGGGGTGGAGGAACTTGACTGGCCTGCACCTCAACCCGATAGAACACCTTTGGGATAAATTAGAGCGAAGACTGCGAGACAGGCCTTCTTGTCCAACATCAGTGCCTGACCTCACAAATGCGCTTCTGGAAGAATGGTCAAACATTCCCATAGACACACTCCTAAACCTTGTGCACAGTCTTCCCAGAAGAGTTGAAGCTGTTATAGCTGCAAAGGGTGGACCAACTCAATATTGAACCCTACGGACTAGGACTGGGATGCTATTAAAGTTCATGTGCATGTAAAGGCAGACATACAAATGTTTTTGGCAATATAGTGTAATGTAGTGCAGTATAGTTAGACTGATCCGTTAAAACATTATACTTCTTGTGTGGCTGATTTCTTATTTCAACATGTGTTTAGCAGGGAGGCTAGATAATTGTAGTAAAAATACAGGATCCCCTCTAGTGGCCAATCTACAAATGTCTATATTTAAAGCACTGATTAAAATAGAAAAAAATAAAGCATGTCAAATGTGAAAGTCACTTCAGTACTGCAATAATAAAAACAGCACCTCCCCATTACCTGGATATAATCATGTTTCAATTACAAGAGAGTGAGAAATTGAAATATCAGCTTACCACTGAAAAACTGTTTGTAGTTTGTGAAACCTATTCACTAAGCTATGTCCATGAAAAGGATTCATAGTTTGAAATTTGTATTTAAGTGCACATGTGTATGGGCACAAAATAATAAATATGTAAATAATCAATTCTGAGCCACAATATTTTGTTTCTATGGTGATCACATGCTTGGTATACATTAATATGGTTGGGAGAACACAAGACACGAAAATAGATCAGGAGATCATCTTTGTGCATTGCCGGCCTTATTGATGTGTAATAAGTACGTAGCCAGCATAGTAAACAATTAGGTGCTAACAACGTGGTCATTTTTTTCCTTTAACTATTATTTTTGGGAAGTTATGAAGAAGAAATAACAGCATAGTAGAGGGTATTGTGACATTATTGTGGCCTGGATGGGTAAGTGGAATAGAAGTTTAAATGATCTGGATAATTCAATAAAAATGTACAAGGAGCTAATAAGATGCTAAAAGTGCCGAGGCCCAGAATTAATTTTTCATCATTACAAGATGATTTCTAATTGGTTTTGCATTTGTACATTTTGTTTAATTAAAGCAAATCTATCAGGCGTTTTAGCTAAAACTAAAAGCCCTGCCAAAGAAAAGGTACCATAAAATGTACAATTACATCTGCTGCACAGAAAATATTTTTTTGCGCTCCTGTATGATGCTGGTTTCATTCTATTCAATCCCAAATAAACTTTTAATTTAAAACCGCAAAATACATTCCAGGAACATCAAAATAAAGGTTGTTCAAAAGTTTAGTTTGTTTACTTTAAAAAGCAATCACAGCCTTACCAAAGCTTGTCCCCTGCTACCATGCTGAAGAGAAGGGCCCGTTCTCTTTGTTGAAGCAGTGGTCTCTCTGCAGAGGTCCAACTCACCCCCTGATGAGTTAGAACTAAAGTTCTGCAGTCAAAAAAAACTAGAGACCACTGCTTTCATACAGAGGGATCAGGGTCCTTCACTACAGCATGCTAGCAGGGGAAAAACTTTTTTTTTTACCAAGGATGTAGCTGCTTGAGGAACTAATCTGAGGTATCTGCACACCCTTTGTATTAATAAACCTAGAATGTGATTAACGGATTTGAATTGAATGTTTAATTGGGCTTTAATAAAACATGAACTTCAGTTTATTTATTTCTGATAAAAAAAAAATACTCAGCACATTACAGACTATTAATAACAATTTTCCTCAGTTACTGGCCCCCATAGGAGCTCACAATCTAACGTTTGTACCACTGTCACACACACAATTGGTCCAATATGAGAGAGAACAAATTAACTCACCAGTATGGTGTTGGTTTGTGAGTGAAAACTTCATACAGATAACATGCTTGGTGGGATTCAGACCCAGGACCCAGGGCTTCAAGGCAAAAGTGGTAGCCACTCTGGAACTACACCCCAACCATTCACCTCTATCCATTGTAAGCACCTCAGTGATAAATAAAAGTGCTCTCAATGGACAGGGGACCAGAAGGTAGAGATGGTTTAGAGGAGAAAACCTGGCTATGCCCCAAATTTCAGAGTGAAACCAGCAACACAAATGAAGAAGGGGTTCAGACGTAAAGTCATTGCAAAGGCGGAAGTTTTTTTTATCTTATTGCATCCTATGCCTTGTGTGCAGCACCCCCCCCCCCCCTCAGTCCCCCTAATACTTACCTGAGCCCCATCTAGATCCAGCAATGTTGTAGGAGTGTCTCAGCTTCCCAGGATTCCTCTCATTGGCTGAGACAGCATTGACTCCCGCTACTGTCAATCAAAGTCAGTCAGCCAATGAGGAGAGAAAGGGGATGGGGACAGGCCAGGCCGCGTCTCCGTGTCTGAATGGACACAGGGAGCTGTGACTCGGCTTGGATGCCCCCATAGCAAGCTGCTTGCTGTGGGGGCACTCAACAGAAGGGAAGGCCCAGGAGCACTGAAGAGGGACCTGAGAAGAGGAGGATCTGGGCTGTTCTGTGCAAAACCACTGCACAGAACAGGTAAGTATAACATGTTTGTTATTTTCAACTAAAAAAAAACGATACTTAAGTATCACTTTAAAGGCTAACTTTATATTTAACTACTTCCAGTATTTTTTGCTAGAAAATGACTTAGAACCCCCAAATATTATATATCTTTTTTAAAGCAGAGACCCTAGAGAACAAATTGGTGAGTTTTGCAATTCCTTATATCGCACAATATTTGCGCAGCTGTTTTTCAAATGCAATTTGTTCAGAAAAAATATATTTTTTTGAATCTTAATGCAAAAAAACATAATTCATAACTTAATTTTTTTGTAAAACATAAAAGATGAAGTTACACCGAGTAGATAGATACCAAACATGTCACTCTTTAAAGTTGCACATGTCCGTGCAACAGTGACAAATGACATACATTTTACTATCCATAGGTGACGCTTTAACCTCTCTGGCGGTTTTCCCGAGTGTGGCTCGGGGTTAAATTTCAGCACCATTAGCGGTAACCCCTAGCCACACTCGGGATTGCCCTGCAGGATTCTGGTGTGGTATACTTACTTGTCCCCAGGATCCTGCGATGTCCCACTGCTGTGTCCGTGGGCTCTGTCCTCCGCCCGAAGCCTCTCTGTGCCGGGCTCCATTTCCTGCGAGTGTCGTGATGCACGGGGGCGGAGCCTGGCGGCAAATTCAAAAAAGTGAAAAATCATAATACATACAGTACACTGTAATCTTATAGATTATATTACTGTATGAAATTATTTCACATCCCATTTGTCCCCAGTGCTTTGTCCAATGCCCTGCATGCAGTTTTATATTATATATACTGTTCTTTCTGCCTGGAAACTTGAGATTGTCCATAGCAACCAAAAAGTGTCCCTTTACGTCAAAAGTGGTTTTAGACCAGCTAGAAACAGCGATAGTAAATTAGAACACTTGCAGCATTGAGCGTTAGTGTAACGTGGAGAAATTCATTTTATTATTATTATTATTATTATTATTATTATTATATTATTTTTTTAAATAATTATTTATTAGTTATTTATTATATTATAATTTATGATTTTGTGTTTCAAACTTCATCATACCCGGGATATCTACTAGACTCTTGGTGGACAGATTTAAGTGTGTTATTGCTATGAATTACAGGCCTACAATATAAAATGCCAAATTTCTATGCAAAATAATTGTACCGCTTTGAGACACATAAATCTGACATAATCATACCGCCAGGGAGGCTACAAGCTTTTAGGGTTACCACTTTAGATTTACAGAGGAGGTCTGGTGCACTTCATTTTTTTTTCATTATTCATTTATTTAATTTTTTTAAATTTTTACACAGTTGCTTTTTTTTTTTAGCACTTTTATTGCTGTCACAGGAATGTAAACATCCTTCTGACAGCAATAGGCATGTGGCAGGTCCTGTTTATGGAGAGATCTTGGGTTTATAAGGACCCCAAATCTCTCCTCTGCACTTAAAAGCATTCAAAACACCAGGGTCGGTGTTTCTAAATTCTTTCGAATTTCAAAAAATGGCACTGATGGTTTCCGAGTAAACCGGAAGTGATGTCATGTCATCGCTTCTCAGTTACTATTACGAACAGTAAAGTGAAGAAGGTTGGATCCAGGTGTTCATTGGTGAGGGAGACTTCTTGTCACTTCCTCTCTTTACCGTGTTTTCTCAACTGTTTTATTTAATCATTGATCTTTTAATTGCCTGAATATATGTATGTAGTTTTGTCAATGTACCAAGAGTCACACGCATTATGAATACTCACAGCCCAGATTCAGGCAGGAATTGCATCATTTTCTACATGTAGGAAAGATCTTAAAGGGGTTGTAAAGGTAAAAATTTTTTCACCTTAATGCATTCTATGCATTAAGGTGAAAAAACTTTTGACAGTACCGCCGCCCCCAGCCCCCCCGTTTTACTTACCTGACGCCTCGAATCTTCGCTCCTCGTCCTCGTCAGCTTCATTGCAGCTCAGCCTGGTCGCTGATTGGCTGCAGTGGATGGATTGAAAGCAGCGCAGCCATTGGCTCGCGCTGCTGTCAATCACATCCGATGACGCGGCGCGCCAGGGGGCGGGGCCGAGTGATACAGCGAGCGGCTATAGCCGCCAGCTGTATCACGGGAGCGCGCCCGCAAGCACTCACCACCGTGCGAGGGAGCTCGCATGAAGGTGGTAAATGCTTGCGGGGAGGAGCTGAAACAGCCGCCGAGGGACCCCAGAAGACCAGGTTCGGGGCCACTCTGTGCAGAACGAGCTGCACAGTGAAGGTAAGTATAACATGTTTGTTATTTTAAAAAAAAAAAAAAACAACTTTACAACCCCTTTAAGGCACATACTTGGGCAGATTGGACATTGTGCTTTGCCAACAAACAATGAATGTCACTGAACTTGCTAAACTGAAAATGCATAACAGCTGAATCCAATTTAAGGTTTATACATTGCAACAACTGTAAAAGTTTGTATGTTTCTTACTTTCTGTCTCTCTGGAAATGGTCACCAAAACAAATAGGGTAGACAGCAGTAAAAACATTGCCAAGGGGTTCCTGCTCTATCCAAAACTGAAAGAAAACATTTTGCCTATACATTCACATTAGGTGACTGAGTAAGCAAGGGTTGAAGGCCCTCCCAGTTTTTTTTTTTTGCCTGTGTCCCACCGGGAAGATTTATTTTTACTTCTGTTTTGAAGACACAACAGAAAATTAGAGGAAATTCCACCCTAGAGTGCCGTCACAGGAACAGTTTTCTTCATTGGAGGCTTTGTCCTCAACTCTTCATTTGGTGGGAACTTAAAAACTTTGGATTGCATCTTACTTTCTGTCTTGCTGAACATGATCACCAGGACATATAAAGCCCAAATCTCCTCAGTGGTGACAAAGACAGTAATAAACCCTTCCCTATACAAAAATTATTTAAAATAAAAAATATGCCTTTGCACGCACTTTGAGGTCTATTTATAAATGTTTTCACACCAGATTCGCACAAATTTCACCCATGAGTCATATTTTCCAGTCAAAATACAATGAGAAATATGTGTGGCTCTTGAGTGAAAATTGTGTGAGTCTTGTGTGAAAACATTTATAAACAGACCCATTTAAGTCATAGTTATATGGTCAAAGTGAAAAAAAAGACCATCCATTTCAACCAAAAAAAAATGAATACAAAAATAAATAGAAGTCCAATTGTAGGGCTCGCAGCAACAAGTTGCTACTCCACTTTTACTAACTTTTGTTAAACTAAAAAACTGTTTACTTTTTTTTCAACTTTTGAAGTTCAAAAGTTGTTTGAGTTCAAAATGTTTAACTCACTTGTCCATGTAATCCCACATGATTCAGCACTGTTAGCATACAAAAAAAAATTTCTATAAATCAGGGCAAATTTTAACATTTTGGAGCTACTTTCATCTTTCGTCCAACATTCCAGACAGACAGCTCCATCAGTTGAAGAATATGAAAACTAATGTTCAGAGTTTGCTCCTTTTTTCACCAATTGAAAGAGCAGATTTTCCTTAACCTCCCTGACGGTTTTCCCGAGTGTGGCTCGGGGTTAAATTTCAGTCCCATTAGCAGTAACCCCGAGCCACACTCGGGACTACATTGCAGGATCCTGGTGCGGCGTTACTTACCTTGTCCCCAGGATCCTGCGATGTCCCCCGCTGTGTCTGCAGGCTCTGTCTCCTCCGAAGCCTCTCCGTGCCAGGCTCCATTCCCTGCGAGCGTTGCGACGCACTGGGGGCGGAGCCTGGCGGAAAATTCAAAAAATGTGAAAAAACACCAAATTTCCATGCAAAATAATTGTACCGCTTTCAGCACCTAAAATCCGAAATAATCATACCACCAGGGAGGTTAACAAGATAGGATATAAAACTGAAAAAAATGCAGCTGTCTCCTTTTTTTTTTTTGCGAAAACTTTAAATATAATATCAAGTAGATGAATTGACAATAAACAGATGGAAAGTGGACACAAATCCAATGGGAACACAACCTAAAGCAGAACATATAACGCAATGGGGTTGATTTACTAAAACTGGAGAGTGCAAAATCTGGTGCAGCTGTGCATGGTGGCCAATCAGCTTCTAACTTCAGCTTGTTCAATTAAGCTTTGACAAAAAACTGGAAGCTGATTGTTTTTTTGTTTTTTTTTGCAGAGCTGCACCAGATTTTGCGCGTTCCAGTTTTAGTAAATCAACCCCAATATCTTAAATTTCATAATGAGTCTCTGAAGGATTGTTGTTTTTATCATTATCGCTCTGGAACAGCAGAAGGTTACCAGGAAGGTAAAAGAATTCTGCAACTAATGATAGATATTTTCCCCTTTTTATGAACATATATCATCTCTTTCCTCGTCATGGAAGCTGATACTTGACTTTTTTAGCAGCCTATGTTCTACTATAAGTTCAGGTGAAGACTTTCTCAAATTCATACTTTGCTCTGATAATGAACATCTTTTTTAACATAAATAAAAAATAAAAAAACTTAAATGGGATCCCTTCTGATACAGCAAATATAAGTAAAATACGAAAATATTCAGAAAAATATCCTTCCTAATTAATTATGGAACACCTAAATCACTGTATGTACTAACTTGAAATTGCTGTCAAATTTGATAGTGGAAAAGTCTATAGGTTATTGCAGAAATCAGACAGATGTAACTGGAACACAATGGTGGAATTTGCTTTTAACTGCAATATGAAAGGGAAACAGAACCCAGAGACAGACGTGATAATAGAAGTCACAGGCCAGGATGGAAAGAGCGGGGGCTGACATTTTTATGGTTAACATGTGACAAAGGTGAAGAGCTGTTCTATAATTACAGTTCCACAGTCATTTGCACTAACCCAATATTTCAGCTGTGTCTGGGAGGAAATGGTTAAGGATGGGAGAACTGTTATTTCCTGTCTGTTATTTTCTAAGGTCATATGATCACTAAAGTGGTGTGTTTTCTATCTCTGAGGTTTCGCATGAAAGAGGATGTGCTAGAAGGTGCCAGGTTAAATGCACAGTCTCACTGCTTTAATACCCCACACTCAGCTTTGTTTATATAGAGCCAACTTTCTCAACCTTTTTAATATGGAGGAACCCTTGCAATAATATTCAGACCTCGGGGAATCCCTGCTAACAATGGTTTTATATACAAGTTGTGGTACATTAACTACACCACACTGGTGGATAACGAGAGATGATTCCCTTATGCTGGTGATCAGTGGAAGGACTGCTCCTCTGTCTGTGATAGGAGAAGCAGCAAGGACCCTATTAAAGTGAAAAGGAAAGCAGAACCTGATGGAATCCCTACAGTTATATTTGGAGGACATCCTTAAGAAAGGGGCTTCTGTTCCCCTGCTTTATAATATTTGGAGACCCCACTGTCAGTACCTAGCATAAGGATCCTGGTTATACAATGCATTTCTCCATGTACTGCAACATACTAACTTGGTATTTAACCCTTCTTAACTCCTTGGAGCCGACACCTCCCGAACCTGTAAGGCATTTAACCTCCCTGGTGGTATGATTATTTCAGATTTTTGCATCTCAAAGCGGTACAATGTTTTGAATAGAAATTTGGCGTTTTATATTGTAGGCCTGTAATTCTTAGCAATAACACACTTAAATATGTCCACCAAGAGTCTAGTAGATATCCCGGGTATGATGAAGTTTGAAACACAAAATCATAAATTATAATATAATAAATAAATATAAATAATTCTAAAAAATAATAATATAATAATAATAATAAAATACATTTCCCCACGATTCACTATCGCTCAATTCTGCAAGTTTTCCAATTTATTATCGCTGTTTTCTAGCTGGTCTAAAACCACTTTTGACGTAAAGGGACACTTTTTGGTTGCTATGGACAATCTCAAGTTTCCAGGCAGAAAGAACATAAACGAACAAAAACGTATATATAACATAAAACTGCATGCAGGGCATTGGACAAAGCACTAGGGACAAAAGGGATGTGAAATGATTTCATACAGTACTGTAATCTGTAAGATTACAGTGTACTGTATGTGTTATGAATTTTCACTTTTTTTAATTTGCCGCCAGGCTCCGCCCCCGTGCATTGCAAAGCTCGCAGGGAACGGAGCCCGGCACACAGGACATCGGGGTGGAGGACAGAGCCCGCAGACACAGCGGGGGGACATCGAGGATCCTGGGGACAAGTTAAGTACACTGCACCAGGATCCTGAAATGTAATCCCGAGTGTGGCTCGGGGTGACATGCCAAATCGGCCCGATGTAAATATGGGCGAATGCCATATTTGCCCACATACCATAGATCTTCAAATGTAGACAAAGCTTATATTGCAAAAAGATCACATCACAAAAGGACAAGTGCAATGTTTCAGAGCCACACAGGGCCCCTTCATCAGGCATGTAATAAAAGTGGCATGACAGAATATTATATAAGCTAACCACCAGTCAGAACATGAGGAAAGTGTGACAACTCCATCCTCTGACATCATATAAGGTCATACTCCTGCCAAAATTTATAAAAATGTATTGCAAATTAATACAGACATTCAGCCTAGAAATGGTGTCCCTTTCCCTTTTTGTATTGTTGGAGGGGAGCCGAGGCAAACAGTTTGTATTTTCATAGGCTATAATGACTGGGAACATCAGCCAGATGTGTTAGGCCCCGCCGGTCACGATTCTTCATCAATCACATCTGGCTGATGTGCCCGATCGTTATAAAAAAAACAAAACCTAACACTTGATTGGTTGCTCTAAGCAAAACAAACTTTTTTTCTCTAGTTTTTAGCTGAATTTTTAAGTGGAACAAATTGACTCTAGTACAACCACACTATATTCTACTCACATTCATGTTTACATCTGCTATCAACTGCCAATCTGTGACACCTGGGGAATACTGGAATAAATCATGTAATCTCTCGTCTACTTGCAGATGATCCAAAATAACAAATTGATCCGTTTGTCTTCCAGTTTTGCAAACTAGATTAACTGTGGGATTAGGTTTCTGTATGTACAGGTTCTTAATATATTTATTCATTTTTCTATCGATTCAAGTTAATGGACTTGGGCCTTCTTGTCAGCCTAATTATATAACCTGCAGTAGAAAAATGAAAGTGGAAAGCTTACTGGTTCCTGTGGACAACAAGAACATGATATCCAGTGTCTGGGAATGATCTTTATACAGGGTTTGATTTAATAAAACTGGAGCGTGCAAAATCTGGTGTAACTGCATAAAAACTAATCAGCTTCTAGGTTTTTTTGACAAATTTTAATTGAACAAGCTGAAGTTAGAAGCTGATTGGCTACCATGCACTGCTGCACCAGATTTTGCACTCTTACAGTTTAGTAAATCAAACCCACACTGTGTAGGGATTAGAGTAAGGCTACAATTTGTGATCTTTATTGTATTTATTGAACATGCCAATTTTGACCTTTTAGCTATTCATAATTCAGCAACTTTTTTCCAACATTTCTGACACTTTGAACATATATTTTAGAGAAAATAGTCCAGTGAAATGTTCTTTGTAGATCAATTTTGACTAGTTCTAATTTTTCATCATTTTATATTAGTAAATGTCAACAAGGTATGTATTTTTGTCGGTATGTTTCCTGTTTATTACACTGGGCCTGATTAACCATAGGGCAACCAAAAGGTGTGTATGCTTCAGCATTAATGTGCTTCAGCATTAATGTGCTCACAAACCCAGTCGAAAAATTATAAACACAACACTTTTGTGTTTGCCCCTATTTACCATGAGCTGAACGCAAAGATCTACGACTTTTTCTATGTACACAAAGGCCTATTTCTCTCAAATATTGTTCACAAATCTGTCTAAATCTGTGTTAGTGAGCACTTCTCCTTTGCCGAGATCCATCCACCTCACAGGTGTGGTATATCCAGATGCTGATTAGACAGCATGATTATTGCACAGGTGGGCCTTAGGCTGGCCACAATAAAAAGCCACTCTAAAATGTGCAGTTTTACAGCCACAGTTCATTAGTCCATATGATAAGCTAAACAATGGCAGATCCTAAAAGGAAATGATGGTGAGCGGCAGCTATCCTTAGAGAGAAGCCAGCTCTATAATATGAAAACAAGGGAACAGAAAGGAAGCGCCACCTAAGTGCAATAAGTTAAGTAAGATTTTAATGACACAGCAACTAATGCACTTACAGGAAGGTGAATAAAATCAGGCTCATCTGTGCTGTGGGCACAAGGTGCAGTCCAGTCGCTGGTCCATCCTAATCCACGGGGAGGTGGTCATGAGAGACAAGATATGCAGTCTTTTCCTGTGGCCACCAGGAAGACAGCCAGGTTCGACGTGGAACGCAGGCGATGATGTCACAGGAAGTGGAACCAGGGGAAGCATCAAGGGAGGAAATTCTGGGGAGAACAAAGAGGCTACGTGCTCGGAGTCTACCGGAGTAGGCCTGTAGAAGGAGCAGTAGACTCCGAGCGCGTAGCCTGTTTGTTCTCTCCAGAATTTCCTCCCTTGATGCTTCCCCTGGTTCCACTTCCTGTGATGTCATCGCCTGCGCTCCACCTGCGTTCCATTGTCACACTGCAGACAACACACAGCTTTTTCTTTAGAGTAGAAACTTTGAAATAAAGTTTGATAAAATCTTTGCAATGCACATTGATCAACCTGAGGGGATTGTTTTTTCTCAACAAAAGTGGAGTTAATCTTAAAGTGATTCTAAAGCCTTAAGGTTTTTCAACCTAATGCATTAAAGGAGAAGTCCAGCCTAAACTGGTTTGGCTGGGCTTCTCCTATGGGTCACAGGAGTGCAATTCATTTGCACTCCTGTGACCCATTTTCAGCAGAGCGGACTGCTCTGTCACAGGACGTCACAGGAATCAGTACAGGCACCGTGTCATAGCAACAATGGAAGTCAGGATCCGCCAGGTGCCTGTGCTGTCACCCGTCTCAGCCTCTCAGCGAGCCGCTGAGAGGCTAAGATGGTCGCTCCCCACCCCTCCACAGCTCAGCGCTCAAGTGAGCATAGAGGAACAGAGTAAACAGATCCTGATTGACAGTCTACAGCTCTCCGCTTGGGGAGCTGTGAGAATCGAGCCACCATCTGCAATGTTCGAACGCTCGGTTCTCAGTGTAGAGGCGCCGGGGGACAGATGAACCGATGCTGCATCCACCTAGGTAAGTATGATGGGGGAAAACCTCCAAACCCATACTTCTCTTTTAAGGTGAAAACCTTCTGTGCTCCAGCCACCCCCCTTTTTTTCTTACCTGAGCCCAATCCGATCCAGCAATGTGCACTAGACCAATGGCTCCCGCCACTGTCTTCCTCCTCATTGGGCAGATTGATAGCCGCTCATGTCAATCAAATGCTGTGACATGGGAGCAGGGCCAAGTTCCACTGTCTGTCAATGGATGCAGCATCAGGGCTCGGGAGCGAGCACGCATGGGTGCCCCCCTGGAGCGCCAGCAGGGGACCCCAGAAGAAGAGGACCGGGGCTGCTCTGTGCAAAACCATTGCACAGAGCTGGTAAGTATAGACATGTTTGTCACTAATCGATCCGTGACTGCTGCCCCCCTCTGCCAATCCCTTCACTGGCTTCCCCTACCTCACCGTATAAAAGGCCATCCACAACATCGCCCCCAACTACATCACCAACCTCATCTGCAGGTATCGCCCAAATTGTCCCCGCCGCTCCTCCCAGGACCTCCTGCTTTCTAGCTCCCTTGTTACCTCCTCTCATGCTTGTCTTCAGGACATCTCCAGAGCCTCTCCCATCCTCTGGAATTCCCTGCCCCAGTATAGCCGATCAGCCCCTAACCTGTCCACCTTTAGGAGATCCCTGAAAACTCACTTATTCAGGGAAGCCTATCCCACACCCACCTAACAACTGTCCCCGAGCCACCCCCCATCAAATCATTCCCTGCATCTATTACCTTTTGTACCACCACCCCCCCCCCTTTAGAATGTAAGCTCTACGAGCAGGGCCCTCCGTCCATTCTGTATTGAACTGTACTGTAATTGTGCTGTCCCCCCTCTACATTGTAAAGCGCTGCGTAAACTGTTGGCGCTATATAAATCGTGTATTATAATAATAATAATGTTTGTTATTTTAATAAAAAAAAACCCTGAAGGTTTAATGTCACTTTAAAGCCAGATTAAGGTACTTACGCTATTTGCATTAAAAATTAATAATAAAGTATGAATAATTATAGAGCAGCATCAGTTTGTGTCTTTTATAGGTGGCTAATGTTCATTTTCAATGGACCACAAAGATCCACACTCATACAAACTCACAAAATAGGTGTGATACCTTCATAGTAAAGTTCTCTATGCCTTTGTGTATTTCCTTTAATTTGATCAGACTCATAGATTGAAAAGTGCAACATTTTTTAATGAAGCCTTTCTCATTAACTCATTATAGCAAATAACACTTTTTCACCCCTTGCTTTTTTTAAAGGACGTCTCAAAATAAGCACGGGGAAATTCCCCATCTTTATAAGCAGGCCTCTATATGAGTTTTTTTTTTTTTTTTTTTTAATTTTTTTTTTTTTTGCGGTTTGCTTAGAAAATGAAACACTTTACACAAGGCTAACTGTAAAATCTTCTCCATCTGATTTAAAGGAAATCTTATTTCATAGAATGATTGTGTTGTTCACCTTTATGCTCATCATAATTCTGACACATTCTAATAGCTTTTTGAGTTTGTAATGGGCAAAACACTAAAAACACCTGCGTATCAGGAATAGCAAAATGATGTGCCAAAACATATTTTCAGTGTCTGCTTTGATGCCGTCAGCTGAAATGACAAAAAATAATATATCGACATCTCCCTCTCTTCATTGTAACAGCTCAGAATTACAGGCAGAGCAGCCTGTGGTGTCTGCTCAGACCTACACCGGATGAACAGGAAATACTGCAGGTGCCTTGCAGCTCTTGTTTTGCAAGTTTCATGACAGCATCTCTTGTGTTTCTTTTTATCGAGCCACACAATTTCATCAATACCAGAAGAACATAAAATCATTATATATATATATATATATTTCTTTCCAACCTGACAGCTCTGTCAGCATTTTTTTTTTCTAAATAAGACACATAATACAACTCAATGCCAATCTTTTTTTTTTATGTCACTATACTTGTTTGCAAAGCTCAACTATAGGCAACAGCTTTATACAGTGCTGTGAAAAAAGTATTTGCCCCCTTCCTGATTTTTTATTTTTTGCATATTTCTCACGCTTAAATGATTCAGATCATCAAACAAATTTTAATATTACACAAAGATAACCTGAGTAAATCCAAGATGCCGTTTTTTAAATTTTTATTTCATTTATTAAGGGAAAAAAGCTGTTCAAACCTGCCTGGCTCTATGTGAAAAAGTAATTGCCCCCTCCCATGCTGAATCATGAATGAAATGTGATTAACCACAAATTTTTGGAAAGCTGCATTAAATTTCACTTGCCACACCCAGACCTGATTGCTGCCAGACCTGTTGAATCAAGAAATCACATAAATAGAAGCTGTCTGACAAAGTGAAGCACGCTAACAGATCACAAAAAGCCACACATCATGCCACGATCTAAAAAAAATCAAGAACAGATTAGAAACAAAGTTATGGACATGTATCGGTCTAGGAAGGGTTTCAAAGCCATTTTTAAGGCTTTGGAACTCTAGTAAACCACGTGAAGAGCCATTATCCACAAATCGAGATAACTTTGAACAGTGGTGAACTTTCCCAGGACTGGCCGGCCTACAAAAATTACTCCAATAGCATGACAATGACTCACCCAGGAGGTCATAAAAGAACCCAGAACAACATCTAAAGAACTGTAGGCCTCACTTGCCTCAGGTAAGATCAGTGTTCATGATTCAACAATAAGAAAGAGACTGGGCAAAAATGGCATCCATGGGAAAGTTCCAAGGCCAAAGCCAATGCTGACCAGAAAGAACACAAAGGCTCATCTCACATTTACCAAAAAAAATCTTGATTATCCCCAAGACATTTAGGCAAATATTCTGTGGACTGATGAGACAAAAATGTAACTTTTTAGAAGGTGTGTGTCCCGTTTCACCTGACATAACAATAATACAGCATTTCATAACAAGAACATCATACCAACAGTCAGACATGGTGGTGGTAGCTTGATGGTCTGGGGATTCTTTGCAGCTTCAGGACCTGGACGACTTACCATAATTGATGGAACCATGAATTCTGAGCTCTACCAGAAAATCCTAAAGGAGAATGTCTGGCCATCAGTTCTTGACCTCAATCTCAAGTGCACTTGGGTTATGCAGCAGGACAATGATCCAAAACGCAACAGCAAGTACACCTCCAAATGGTTCAAACAAAGCAAAATTTATATTTTGGAGTGGCCTAGTCAAAGCCTGGACTTAAATCCAATTGAGATGCTGTATCATGACCTTACACAGGCCGTTCATGCTTCAAAACCCTCCAATGTGGCTGAATTAAAACAATTCTGCAAAGAAGAGTGGGCCAAAATTGCTCCACAGCAATGTGAAAGACTCATTGGCAGTTATCGCAAACGCTCAATTGCAGTTGTTGCTGCCAAGGGTGGCACAACCAGTTATTAGGTTTAGGGGGCAATTACTTTTTCACATAAAGCCAGGCAGGTTTGGACAGCTTTTTTTTGCCTTAATAAATTAAACCATCATTATACATCTTTTAAAAAAAAAGAAAATGAAACCATCATTTAAAAACTGCATTTTGTTTTTACTCGAGTTATCTTTGTGTAATAATAAAATTTGTTTGAGTCATTTAAGTGTGACAAATATGCAAAAAAAAAAAAATCAGAAGGGGGGCAAAAAGTTAGAGCGCTAACTACAGCGCTCCCAAACCGCCCCAAAGTTGCTGCATGCAGGACTTTTCTAACGCTAAAACCCCTGAAAACCGCCTCAGTGTGAAAGGGGACCTAAAGTATGTTTGCACTTTTACCCAAAAAAATTTCATATTTTTGTATTTGTTCCTGCAGCCTCTGAGTATACTCTAATGTGCTCTAAAAAATTTGCCCCTGGAAAATGGATTGCTTATTTAGCTGCACGTAGGGCTGGTTGGCGCTCTCTAACAGAGCCCTCTAGTGGTGAACAGGAATGGCTTGTTTACCGTCAAGAAGGATGCAAAAACAGGGCCAGGCTACAGTATGCTGTTGGAAGCGGAAATGATCTTCAGTAAAAGCTTTTTGTAGGCTTCAGGACAAAGTACAGATATAGTTTAACATGCCAGCTTTTACCTACTAGTTTATTTTCATTATTGTGTGGACAATGTTTTCAAATAAATTACCTTAGAACTGAACTCCAGGCAGATATAAAATACACAAATGAATGCAGCTCTGTAATTATTAAAAGAAAGGAGCCAGACAGGAAAGCTGGAGAAAACAAAGTGAGAGGCAGATGAGCTCATCACTGTGCTGCTTCTCCTTTCACTATCCAATCACAGGCTGGGGTCTCCAGATCCCCCCCATGTGAATAGGTATAGGGGAACATCGTACCTTTACTCATTCACCAAAAAAAGTGTCAAAAAGAAATAAAAACACAGAGTCAGTTTTTGCCAATCCCTTTATAAAAAAAATAAATAAATAAAAATAATGTCCCCCCGGTGTAGATCCACCCTCAAGCAAAATGAACGACAAAATGTCTCCGACCCTGGAAAAAAAACGGGTCCGCACCTGTTGCTGGCTCTTGCCGTCTGACAGTTCCTAAATAGCTAGTGGTCACATCGTCGGTGGCTCCGTCCTTAGTTATCTGAGAACTGCCAGATGGCGGAGCAGGCAGACGCCGGGAGCCATCAACATGGGGACAAGGTGCTTTGGGGGGAGGCAGAGCCCCAAAGCAACCCCCCCATGTTGAGGACATATGGCCTGGTATGGTTCAGGAGGGGGGTGCTCGCTCATCCACCCTTTTCTGGTCTGCCAGGCTGCATGTTCTGAAAAGGGTCTGGTATGGATTTGACCTCCACACCATTTTTTTTTAGCTGTTGTCATAGGGTTCCCCTTTAAATCTATACCAGACCCAAAGGGCCTGGTATGGATTTGGGAGGTGGGATCACTCTGATTTTTTTTTTTTCATTGCCACTAATTCTTTGGTTTACATCCCTGCTGACAGCTGATGAGTCGTTGGTTGTTAAGGACGCAGTGGCCAGCTTTCCAGCCCGATCCTTAACCAAAAATTCACATCTGAACCGTATGTGGAAATTGCAGCTGAACCACTGAACAGCTGCTTTGGAAATTCGCAGTGAAAATGGACGGGGAATTTCACCGGACAGGTGTGAGCCTAGCCTTAAAGTAACTCTGTCAATAAAAAGCTACCACAAAAAAAAGCTACAGATGTAAAGTGCATAGCTGCTGAAGTTTTTTTTAACACCTTCCCACCCAGCATCTAGTCAAATGACGTCCGGACGGGACTTCTCTTGTTCTAGGTGGACGTCATATGATGTCCACCCCAGTATGCACCTCGCACACACTCTACGGACGATCTGTCATCCACTGTGATTGATGCGATTGATGGATTTTCAAATATACAGTATATACCATAGTTTGTGGACTCTATAACTTACTTATAAACTTATAAAAAAAATAATATACACTGATTGGGGTTAGGTTCACCAAAGAAATGTAACAGCATTAATTTTGGCCTCATTTTTTGAAGAAAGATTATTTATTTGTAAAATTTTATAACAGAAATCAAGAAAAATGCGTTTTTTTTTTCAAAATCTTCTGCCTTTATTAGTTTATTTAGCAAAAATTAAAAAACCCAGTGGTGATAAAAAAAAAAACAAAAGAAAGTTTTATTTGTGTGAAAAAAATTGTACAAATTTCATTTGGGTACAGTGTTGCATGACCGTGCAATTGTCATTCTAATGCCGCGTACACACGCTCGGACTTTCCGACAACAAAACCGTGGATTTTTGTTTGAAGGTTGTTGGCTCCAACTTGTCTTGCATACACACGGTCACACAAATGTTGGCCAACAATTACAAATGTGGGAACGCGGTGATGTACAAGACGTACGACGAGCTGATAAAAAGAAAGTTCAATATTCATGTGATATCTCCATTACGAACGCTAGTTTTACAAGACGGAGCGCTTCTGGCTCGTACTTGATTCCGAGCATGCGTGAACTTTTGTGCGACGACTTGTGTACACACGATCGGACTTTCCAACAACAAAGTTTTGTTGGCGGAAAATTTGAGAACCTGCTAGCCA
This sequence comes from Aquarana catesbeiana, assembly GCF_042186555.1. Lineage (NCBI taxonomy): Eukaryota > Metazoa > Chordata > Amphibia > Anura > Ranidae > Aquarana > Aquarana catesbeiana. The sequence goes on from NC_133328.1 coordinate 129,940,773, forward strand.
ACATTTGTTGGCGGAAAGTCCAACAACAAATGTTTGATGGAGCATACACACGGTCGGACTTTCAGCCAACAAGCTCACATCCAACATTTCCCATCGGAAACTCTGACCGTGTGTACATGGCAAAAGAGCGACAGCGCTGAAAGCTGAAAACTGCCCTGGGTAGGAAGGGGGTGAAAGTGCCCAGTATTGAAGTGGTTAAGACAATTTCCCTGCAGCCATATCTCTGGCCATTCTAACAGGAGAAGATCCAACTAAGCCGCTCTCTTCGGTTCCTCCCAAGACCTCCTGCTCTCTAGCTCCCTTGTGACCTCCCATGCTCGCCTCCAGGATTTCTCCCGAGCTTCTCCCATCCTTTGGAACTCCCTACACCAATCTGTCCGACTGTCCCCTAATCTATCCATCTTAAGGCCCCTTTCACACTGGGGCGGGGGCGGCGTCGGAGGTAAAGCGCCGCTATTGTAAGCGGCGCTTTACCGTCGGTATTTGGCCACTAGCGGGGCAGTTTTACCTCCCGCTAGCGGCCGAGAAAGGCTTAAAAACCACCGTAAAGCGCCTCTGCAGAGGTGCTTTGCCGGCGGTATAGCCGCGCCGTCCCATTGATTTCAATGGGCAGGAGCGGTAAAGGAGCGGTATACACTCCGCTCCTTCACCGCTCCGAAGATGCTGCTAGCAGGACTTTTTTTACCATCCTGCTAGCGCACTGCTAGCAGCCGAATACCGATGGTAAAGCGCCGCTATTGTATTGTATTTACCCCCGACAACGCCCCCGCCCCAGTGTGAAAGGGCCCTAATGAGCAGGGCCCTCTCATTCCTCGTGTACCAAATTGTAATGTAACCGTAATGTCTGCTCTCATTTTGTTAAGCGACGCACAAACTGTTGGCACTATATAAATCCTGTATAATAATAATACTAATAATAAGAATAAATGATACCAGAGCTTGCTGCTAGCTTTTACCTCCTCAAATTCCTATTGGCCCACCACTATAATAAGCTGCATCACCAGTTGGAATGCACAGGAGACAAGAAAGAACAGGAAAGCTTTGCCTGTCAGCAGATTGACTTGGAATTTAGGTTTAGCTACAGGGTTTTGGAGTTTACTGTAGGTATGTGCAGGCACCACTTTTTTTGTTTTTTTGTTTGTTTTTGTTTTAGACAGTTTTTTTTTTTTTTTTACAAGGACCTAAACTTTCATTTAGGGTTTGTTCACATAAGGGGCTATACTGCAGCCCCTGTGAAAAGGGGTCCAAGGTGGTTTGACAGGCGATATGTCGCCTCTTTACTGCTTGTTTTAACTCGAAGACCTCATTCAAACAGGGTGTTTTAAACTATGCCCTGTGCAGGGCCATATTGACCAGCACAGGGATGTACAGATGTTGCATGCACTGTGCAGGGTGTGTTCGGGGATCGTGCACATGCACCTGCACGGATGTTATATAGGAAGCAGTGGTCCGTATCCCAATAGACAGCAATGAAACTGCCAGCACAGGGATGTATGCAACACCTATGCATCCCCATGCTAGTAAAACATGGCCTGCACAGGGTATGGATTAAAATGCTCTGTGTGAACGAGGCCTAAAAATACTGCACCACTGGAATGGGTCGCATTCAGCACTGTTACTGCCTGCCGAATGCAAAATGCTGTTTAACTTTTGCCACAGCCGCAGCATGGGTACAGCACTGAATGGCTGCATTGCTTTGTTTGGGTGGGCAGTCGGGGGGCTATTTAACAATCTGCTTTTACTGCCCCCCCCGGATGCCTGTGTGAATGAATACTGAAAACGTACATATCTGCATACAGCAAAGAATAGGAACAACACAGAAAACAGTATTAGTGTACAAATGAAATTGACTTTGTGACCAATTGCTTCAAAGTCACTTCTTTGGATGTTAATAGCTGGGAAGATGATGAACGTCTTTAAAATCAGAGCTGGTCAGTAGATTGTGGGATAAATAGAAGTCATTATTTCCGCTTTTCATTATGCTGCAATTTCCTTTATCAGAGCTGGTAAACATCGGATGTGAACAGCACCATGAAAAAAGGTGGAACAACGCTGATCTAATTGATTAAGATATCTTTCATGCTTTAAGTTTATGACCTACATTCCAAGTAATGTATGCAAATTATTTTGTATGGAACTATTTCTGAGACAATCTGAGGTTACATTAAAGGACAAATGTAGTGCACAGCTCTTCAGTGTTTGGTCTACACTGGGGTCAAACTATAATTGCCTCCTGTCCCTCATTTCCAGGGAGCCGCAAAGACAATAGGATTTGTCCCTGAAATGGTTGTTCCTTCCTGGAAATGTTCCTTAATTTGAAAAAAAGTTAAAACTTAATAAATCTTTGTTTTTTTTTTCCTTGTAACAGTTCTTATCTGGTTTTGTAGTAATCTTCTAATGTTCACACTCAAATTGTCTTACCTTAACTCCTGGGGATTGCTGAGTGTCCTGTTATGCACTTGTATTCCTCTCTTGGAGCACAAGGGACAGTGTAGTTATCAGACTGTAAGCCCACAACAAAGGTTATGCAGCTTCGTCCCATTTCAGATCATTGGTTTTAACTCATAAAACTATCAAGTAAAAACTGACCAGGGTTACATGAAAGAAAACTAAGGGTGGCTATACGTGGATGGAAATGCATGGTTCAGCAGAGACCAGTTCAATTTTGATCCATGTATGGGCTGGCTGGTTGTACAGAATCAATCTACCAGCTGACTTCTGTACAACCAGCCTGTCAGGTTTTTCCTCCGGCTGTAGCTGGCCAGGACTGATTAGTGTATTCTGATGGCGGGGAAGGCTCCCTGCTGTCAGAACACAATAACACAGCAGGATCGATTCCCCCATCCACCTCGAAACTGTGAATGAGTCAGATCATTTCTTTTTGTTCAACCTGTTGGTAGAATTAAAAAAATGATTATTCTATTGCTAGCCTAATGACTTTGTTAATGAACACTTTTACCATCTTTCAGCCACCCAGAAAAAAAATATGTTTTCAGCACTGAACTGAAGCAGTAGGCTTGCAGTAGACTGTATTGCGTTAAGCCTAGTACACACGGGCCGAAAGTCAGGCGGCACCAGCTGGTTCAATAGAAACCGGCCAACATTCGGCCCCTGTTCACGGCAGCCGGCCGGCTTCTGCCAAACGGTCGTGGCCGAAAAAGGTCTGCTCCTGATCAGCGCTCGCAGCCAATGACCGGAGTGTTCTGGCTGGGGGGCCGTCCTCCTGTCAGAACACAATAGAACAGCAGGGGAGCTCGCTGTATTAACATTGGATTGTTAGTGCAGTGGCTCCGACCTGAGCTGTCAGTTGTTTTTCGTTCAACCCAGCAAAAGAACTATTGGTGTGTACAGGGCTTTACACTCGGAAGGAGGGAAAATACGTAAATAATGGGACAACCAGCCAACTCTGAAAGATAATGCTTACTAATGGCCATTGCAGATTGGTTCTCTTTTGATTAACTATTTGGAAACAAGTATTAAAATGCTAAATAATTTTAGGTTCCCCTTAAAATATGCTATAATGGGACATTTGGACACTATTTAGCTTTGGTTCACTGCCTCAGTACCAAAGTATCCCATAATATCTGACAATGTTGGTAGCTATGAGATGGAAGTGATCATATGTCTGCCCATGCCTCTGAAGTGTAGGGGGCCCATATTAAAGTGTGCTGTCCATGGAAATATTAGCCTGCAAGCCTGACATATGTCATCATTTTTTTCTTTCTTTTATGTAAATTTCATAAGTATGGAAGTGTTCTACAGCATTGTGATGGCCAATATTCCAATTAAACTTAACATCTTGAGTACAACATTTACAGCCATGGAGAAAATGAAAAGCCACAACACAGATGCACTTTCATTGGATGTTGTGAGATCAGTCGGAGAATATGGGGGGAGTCGGGGTAGCGTGCCCAGCTGTTAGGGCTTTTATTTAATATCACTAGTTGTACTACAACAGATAGCATAACAGGAAATACTATACATTATAGTGTTAATATAATTATTGTAAAAGCTGTATGTGAGAAAAATGAGAAATGAAACACCTACTTCAAAAATTGTCCACTGTTCTACGACAATGGCATCATAACGCTTTATGGTCTTTGGATCTTGCTCTGGGAAATCTTCAAAAATAAAAACGCCATCTGTAAACTCCGATGAGGTGTCTGAGAAGCAAAGAACAAAATATATATGTTTAGTCCATAAAAAATCATCACTGGGTTATGTATTTAGGTACAGTCCATTAAACTAAAGAAACACTCTTGACATAGCATGGTTTAGCTGTACAGTTTCCTCTGTTATCTGCCTGCTTATTGGATAAAAGTGATGAAGCTGATTCATTGTCTAATGTAAGGATCTCCAAGCTACGGCCCTCCAGCTGCTGAACTACACGTCCCATGAGGCATTGTAAAACTTTGACATTCACAGACATGTCTAGGCATGATGGGAATTGTAGTTCCTGAACAACTGGAGGGCCGTAGTTTGGAGACCCCTGGTCTAATGATATGAAAGTTGCATGGGTGAACCATTAAATATGGTTGTCAGCTGTCAGGCTATGCTGCATTGAAGAAGTGTGTAAATCACATGAATGTCAGAGAGAATTGTGCATGATTTGGAATGTAAAAACAGTTTATATATGCATCTAGTCAATGTATTCAGCTTTTTGCCTGGAGTGCCTATTTAATGATACACATGAATTGACTTTTTGTAGACAACTGATAAATGCTTTAACTGCATATTAATGCATGCATATCCTGAGACAATCAACAATTTATTTGCTTACCCGATAAAGAGTTAGCCAGACAACAATTAAGACACTGTCATCGTTAGTCTACTAAACTTGAAGCAGAATGACGGCTGCGTGTTGGTCTTAAAGAATAAGCTGTCTCTAAAATGATATCACAGTTTTTAGATGGATGCTCCTAGGTTGAATCACCAGCTTATACATATCAGAAATTCCAGGGATTTCCCGTTTTGAGTTCCCAGCTTTCCCATACACTTCCATTATGAAGCCAGCTAAAGTAGTTTGGCTCCACTTTTTTTGTTCTCTTCATAGCAAAAACAGAGAAGCCCATAGCAGTCACTAGACCTCTAACTTATTAGCCTCTATGAGGGTGAGCAGAGCTGGTAAGTTTAAGTGAGAGAAGACCAAGATCATAATCTGCCTAGTCTTTCGACAAAACTTAAATATATCACTATAAACTACATAAATTGTTTCTTGGTACTTTTAAATTCTGGGAGACCTTAAGTAATAAAAAGAAAATATAAAAACTAGCCACAGGCTGTAGTTTTATGCTAGCATATGATCCAACCAGAGAAAGGTTCTTCTCCCCAACAATCAGAAACGTGTATGAGTTATGAGTACTACAAACACTATCAATGTAGATAAACAACAGTCTACTGGCTGGATATATCCAACTTGGTCAAATGTTTTTTCTCCAACTGAACCCTGCAGTAGAGACCTGAGATAGCCCAAATGTCTTGCCATCCTTCTAAAATAACAGGTTTCATATACAATCATATTGATGATGGATTTAACCACCTCAGCCCTTGAAGTATTTACCCCCTTCCCGACCGGGCCATTTTTTTGCGATACAGCACTGCACCGATTTAACTGACAATTGCGCGGTCGTGCGACGCTGTACCCAAACAAAATGGATGTCCTTTTTTTCCCCACAAATCAAGCTTTATTTTGGTGGTATTTGATCACCTCTACGGTTTTTATTTTTTGCGCTATAAACAAAAAAATGCAACAATATTGAAAAAAACACAATATTTTTTACTTTTTGCTATAATAAATATCCCCAATTAAAACAAAACAAAAAAAAAAAAATAAAACAAATTTTTCCTCAGTTTAGTCCGATATGTATTCTTCTACATATTTTTGTTAAAAAAAAAATCACAATATTGCCGCGTACACACGAGCGGGCTTTACGGCAGACTTGGTCCGGCGGACTGGATTCCGTCGGATAATTCGATTGTGTGTGGGCTCCAGCAGACTTTTTTTTCCCAAAAGTTTGACGGACCTAGAAATGAAACATGTTTCAAATCTTTTCGACGGACTTGAGTCCGGTTGAAAAGTCCGCTCGTCTGTATGCTAGTCCGACGGACAAAAACCGATGCTAGGGCAGCTATTGGCTACTGGCTATGAACTTCCTTCTTTTAGTCCAGTCGTACGTCATCACGTACGAATCCGTCGGACTTTGGTTGATCGTGTGTAGGCAAGTCCGTTCATTCGGAAAGTCCGTCGGAAAGTCCGTTGAAAAGTCGGCCAGACCTAGTCCGTCGAAAAGTCCGCCCGTGTGTATGCGGCATTAGCGTATATTGATTGGTTTGCGCAAAAGTTATAGCGTCTACAAAATAGGGGATAGATTTATGGCATTTTTATTTTTTTATTTTTTTTCTAGTAATGGCGGTGATCTGCGATTTTTATTTGGACTGCGACATTGCGCCCGCAGATCGGACACTTTTGACACTTTTTTGGGACATTTATACAGCGATCAGAGCTAAAAATAGCCACTGATTACTGTATAAATGTCACTGGCCAGGAAGGGGTTAACACTAGGGGGCATTGAAGGGGTTAAATGTGTTCCCTCAGTGTGTTCTAACTGTGGGAGGGATGGGACTGCCAAGGGGAGGAGACTGATCAGTGTTCCTATATACTAGGAACACACAATCTGTCTCCTCTCCCCTGTCAGAACGTGGATTTGTGTGTCAGGAGCGATTACGCGTGCCCAGCGGACATCACGGCCACCGGGCATGCGCATTTGCTCCTTAGTACCGTGGCGGCGCACGCATGCCCCCTATACCCTTAAAGCAGCCTCCATACAGCTACGGCGATTCGCGCGAGGGAGCCATTCTGCCAACGGCAAAATCGGCAATCAGTTAATGGAGTTTGCTAAAACTGTAGAGTGCTAAATCTGGCGTAGCGTGCATGTTAGTTAATCAGCTTCTAACTTCAGCTTGTTCAATTAAGCGTTGTCAAAAGAACCTGGAAGTGGATTAGTTATTATGCAGAGCTGCACCAGATTTTGCACTCTCCAATTTTCTTAAATCAACCCCAATGTCTACTAAATAGATTTACGGTCTACTTACTCAGAAAGTGGCATCACCACGATACGCATAGAGCAGTGGTTCTCAACCTGGGGGTCGGGACCCCCTCAGGGGTCGAATGACGATTTGCCAGGGATCACCAAATCCTGGGCTGTTCCTGAAGCCAGCACCACTCTACCAACCTTTTTGTGGCCGCCCAGCAGGCCTGTCCCTGGAGCTTGTGGAAGGCCAGCTGGGCTGTTCCTGGAGCCTGTGGAAGGCCAGCTGGGCTGTTCCTGGAGCCTGCGGCCGCCCACTCGGCCTCTTTCCAGCCACTCATTCAGTTCACGGCATGGGTAGGGAGCAGAGACTAGAGGTCAGCTGACTGGTGAGGAATGTGAAATGGGAGGGGCTGAAAGAGACCCTATCTCCTGATTTTGGCATAGGTGTCACTGCTGAGAGACACAGTGAAGCTGGAGACACAGTTAGTAACACTACCTGTGATTAGAGTTGCCATTAAAAATCCCCACTACAGTTCTCAGATCAGCAGATGACCTTGATCAAGAGCACCTAAGTTGGCTGATCAGAACTCCCCCAAGCACTGCTACTCTTCCCATCCCCCCCCCCCCCCCCCCCGAGGCGTAAGAGAAGGGATGAAAATAGAGAATAGAACGGCTAGAGAGAGGGATGGGAAAAAAAACAATTAGGATAGAGAGAGATAAAAGGGAAAGAAAGGAGAATAAAGAGAGAGTGGTACATCCTAAAATGTACCATAAGGGGTTTTAATACTGTATAAGTGGAAGGGACTCAGGGAGCGCTAAATGTCTGTGGGTTAGGGGCACAAATGACTTGTCTTGCCTTGGGTGCTGACAATCCACACTATGAAAATAATTTTACCGTTAGGCGTCCCCACAGCTTGGGAAATTTTATGAAAGGGTCACGGCACTAGAAGGCTGAGAACCACTGGCATAGAGCCAAACATGATGGAATACTCACAGTCATTGATCATGTATCACTCTCCCTCTTACTCCTTTGGGTCAGTACTTACTATTCTTGTTTAGGAGCTGACTTATTTCACTCTTTGAAAACTTTCTTATTTGGTAGCCTTGATAGATATTACTTATACTGCTGTCACATGTACATTTGATGAGGGAAACTTCTGATCACTAAGATTGTGGTAGATACACTGAGACTCAGGTATTTATGTATGCATTAGTGAAAAATTTTCAACATTACATCTGAGGAGTTTTATATTGTATAACAGTATACTTAATGTAAGAACACTCCTTTATGATGCATTTGAAGGTGAGCTAAATGTTTCCATAGTTTAAGGTTGATATACACTATATTGTCAAAAGTATTGGGACACCTGCTTTTATACGCACATGAACTTTAATGGCACCCCAGTCTTAGTCCATAGGGTTCAATATAGAGTTGGCCCACCCTTTAGGAGTGTGTTTATGGAATTGTTTGACCATTCTTCCAGAAGCGCATTTGTGAGGTCAGGCACTGACTCGCTCATTCATGTCTCTATGGACCTTGTGCACTGGTCCAAATCATGTGGTGGAAGGGGAGATTATAGTGTGGGGTTGTTTTTCAAGGATTGAGCTTGGCCCCTTCATTCCAGTGAAGGGAACTCTTAAGGCGTCAGCATACCAAGACATTTTGGACAATTTCATGCTCAACAAATTTGTGGGAACAATTCAGGGGATGGCCCCTTCCTGTTCCAACATGTCTGTGCACCAGTGCACAAGCAAGGTCCATAAAGACATGGATGAGTGAGTTTGGGGTGGAGGAACTTGACTGACCTCAACCCGACAGAACATCTTTGGGACTAATTAGAGCCGAGACTGCGAGCCAGGCCTTCTCCTCCAACATCAGTGCCTGACCTTACAAATGCGCTTCTGGAAGAATGGTCAAACATTCCCATAGACACACTCCTAAACCTTGTGGACAGCCTTCCCAGAAGAGTTGAAGCTGTTATAGCTGTGTGTATGTAAAGGCAGATGTCCCAATACTTTTGACAATATAGTGTATATTGATATTTGAGATATTTGTGTAAAAATTTTACTTAATGCAGTTGATTCACTAATGACAAATGAAGTTGTTTACTTTGCAGGGGTATTTTCTCTTAGCTTAGTAAATGAGAGGAAGCTCAATTGACTTCCATCTGTCAATCATGTGCAAGTGAAAATGCAGTTTTTCAATTTTTTTGTGATTGGGTATTCTTTGCAAAATGCATTTCCACCACATTCACTAAGCTAATAGAATATTCCCTCTGAAAATGAACATACTATTTGCCTTTAGTATATCATCCCAAATGTCTGTGACTTTTCAAAGTTTCCCAAATATTCTGGGAATAACACAACACTGAAATATATATTTTAAACAGTCTTGAAAAAAATAAACATTAGATTCAGTAATAAGACTCTAGTCAAACTTTCCCTCATCATACCCGACTCGCACAGCAGTTCACACTGCCATATGCAAACTGCCGGGAGTGTCAATACATTGTTAATGAAACCCCCATTTCAGCTTGCATATCGCACTGCAAACTGACAGTTCGGATATGAATACAATCGCATGGATGTGAACACCCATACGATCTGATTCTGGTGCGGACCAAAAAAAGGGTCCTGTGCGAGATTGGTCCGAATACATTGCGATATCAGCCATAGTATCTGTATGGCTGAAATCGCATCGCACGGACATCGCATGTGATTTGCACTGTAGTGCGGTGCGAATCACATGCGATCTCGCAGAGCGCAGTAGTGTGAACCGGCACTTAGGGTAGCTATAAATCTCTTCGTTTCAATCACAAATTGACAGCCAAATGCAACACATGGTCGGTGATCGGGGTTGTTATGAATGAAGTGGAGGACACATGTTAAAGTAACATTTTGTCAGCCTTATTCACAGAAAGATCAGTGGATTGGCCCCATCACTTAGAGATTTTTTTAGCAACTCAATATATTTGTGTGTAATAACCTGTACACAAATATACTGAGTTTAGGGGTCGGAATTGAGACATTTATTGCAGCTAGATTGTAACCAACTGATACTTGTCTCTCTAGCGGACTTCCTTAGCTCCATGAGATTACATGAAGAACAGCAGGCAGACAGTGCGCAATCATTAAAAACATGCCAGACAAACAAGCCAGTAACTCAAGTTGTCTCTCATTCTGCTCATCTGCTGTCTCCACCTGCCGTCCTCGAGCACCTCTCTTATGGCTTGTCTTCTGGGTGGTGGAGCTTGAAAATTAAATCACTATCTCTTATTTTTTTTTATCTTAAATTGGTCCAGTGCCACTAAATATTTCATTAAGGTAAAGATGCTGCCCTACTGTGCACAAAAAGCTGTTTTCACTGGTGCCCATAAATATTTAATGCTTTTCTCTTGGCTAAATGCCACTTTAATGTTCTGTATTTTGATTTACAAGAGGAGCATAAATTCACATTTTACTGTCTGCTAAACGCCAGCTCCCTTATATTTTTGAATTATAGTTAGTCAATAATATTGAGCCAGACACAGTGAACAGCACCCAAATTTTAGCAAGTAATATCTCCGACCCAAAGAAACGGTCCTACAAAGGCGAATGCGGTAAAACTACTCAATTTTTCTTTTTATAATAGTGCAAATAGTAATGATGATGTACAACACACAGTAACTCAGAACAGTTTGCAATGAATTCTGACTGGTTCCTGGGGTCTTCTTTGCATGTCCTTTGTATCCCAGTATGAGCTCCTAAGTGGGAGATGTCTTGGATGCACATCATCAAATAGCATACTGTATGTACAGAGTTTCAGAAGGGGCCAACGGCTCTAAGTTATGTTTATTACCTTAGGAGTCCTATGGATATTAAGCTCAACTCCAGGCAGATATACAAAATAAAGCAAGAGTGTATTCCATTAAAAATAACTACAGCAAAACTCTAGTTCCCTGTCTACCTTCCTCAAGCCCCCCACTGAACTTTTTTTGTTCAATACTTTTTTTTAAGGGAAATAAACCATATATGAAATGAAGGCATAAAATATAGTGATCTCAGGTCAAAAAATGCAATTTCTACATTGGGAATCATTACATATAACAAGATCATGTAGCAAGATGATGTAGTCCAAAGGACATCCTTTTGTTATCATTTTAACCATATGTACAGAAGTATTCCATCACACAGCATAAAGAGATACCATAAGGTTCTTGGTCCCAGATTGGGATCACAGCAGAACAATAAAACTCATATATATATAAAAAAGAAATAGGAAAGAGAAAGAAGAAGAAAAAGAAGGAAGCAAAAGTAAGCACAAGGTGAGTGGTGAAGCCTAGAGGTGTCCTAACTTCTTTTTAATTGAACCACCAGCCAATCACAGTGGTCAAATGATCAGGAACTGTGCCTCCACCTCGCATCTTTCAGAACCTGCTTAACCAACCAGTGAGAGTCAGTGCCAAAGCATTAAAAAAACCCTACACTTACTTTTTGTTCTGCAGTCTTAAGCCCAGTCTGGCAAAATCAAATCCTTTAGTCTTCTTCTTTGGTGGTGATGGTTGGTGGAACCAGAAGTACGGTTAGCTCAGGCCTGTGTGATGACACGCCATCAGTTGGCACACCATGACACTCTTTGCCTACAGAAAGTAGGGTTGGAAGACACTCGCCATCATTTAACCTAGAAAATGAGTGGCACTGAATGGCTGGGTGGGTGAATTTTTCAGCAGAAACTGGTTTTTTTATTTTAAAAGGTGTTGGCTAATTTGAAAACAAAATTGGAGTCCCACGTTACATATATTTTTACTTATAACTAGTATAAGTGCCTGAAATTGTTTTGACATCAGCCACCTGTCATCCCCTGCAGAACATTAATTGGGTTTGGAGAAGGAGGGGGGATGGCTAGCAGTTAACCAGGCTCTGCTGCATACATATGTTCCCAGAAAGAACAACTGACAGAAGACAAGAGCAGAGTTTATGACTTATAAGTGTGTCATTGCTCCTTTATTGTCCAATCAACAGGCTTTAGGGGGATCTGTATTTCTTAAGAGAAAGTGTTGTCAACTTCTTAGCTGTGCTGTCTGGCACACATATACAGATCACAAAGATCCCTATAGTGGCTAGACAGAATTTGGCAGACATGACAGTTCACATATGTGTATTTCACCTGCTTGTTGAGCTCTTTGCCCAGAGTTGGGTTTTAATAATATAATACAAAGATTAGAGGTATGCAGTCACCAATAGCTACGAGTCATTTTTCATGTCACGTAGTGAAGTCATCCTAATGATACTGATCCACTAAAAGCTTATGATTGATTTCTTATGGGCTCATCTACATTACTGGGTTTGACATTATTAAATAAAACCTTAAGGGTCCTATGAACAAAAACGATACCTCTATTAATCATCATGACTGTCCTGTTCACTGGTGTGTTCAATAACTAGAATATAAATATTGCACGATAAACTACATTAGGCAGACAGCATTTGGTAAGCATTCTATGAAGAAGAGAAAAAGGAGAACTTGTCAGGACTGAAATATTGGAGCTACCACTGCAAATCTGTGTTTAAATATACAAGCTGCAGGGTTGTCATTCTTTATCCTATTGACAGCGCTATAAAAGTACCTTAAATAATAAATAATAATAATCCTTGCTTCACTACCTGAGTCACCTATTAGGAAAAGGCATGCAGCTAGTAAAGTCTAACCACGGTTTTTGTATATCTGTTTTAGGCCAGTGACTCACTAGGTACTGACTGACTGACCTGTAGATAGAAACCACTCTACAATGCCCTATCACATCACAACAGTGACCATTATGTTTCTTTGTGCCCCCCTACCAGCCAAAAGTCCATCAGACAGGTTAAAAAATTTTTTTGACTTCTGGTGTTCCCCTTCTAATAAGCCAATAGCACCCTCTTTCCTATACCATGACATTTGTGGAGCAAGCTAGATGATACCTGCACAATCAACCCACCCAGCAAAGTTCTATGGACAGTTTAACACTTGGCTGCAAGAAAAAAAAATGTATGGTCTTTTTAAATACCCCATGTTTCACCCCCTTCATTACCAGGCTATTTTCAGTTTTCATTACTGTGACACTTTGACTGAAAAGCACTTGGTCATGCAAGACTGTATGAGGTGAATTACAGAACTGATCCTCTATGTGGCTTTCGCTGCAGCAGGTGAAAGCGGCTTCTCCTCCTCTCCCTCCTGCTGGCTTTCAGGTGCTGCAGAGAGAGCCACACAGAGGATCGGTTCTGTAATCCCTCCTCCACTGCCCCGATCACCCTCCCTGTGCACCATCCTCTTCTCCCTCCCCCTCCTCCCCCGCTGTACCGCTGGCTCGCCTCCTCTCCTATCCTCTCCTGCAGGCTGCTGCAGGCACATAGGTGGATCCTTCACGATGGAGAGCAGGGAAAGGGGCTTTTAAATATGTTATATTTAATTGCCCCTTTCTTTACTGAATAAACACAGTGTCTGATCAGGAAATATCAGGGGTTTGTCTAGACCCCTGAGATTTTATCAAAGCCCCCCCCCCCCCCCCAGAGAGCTGTGAAAAAAAAAAAACATAATTTATAGTGGTTGTTCCTGTGTGTTGTGTGGAAGGGGGTGTGTCTATTCCCTCCAATCAGCTCTCAGAGCTCTCCTCACTCAGCTCTGCAGAGTGTAGCTTCAGCTTTCCGTCCCCTTTTTTTCTGAACTCTCAGACAAGCTGATAAATTCAGCACTTTGAACAAATGTAGAAAGCTGCAGATAGACAGGTACAACTTATGTAGGAGGATTTGTTTCATCTCTGTGTATCACCTGAGGCCAGTCACTTCACTGTGTTTATGTAACATCATTAACGAGGGTTCTCCCATATGGTGTGAATGAACTCTTTATTTGTTCTTCTGGATCTGCCTGTTACTGTATAAAGAAACAGCAGCTGACAGGTCCTAATTTGTCAGGCGTGCAGGTGTGGGTGAGTGGCCCCGACCGAATTTGCGCTGTCTGTGTTCAAGGCCATACACCTGCATCCGCACACCTGTCAAATTTGGATCTGCGGCTGTGTATGTAGAGCCGCTACATCCCCATAGTGTAGCATAGCCTGCCTACACACAGCTCCAGCCACATAAAAGAAAAAGCAAAAAAACTGATTCACACTGTAAAGGCCACAGCATCTATGTGAATGAACCCCAAGAGCTTATTCACTCACAGAGCTTTATTAATGCAATACAGTTTTATCTTTTAGATTTAGCAGAGACTTTGTAAGTTATGTTGTGTTTTTGTCTGCTAAAAATGATTTTAGTGTATTTTTTAGCAAAAATATAATTTTGATATTTTTAGGGGGGGCAGGGGGGCCTGTCAGGTAGGTGACCCTTGTCCTTTGCCTTGCTGACCCCTGTCCTTGGCTCTGCTGACCCCTGTCCTCCACCCAGGTGACCTTAGTACACTGCCCTGCGAACCTCTGTATACTGGCCCCTGTTCTGTGCCCTGCTAATGCCTGTCCTATGCCATGCTAACCCGTGCTGACCCCTGTCCTCTGCCCTTCTCACCCCTATCCTCTGCTCCAATATACTGCCCTGCCAATTCCTGTACCCCTGCCTACCTCCCATCCTTTGTCCTCCTGACCCCTTGTACACTTCCCTGCTGACCCTCATACACTGTCCTGTTGACCCTTTTTACAGTACCCTGCTGACCCTCGTACACTGTCTGGCTGACTTTTTTTACAGTACCCTGCAGACCCCATGTACACTGCCCTGCTGACCCTTGCCCTCTGCCTTGCTGACATCCTGACATATTGCCCCGATGCCCCTATACAGTGCCCTGCTGCCCCTATACAGTGCCCTTCTGCCCCTTGTACACTGCACTACAAACTGCTAACCTTATCCTCTGCCCTGCTGACCTTTTTTACTGCACTTCCACATCAGACCCTGGTTATTATACAGCTCAGATTAGAGATAGTATGGGGCTTACATATACAGGAGAGGGGTGAATAACAGTAGGGGGTGGGTTTTTATACTGTTGGTACTGTACTATATTGCACTGGTGCTAGTTGGTGCTCAGGAAGCTTTTCATCTGCCGCATGTGAGAGCAAACAATGTTTCCTGATCACCAGCCAGTAAATGAGATATGGTTTACATTCTGTGATACCTTGAAGGTAGGAGAATCAGCAAACCCCAAACCCCAAACCCCTTATGTTCCACGAGGCAGCATGAGGATGTCCCTAGGCAAGCAGGTGGCATTGCTGGTGACCACTAGGGGACCTGCTTATAGGTATACAACGCTGTCCTGATCAGCCCTTCTTGGTAACCTATAGAACTCTTATATAATGGAGATGAGGAAAAGGGTGGTGCTCTGTAGTGCTAGCTTGCTTCCTGTCTTACAGTGATAAAACTGATCCTCCATACTACTGTACAGGGAGAGAGAGTTGTCATCCAAAGACATGAAGTGTACTACTGGCAGGACCACCTAGTGAAAATAAAAGGGCCTGAAAACAAAAAACGAAGGCAGCCACATCTATGGCTTGGTAAGCTGAAATACATTACATTTTTGTTGTCGGGTATAGATAAAATAGTATTACAAAAATCTTGGGGTTTTTTTTACATTAAAATAACAAACATTTTATACTTACCTGCTCGGTGTAGTGGTTTTGCACAGAGGAGCCCAGATCCTCCTCTTCTCAGGTCCCTCCCTCAACGCTCCTGGCTCCTCCCTCCTGCCCCTTGCCCCACAACAAGCAGCTTGTTCTGGGGGCATCCAAGCAGGCGCTCTCCCGAGCTGCGGCCCTGTGTGTCTATTCACACACGGAACCACAGCTTGGCCCCACCCCTTCCATATCCTGATTGGCTCACTGACTGTAAATGACAGCAGCGGGAGCCATTGGCCAAAAGCCAATCAATAGTGTGAGTCCCTGGAGAGCGATGGTTCTTGTGGATCACGATGGAGCTCAGGTAAGTATTAGGGGGGCTGAGGGTGCTGCTGCACACAGAAGGTTTTTGTGCCTTTACAACCACTTCAAGGACATTGTGTCAGTTCAGCATTTTTGCAGAGTCATCAACTGATGTCTGATACTTTGTAGATGTTGGAAATTCATTGGAATACTCCTTGAGGTTTCTCAAAATTCCTGAAACAGCAGGTACAGTAAAAAGTAAAAATAAACATACGTTAATATTTAATAGCACAGCAGTCTAGTCTGCATGTCTGCATAGTGTGGTCTGGCAATGGATGTTAAGGACAGAGGTCGCCGTCTGCCCTGTCCAGTCATAATCTGGGTTCTCTGTTTATCGAAAGAATTGTGTAATTTCTTGAAACTAGGTTTTTTCTAAATATTCAAAAGGGAAAAAAAGGAAAATGTACACTACCGTTCAAAAGTTTGGGGTCACCCAAACAATTTTGTGTTTTCCATGAAAAGTCACACTTATTCACCACCATACGTTGTGAAATGAATAGAAAATAGAGTCAAGACATTGACAAGGTTAGAAATAATGATTTGTATTTGAAATAACATTGTTTTTACATCAAACTTTGCTTTCATCAAAGAATCCTCCTTTTGCAGCAATTACAGCATTGCACACCTTTGGCATCCGTCCACAACACTTTTTTCCAGTCTTCCTCTGTCCAATGTCTGTGTTCTTTTGCCCATCTTAATCTTTTTCTTTTATTGGCCAGTCTCAGATATGGCTTTTTCTTTGCCACTCTGCCCTGAAGCCCAAAATCCCGCAGCTGCCTCTTCACTGTAGATGTTGACACTGGTGTTTTGCGGGTACTATTTAATGAAGATGCCAGTTGGGGACCTGTGAGGCGTCTGTTTCTCAAACTAGAGACTCTAATGTGCTTATCTTCTTGCTTAGTTGTGCAACGCGGCCTCCCACTTCTTTTTCTACTCTGGTTAGAGCCTGTTTGTGCTGTCCTCTGAAGGGAGTAGTACACACCGTTGTAGGAAATCTTCAATTTCTTTGCAATTTCTCGCATGGAATAGCCTTCATTTCTAAGAACAAGAATAGACTGTCGAGTTTCAGATGAAAGTTCTCTTTTTCTGGCCATTTTGAGCGTTTAATTGACCCCACAAATGTGATGCTCCAGAAACTCAATCTGCTCACAGGAAGGTCAGTTTTGTAGCTTCTGGAAGGAGCTAGACTGTTTTTAGATGTGTGAACATGATTGCACAAGGGTTTGCTAATCATCAATTAGCCTTCTGAGCCAATGAGCAAACACATTGTACCATTAGAACACTGGAGTGATGGTTGCTGGAAATGGGCCTCTATACACCTATGTAGATATTGCACCAAAAACTAGACATTTGCAGTTAGAATAGTCATTTACCACATTAGCAATGTATAGAGTATATTTGTTTAAAGTTAGGACTAGTTTAAAGTTAGCTTCATTTAAAAGTACAGTGCTTTTCCTTCAAAAATAAGGACATTTCAATGTGACCCCAAACTTTTGAACGGTAGTGTATATCTCCAGAATTTTATAGATATTAAGCATAATATTGGCATCAAGTCTGAGATGTGATCAGCGAGCCACTAACTAAATGCAACAGATCCTTAATGTGCCATATCCAGTAAGCAATGCTGTGTGTACCAAGCCAAGAGAGGTACTGCAGTTATTTTATCAGAATATGTTTTAATGTTCACATTAACCCCATCATAACTGGATTAAAGCACTGCTTCCCAAGCAGGCAGGTTTTGTAGCAAGCTGGTTAAACAATACCTGTTGTTAAAGAAACAGGGGAGATTGAAACTACAAACCTAAATTTGGACTTGCTAATATGCTGACTGGTATGCAGAACGTTGACCTGAAGTATGGAGACAAGTTGGAGAAAAAGCCTTTATTGGCATACTTGTTCCAGGTCCGTGATGTGAAATATTAAGGCTTACTTCACATTTTACAAAGTGTTTTTTGCGGTAACCCATCAGAACCCATCTTTTACTGCTCATAACTGCAATGCTCATAAATACACATACTATGTGTGCTGCGGTGCTATTCATTTAGAATGGCACTCCAATGCACACACGCAGTAACGGCCAGTAAACCTGCAGTACAGCACACCAAAACATATGCCTTGAGCACCACAACATACTGTGCTACTGCTGAAAATGGTGCAGACATAGACTTTCATGTGGTATGGAGTACTGCCAGATACTGAAAAATAATTGGTTGCCTTAACACAGTAAACATGTGTGTTACAACTCATGCATAAAGGCTGCACATTAGTGAAGGGTCCCTAAAGCTAGAGGGGTCAACATCACAGCTGGACAGCTAGCTTTTTCAGAATGAGAGAATTGGCTTTCAATGTTGGCATTTCAGTGTATTGTAACCTCCCTGGCGATATGATTATGTCAGATTTTTGATGCTCAAAGCAGTACAATGTTTTGCATGGAAATTTGGCATTTTATATTGTAGGCCTGTAATTCTTAGGAATAACACACTTAAATCTGTCCAAACAAGAGTCTAGTAGACATCCCGGGTATGATGAAGTTTGAAACATGAAATCATAAATTATAATATAATAAATAACTATAAATAATTATAACAAATAATAATATGATAATAATAAAAAGTATTCAATAATGTAATCAAATCAAAAACACTGAAATTTGCTCAGTTGCAGAATTGTCGCTGTCATTACTTTCAGTGTTTGATGACGGATTTCCCCACAAATCACTATCGCTCAATTCTGCAAGTGATTCTAATTTATTATCGCTGTTTTTTAGCTGGTCTAAAACCGCTTTTGATACAAAGGGACACTTTTTGGTTGCTATGGACAATCTCCAGTTTCCAGGCAGAAAGAACAATAATAATAATACAAAAGGTATGTGAAATAATGTGATACAGTAATGTAATCCATAAGATTACAGTGTACTGTATGTGTAATGTGTTTTTAACTTTTTGAATTTGGCGCTGTGCTCCGTCCCTGTGCGTTGCAACGCTCGCAGGGAACATAGCTCGGCACTATGATAGATCCGGCGGTGGACACAGCTCGCACACACAGCGTGGAGACATCACAGGATCCTGGGGTCAAGGTAAGTAACTTGGATCCTGCAATGCGATCCCGAGTGTGGCTCGGGGTTACCGCTTTTGGTACTAAAAATTCACCCCGAGCCACACTTGGGAATACCGCCAAGTAAGTTAAAGTGGAACTATACTCTCCTTCTCTCCAGTGCTGCTCTCCTTGCTGGCCTCTGTCATCTTCAGCTGGTCTACTTCTGGATAACGATTTCTGGCCATATTTATTGGCTGGGTCAAGATGGTGTCACTCCTGCACATACACAGGAGTTCATTTGTCTTGACATTGCCAAAACTGTATACTGAGCTGCGTGGACAGGCAGGTAAGACATGTTAAAGTAGTATGTCTCTTCTACAATGGTTTTACATTTTTTAAGTGCCTCTTGTGGAGTCATATGAATCAACAGGAAACATGAACTTTGCAATTTGGTGCGCTCTTGCTCTGATTCAGCAGGGAGCATGTTGGACCTCTACAGACATAGAGACCACTACTTCCACACAGGGAGAAAGGGTTCTTCTTTATAGAATGTTGGCAGGGGAAAGGTTCTTCTACCAAGGGTGTGTCTGCTGTCTACAGAAAATGAACGGAAAGACTTTGCACACCTTTAATTTTGACGCACCTAGAATATATTTTGAACTGATTTATAGTAAACATTCATTTGGGCTTTAGCCACAGTTCTGCAGAAGCCAGCACTCCAGTATTTTTCTTCTCCACCCTGCAATATGGGCAGGCTCTTTTATGCCAACATTTACAGTGCGGGGCCAGTCACCACCACTGGACTTGCCTTGACATCAGCAAGAGTAGAGGCAACAAAACTGGCCAGAGACCAGCTAGATGAGAGGCTTTGGGGGACCAGATGTCACTACCAGAACCAGGAGGGGAAGAAAACTGCAGGACCATGCTGTCAATGAAGTAGTTCTTTGTATTAGATCCTCCCTTCCCCAGACTACTCGAGCATTATATTCTCAGCAAAAATCTAGTAAAATGAAACAGATTTTTATTATTTTTTCTCCTGCTTTGAGTGTCAAAGGGGACCCCTATGACTAAGGAGGAGGAGTCAGGCTGAAGCCGCTTTCATTCTTCTCTACACCTGGGATGTTTCTTTTGGAGTGTGGAGTTTCATCCTCTTTCCTTAAAGTGTTACTAAACCCACAACAAGCAAATCACTCTGTATATGCAGTAAAGCATGATTGGTATACTCACTGTGGAACATAAGGTTAATCCTTGTGTAAAAAGGCTGTTTGAGCCTATCTTCTCTGTTCCTCCCTCTCTTTTACACTCCCTAAACCATCTCCTGATAGAACAGAGCCCTGGAGGCAAGCTGCACATACTCAGGTTGGAGTGTACTGCTAAGAGTTTTTTTTTTTCTAGGGGAGGTGCCAATCAGCACTGTCCAGACAGAGGGCCAGGGGTCCTGCAGCCTCATAGGACAATCAGTGGAGAATGAAAACTCCTCCTACAAGCTTTGACCAGTGCTCAGCTGGACACTCATTGACTGCTGATATTTAGGTATTTACTAAAACTATTGCATTTCCATGTTCTGTGTACTGTGGGAGACCAGATATAGTGAATGCAGGCTCCTGGGTTTAGTAACACTTTAAGTGTGTATACTGAACCAGGACAGGCTGTTCCAGTGCTGGCACCCAGCATCAATGTGAGTTACCGGAGTATCACAGGATGACAGCTTGGCGTGGCGCTCACAATTCATTTGGTTCATGTGCACAAGAATCTTGGAAATGGTGTGTTCTCAAATTATTCATCAATGCAAATAGAATTATCAGCAAAATATGTTTTTATTATGAGAAAACTGTGATTTTACAATACAAGATTAATTAGTTCAGAATTTTAGATTTGGCTGTATTATCTAACAGTTGATTGGGGTACCTATTTAGTATCGGGTTTGCAAAATTTCATATAAGGATGTTGTTACACGGAGATGTACCCTATATTACCAAAAGTATTGGGACGCCTGCCTTGAAACGTACATGAACTTTAATGGCATTCCAGTCTTAAGCCTCGTACACTCGCTTGAATTTTCGAACGACCGAACGTCCGTTTTTCGTGGCATGCTAGTCTCATGTCGACAGTGAAGAGGTTACTCACAATACGAAACTTTTCGTATGACAGAATACAATGTCAGAAGTGACGTAATGTGCTGAATAGTTTTGTATGTATTCTTTTGTTTCTGAGCATGCATAGTCTTACGATTTTTTTCGTACGAAAACCGTACTAATGAAACGAAAATTAGACGTTGAGTTCACACTTTTTTAAGTCTGCACATCCATCTTTTGTCCGACGAAAAACGGAAATTGGTTGTCGAAAGCACTGTACTAACGATCTGAAAATTGACAGACAGCTCGTCGTACAAATTTTTCTTATCGTGTGTACGGGCCTTTACAGCTTCAACTCAACGGGGAAGGTTGTCCACAAGGTTTAGGAGTGTGTCTATGGGAATGTTTGACCATTCTTTCAGAAGCGCATTTGTGAGGTCAGGCGCTGATGTTGGACGAGAAGGCCTGGATCACAGTCTCCGCACTAATTTATCCCAAAGGTGTTCTATCCGGTTGAGGTCAGGACTCTGTGCCGGCCAGTCAAGTTCCTCCACCCCAAACTCGCTCATCTATGTTTTTATGGACCTTGCTTTGTACACTGGCCCAAATCATTTGGTGGAGGGGAGATTATGGTGTGCGGTTGTTTTTCAGGGGTTGGGCTTGGCCGCTTAGTTCCAGCGAAGGGAACTCTTAAGGCGTCACTATACCAAGACATTTTGGACAATTTCACGCTCCCGACTTTCTAGGAACATTTTGGGGATGGCCCCCATTCTGCATTATATCCTGCATATACTAGGGGTAGGGGTGGACAGATTTTTTTAGGGCCAGCTTGGAGTCACTCTTTAAAGTTCATGTAAAACATCTTTCACAAGTACACTTGTTTTTCAAAACACAAGAAGCTAAATTCGATTTCTATGTTAGATTTAGCTGTGATTTTGCTAGAATTGCCTGCTGTTTTCGTGTATTGCTGCGTCCGAGATTCCTCAAATGATTCAGCACACTCATATGAAATAAATGTGTTTTGCTGATAATAACAAGCAGTGATGGAGACACCTACTACACCTAAATAAGTGACAAAGAGACAGTGAGTAGGGTGTGATGGCTTTATTGATTGTTGTCTAGCAGTTTCAGCCCCCTTGTCGTTGCATCTGTTATTCACCAGTAAATAGTCCAAATTATGAATCAGAACATAATATTTGCTGCTGAAAAGGTTTCTCAGCCAGCCTCTATGTGACCGTTCCATTATCCTCGCATTCAATGTCAGTTAATAACTGAAGCAAAAATGCGCATTAGTCATGGCAGGACTCCCTCACACTGAATACATTATATTCTCCAAGGAAAGCTGGAAAGCCGTATTCGAATTTTAAATGACATGTAAGAAAGGTAATCAAGCATACACCTAACTGACCTGCATTTTAATAATTTACTTCCTTCAGTGTACTGTATTTGTAGGGTGTCACGAACTAGTACTATTTAAAAGAGAGATGGATATTCAACTGGCAGCTGATTATCTGAATAAGGTTCATTAGCACACATCCATTTTGATAAAATTAAGAACAATGCACATAAAGCATAAAATAAAACATGGTTATTAAAAGGTAAGCAATCATTACCATCTTAAAGCAGACATTACCCCTTTTTAAACAGTTTACACAATCTTTCTTCTCCCCTCCTCCCGTTACATAATTGAACATTCAAATTTAGTTTTCCCTTAAAGTGGAGTTCCACCCACTTTTACAACTCTTCAGCATCCCTCACTAAACTGTGCACTGTAAACGAATTGGATATTTGTTTATTTTTTTTCTCAGCACTTACTGTATATCTGCTGTATTAATTTTTCACTTCCTCCTCCCTAGCCGTGGCCCATCGCATCATTTCCTGTTTGCAATGCCTTCTGGGAAGGGGCGGCAACTTCCTCTGACACTGCCGTTGCTATGGAAACCTGACCTGAAACCTATTACACTGCTTGTGCTGCTCTGAGCATGTGCGAGATCTGCAAGGATGAGATCCAGGAAGAAATACAGTCTGGCTTCAGATGCCCAGACTTAAGATGGCCACGGCCTGCTGTAAGTTTATAAAATAACAAACTATTGCTATAAACTAACAAAACAGACCTTAGTCTACAGACTAACTTTACTAGAATACATTAAGCTTGTGTATTATAGGGGTATTTTTATTTAAAATGTATAATTTCGGCCGGAACACCACTTTAGATATTATTTTAATCAGACCTGGTCCACACTTCAAGCTTCCTTGGTTAGGTGAGAATAACACCCCACCCATCTCAACAGAAGACCTCTGGGATACTAAAGTCAAGGAGGCTTCAAGGAATCTCCAGCACTCTGTGTATGCGCTGTATCATCAGGGGCTGCAGGAACCCAAAAGAGACAGCCAGGCCCCTGAAGACGTCAGAAGAGAAGGTGGTGGCAAGGGACCCAGTGTTCAAGCAGAAGTTACACCAGACAATGCTGGATTCGCTGGGCATCTATTTTTTTCTTTTAGGCCAACACAGCAGTTAGGGTAAGAGAAGAAGGGAAAAAAAAGTAAATTCCTTGTTTAATGCATTTTTTATTATTTTCTTGAAAAACAAGCTAAAACACAGAGTAAGCACCTATAATGTACACACTATAATAGATATAATTCAAATATACAGTAAATCTTGCATATCTCCCAACATTTTGAGATGAGATTGAGGGACACCTGCTATCAAACTGTATTTAGGCATAGAACACGCCCCCTGCCACACCCCCTTAAAGGAGAGCAACCCAAGAAAAAAGGTTCATTAAATCCACAAGGGCTTTTTTTTACCACCACTATTCCTTTATATTAGCTTTTAACATTTACAAATGCAGCAATTTAGAAATTAGATGAAAGGTTTAGCTCTGGGAAACACTTTTTAAAGATAAAAAGCGCATTTTATATACAACTATATAGATCAGACCAAAATGAGGGACAAATGCGGAGGAAAGAGGGACAGAGGGACATTGCTCCAAATCGGGGACAGTCCCTTGAAATCAGGGACAGTTGGGAGCTATGAATCATGTATGAGGCCAAACGCTGATGTGCTGTAAAATGTGTGTACCAATGGATTTTGGTGCCCGGATAAATACTGCTAGATCCTGATGCTTAATAGCATGTACACAGTCTACAGTGCTTTAGGAAAAATGCATTGCTCATACCTGACGATCATTAGGAATAGTTTACTGCTACCATAATATTTTTGTTAGGCTCTGTGTTCACTGAAACACTGCCTTTTACACATGATTTGCTCTTGATATAGTTGAATTATCAGTGTTGCCTGTGGTTGTTGAAAAGCTCTCACACAGCTGTTGTGTCAAAGGAGTGCCCGGTCGTTAAAAAAGACCTTGAAGGTGGGAATGGATTTGGTTGAAAGGTCGATTTTATGACATTGACATTGAGGTCTATTGAAGATCTCTGCTCATTGAAAATACAGATGCATTAAGCCAGCCATACATGGATCGGAATTCAGCCAGTTCAGCAGGGACCAGCTGAATTTTGATCCATGTATGGGCTCCCTGGTTGTATAGAAGTGTACCTGGTTGTATAGAAGGGTGTTTCCTGATTGATCAATGCCGCCAGCTATAGCTGGCAGCTCTGATCATTGTATTCTGACAATTGGGAAGTCTCCCCGACATCAGAACATGATAGCAAAGCTGAAGGATTCCACCATCCACATCAAATACATAAATGGGGCAATCTGATCTTTTTTTTTTTTTTTTTTCGTTCAACCCAAATGATGAATGTATGAGCTGCCATTGGCCTATCGGTTGAGCTGTCGGTTGACATACTCCTTTTACCATGAAAGTCTATGAGGATCTTCTAAAAGGCCAGAAAGAAGAACATTTTTCCAGCATGTCCTGGAAAAAAAGGTGCAGGGCTCAGGATCCTGTAGATGATTGATTCTCTGGACCAAGGGCTCAGAGGTAAGATATAAACCTTGTCTTCCTACAGCCTGCCCCTATTCCTATACTTATTCATCCTAGAGCTCTTCTTTAAAACACAATGTCAAGACCTTCTGCTTATTACAGAAAGATAATGTTCACTCCACAGACATTGTTAAATCATTTCTGCTACATTTTCTATTTATATTCTTCGTGCTTGGATAACCATAGTCAAAGTGTTTTTGATGAAGTCCAATCTTATTAAGGATTCCATTAGGCAACACACAGAATGACTCCTTTTTAGGAATGTAATGGAGTTGTGCGATATTTTGACTGGCTCATTACATCTAATTTCCTGTCTCAGATATAATCTTTAAATGTACATGCTTGGAACATCTCACTAATTCATTACTGAAAACTCATTTATTTCCTGATATTAGTCATAACAACATTATTGCACCGCTTACAGCTTGGTGGGGAACAGGCTGTGGTGTATTATTTCATGTTATTGTAACGCAACAGCCAGAGATGAATATCACGGAATGTTCTGTATCATTGTAGCACCTCTTTCACGGCATCTAATGAAAATTAATTTATCACAAAAGATTTTGATATTGGATGTTGCATTTTATAGAATTCGAAATTATATGTCTTCATTCATAGTTTGCGTGGATTGTACCAATTGTATAAAGAAGGCCAATGAAAACAGTTCTAAATATGATTGGCAAGATTCAAAGACATAGCTAAAACCTAAGAGCCCAGTGCAAAGTCTAAACAGGGACTCCCTTGTATCTCCTACGACAATTGTGGAGATGTAAAAGAAAAACAATGTTGCTTTGTCCTGTATATGATATATTGTTAAAAAATTTACAGTACAGTTGGGAGGAGAGAAGGGAAAGAGGAGACATTTGAAACCCTTAAATACATTAAGGCTTGGTTCATATGCAGCCCACAGCAGGAGTCCGGTGCGTGTTGGTTCACCGTTTCAGGTCCGATTTCAGCCTGAATTTTGGGCTGTATACGGACCTGAAACGGACCAAAAGACGCACACCGTTTTTGTGCAAAACGCACCAAAGACGCTGCGGACATATGTGAACCAGCTCCATAGAGAGACGGTCAAAATCTTCTGCTATTGCAAATCGGATGAGTGGATGCCGCATCCAATTTACAATGGTGTGAACCCAGCCTAAAGTATAACTAAAGGCAAAACTTTTTTATTTTTTTAAATTTTGTTTTTTTAGTTTTTAATATAGTGGAGATAGAATAGACTACCTCTCGGTTTTTATTGCTGTCTGTGCCCCCATTAGGTAGAGTCACTCGCTCTATTTCTCCTGTTTACCATTATCATTGAAAGCGAAAAAGGAAGAAAATCACAAATTTTGGGTTGTCCCAAGAAAAGTAATAGAGTGAAAATCTTTCAATTGGAACACTAATTCTGGTGACCTGGGGGTCCCCAAGCGAGTCTCTCACTTTGGAGGGATTTACTCTCATTTCCTGTTTTGGCTATAGGACAGAAAGTGAAGGGAAATCTCTCCAATGGGACATAGATAGCAAAAAATAAACTGACAGGGGTTAACCCTACCTCTATCCAAAATTAAAAAAAAAAGGTTTTGCCTATAGTTCCAATATAACCATTTGGCCTTCAGATGATTTACCCCCCCCTTCATGGCCAGGCCATTTTTTGCAATATGGCATGGTGTTATTTTAACTGACAATTGCGCGGTCATGCAACGCTGTACATAAATTAAATGTCTGTCTTTTTTTCCCCACAAATAGAGCTTTCTCTTGGTGGTATTTAATCACCACTTGCGCTATAAAGAAAAAATATAACCCGATAATTTTGAAAAGAAAAACAATATTTTTTACGTTCTGCTATAAAACATATCCAATAAAAAATTTAAAAAATCTAATTATTTCATAAATTTAGGCCAATATGTATTCTTCTACATATTTTTGGTAAAAAATAAAATTCAAAGAATGTATAGTGATTGGTTTGTGCAAAAGTTATGGTATATATACTGGAATTTGTATTTATTTTTTATTTTTTATACTGGTAATAGTGGCAATCAGCGACTTATAGCGGGACTGCAATATTGCGGCATTCTGACACTGACACTTATGACACTTTGTGGGAACCAGTGACACTAATACAGTGATCAGTGCTAAAAATGTGCGCTGTCACTGTACTAATGACACTGGCTGGGAAGGGGTTAAACATCTAGGGTGATCAAGGGGCTAAATGTGTGCTTAGCCAGTGCTTGTGTACACTATGGAGTTTATTTACTAAAGGCAAATAGAGGTGTTCATTTACTAAAGCTGGAGTGTGCAAACTTTAGTGCAGTTCTGCATAGAAACCAATCATCTTCCAGGTTTTATTATCAAAGCTTTGTTGAACAAGCTGAACTTAGAATCTTATTGGCTACCATGCACAGCTGCAAAAGTTTTAGGAAATCTCCCCCATTCTGTGCACTTTGAAAAGTGCAGTAGCACGCTGCAAGTGCAGTTGCTCCAGAGCTTAGTAAATGAGGTAAAGCTTCACTTTGCAAAGAATACCCAATCACATGCAGGGGAATTTTAAAAACAGTATTTTTGCTTGCACATGATTGGATGTTGGCTGTCAGCAGAGCTTCTGCTCATTTACTAAGCTCTGGAGCATGTGCTCTTGCTAAGTGCAACTGCACTTTGCAAAGTGCACAGTCTATTTGCCTTTAGTAAATCAACCCCTATGTGTGGTGTTTACACTAAGGAATTAACTGGAATTAATGGATTTTTCCCCTGCTTTGCGGGGGGGGGGGAGAAAGAAATCCAGTACTTCCCCTCTGACAGGACAGTTTGTTTACATAGGCAGAGCCCTGTCCTGTGTGTTTTTCGGATGATCGGCGGGTGCCGACGGTGATCTATTGGTTGGCACCCGCTGATCGACATATGTTATGTTTAATCACAGCACGGCCAGGTCGCTGGTGGCACGCGTGCAGACCCCCTACCCAGGAGTGCCGGATCACGTACTAGGTACCTGATCTGGTGCAGCAGGGCTATCTTGCCGCCGTATAAATCTAGGTTATACGTTCGGAAAGCGGTTAAGGGTGTGAACAATACAGTCCTGTATTTTTACTATGAGGTTAAGAACAAGAACATGAGGACATGACCTCAAACTAACAGGAGAAACGATAACGCAAAACTTATCTTAGAAAGTATTATTTTACCAAAAGAGTAGTTGATGCTTGAAATAGACCTCCAGTACAGGGAGTGAATCAGCCAATAGTAATGGGATTCAGACATGCTTGTGACAAAGATCTATGCTAAAAAAAAAGTTAAAAAAATTAAAAAATGTAAAAAAAGGCAGATTTGATGGACCACTTGGTCTTTCTTCTGCTGACCCAAATAGAAAGTAAAAACCTCTCTGGCTGGCCATACATAGGCCAGTTTTAACAGAGGCCTGATCCCTCCCATAAACACTTTCAGTGTGGATGTGGGAATCCTCCCCGCTGTGTCTTTGTATTCTGACAGCAGGGAGGCCTCCCCCCATCACTCCGCTGTCAGAATACACTGATCAGTCCACGGCCTATTGGCTGCAGATTGAAAATTTTTAGCAGTCCCATTTGTGAGAAGTCAATCGACACATTGACTTCTAATGGATGGGAGTAGCCATACATGGATTGAAATTCAGCCAGTTGCTGCCGAACCGGATTAATTTTGATCTATGTATGGCCAGCTCAAGCCTCTGTTTTAGTTTCATTTAAGTCCAATGATTTTATGAATATAGTCGATTTGTGTCCAAACAGTTGCCATTTTTTTTTAAATACTTATTTTCAAATGTTTTCATCTTATGTTGTATCTCAGTGCTGTTGATCTCCTGCATCCTTGTAGATGCAGATTAGTATATATATATATATATATATATATATATATATATATATATATATATATATATATATATATATATATATATGTAGCGGTCACCTACTTTCATATAGGTGAGCTTTCTGCTTTCTGTGTTTAAATGACAAAGTACGGTTTCAGGTAAATTTAGGCAGGCTTGCATTGTGATTCCAGGCCTAGATGTTTATTTTGAGAACTGGGAGTGTGAGTGTAGTGCAGGGTGTGGCCACCTGTGCTTGGACCCAGAGATGCCTCCTCTTGCTTTCAGTGGAAATGGTTCCAGAAGAGAGGTTGGACTTGGGATCTGAGTGACAGGCAGCTCATGTGTGGAGTTCTAGCCAATCATTAATTTGTTTGGCAGGAGGCGGGACTCCCATATAAGCTGGGGTCACATGTTGGTTAAGGAGTTTTGAGTTCCAGAGAGGGAGTGATCAGAGAGAGGGCTCCTTGCGGGGAGCAAAGCAGAGCCCCCCCTACGGGGAAGAGGGGGACCAGGCCACACGGAGGAAAGGAGTTAATGACACCGCACAGCATGTAGTCGCTGGTGTTGCGGGACGCACCCTGCGGGGGGGGGGGGGGGGGAGAGAGCGTGCCAGACCGGAGAGGAGGGATGGAGGAGCCATTCGGAAGAAGTAGCAACTAAGCGGAAGAAAACTGGGCGATCGACCGTTTGTGAGTGGCACATGGACTGTTGATCTGAGGGATGTTGGTACGCAAGTCAGTGAGACAGGTGGTGATGGCCTGTGACTTTGGGTTCAACAATACTCCGGGATTCCAATCAGTCAGGCGGGAGGGATTATTCAGAGTAATCTCTTCCTTAGCTCAATTTGGAGGTACTGTACAGAAGGTAAGTAGTGGTCAAAAGGCGGCGGTAGAGCTCCGAGCACAGACAGAGATACAGATTGTTTTAAAAAGGTCTACGGGTGAAGAGGTTATTCAGAGTGACTCTTTACTACAACAGCCTATGTATTCTCTAGTAAATCTACCCAAGTCTATATGCAGAGTTATTCAGAGTGTCTCTTTGCTATTTGCTTTCATTGTTCTCAAAGACTGGACTACTTCCATCTTCCCAAAGGAAAGTGACTTTTCATCATCCGCACTGTTCTAAGTCTTTGCATGAGAAGGCAAAGGAAAGATTATGAAGCAGCAAAAGAGCATCTCAGAAAACCCCTTTTCCTATCCCAGTTCACGTTATGCAAATAAAAGCAAGAAAAAAGATACAATATGGACTGTTTCTATTTCTATGGGCTGCGATGTGCTATGTGGTGAATGTGATTTACGGATAGAACAACAAACTGCAGCTCCTATGGGGGTCGTGCGCTACACACACACACATATATATATATATATATATATATATATATATACTGTATATATATATATATATTTTTTTTTTGTTAACACAGTTGAGAGCAGCTTCAGATTTCAGAGCTGTGTGTATGCACCCAAAGAAATTACTACAGTTGCGCTCAGATCCGTAAAATTTACACATAATGGATCTAAATGCAGCATATTTTTAAAAAAATATTTGCAAGACTGCAATATTCGAAAGCTAGTAAAGGAAAGGGCAGAACTGCTTCAGGTGAAAAGGTCATTTCACCCTGTACTAAAACATTTGGTAGACTGCTGGAAACGTAAAATACACGTTGGCTCAAATGGTACCATTAAATCATTCTCTTCAATTATAGACCCAGGGAGTCTTCAATTTTTCTATATAGCTCCCTCTCTGCTTAGCTGAGGTGAAATTACTTATCAGTAAGGGCACCTAGTCTACTAGACTACCAAGCCTATTGTAGAATAAGACACGATTTTCCTCTCTACTCACCCAGTAAAGTACTGACACTGGTAGAACAGAAGACAAATAACAAACTCTTCCACAAACTCTGCCTTCAGTATGCAAGACTGGTACAACTTTTAAGAATCCTATAATAATTTAAAATAATTGACTCTAAACCCACAACTGTAAAGAAACAATTACTGAAGCCAAAACAACTATAAAGGTCTGGTTCACATCTATGCAGGTTGCAGTTTGCATAGTCCAGGTGCATTTCACGTTTTTCAATACACGTTTTGATCCACTGAAGTCTGTGGAACCAAAAACACAACCCGCTGGTCCCTGGCCTTTCCATAAAACGTGACCCCTTAGGAAATGACAATTAATGGACTGTAGTTTGTTTCTGCAAAACTGAAAACGCACTAAAAATGCATAGGGGTGAACCAGGCCTAAAGGACAATTTTATAACACTGGCTATAATCTTTGGTAACATGCTAACAGGGCTGGATTTCTCTGTCATGAGAAGTTTTTTCTAAGTTACAAGAAGTATTCCTATGGAATAATGGTACCCAAAATATCCTACATACTATACTGTAGATAGATTTTATCTGAACCTCTTAGTGCAGCTGTCAGATGACTGGTATCTAAGGGCCCATTCACTTCAGAACAGGATATGTTTTAACACATGTGCCTTGATGTGATGAAGCGTGTGGAGGCAGCCCCATTATTTTGAATAGATTGTAAAGGTAATGATTTTGTACATATGTACATTCTTTTTTTTTTTTAACCCTTTCACGCCTAAAATAAAAATTTCTGACATTTGTTGCTTACAAGTTAAAATCCATTTTTTTTGCTAGAAAATAACTTAGAACCCCCAAACATTATATATATATTTTTAGCAGAGACCCTATGGAAGAAAATGGTGATTATTGCAATATTTTATGTCACATTGTATTTGCGCCGCGGTCTTTCAAACACTTTTTTGGGGAAAAATCACACTTTCATGAATCAAAAAAAACCTCAACAGCAAAGTTAGCCCAATTTTTTTGTAAATTGTGAAAGATGATGTTACCCTGAGTAAATAGATACCTAACATGTCATGCTTTGAAATTGCGCACACTCGTAGAATGGTGACAAACGGTACCTACTAATCTCCATAGGCGACGCTTTAAAAAATGTAACGGTTACAAGGTTAGAGTTACAAAGGAGGTCTTTTGCTAGAATTATTGCTCTCACTCTGACGATCGCGGAGATACCTCACATGTGTGATTTGAACACTGTTTACATTTGCGGGCATGACTTGCGTATGCATTTTCTTTGATACACGAGCTCGTGGCGATGGGGGCGCTTTAAAAAAACGTTTTTTTCTTATTTATTTTATTTTACACTGTCTTTTAAAAAAAAAATCTGATCACTTTTATTGCTATCACAAGGAATGTAAACATCCCTTGTGACAGTATTAGGCAGCACAGGTACTCTTTTGCACTTAAAAGTATTCAGATCGCCAAAAACAATACTGTAATTTTTTTTAAATCGGCGCCAATGGCACCCAAGTAAAGCGGAAGTGACGTTGTGACGTCCCTTCTGTGTATTTACATAGGAGACTGGAAGAAAGCTGTTTTCGCCTTTGTTTCAGTCTCACTCTAGCCGGCGGAAGTGCCGGATCGTCGATCGGGTCTCCCGGTGGGACGGGAGGCCTGGGAAAAGCGTCGGAAGGCGGCGGGGGGGGGGGACGTCCCCTCCCACTCCTTCGGGATAACAGCCAAGCGCCTTTTATCTGCATCGGTTGGTATGCCTAAAGAGACGACTGCCCGCTCTAAAAAACGGTACCAGGACGATGCCTGCATCCCGGTATAATCCCTTCATGCCGAGGCCGCATGTAAGCGTATGGTCGGCGCTAAGGGGTTAAAAAAAAAACATTTTTTTTTTTTTGGGAAAGCATTCTTTACATTCTTTTTTTTTTTTCTCCAAAAAAACGTTTTTTTTGCCCAAGCAAATACAAAATGTAAATAGTATGTAGTCTTATGTCCAGCCTGCAAGTGGTGCTTTAGCCTGATTTTCACATATTCACCTCTTTCAGTTATGCAGAAAAGAAAGCAGTTGTTTAAAGAATTGGGATGAGTCATCATCATAGAGAATCATCCTTTATTAGATGGCATGCTATGAGGGTTTTAATCAGATACAGGGATCTGTAAAGCAAGCTTTGTCTTTTTGGCTGACCCATAGTGCTTTGGAGATAATTAGTTATAGATTAAATTATTATTTTTAAAACAATGACTCTATGAAATTAAAAGAAGATAAAAATAACATTCCAGCCTATCTATGAAATGCCTGGACTAGGGAAAGTTTGTTTTGCTGCTTGCTTTCTTCTGTTTCTTCCAAGTTAGGGGGAAGTTCTTTCTTGTCTTACCCTTGCCCTCCTACCCCTACCTACTTTCCTTTCTCATTTATTTAGAATGTAAGCTCTACGAGCAGGGCCCTCCTGTCCCTTTTGTATTGAACTGTACTGTAATTGTGTTGTCCCCCTCTACATTGTAAAGCGCTGCGTAAACTGTTGGCACTATATAAATTGTGTATATTAATAATAATTTCTTCTTCTTTACTGTGTTTTTTGGGGTTTGTTTAGGCTCCAGACCTATGCTCCTGTGTTGGCTTTTACCGGCTATGATCCCCTATAACCCTAGTACTAACTGTGTTAAGGTTGTTGTGATAGACTCACCCAGGACAGAAGCTTTTGGAGAGGACTGAATGTTAGCCTCTTGCCTACTGACTATGGACCCTCGCATTCGAGGCAGCTACAAGCATTTAGGAAGATGTTCTGTTATATAATGCAAAAGGACAATATTAAAAAGGTCATGAAGGTCTCTGCCAGCTTGGGACTCATATCTGATGTTGATGTCATCAGCAAGCTACCTGTCTGGGCAACCCTGCCATAATGTGTTTATTGAAAGTAGGTCCCCTGCTATTGTCTGAAGGTGTTCTGTGTTTATACTTATGATAATATGTATTGCACTGTGAGAAGCTCAGTGACAACAAGTCTGACCTGTAGTGAGATCCTGATTAATCAAAGCATTGTCTACATCTGTCTGGTAATCTAGGTGGCTAATTAACATAATGTTTATAGTATATGTATGTTGTTCTAATTATTATCCTGTTAGCAGGTTGTATTGTTAGGGTAATATGATCAGGAGGGGGATGTTCTGCTGGTGGTGTATATATTCTGTGTTAGTTTGTTCAAATAAAGGTGTTCCAGCTTTGCAGTCAAACGAGTCCTACCTAGTTCTTGGTTGCTATATGCGGCTATAATATCTGATATCTATCTTCAGACTGGAGGAAGCAGTATATGATGGAAGCACTCAAGCAGAGCGTGGGACGTACCGTTATATTGGTGGCAAGCAGTGGGATGCTTCCAGGGTCCAGATAGCAGGAGAGGAGAGGAACAGATACCAGCCGCCATGGAAGAGGAATTTGGAAGGAGGTTGCGAGAGATGCGGATACAGCACAGGGGACCAGTGTCAGAGCAGGTCCTGCTGTGTCATCCAGGTGGCTAATTGACGTAATGTTTATAGTATATGTCTGTTGTTCTAATTATTATCCTATATGCAGGTTGTATTGTTAGGATAATATGATCAGGAGGGGGGTGTTCTGCTGTGGTATATATATTCTGTGTTAGTTTGTTCAAATAAAGGTGTTCCAGCTTTGCAGCCAAACGAGTCCTGCCTAGTTCTTGGTTGCAATATGCGGCTATAATATCTAATATCTATCTTCAGACTTGAGGAAGCAGTATATGACGGAAGCATTCAAGCGGAGTGTGGGATGTTCCAGTTGTATCTAAAACTCTTATCCAGGGGTAACCTGGGGCTGGTGTTATAATGGGGATCAGGGGTTTGCAAACATTTTGTTTTATTTTGTATCTGGCTACCTATTTTTGCCTCATATCCTCATTGCTGTGCTGTTGTATTTTTTACATTGTATAAATAAAGATTTTTAAAAAAAAAATAGATATAAAATAACATTTAACAAAATTTAACTTTTTGACATTCCATGACTAAGACTTATCAAGCTTATTTAATAAAGCAGTGCGAACAACAATTCTGAAGTGCAAAGTGCAGTGACACATAGCAACCAATCAGATTTCATGTAACAGTTCACATGGCCGTCCGGGTGCAGCAGGTATGTCCGGGTGTCTCTGATTATTTGCAGACAGAAAACCTTTACAAATCATTGAAAGGCTGACAATATCCAGCACTGATCTGGGTGGTGCATGGCGAGGAACAGGAATGTGATGCGAATGAGCCCTAACTAAACCCAGATCAGTTAAGAGATTATTTCCATTTGCCTGTTGGTTAACATGCCCAGGAACATCCTAATTTCTCCCCCAATTCAAAAACCCAATGCAACATAAAGGCAAGGATCTGGCAATCTGGGGCTACCAAAAGGACAGATAATGAGTTCTTTCAACAGTGGAAACATTTTTGATTGCAAATAGAACATTTCCAAATTGCCGGACAACCTATATGCTACGGGGCAGGCTTCCATACTGAGAGGAAGATGCCAACTGTGTCCTTGGAGCAAGTCACACAGCAGATGAAAACAGGTCCCAGCACTACAAACGACAGGCAGCTATCTCTACAATAGTAAAACCTTCAAGGCAAACATAAAATGTGTACAAAGAAAAATGTGAGGAGGAAAATATTAATCCCGCAGTAAAAAAAAAAAAAGAAAAGATCATGATCAGACATGACTGCCTCGCACTATACGTCTGATCAAAATAAAAATCTTTGGGAGGTGAGTTTTACAGGGGTGTTCTCGCTTGGATGCAACATTTAATGTACCATGTAAAACCTGTCAGTAGCGCTACAAGCAAACACATGCTGCTTTTTCTGTCACAATCCCAAAATCAATTTTCAAGCTGCGAAGTGTAATGGTGCCACAATTCTGTCATACCGACTCAGACTTCTAACACTTATTACAGTCAATAATTTTTACTCATGTTTCTAATCTTATTTCCCCTGCATAGCGCGGCTGGACCCCACAGTATGAGAATAGACTGCAGCCGTGTTCCAGGCCTCTGTCTCTACACTTCTGTGCTTAGTTCTTATCTTTTTAAAGGCGAATTGCACCAAGTATTGTTTGTGTCGAAAATAGCCACAGAATATATGAAACCCTCAAAAAAACTTTTCTGTTGAAGGAGCTTGCTGTTTATGTTTTTTTTTTTTTCTAAGCCAGAAAACATTTACTGTACATTTCCGATCCTCTGTGTGGTCACTCCTTAATGCAGAGCAAGCTTATAGTGTTCTACCATTTGAACACCAGACTGTCAATCAGAATACTGTACAAGGTGAGTATAAAGCAGGAAAGGAGTAAAGTTGGCCATATACTGAGAAAACCGATGAATCAGACCAAATTCACCTTGTGGGTGGCCCTGTTGACACCCTCCTGTCCCTCATTCTTCATTGAAAAATTAAGAAGCCATACTGAAAATTGTCGGCCGAGTAGCTGCTGCATTCAATCAGATGCAGTTGCTGGTGCCGGCTGTAAGGCTACAATAGAAGGCACTGCAGATGTATCAATACCGCTTTATAGAATGCATGGAGAAATCTGTTGGATTTTCTTCTGTTCAGCCTGCAAACTGAATGAAATAAATCGAGCAGTTTCTGGCCAGCGTTAAATCAAATATTAATGTGTATGTGGGAAGGAGAGAAGTGATACCATTAGCCATAATGCGCAAGGGTACACAGTCTACCTACCAGTCTTGTTGCCCACCCCTTGTATTGTGACATGATAACGTTGATTCCTGACATTCTCAGGGCCCTTTAAAGAGCCATGTTATGGAATCATCTGACAGACATAGGAAAAAGTTCAAGTCACCAGAGAGTGATGTGGAAGAAGGACCCACTCACACCATAGATCAGAAAAAGAAGACTTTGGACCCATCACCAGACCTTGTTTTCAAGTATGAATATGCTTCTAGTTAGTTTTTTTTAATAAAATCTAGTGATTAGCTAAATGACAGTGGAGGGGGCGAAGGTTGTGGGCATTTTACCTATAGCCCAGGGAAAAGTTTTAAAGCCTCCATCTGGGCTTCTATTAAATTTACTACTGCATGGGTTTAATGGTTGTTTGGATAGGCGAGGAGGAATACATTGAAATACTTTATTCCTTGCTACCCCAGGCTTCCTCATCTCTGGGCAATTAGTTCCCTGAAGTAACTTAACTTTGTTGCCTGGGCAGTTGCAGCTGTCTAACATCATCTCGTACACTCCAAAGACATGGTGGTAGGTTAATTGGCTTCTGTCCAAAATTGGCCCTAGTATATGAATGTGAGTTGGGGACCTTGGGCTGTGGGCTCCTTGAGGGTAGAAAAAGAAGACTTTGGACCCATCACCAGACCTTGTTTTCAAGTATGAATATGCTTCTAGTTAGTTTTTTTTTATTAAATCTAGTGAATAGCTAAATGACAGTGGAGGGGGCGAAGGTTGCGGGCATTTTACCTATAGCCCAGGGAAAAGTTTTAAAGCCTCCATCCGGGCTTCTATTAAATTTACTACTGCATGGGTTTAATGCTTGTTTGGATAGGCGAGGAGGAATACATTGAAATACTTTATTCCTTGCTACCCCACACTTCCTTATCTCTGGGCGATTAGTTCCCTGAAGTAACTTAACTTAACTTTGCTGCCTGGGCAGTTGCAGCTGTCTAACATCATCTCGTACACTCCAAAGACATGGTGGTAGGTTAATTTGCTTCTGTCCAAAATTGGCCCTAGTATATGAGTGTGAGTTGGGGACCTTGAATTGTGGGCTCCTTGAGGGTAGGGACCGATGTG
Source organism: Aquarana catesbeiana (assembly GCF_042186555.1). Lineage (NCBI taxonomy): Eukaryota > Metazoa > Chordata > Amphibia > Anura > Ranidae > Aquarana > Aquarana catesbeiana. Next base: position 129,978,212 of record NC_133328.1, read on the forward strand.
AGTGTGCAACGTATATGTGGAGCGCTGCATAGTTTGACGGCGCTATGTACAGGGATAGGGACAATTGTAGACACGCACCCACACTCTCTCAGGTTGAACTGGATGGACTGGTGCCTTTATTCAACCTTACTAACTATGTAAATATGTAACAATGCAGGACCAGCAGCCCTGCATTGTATGCAAGGATGGTGAGTGCCTACACTCTGGGAGCAGCAAAATGCTGACTGCAAGAGTGGTCAGGAAAAAGGTAAGTATTTGTACTTATCCCCCCCCCCCCCGACAAAGTAGCATTTAACCCATGCAGTGCTTGGGGGGCCACTACATGAGTACATTTAACAGCAGTCTAGAGAGTGATTTTAAAGCCACCGGGTGAGCATGGCAGCCAGGCAACTAGCATTTGTGGAAAGAGAACTGCAATGGTAGCCCCTATCTTTGGTTTCTCTAATGTGCAAGCAACTCCAATATTTGAACCCTCTCAATGCTTCAAATATAAATAATAAACTTAGTGATGGGGCATATATCAAAATAGGTGTTTAACATGTGAACATCATGTCATAAACTATTCTGGATAAATGATACTTCAGAAGCACAAAATGAATTTCTACAAATGAACAGCAGCTCCCCTTTAGGCTACACGCAAAGGATTGGGTTAACATGATGAATTTCCATAATGCTATTGTTAGGTCCAGCACAATACCATAATCACTCTGATGATACCAAAAAGGGAATGTGCTATTATCGTTTATATATATTACAAAAAAAAAAAAAAAAAAAGCAGCTGTGTGGAAATTATTCTGTCATCTGTGTATTTTGTCAAAAAAATGAAGAAATGCTGAATATATCTCTTGATTTGCAGCCCAGAGTATAAAAAAAAAAAATCACAAAAAATAATAGCACATACAGAGAATAGAGAATGATTTGCTAAATGTCTTTTGCTATGCAGCATAAGCAAAATGATTCTTGAAATTTAAAAAAAAAAGCAAAATCTATTCTATTCAGAAATTGGATATGTGTATGTTAATTTAGTGACACAATAAATCAGCACAGAGCATTAGAATGATTATTGTAACGTAATGTAAGACAAAACAGCATCCACTAACACACAAAGAAATGAATATTAAATCTCTTTTTTTCAGACATGACCTGGTGTCACCCCGCTGTGAATCCTTTGCTAATACGTATAGGGAACCTGGGAGACAAATGACACTCTCCCACTGTCTGCTTATTTATAAAACCAGCAACACTAGTTCTTGTATCCATATGGCAAAAATGTAATCAGAGCAGACAGCTTGCTCTGCCCAGATTTCTTGCTCAATAGGAACAGTCAATGTTAGCCTACAATGAAGATGTCAGGTCGTTTTAAGGGTTCAAACATTTCACAAATTTGAGTCTGAAGGAAAAGAAAATGGACACACAATCAAGTTTTTCCCATACTAACCAATCATCTTTAAAGTGGTAACTACCCAAAAACAAAAATGTTATATATTGCAGCTTACCAATCCTTAAAGGGGTTGTAAAGGATTTTTTTTTTTAAAATAACAAACATGTTATACTTACCTCCGCTGTGCAGCTCATTTTGCATAGAGTGGCCCCGAACCTGGTCTTCTGGGGTCCCTCGGCGGCTGTCTCAGCTCCTCCCCGCAAGAACTAATCATCTTCATGCGAGCTCTCTCGCATGGTGTTTAGTTCTTGCAGGCGCGCTCCTGTGATACAGCCAGCGGCTATAGCCGCTCACTGTATCACTCGGCCCTGCCCCCCGGTGCGCCGCGTCATTGGATGTGATTGACAGCAGCGCGAGCCAATGGCCGGCGCTGCTTTCAATCCATCTACTCTAGCCAATCAACAGCCAGGCTGAGCTGCAAAGAAGACACCGGGGGGGCGAGCGCAGCAGGTTTAGGGGCTCATGTAAGTAAGACGGGGGGGCTGGGGGGGCCGGTACTGTTGAATGTTTTTTCACCTTAATGCATATGATGCATTAAGGTGAAAAAACGCAAACCTTTACAACCCCTTTAAAGCGGTAGTAAATCTCCACTGCAATAAAAATTAAGTGCCCCCCCCCGCAGGGTTAAGTCATAATGAAAGTTTTGAAAAAAAAAACACAATATTTTTTGTTATAATAAATATCCCAAATTAAAAAAACAAACACATTTTTTTCCTCGGTTTAGGCCGATATGTAATCTTCTACATATTTTTGGTAAAAAAAAAAACGCAACAATCATATATTGATTGGTTTGTGGAAAATTTATAGCGCCTACAAAATAGGTTATTGATTTATGGCATTGTTATTATTTTTTATTTTTTTACTAGTAATGGCAGCAATCTGCGATTCTTAGCGGGACTGTGACATTGCGGCAGACAGATCGGACCCTTTTGACACTTTTTTGAAACCACTGACATTTATACAGCGATCAGTGCTATAAATAGCCACTGATTACTGTATAAATGTCACTGGCAGGGAAGGGGTTAACACTAGGGGGCGATCAAGGGGTTAAATGTGTTCCCTCACTGTGTGTTCTAACTGTGGGGGGATGGGACTGACTGGGGGAGGAGATCAATCAGTGTTCCTGTATACTAGGAACACACGATCTGTCTCCTCTCCCCAGACAGGACGTGGATTTGTGTTTACACACACAGATCTACGTTCCTGCTCTGTCACGAGCGATTGCGGGTGCGGCGGACATAGCGGCCACCGAGCACGCGCATCAGCTCCATGCCCCTTAAAGCGGGCGCCGTACAGTTACGGCGATTTGCGCAGAGGAGCCATTCTGTCACTGTCAAACGACAGCAGGCGGGCGGCATGTGGTAAAAGTGGTTCTAAAAACTAAACATTATTCCTTACATTAAGGTAAAAAATGCTTAGTCATCGGTTTTGGCACCCCCTCCCCTTATACTTACCTGAGCCCTCATTCGATCCAGCGCTGTGTATGTCTGCAGCTTTTCTCTTCTCTCACTTCCATGTCTCACTGGCTTTGTTGGGGCACCGGGAACCATTAGATCCTGCTACTGTCAAAGCTAGTGACGAGGGAGCGGGGGTTGTGTCAATGGACGCAGCAGTGGGGCTCGGGAGCGAGCTTGCACAAGTGCCCCCATGGGAAGCAGCTTTCCATGGGGGCACTGGACAGTTGGGGGGGGGGGCAAGAGTGCCGGCGAGGGACCTGAGGAGGTTCGGGGCCGCTCTGTGGCCCTGCATAGAGCAGGTAAGTATAGAGAAGTTTTTTTCTTTTTTTTTCATTTATAATCACTTTAAAACAAACAAGTGCAAAAAAAATAAAATAAATAAATAAATAAGTAAATAAAAAGCTATAATGGGCTTTCAAACAAGCCTCAATGCATAAAAAATGCACCTACACCTGAGTTAGGGTGCCATTTAGAATGAATCGCAATACACGTATATTGTGTACAAAAAGGGGATTGTGTTAACACAAGCATAGGTTTAAATATAGCAATAAAAAAGACCCTGTTGCCAGACTTCATTTCAACAACAATCTTCCTATATTATATGTGCATTTAATGGATTTAGAATTGTTATTTACCTGTAAAAGTCTCCCTTGTGTAGACATCCAAAAGTTCTGGGGCTTGTCGCATCTTGGATGTGATGTCATCAGCCTCAGCAGACTCAGTGCTGACATTCTATAGCAGTGATGGTGAACCTTGGCACCTCAGATGTTTTGGAACTGCATTTTCCATGATGCTAAACCACACTGCAGAGTGCATGAGCATCATGGGAAATGTAGTTCCAAAACACCTGGGGTGCCAAGGTTCACCATCACTGGTCTATAGTATTCCTCTTCACTTCTTCCCTAGCTGCTGCATAAAAGGTTAAGTAGGAGTGTGAGGGGGAGGAGCGAAGATGCTGGGCCAGCACAGAAAGTAATTCGCCAAGAAGGAGAGAAATCTGTGCTGTGTAAGGGGGGACTGGGGTCTCCTAAAAAATTGACTCTTCCTGCAGGTCAAAAAGCTACAAGTAAGCATTTATAATACTTGTTTTCTATATGCTTTTATCTGCAGTTGTTTGGGTTGCCGACAGGATCTAAATAAAGGAAATGTGTGCAAAGAAAAACATCTCTTTCTGGAAATGTCAGTTATTTTACGGGTCAATAACACGTCTAAAATACATTAAATGCACATACAACCTTATTGCAAGACTGTTGTTGAAATTAATGGTCTGGACCCTTTTTTTCTATAATGTAAAGTTTAACCCGTAGGTTGTCAGCCATGAGCAAGAGACTGGAATACAGCATCCTTCAATAAAATTAGAGCCAGAAAATCAGCTGAATGAAGGGAAATGTCAGAACTAGATTTCCATCTCCACTAGCTCTGACAGATACATGTTATTAAAGTGGTATTAAACTCAAAAGCAAACTTTTATTATATTGCAGCTTACCAATTTATAGATATGATGGCTGCATTGGGTTTTTTTTTAGGCTTGTTTCCATTATTTTCATCTAGTGATCTGGTCATTATGTCTGTTGTTTCTCAACAGAACAAGTTCTCCTACATATGTAGCAGTGATAGGGTTGACATAAACCATTTACCATTGACAGGGGCACTTACAATGATCAGCTTTTATTAATATATGTAAAATCTTTAACCCAAAAGAAAAAAAAATGTTATTGTAACTGTTTAAAAAGTGTGGGCTGTAGGTTAGTTTCAATTTGTTAGTGTATCTAAATCTATCCAAATGCAGCTAACACCCCCCCCCCCACATTAACAATGCTGCTGTCCAAAGGTGTATCTGTTGCTCCTTCATCCAGAGTGTAGGCACTCTAATACAGCAAGTGTGTTATTGACCAGATCACCAGGTAAAAATAGCGAGAAAAAAACTAAAAAAGACTAATGCAGCCACCAAATCTAAGGGCTGGTAAGCTGCAAGATGTTACATTTTTGGTTTGGGGTTTAAGGCCACTTTAATTTCTCTTCAGCAAGTTGTGATTTGAAGCTTGCCCCTTTATAGAAATAACTCATAATTTGTGAAATACAGTGCTGTTTCTTCTGTGTTACAATATGTGCTTGTCTTTGTATTATCTTTATAAATGCAATTTATCCCCTGCTGTTTCCATGGGTAGTTAGGGATCCTGCAAAATGAGAAAATACGTACCTGAGTTTACAACTGGGATTCTACATCTTACGTCCTATCAGAAGACTATTATACAAATGAAGTACTTTGAAAGAAGTAAAAAAGGAAATATCTGGCAAATGCAAAATTCCATACCATTTACCATTCCAAGACAGAAGACGGCATTTACTAGTGAGCATCCTTTCCTGAAATGATCCGTCATGTGCTCCAACCAGTTGGCTTCCAGGCCATTGATGGTGCTCTTATCCTTGGAGATCTTCATTGGGATATTCACAGTATAATACTTTCTGTACCTCTGCTGCATTTTTGGCTTATTAAAAAGAGCCAAAATCTCAGTTTCTGGAAAACAAAAATGTAAGGTATAAATATAATTTTCATTGTTATGAATAACAGACTATACCTATAAGCCTATTAGGGTCGTAGCCACTTCCCCTGCAAAGAACTTAGTGGAGGCGTATACCCTGATAACGTGTGTGCGCACGAAACAGGTCAGGTGGGGCCTATTGGCTGACGCCCACATCCACGTGTCCGCCATTGTAAGTCTGGGCGATTTGTTTATCTTGTTTTAAAAGCTGCAGCATTTATCTATATATAATTTTAATATTTTACAATAAAATACTACACTATACAATTACCTTTGGGCTCCACATTTGGCGAGCTCTCTATGTGCAGTTTGTGGATTTCAGGAAGAAGGGTCTTATGCTGCTACAAGAAGGTATGAGGAGTGCCCACTAAGGAATATTGATTGGAGCCTGCTTTACCTTATTTCTGGTTAGTGTATAGCTTGGGTGGAGGCTCACGTGCACTGGATCTTTTTCACTATTTTTGGCGGATCTCGCTGGATAATACTTAGGTTGGATGTTTTCGATGTTCTAGTGAGCGCATAGTACGCCACGAGTGTATATACTAGGTGAACTCTCTACACATTGTGGACACTCTTTTCAAAGTCCTACTCAGTTTACTTTAATTTTATCTGGACTTTTACTCATTTTCTAATATCTTAAGGATATTATATTTATTAAATGCAGCACTTATATTGTCTTAGTGGAACCAGCTCGGTAAAGGGGGCTAAAAAAAGCACAAAAGGGGGGGGGGAAAGCAAAGAAGGACAAGTTGTGGAGATGAGGGGTAAGAAGAGAAGAGCACAAAGGAACCTGTTGTAGAGGAGTGGAGATGAAGGTGAAGGCACTTGGTGTGGAAGAGTTTGTGTGGAGAGCCCAGAGAGACCTGTTTTGGAGCAGAAAAACAGGGGGTATTAAAAGTATAGTGGAACTTGTTTTGGGGGTGGGGTAACATAATGATTCCCATTGTGTAGGTGGTTGCAGCCAAGAATATAGCTGAAGAAAACCTGAGGCTAGAAGAACAACTGTGAGTAGAAATAATGGCACCCATGGAAGAAGAAAGCGAACAAAGGTGAGGACACAAGTGGCTGAAAAACTTCCCTGCATACATATTTGCTGTATTTATAATATGGCAAATGTTACAGACATCTGCCCTAAACGTGTTTGCCATTCGTCATATCGATCTCATAAATGATTTGCCTTTGATTCCCATGAAGATCATCCACACACCTTTACACTCACCTACATACAATAGTCATCCTGCGAATGAGGATTATAGCTTACATTTTTGATCTACATGAATGTCCTTTAATAACATGAATCTGCCAGGTGAATGCCACCACATGCAGAAGATTCTAGGCAGGTGAATGTGTACATCCACCTTAAACTAACCATACCAAAAAAATAATGTGGCAAATTGGATAGATTAAAGCTAAACCCACCTTTGGGTGGCGATTGCCAAAATATATAGGTCTGAAATTACTTTCTTACCTGCTTACTAGTATTCAAACTTTAATCAAACTAGTTTGATGGAAAGTGGGTGTAAAAGTCTGTAGGAGTCTATAAAAAAGACTCTTGTTTCTTTTACAGATGATCAATGCAATAGCCTTCCATATAATCCAGAACTCAAACTCAGGAACACCTGATGGACCTATCCATATAGGAATGTAACCAAATCTATGAAAGATCAGTCTACCTGCTTGTTAGCAAAAACAAATTTAATTGAGTACTGCAATAACTTTTCAGGTGAGGTTACAAAAGCCTAGACTAAAATGAACAATGTAGCCTTCCTACTCCCTAAAACGATCTGAAACCTACTATCTATTTCCTAATGACTTCTGTACTTACTTCTAATGCTGCAATTATCAGATGGCGTAGTCTCAGTTGTTATCTTGTCATGAGCGAATACATCTTCATTTGAAACCTTGAAATTGAGCTCTTCCAATTGATCTCCTTTATTTAGAGATGTAGACTCCACTTTTTGCTGCTCAATAACATCCAGCCCATCGACTGCTTTGGGCTGTTCATCATTTTCCATTTTCTTTGCTGGTGAATTGCTTCCATTAGTGCAATCTGACTTCTTATCCGCTGAAGTATTATCTTCTGTATCACTGCATGCTTTATTGATGGCTGGGAATTCGGGAGCACTTGTTTGACTCAAGCTATCAGATGGACTGTAGGGCAGGTCTTTTGCAAAGTAGTATCCTTGTACTATCCCCGCAAACTTCGATCCCTGACTGGCTGCATCCTCAATCTGCAAAACAAAGCCATAGATTTAATAAAGAACAATTCAATAGTAGGAAAAAAAAATAACTGACATATATGAAAAATGGGACAATAATAAATAATACTCTAATCAGCTGAGGTTAGGGCAAATACTTTTAGTTCCACCTTAAGTATGGGTATTTGCTTAGAATAAAGCTTTATAAACTCTGGGAGTGCTGCTTTATGTGTGTAGCATTGGGTTTCCTTAAAGAAAAGTGTATCAATAACCAAAACTGTGGACAGGCATGCTTTTTAATACACAAAAGACATGAAATGTCTCTTCCACATTAAAGTGATTGTATTGCCAAGTACACACAATAGGATTTTCCGACGGAAAATGTTTTATGGGAGCTTATTGTCGGAAATTCCGACCGTGTGTAGGCTCCATCGGACATTTTCCATCGGAATTTCCGTCACAAAAAATTTGAGATCTGGATCTCAAATTTTCCGACAACAAAATCCGTTGTCCTAAATTCCGATCGTGTGTACACAATTCTGACTCACAAAGTTCCACGCATGCTCGAAATCAAGCAGAAGAGCCGCACTGGCTATTGAACTTCATTTTTCTCTGCTCGTCATACGTGTTGTATGTCATTGCGTTCTTGACGTTCGGAATTTCTGACAAGCTTTGTGTGACCGTGTGTATGCAAGACAAGTTTGAGCCAACATCAGTCGGAAAAAAACCATGGATTTTGTTGTCGGAAAATCCGATCGTGTGTACAGGGCATAACTGTCTGTTCGCCTTGTACACTGAGCTACGCTCACGCAGCTTAGTGTACAATTTCGGCATCTACCCAGACAAATTAATTTCCGCATGTGTGTGGGAGTGATATAATTTTGGCCAGGTCAATCAGAACGGCCAAAGCTCAGAACCCAAAAGAAGACTAGCCAAAGATGTTGGTGGCCATTAGGGAGCTACTGGACTCTGTATTACTGGCATGAAGATGAGTATAGTTCTGTTTTATGGGTACATTACAGTCAAAATTGAAAATTCTTGAGATGCATACAGGGACCCCAGTCCACCTACTGTTTCAGTTTTAAATACATATTTTGCTGCAGAATATTCATCAATTTCATTACCCTTTGCTGGTAATCTGAGAACACCTAGTTATGATGAAGAAGAACTATTCCTAAGCACATCCAATGCAGAAGCTGTCTTACACTTGAAGAAAGTTTGATGTAAAAAAGAAGTTAGAGCTAAAAGGTTTCCTATAGTAACCAATCATATTGAAAACAGCCCTGGAAGTTTGAATAGAGTTACTCTAACTGGTGTGAATGGGCCCGGCCAGTGACTCAGTGAGCCCCAAGTGATAACATGATTTTTAAAATATGAAAATTCAAACAACTATATGTACTCTATATTGACCTAAGGTTACCATATTTTCAAAGTAAAACTTAGGGAGGCCTTGCTGACTAAGGCCACTTTTGAACCACACCCACAAAATCCAACCCCCATTTTTAACATGAGGAATGTGCAAGGGCTCAAGGACTCGCTATCTCTTGTGTAGTTACCAACAATTAAAAATAGTTAGGAGGAAAGCCTTGAAGATATCAAGAAGAAAAATATGACTCTTGACACCTGCTGAACATTTGGAGGCATGGCCAATAAAGTAGGTGATACTTCACAGTGTGTGGTCTGCATTGCGGGAGTGAAATTAGCCCCAGCATTGGTGCCATTGGAAATAATCAACAACACATGATTGGCAACAATAATAACCCCAAGAACTGGTGTAAGTTTCCACAATGGCAGCCTCCCTGTTTCTTTCAGGAAACATTTACTTTAATCTGCAGATACTAATCTGCAGATACTTATGAATTATATCTGTGTCAGTGCACTGTTGTTATTTATGAAGAGCAGTGCAGAACCGATATTACTGGACAGATCTGTACAAGTTAGCCTGCCTGTGCTTCCTTCAATGTGTCCTGTGCAGTGGAATGTATCTCATCCCACCCTATGAAACCAGCTTATGTAATAAAATAAATAGAGCATTGTGTAGTAACACACAGTAACCATTCAAAACTAAAATCTGATTGACTGCCTTAGATGAATGCACTTTTCAAGTTGCCGTTGCTCAATGTACACTTTTTTTTTTCAGAAAGAAGACAAGGCCATATTCTAGGACAAATAGGGAAAATTAGTCTGCGCTGATATAATTCACATGCAACTAAAGTAACAGGCTTGTCAAATAAGGCGCACTGCAGTTAGCAAAGTACAGTAGCCCACAATAATACCCCCCCCATTTTGTTGTTCAGTTTTAACTTACCTAAACACACACTCCCACCCCGTGCTCTGGCCCTGTGCTTACTGACTTGTCACTGGTAAACACAGAAGCCGGTAGAGGATGTTTTCTGCACTACTTCATTACTCTGCTGGCTTCTGTGTTTACCAGTGGCAACTCTTCTTAGAGCGGCTCGCACAGAACCCTCTCTGTCATTATGACACAGAGGAGGTGGTCATCTACACCAGCATTGAGGCCCTTCCTGCGCCCCTCGTCCCCAGCTGGCACTGAGGATTTTTTTCCCTATTGCTCCAAGGTAAGTATTAGTGGGGTTAGGGGGAGAGCTATGTACTGGAGGGTTGGGTGGAGAGCTATGTCCTTGGGGGGGTTTCAGGAGGAAGGTAATAACCTTTGTTACCCACTCCTAAACTCCTTGGGCAACACACACACCTGAGCCATGCACCTTGTGCAATATGCACTCTTGAGCCCTGTGCCCTCTGCGATGTGCACTCCTAAATCCTGCGCTCTGTTTGATACCCACTTCTGAACCCTGCACAATATTCACTCCTGCACCCTATGTGATACACACTCCTAAGCCCTGCATCTTGTGCGATACGCACTTATGGGCCCTACACACTTTAAAATAAGCAATCCTAAATACCTGCACCCCATGTGATACGTATTACTGAACCCTACATCCTGTGTAGTACACACTCCTAAGCCTTGCATGATATGCACTACTGAGCCCTGTATTCTATGCATTATACATTCCTGATCCTTGCACAGTTCAGAGCCCTGACCACACCCACCATTTTGCACTGTATGCTAAACTTTGATTCCCTCACCTGTTTGACCAGCGGTGGCTGGGGGATGTGGTGGGGGATGTAAGTACATGTGCCTATTCTCTGAGAAAAAAAGCCCCTGAAAATAACACATATAACACAGGAAATAACGTGCTCACCGTTCCCCATGATCAGACATGCCTAACAGACTACTCTTTAACAGACGCGCAGCCATTAATGGCCCCCCTACGCATCAGCAACCTCAACACCATGCAATTCGGTGCAATGTGTTTTTACAAAAGGGTCAGAAACTTCTTTCCCCTTGTTTCTTGCGTTAGGGCAGCCTATTAAATCCACTTGCGCACGCACAGATGTGAACCGAGGCTAAGGGATATAAAAAGATGTTTTGGTTATAAATTGATTTTCTCTGTGTGATGATAAATTAGTTTCATCTGCCTTTGATCCAACCATCCACTCAAACTACATACTGAAATGATTTAAATGGTATGTAATCACTAACTATAAACTTCTTTTCTTTGTTCCTGTTTGGCCTGTGCAATATAGCTTTAAAACTTTTCTGTTATATTTGCTTGACAAGTGCAAAACAATTCCTGTTAATCCTGCCAGAAATCTTGTGAGCTGAACTTCCTGTGCATTTTGCCTTTGCTGCACTGAAATTTCAGAAAGTTGCCCAGTTGGACTACAACCTCTTCCCCATTTTTGGAGATGAGGTGGTGCATTGGTGGGGAGGATAATATTCTGTAGTCATGTTCTAGGATGACTAACCAGGTGACATCTTGCGTTGTAATCCTAGAACAGGAAATGTCTTACCGGCAGGATCACCAACTGAAAAAAAGAAAAATAGCCTGAAAAGGAAAAAAAATGTGATGTCCACATTTAAGGACTGCTAAGCTGTAATAAATTACATTTTGTTCTTGGGTTTAACACCACTGCTGCAATCAATGCAACAGTTGTCACTGACTAACCTGATGCAAAAATTGCTGATATGCTACAACACATAACACACTGATTGGAAGTGATCTTTCCTTATTAGCTGCTAAAAGTTAATTTCTCAGTGGCTGTTATAGGTTACTGAACATTATTCACACCATTAAGCAGGCCTAAATCGGATTGCCAGAGAGTCTCCTGTAAGCTAAGCTGTACAGGAGCAAAATCAGATCAGACTAATAGCTTGTTTGCACCAAAGTGCGCTGAAGAAAGCCTGTGTTCTGTATACGTTTCCCACACTGTGTTCAAAACACACTGGGTGCGATCTGCTGTGAGTGTCAATATATTTGTAACAACACCCCAAATGCAGATCGCAAATGCAGTGTGTTTACCTGCGCTGGATTGCATGGTACTATGTAATCCGGTGCAGTATGTTTTTCAAAACTAGTGCATGCATTACTTTTTGTGCTATCCAGTGCAATTTCCGCCCATTCAAATGAATAGGCTGAAAATCGCACTATACTGAGCCGCACAGGAATCGCACAAATTCAGGTGTGACCCAGCCTTAAATTCAAAAAGAATGCTAACAAACATAAGCACACAGCATGAGTTTTCTAAATAAACACATTGTAAAAATACCAAGCAGTATGATAAAAGCAACTTCAGTAACATTAAATAAAAAGAACACACACTGTTGAGCTGAAAATCAACTCACTGAAGTTTGGTCGTGCCACAATACCATGATTATATACTGTACAGCCATTTGAAAATTGAAGTACACCCCATGGAAACTGATGACTTTTTAACATATTTGAACAGGCATACATTAGATCTTTATTCAACTAGTGCCTACGGGTATAGGTAATATGTGACACCAACAATTAACATGGTGTATTTGTTTTTATGATCTAAATTAACAAAAATGCAGATTTGTCATATGGAAAAAAGTAAGTTCATCCCTTTATTTTCCGCCACTTCAAACCAATGATTGAATAGTGTGCAGGTAGAACCTATTTTATGTAAAAATCTGAAATCTAGGGTCTGCTATTTTCTTTGCTTTTGCTAAATTGGCAAATCTACAAAAGTTTGTTTAGAGTATCCGACTTTTGTGAATACTAGTATACAACTTCAATAACACGGATTTTCATAAGTGTTCAGGTGGTTAGCACCACAGAGAAAAAGTGGGACAAGTCACACATTAAATGCCAAGTTATTATATTTTTAAACTATTACTCTATAGAGACACGCTTCACTGTAGCTAATCCTAAAATGTCACAATAATTACTTACAACCACCTTCTCACCTCAATCTCAGACATGTGCACTTTATACAGCATAAGAAATGTCAGAGGGATTCCCTAGAAAAGACCAAACTGGAAACAGATGTGTGGATGATAACCATGGGTTTTTAATTTATTATGGAAAAACATCTACTGACATTCAATGCAAATCAGGTGTAAAAATAGACTGGAAATGTAGGTAAATTATTTCAGGGACCTGTAAAGGGAACCTACTTCAGCTAGAATCCCAACTGTAGAATTTAAGCACTATTTTATCTTAGACTTATCACTTGTCCTACCTTCACCCTGTCAACCAATATTGACTATTTTTAATCCTTTTTTAATGAATATTTTTTAATCTTTATGCTGTTAGTATTAGTAAATAGATAGGAAAGCATATCATCTTTACTTGTTTTAAAGGAGAAGTAGGGTCAAAGCTCTTCTCCTTCTCCTGTGGGTCACAGGAATGAACTTAGTTCTGAACTCCTGTGACCTGTATTCAGCCAGCAGTGGGCTAAAGTCTGTTGTCAGACATCACTCAACAGGTCTAGACTTTAAAGAGATCCTGACTAAGATTTTTTTCTTTTTGGGTTCCACCCAGATGCCTTAGCGGCAGCTGCCTAAGCCTCTCAGTGCCCCAACGAGAGCCTAAGCCAGCCACTTCCACCCCCTTTACAGCCAAGCACTCCGGTAAGCGTTGGAGGGGCAGAGCATAGAGCCGACTCTCTGCTCACTGAAGACCATGAAACAGAGTGATCAGCGATCTTTGATTGCTCAGTTCTTGGTCTTAGAGGCGGTGGGGAACAGATGCAGCATCGGACTGATGCTGGATCCACATAAGTATGATTGTTTTTAAATCCACTTCTCTTTTTACATTTCTCCAGTTATTTCCTGGTTTCCAGGCCTAGGCAAATTATGTCATACATCCCAGGTATCTTCAGGAGGGGAGGTTTTCTCAGCTAAGCACACCCTCCTGCCTGCACGCCTGAGTTAAGGGCAGATGGATTCCAGGAAGTAAATGCGAAATGAATCGTCTGCCCTTACTCAAGATGGCCATCGCCAGAAATGCTAGGGTGTTTTTCAAAGTGATTTCTCAACAAAATACAGCATGGAGACATGGATGGATGGGAGAGATTGCTTTGAATATTAAAAATAAAATAAATAGCATTTATGGTGCTCAGGTGCAGTGTAGTTCTGATTTAATAGCACAGAGCTGTCTGGGAGAGAGCAGCACTAATTTTTTTTTTCAGGCTCTTGGGGCACTTAATCAGCAGAGCTGCAAAAACCTGTCAATAAAATAAAAAATTTGAACGAGCAACTGGGTGCAAGTCCATTTTTCGCAGACACCAAGTAGGAACGACTCCCCTATAGTGTGTATAATCATTCCTTAACTCCTGGTGCTTAGATGTGGTCCTCTGCGATACAAAGTATACATGACTGCCCTATAGTGTGTTTAATCATTCCTGAACGCCCGGTGCTTAGATGTGGTCCTGCTCCGTGATTCCAAGTAAAAAAGGCTCCCCTATAGTGTATTTAATTATCCCTGAACTCCCGGGGTCCTCCTCTGTGATACAAAGTAGGAACGGCTCCCCGATAGTGTGTATAATCATTCCTGAACTCCCGGCGCTCAGATGTGGTCCTTTGTGATACAAAGTAGGAACGGCTCCCCCGATAGTGTGTATAATCATTCCTGAACTCCCGATGCTCAGATGTGGTCCTTTGTGATAGAAAGTAGGAACGGCTCCCCCGATAGTGTGTATAATCATTCCTGAACTCCCGATGCTCAGATGTGGTCCTTTGTGATACAAAGTAGGAACGGCTCCCCCGATAGTGTGTATAATCATTCCTGAACTCCCGGTGCTCAGATGTGGTCCTCCTTTGTGATACAAAGTAGTAAATGTTGATCTGCATAGTTTTCCGTTTCTCTAACTGACTGCTCCATTACTGCTGTGTCCTGTAAAGACGTGGCAGCTAGCGGTAGTAACCATAGTGTGTAGCAGGGAACACGCTATTCAACGCACCCCTAAGAGTGCAATCACAGCCCAGCAGACAGGGAAGTGATTCTTTTTTTAATTTATTTTAGTGATAGTGTTCCCTTAGAGCACAACTTTAACCAATATCTTTTCTTAGTGTTTTTTCATGATCCGACTATGATTGGTGAGCTTGGAGAAAGATGGGTGTTCCTAAGACATGATTTATTGTGGCACATCTTTTCACATCTTCCAGCATCGATTTTCTTTGCAAATTCTGAGATCTCAGAACTGCAAAGGTTATAGGTGCTGAGAGAATTCCCTATACCAGATGCAGTGATCACAGATCCAAGCAGGGGAGCAGTTAGATATATATTGCTGAATTTGGGCCCCGCTCTGATTAAAGTCTGAATGAAGAGGTATCCTGGGAAAAGTGACATCCCTCTCTATGTCCCTGTTGAGGAGATTTTCCACTTATTTCCAGTCCCAGTGAAGTCCTGTGACATTTTACATCACCAGGACAGGAAGATAAAGGTAATCTGGACAGGCAATGGGGATCCAGACAGCAATGAAAAAATAGTATCCATTGCAAATCCAACTGCCTGTCTTGAACATGGACAGTTGGCCTATTTTATGCATCAGTCTATATTTGTCTTACTGTATGCATGGTCACAAGACCAAAAATCTTTTCATCACATGTAGGAGGAGTCTAAGAAAAAATTCCAGCACCCAATGCCAAAGGAATCTGATAATCGCTCCCACTATATACTTATGACAGCCGCATTGCTCAACTAAAAAAAAAAAGTTGCTGAGCACAGTGTAATGTGAAGGCTTAAATCGACTGCTTTTGATAGTGTTTGAAATTATGCACATTACATACAAGGACGCACCAACCCTGCCAAAGAATTTGTATCTTCAAAGCCTATTATCTACACAAATATCTCTAAAAGACATAGAACCATAGTTGCAACACTCCAAATGTTAGGAAAAGAGATAGTTGCCCTCTGAAAGAGACATTCTGACATTCTTGTGTTTCTGAAAGCTTTATGCAATACGTTGTTAACCAGCCACTAGACATAAAAGAGCCTTCTCTTACTGGCTAGATTTTTCTTTACTTGAATATTATTCAGATGAAGTAAAGAATCACTTAATAGCATTTCAAACTCACAGAGCTGCAAGAGAGACAATGAGTCTGATCATTTCAATTCAAGGGCTTATTAAGGTCTAAAAGAATCTATCACAGAGAAATGCATATCTTGAGAACATTACTTTTAAAGACACCATAATCATTATGGTTGGGACAGATCTGAGAAGCTCAAATTGAATCCTAGTATTGATGAGTAGTACCAATTTCAAGAAAACTTGTAACATAAAGGACAAACTTTTCCTAACGTCCAAGTTTTACATTTTGTCATACCTAAAGATTTATGGTTTCAGTAGGTAGAATGGAAGTTTGAAAAACCTGTATGAGAGAAAGACAGCGGATACCATTGTTGATCACCTTCTAAGAGTGCCTATTGTTTGGCTATCTCTAGCTTCATTAATTTCCAAGTCTCTGACCTCAGACATCTATGGAGTCAATGCTCCTGAGCCGCATACTTGTTATGGGTCAATGCCATAAGTATAATTGAAGCATTGGCTTTCAGTGCACTTTTGATTTCTAGCTCAGAAGATCTACACTAAGGTTCCTCCTCACACTAACCTTCCTACTAACCCTATCTCCAAACACTAACATTAACTCTCCCTGTACGTCTAATATTTATCCTAACAGTGTCCCTCAAACTAACCCTAACATTTATGCCTACACTAACCCCCTTTAACACTAACATTTACCCTCATACCAACCCTCCCTGTAAGTGATCCGGGTGGCTCTGAAGTGACTTGATCACCTTGTGTCACACCCCCCCCCCCCCCCCCCGCCACCTTCTCCCCTCCACATCTGCCTGTGGCTGTTCCTCCAGGAAGCCTGAGATTGTGGTAAACTACTATAAAATGAACCAATGAATGAACCCAAGAGCAATGTGTATTATGTCAATTACATATTCAAAGCTATCATTCCTCAGCCACTGTAGCTGGAGAAGTAGCTAATGAAGCATGATATGCGCTTGATTAGCTGCAATGGAGGGCAGGGGAGACAACTGGGGAATAACACATTCCTGACGTCTCTATAAAGAGGACTAGTAAAAATAAAATGTATTTTATTTTACAAAAATTGTTCCGCACACGTGTATTGCCGTGAACATCAGAGTGAGAGCAATATTTACAGGACCATAATTCATGGTAAACTCATAACCTTAAAAACTGTTTAAAATATCTATGAAGAATTTTGGGTACCATAGTTTTTAAAGATCTCACAGGCACATGCAATTTTAAACTATTACTAAAATAATTTTTTGTTGTTGTTGTTTTGGAGGGTTTATAGCACCTGTCAGTTTTTACTGCTGTCTGTGCACCTGGTAGGGAGATTCACCCTCTCTATTTGTCCTGTTTACCATTATCATTGAAAGTGAAAGTAACAGAAAAAGAAAATCCCACATTTTGGGTTGTCCCCAGAAAAATAATAGAGGGGAAAGTCTCCAGTGGGGACAATTGTTCTGATGACCTGGGGGATTCCGTTATGTGCAGGGATTTTCTCTCACTTCCTGTTTTGGCTAAGGGGCAGAAAGTGAAGGTAAATGTTCCCAATAGGACACAGATAGCCAAAGAAAAAAAAACTAAAAGGGGTTATAAATGCACGGGTTAACTGCTCATTTTTGTCTAGGGGTGAGGAGAGCAGAGATATACTTACCTAATTCGCTGATCCTCCGAGCACAAGACTGGTCCCTGCTGCTTCTGCCCCCTGCACGCTAGCAGTTTTGTGCATGGACTGTTCCTAATGTCATCAAGCCCATACACTGGCTCTGGATGTGGGGAAGGCAGGAACAGTCCACCGCTGGATGCGGGGAGCGTTGTTTTCCAGAGGATCGAAAGATAACTATAGCCTTTCTGTGCGCCCCTGGATAACATGAGCACTTAACCCATGCAGTGTTGGCACAGCCCCACTGCATGGAGAAACATATTTTCCTAGCGTTTCGCTTTAAGGCTTAAGGCTCTAAGCCTTGACATGTTTGGTATTTATTTACTCAGAGCAACCTCTTCTTTAATATTGTACTAAATAATTGGGTATTTAATTGTACAACCCCAATTCCATCAATGCTGAAAGATACAGTATATGCAGGTTTTAGAGTAGCATATCCTCCCATATGGATGACGTCTTTTTCAGGGAAGGCCTTGCATATTTCAACACGACAATGCTAAATTGTATACTGCATCTATGCACTGCAGTCACCACTTGTGCCACCTGTCAGACCTAAGATTAAGGCAGTGGCAGTTCAGGGTGAGGGAGCCACTCCTTAGTACCACCCTCAGGACCTGGGGTGGGGGGGGAGAGGGATTCCGAACTAATGGGGAGGGGAGAACTCTCTACTGGCTGGGATTTTGGCTTGAAGAGGGAAATAAGGACTGCGGCATATGTTACTACGTACACAGTGAGTAGGCCCAAGTATGAGGCCCCTCCCACTGTTTGTGCAATTCTGCTACACCCACAATATGCCTAATTTTTCTGAACCCCTGAAATGTTTTTATCTATGGCCCTGCAGACTCATACAGCCTATAATATGTGCACAGTAATTTATACTGATTTTAGTCCAAACAGTTGGATTTTTATGAACCTTAGTTATGACTGGTTCTCTTTAAATTTTCAATCATATGACTCTGTAGTGCTATATAATTGTTCCTAGACCAAGCCCAAAACTTAAATATTTTCTGAATACTAATTAATCCACACAGGCATGTGTTTGGAATCTATATACAGGTAGAGTAGAGCATATCAAAAGAAAGTGACATTGCAGGGAGATAGTGCTAAAACTGTTTTTATAATGTACTGATACCAAAAAACATTACAAAAGATATCTAAATGTATAAAGATGAAAGTATATAAAAACATTCTAACAAATTTACCAGTATCAATCCATAATAGAGGGTATATCTTTCTATACAAATCTCATCATTGTATTTTATCCATGCAGCATGGCTTTACAATGATACTCGTATATCCAAGTGATGGTCTGTAAAATTTGGAGGTGAAAAGGCTACGACCTTGCGCAGAAGCAAGTACCAACCTCTATCTTGTAGGAGCAGGTGGAACTCTGAGGATTTATTTAGGAAGTCATCTAAATTACAAGATCACCTGTATGTCATAGTGGACCAGCAGGAGCATTTTTTGGGTCAATTTAGGACAGGGTTCCATTTAATGCTAGGGTTCGTCTAGAGCTTTCTAAGGGTTCCTTGAGCAATGAGAAATGTCTGCAGCTCAGATAAGTTCCTACTGACACCATTGATCCATTTAGCTATCTGTAAGGGGGAATTCTTACCAATGACTACAAAAGTAAGAATCATTATTCTCAGTGACCATCACACTAATGTATCTAGTGGCGTCACTAGGGTTGGTGTCACCCCCCCATCGAGCTCTCTCCTGTCTAGCCTGCCACAGTGCCCTGAAGGGCACCATGCAGGCTAGTTTTGGGCTGGCAGCACACGGTCAGGGTGCACACCCCAAACCGGCCCATGTAAATGATGTGGTCAGTGCTGGCGGACTGATCCATGCACTGTCACGGATGGGGGTGACTCCATGGCGGTTGGATATCACTTCCTACTTGATGTTGTCAACCCTCTGGCATGTGTCACCTGGGTGCTGTCCACACCTCCTGCACCCCCATAGCAACGCCACCGAATGTATCAAGAGTTTTAGATAAAGTCATTTTTAGTAGGGGTTCCCTGAGATTAGAAAGTAATTTTAAGGGTTCCTCTGTGTTGAAAGGGCTGAGAAAGGTTGATTTAGGATCTAGAGAAAGCAAATGCTAGTATTTATTAATGCATCTTCTAATGGCATTGCCATCAGTGCTCTAGGTTGTAATAAATTGGAGAATGAGAGCACAAGATTTATTCTCCCTACTATCATTCTGTTTAATCAAAAGAACATTACTATCCATATTTATTACCCTATGGTATGTTGATTGCTAAAAGCATTTCCTATAAACATTTGTCTCTCTCGCCCTCTCTATACAAGACCTTAACTTGGCATTTAAATTCTGTCAGAGGAAAACAACTGCAACAGAATCTCAAATAAATGACATAAGGTATATCAGAAAAAGTGTGAATGGCGTGTTTGGATGTTATTATCAAATTTTCAGAATGGTACTTCATGAATTGGGCTTATAATATCAAGTTGTACATACTATAACATCACCTCTAGACTAAAGAATGAATCACATATATTTACACCACTATGCTAAATTTAAAATGCATTTGATTATTATTCAAGTAATTTACAAAAAGATCAAAATCTTCTTTTAAAAAACCTGACCAAACTCTGACCATCATGAGTGTATATTCACAATAAATCTGATTAGCGGTCAACCTTACTACTTAACAAGTTTTAAGGTAAGATACAAACCACACAGGGCGTGCACTGTTTTCAATGAGCCAGCTAAATCATTGATGTTGATTTACTAAAGGCAATTAGTAAGGGAATTTTCACTTTGCAGGGGAATTTTAGCTTAGTGAATGAGGTGAAGCTCTGCTAACTTTCATCATTCAATTAAAGGTAAGCAGAAATGTAGTTCTTTTTTTTTTCTTTGCACGTGATTGAGTTTTATTTGCAAAGTGAATTATCTGCACATTGAATACGTTAGGCAAATTCCCTTGCAAAGTTAACAGCCTATTTGCCTTTAGTAAATCAACATATTGACTTGCATTATGAGAAGAAGCACTGAAACACAACCATTGTGCAGCACTTACTAAGCAGATCCTGTTTAAATAGACGTGGTTGCACTAATGCACCTAAATAATTACATGCTATGCAATGTTTTTTTTAAATCATTAACACATATGTACATCATATATACGTTTTTATGTTTTTGATGAAAAAAATTAGAAAGACTATACATTCACATAAACCTCCATGCCTCAACTCTTGGCCTTCCCTCAACACTGAGCAGCCAATGTTTTAAAAAATTAAATCGCTCATTAGAAGATAAAATAGGAAAGCAGCTTTTGCTGCATTACTCACCTTCAGATTGGAGCTTTCACCACAGTACTGCTGTTCTGCTACTAGATATCCTTAGTCTACTGGGTAGAATGACATAAAGCTTCAGTCAACCCACTTCCTCTGAGGACAGGCTGTAATGGAACTGCCCCCAACCTGTGACTTATCGGTGAAGGAGAAACAGCACAGTAATGAGCTCATCTCCCTGTCTCTCTGTTTTCTCCTCCTAGTAACATGCCTCTTGTTTAGCACATTAATTGATGGGCAATCTGTGCTGTTTTTTTCCTCTCCTATGCTGAATCCTACTCGGAGCTGTACAGGGAATGAAA
Source organism: Aquarana catesbeiana (assembly GCF_042186555.1). Lineage (NCBI taxonomy): Eukaryota > Metazoa > Chordata > Amphibia > Anura > Ranidae > Aquarana > Aquarana catesbeiana. The sequence continues at coordinate 129,999,507 of NC_133328.1, forward strand.
GGTACCAAATCAAACTTAGGTACTTACACTGGGCCCAAAATCCAAGGAGCGCCTTCAGGAGTTCTAGGAGCATAAATTACGCATCTAATTACTTGACTACCTATCACATATTTGGAGGCCATGGAGCCCCAGGACAGTGGAAAATAAAATGACCACATTTTGAAGAGTAAACACCCCAAAGTATTTTGAAGAGGCATGGTGAGTCTTTTGAAGACTTCATCTTTTTGCCACAAGTTCTTGGAAAATGCAGAAAGAAAATGAAAATCTTTTTTTACACAATTTTGTCAATTTAAAAAGATATTTCTCAGACACACCATTAACATACTTAGAATTACACCCCAAAACACATTCTGCTACTCATCCTGAGTATGGTGATACTACATGTGTGAGACTTTTTCAGTGTTTACGTACCAGACATTGTATTTTGTGTATCACACAAATCAAACACTTGTGTCAAAACTGTACTGTAATGCCCCGTACACACGGTCGGATTTTCAGACGGAAAATGTTCGATGGAAGCTCTTTGTCGGAAATTCCGACCGTGTGCAGGCTCCATCGGACATTTTCCATCGGAATTTCCGTCACACAAAATTTGAGATCTGGATCTCAAATTTTCCGACAACAAAATCCGTTGTCGGAAATTCTGATCGTGTGTGCATAATTCCGACGCACAAAGTTCCACGCATGCTCGGAATCAAGCAGAAGAGCTGCAGTGGCTATTGAACTTAATTTTTCTTGGCTCGTTGTACGTCTTGTACGTCACCCTGTTCTTGACGTTCGGAATTTCCGACAAGCTTTGTGTGACCGTGTGTATGCAAGACAAGTTTGAGCCAACATCCGTCGAAAAAAATCCATGGATTTTGTTGTCAGAATGTCCGATCAATGTGCAATCGTGTGTACGCAGCTTTATAGTCACTGCTACATGAGTGGTCAGGGAATATAGCGTAGTAGCGCTAAGTGTACCGTCACCTACAGCAGTCCCAATCCCTATAATCAAAGCAAGCCTAGCATACCGGTGCTGTAGGTGGCTTCCTCCAGAAATTCCATTTTCACTGGTCAGGAAATACAGGATGCTGAATAAAGAATGAAAAAAGAGGGGTGTGCAAATGGGTCAGTAGGGTTTCCACCTTTTCTTCAAGCAAAACCCAAACACTTTAGTGGGGCATGGGCAATTTTTTGTAGTATATGCTACGATTGTAAAAGACCTGGTACACATTTGGGTGCCCCAAAGAGAGTAGCAATGCGGCACACATGGCGGGGGGCCAGGAGAGAAAGAACAGGACTATTTATGCTACATTCACAGCTAGTTAATGCTTATCAGGCAGCAGCGGAGTAATCCTTGTGCAGTGGTTCTGACAAATAAAGTCCCAACCTTCACTTCTATAACAATTTGCCAGGGCATGTAATTGCCTGGAACCGCAGCACAAGAATTACTCTGCCTGTGTCCGAAAATCATCAAATAGTTCTGGTAGAATAATCCTTGTGCTGCGGTTCCCAGAAATTACATGCCTGGCGGATTGATATACATGAAAAGGTTGGGACTTTAATTTAATTGTTGGGAACCCTGCACAAGGATTACTCAGCTGCTGCCCAATAAACATTACCTAGTTCAATTCTTTGCAGTACTCATGTATATTGCTGCCCAATAAACATGAGTACTGTTACTTCCCCCGGCCCACAGCTGCCACAGTGCAGTCTGAATAAAGTGTCCAGATTTCAGGTGGACTGAAACCCAGACACATGATTCAAAATGATTAAAACCCGGACAGTCTGGGTGAATCCTGGACAGGTGGCAAACCTATGGGTCAGTTCAGGCCACAGGCACAGACATGGTAAGCAAACAGGCAAAGGGTCAGTCCATTCAGCAGGCAGAAACATGGTCAATAAACAGGCCAGGATTGGTACAGGCAGCAGGCAGAGGCAGCACTGCACTGGTGTGGTGGTGATCAGGAACACCATAACTGGTGTGGCAGTGATCAGGGAAACTGGGACTGGTGTGGTGGTGATCAGGAACACCATAACTGGTGTGGCAGTGATCAGGGAAACTGGGACTGGTGTGGTGGTGTTCACGGACACTGTAACTGGTGTGGCGATGATCATGGACAATATGACTGGTGTGGTAGTGATCCAGCACAATATGAATGGTGTGGCAGTGATCAGAGACAATATGGTTGGTGTGGTGGTGATCAGTGACACTGAGACTGGTGCAAAGGTATTTGGAGACACTGCAATTGGTGAAAAGATGATCAGGGACAATATGACTGGTGTGGCATTAATCAGGGACAATATAACTCATGTGGCGATTTTCAGGGACAATGTGACTGCTGGTGTGGCGGTGATCATGGACATTGTGAGTAGTGGGGCAATGATTAGAGACACTGTGAGTGGGTGGTGGTGATCAGAGACAATATGAGTGGGGTAGCATTTTTTAGAGACACTAACTGGTATGGACAATATGACTGGTGTGGCAAATCATGGACAATAATCATGAACAATATGACTGGTGTGGCGTTGGTCACAGACATTGTAAGAAGGGTGGTGGTGATTGGACAATCTGTGAGTGGGTGGCGGTAATTAGGAACAATATGAGTGGTGTGGTGGTGATCAAGGACATTGTAACTGGTGTGGCAGTAATCAGTGACACTGTAACTGGTGTGGCTGTGATCAGGGACACCATAACTGGTGTGGTGGTGATCAGGGACACTGTAATTTGTGTAACGTTGATCAGGGACACTGTAAACAATGTGGCACTGATCAGGAACACTCTATCTGATGTGGTGGTGATTAGGTACACTAATGCCCTGTACACACGGTCGGACATTGATCGGACATTCCGACAACAAAATCCTAGGATTTTTTTCCAACGGATGTTGGCTCAAACTTGTCTTGCATACACACGGTCACACAAAGTTGTCGGAAAATCCGATCATTCTGAACGCGGTGACGTAAAACACGTACGTCAGGACTATAAACGGGGCAGTAGCCAATAGCTTTCATCTCTTTATTTATTCTGAGCATGCTTGGCACTTTGTGCGTAGGATTTGTGTACACACGATCGGAAATTTCGACAACGGATTTTGTTGTCGCAGAATTTTATAGCCTGCTCTTAAACTTTGTGTGTCAGAAAATCCGTTGGAAAATGTGTGATGGAGCCTACACACGGTCGGAATTTCTGACAACAAGGTCCTATCACACATTTTCCATCGGAAAATCCGACCGTGTGTACGGGGCATAAGAGTGGGTGACAGTAATTGCGGACACTGACTGGTAACAGTGAGTTTTAAAAACAATTATATTTAAAAAAAATGTATTTTATATTTTATTTATTTTTTATGTTTTTTTTTTTTTTTACATATCACTCTAGCAGTACAATGTCACCATAGTGACACTGTATTACTCTGGGGGTGGGCTGATAGCTGTAAAAGCAATACTTTTTTACTCTCTCTGGCTGCATTCATATAGCCATTGAGAAATACTGATATCTGATTGACCACAGCTATCACATGATAGAGGGCTGCTGTGATTGGCTCTGTACCATGTGATGTCTGTGACCAATCACAGGAAATGACATATAGTTTACTAGTGACTATGTATTGCTGATTGGCTCTAGCAATCATGTGATACCAGGGCCACTCACAGTGGAAATGACAAGAAATTACATATTAGTTACTACTGTCCATGTAATCACTGATTGGCTACAGTGGTCATGTGGTACCAAGTACAACAAACAGTGGCTGGTACAACAAACAGTGTTTTGCTGTATCCACCAGACACAGCGGAATACTGATTGTGTGCTGCACTCTCCCAAAAAGCACATGCAAGCGGTGGATGCAGGGGGACATATGGGTATGTCCACCTGCATCACCGCTGCTACCATCTGGCTGTTTATGTACAGTGGCTGATGGGAAGCAGGTAACAAATTAATTTAATGATATTTAATTACAGAGTTTCATTATCTTGTGTGGAGATCAATTTCTGTGTGGAGATCAACTTTAAGTGTTAGCCTCCTTAGCTTCTTTAAACCCTAAAACACTCAGACTACTATAATAATCTGCAATCATATTTCTTTCTTTATGTGGCTATTTATACTGCTCTTATGCAGTATATCAACATTAACATTTTTGCCTTTTTACAGAGAAAAATGTGTCTGCAGATGATTTTTATTTTGAATAACAATCATGTTATGCAGTCTTGATTTTTGTAACTACCGAGTTAATTATGTGTCAAAATTTCATACACCTAATCATGCATTTTCTAATTTTGTGTTATCACTGCTGTTTATTTTCCAATGTCTCACATAAAAATATATGTACCTTGATTTGCATTTTAATTTTGATCCTTCGTTGTGCTTGGTTCTTTATTCTTTAAGTAGTTACTTTAGAAACACAAAGATCTTTTGCTCCTAAAAATACCACTACCTTTAACAGTCAGTTTTGGTATCTATTACTTAGAATATTGCCCTATAAGATAAAATACTCATTTATGAGAAATAGAGGCTATTATTGCCTAAATAATCATTTTTTTCACAAAATAAAGATGTGTCACCGTAATTTTTTTTTTTTTTTTTTGTGAATTGAGACTAGTGTGTTCTTAGATTCTAGGAAGAAACCAAGGGACCTACAGAGATCTTGCAAAAATACTGAGATTCAGTGTTTGAATGCAACCAAGGCACATCTGTATGGTGTCTGTATATTCTCTCAGTCGGTAAGGGTAAATCAACCCTTTCTTTTGGCAATGTTTTCAGAAACTACTGCTAAATATGAAGTATACTGAGGCAAAACCAGTAAACAAAAACTCTGCCCAAGTCTGTCCCACAAGATTTAATTATTCCCCCATTGATCTCTGCCATCTTGCCTCCTACACAGCATAGAGATGTAAGCTAGGTTGGCCATTATAACTCAAAGACATGTCAACTCATCATGCAGCAGATATGATTTACTGCTCTATGTATATGATAGGGGCCAGGGGGAGTGAATAAAGTTGGAGCTAAGGGCTTAACACTTACTCCTTTAAATTGTCTGGGTTTATATTTTGGTATGCATATGATGTATCTTCGTTGATTGCTTCTGTTTTTGTTATGTCACCTGCATATTTAGAGATTAAATATATATTAAAATAAAATATACACTTGAAACATTTTAGCTCTGAAGTCTACAACTGCAATCAGTGCATCAAGGGTGCAATGCACAGGATTCTTCATAGTCTACATTCCAGCACTAGGTTCCTCAGGAGGTATAGACCTACCATTATGGGACTGGTGGAAGTAATCAATGGATCAATGAGGTTGGGGAATGTGACCATATTTCATGTTACTTCCTACATATGTGTAACATGAAACATCGTCACAAGGGTGAACTAAGCCTTTAATCCCTTTCCGCCACTGCCCCTGGACCCTTGAAGACAAAATCTGAATGACAGGAGGCTGAGGCAGACTTTCTGATAGTGTGACCACCGTGACAGCAGTCACATGATCGGAAGCTCCTGATCGCAAACAATAATTGCGACTGAAGCTGTCTGTTGTAGCTTTGTCATTGTGCTGGGAGCGTGCCACAAGCACACACCACATATACAAGTACATTGGACGGGAACAGGTTAATACAGAAAGATACACTTAAACAACACATATTAGGCTTATACTAGTGTATTTTCTTTCCAACTTTGAAAAATCTAGAGCTTCAAACCATTTAGCATATAACATGCAAATGTTTAGAAATGTCACATATTTTTAGAAGGGAAACATATGCCGGAAAGTTATACATAGGAAGGATGGGGTATAATCAAATCAAGTAAGGATGGGGTACAAAGGCCAAGTCTCCTAAACATTGTATACAGCGGCTGTAATATGAAACAAGGGAGTCATCATTCCAAAGATAAAACAAAAACGCAAAATTTCCCGCGCTTAGGACAATGTTTTAAAGGAGAACTGCAGCCCCCCCAAAAAAATGGAAAAAGCCACCGAGGTGGAATCCAAAAAATTAAGAAATCTCTAGTGGGGAATGTGGCGCTGTTCAAAGATGTATGTAATAGGATACTAATATCCTACAAAGTGGTGGTAGTATATAAAAAAACTACTGTGAAAAAATCATAAATAAACAACATATCAGGTGTATGTGTCACAAGTGTAAAACAACACATAATAAAACATATGATTAAAAAATCAAGTGCAAATGCGATGTGGATAATCCTAAAAGAAATACGTGCATTCAAAAAAGGGCAGCAAAAATAATATATAAATATGTGCGTAGTATTAATGCTAGTCTGTAAAATCACAAAGGAAAAAGCATAAAAAATACCCCCCAAAAAAAAAAACATTTTATATCCAAAATATGTACAGATATGAACAATAGTATGATAAATAGTGTAGTAATGCAGCAGAATTTTCAAAATCCACATCCAAATGATATAAGTGTCCAAGCAGATTTAAAGTTCTATATATGTAAAAATAAAAAGGAAAAGACTCTGTGAAAAGTGACTTTGCTTCCAAAAGAATCCCGTGTAAATAATTGTGATCGTTGTATAATCTCCTTCTCTGGAACCCCCAATTGTGTCCCCACTCACCGGAAAGCCCAACCCCTACAGGGGTAATGGGCAAATGAAAGTCGTGGTCACGTTGGTACGCATACGTCGCTGTTCGCCTCTGTTTGTTTACTTCCGATTTTCGGCAGCTCGGCTGTGGAACGCAAGCCGCTGCCTTGTTACTGTTCCAGCCATCGGCCTTATACTAGCAGGCGGAACAGGTTCATCTGTTAGTCACTGTTTTTAACTATTTTTTGTAAGTGGACTGAACAAATAAAAGTCAATTTGGATTTACACTATGAGGCTCCTCTCTTCCTCATACATACGGACATGATCTGGTGGACTTTTTTGGAGGATCATTGACAGCCCAACCAGGAAGAAGATCATGGAGACACAGAGGGGGATACCGATCGATTTCCTGCTGGTGGATTTACTTTCATTTGCCCATTACCCCTGTAGGGGTTGGGCTTTCCGGTGAGTGGGGACACAATTGGGGGTTCCAGAGAAGGAGATTATACAATGATCACAATTATTTACACGGGATTCTTTTGGAAGCAAAGTCACTTTTCCTTGTCAAAAGAAGTTTATTGAGTATACAATGTTATAAAGATACATAAAGTAAGTTTACAAGGATCTATAAAGTAAGCTCATTGTTTTACAGTAGGGTTTATATAGGTAAATATCATGAAATTTCAAATATTAAACATTGGGTTCACGTAAACCTAAATTAAAGATATATATCATTTCCTTAGTTACTTTTGTAGGTATTTAAATGATTTATACCTACTATACATATTGTTTACAAGTAGAGTGTATATAGGTCAAATAAATTCTGATAATGAGCTTTAGTCGTAAGGTGGAGGAAAGGAAAGAGAAAGAAGAAAAAGGGTTGAAAGGTAGAGGTATGGTCCACAAGGTTGTCCCGCTCGTCAGTTTATTATTCTTTTTAGTTCTCTTTGAAGCCTTAGAATGGGTGTCTCTGTAAGTCATTTAATCTGTTACCATGGCAACAGGACAGAGTCATTGAAGTTTGACAGGAACTGTTGTTTTATCCAAGGATGCCAAAGTTTTTCAAATTTTGGAATTTGATTTTGATCGATGGCTACCATCTTAGCATGGGACATTGTATTATTCATTCTGTGAATTGTTTCTGCTAGTACCAATGTAGGAGATTTCCATGCCTTGGCCACTGTTTGTTTTGCAGCCGTTATTAGTTGGATCATAAGTTTGAATTGAGAGAGTGTTAACCATTCTGGTTTTAGATTAAGTAAAGTTAAATATGGATCTGGTTGTATTATTTTTTTAAATATTTTAGATGCAATCACGAAGACTTCCTTCCAGAAGGTTTGGATTACTGGGCACGTCCACCATATGTGTAAATATGTGCCTATTTCTGGGCATCCTCGAAAACAAAGAGCTGAGGTATTAGGTGAATATTTTGCCACTCTAGCGGGTACAAGGTACCAGCGAGTTAGGACTTTATAATTTGTCTCCAGTGCTAAGATGTTGGGTGAAGATGACTTAGATGTGAGCCATATGTTAGACCAGTCCGTGTCTTCTAAAGTTCGTCCCAGGTCCTCCTCCCACCGCTGAACGTAAGAGGGTCTATTAAGATTTGCTACTCCATATAATTGATTATAAAGTGATGAAACTGTACCTTTAGCAAATGGATCTTTTGTACAGATTGATTCAAAAATGGATAATTGGGATAATGGTGTATCCCCCTTTAGGAATGGTGTATAGAAATTTTTGATTTGGAGATATCTAAATATCTCAGAGTTTGGTAGATCATATTTTTCTCTAAGCGATGGGAATGAAAGGAATGATTTAGATGCTATGAAGTCATTTAGTGTCTGAATGCCTGATGTTGTCCAAGCTTTAAAAGAATTTGGGTAGATCCATGCCGGATAAAAGGCCGGATTTCTGATAAAAGAAAGGAGAGGATTGTGTGGAGATTGTAACTGATATTTGGTTTTTAGTTTATCCCAGAGAGATAGGAAGTGTTTAGTTATGGGATTATGAATTTTAAAGCGGTCTTTAGGATCAAGCCATAATAAATTTGATATTAATAGAGGGTCATTTTCTGAAGCCTCTATAAATACCCATAATGGGATTTCCTGTTTTGCATGGTATTTGGACAGACTGGCCAAATGTGCTGCTCTGTAGTAGTTAGTAAAATTAGGGTATCCCAGGCCTCCTTTATTTTTGGGAAGATGTAGTGTGTGTATAGGTATACGTGGTTTAGAAGAGCCCCATATAAACGAAGTTGCTCTTTTTTGTACTATTCTCAAAAAATAGGAAGGAATTGGAATAGGGAGGACTCTGAATAGATAAAGCAATTTGGGTAGAATAGTCATTTTGATTGCATTAATCTTCCCTATCCAGGATAAAGGAAGTTGCGACCATTGTTTTATTAGATTTGTGATCTGTCTTAATACAGGAGGATAATTGTTTGAGAATAAGTCAGAATGAGATGCTGTTAAATGAATTCCAAGATATGGGATTGATTTTTCTGCCCATGTGAATGGGAGTGCAGCCCTAGCCGGGATCAATTCCATGTTTGTGAGTGAAATATTAAGCACTAGGCATTTCTTAGGATTAATCATAAGGCCGGATAGGGCTGCAAATCCATCAAGAGCTGGTATTAAGTTAGGACCAGAGACCTGTGGTGATGATAGAAAAAGTAATATATCGTCTGCAAATATACATAATTTGTGTGTAATACCTCCTACTTCAATGCCAGTTATAGTTTAGTTTGTTCTGATGTATTGGGCCATGGGTTCGAGTATAAGGGCAAATAATAAGGGAGATAATGGGCAACCCTGTCGGGTACCTCTTTCGATATTAAAGGCTTCAGATTTGTATCCAGCATATTTTATATAGGCTTTGGGTTTATTATATAATGCTTTGATCCATGTTAAAAAGTGGGGTCCAAAACCCCATTTTTGTAATGAATATTGCATATATTGCCAGGATACTGTGTCAAATGCCCTCTTAATATCGAGAGATAGAAAACATAAAGGGATTTTCCGTTTTTTAGCAATATGTGCCAATAACACTGCCCTGCGTATATTATCGCCTGCCTGTCTATTTGGCATGAAGCCTACTTGATCTCTATGTATTAATTTTCCTATAATGCTATTGAGGCGTTTTGCTATTATTTTTGCTAATAATTTAATATCGAGGTTTAACAGAGAGATAGGCCGATAATTCACACAGGAAGTATCATCAGAAAAGTGTTTTGGGATCATACAAACAATTGCCATTAGTGTTTCTTGCCGAAAAGAATGTCCATCTAGAAGTTTGTTAAAAGTTTCAGTGAGAATGGGAGAGAGTATTTCTGAGAATGTTTTATAGTATAAAGCCGAGTAGCCGTCTGGGCCTGGTCTTTTGTTAAGTTTTAGGTCTTTTATGGCGTTAGCAACTTCATCTATAGTTATAGGCTCATCCAAACTGCTTTTTTGTTTCTGAGATAACTCAGGTAAGGTTATTTTTGAGAAGAAGGATTCAGCCTCTGTAGGATTAAATTCATTGTTTGTCTTGTATAAAGTTGCGAGATGTGAGTGAAATTTATGGACTATTTTAACTGGATTACAAGTGTAAACATTTTTTGATAATTTCAAACGTATTGGTTTAAAAGATTTGTTAGTTGAATTTAATGCCCGAGCCAAATATGTACCTGGTTTGTTTGTATTCATGTAGAAATTGTGTTTGGAGCGTTTGAGGGATTTATCAACTGACTCAGTGAGAAATAGATCGTATTCCAATCTAGATTTTTCCAGATGAGATTTTGTACTCTGAGATGGATTATCTTGAAATGATATGTAGGCTGCATTAAAATTGAGTTCTAGTTTTTTAGCTAGATTTTTGCATTCCCGTTTAAATAGTGCCATTTGTCTTTGTATTGTACCACGCAAGACAGGCTTATGAGCTTCCCACAGTGTTATTGGGGAGATGTCTGTTGTATTATTAATTGATATGTATTCCTTTAAAGCTTGTTCAATGGCCATCTGATGTAGTGGGTGTTTGAGCATTAAGTCCGGTAAGTACCACGTTGGGTCATGTGCTTTTGGTATGGCTGAGGCTATAGTAGTGTATACTGCATTATGGTCAGACCACGGAATCGGAATTATATCTCATGCAATAATTTCTGGTATCATTCCTATTGTTAGAAAAATATGATCTATTCTGGTGAAGGTTTGATGAGGGTGCGAGAAATAAGTGAATTTCTTTTTCATTGGGTTACTTTCTCTTCATGAATCTACCAGATTGTATTTGGAAAGAAGTTGAGAAAAAGGTAATCTAGAGGTTATTTTGGATGGTGTAAAAGGTGATTTATCTAGAAATGGGAGGAGGACCTGGTTCGAATCCCCGCACATTATCACTGTTCCTATTTTGTGTGTATTAATCACTTGTAATATATGTGAGAGGAATGGTGTAGGTTGTTTGTTAGGAGCGTAGTAGGAAATCACCGTGATTGCTGTATCCATTATATAACCCATGAGTATCAGGTATCTACCTTCTGGGTCTTTAATTTCTGATGATAAGGTGAATGGTGTGGATCTGTGAAATGCAATTAGAGTTCCCCTTTGCTTGGTACAGGCAGAAGCCATGTAAATTTGTTGATAAAAAGGAGAAATATATTTTGGAGTAGAATCTTTGGTGAAGTGTGTTTCTTGGAGGCATACTATGTGAGCCTTCTTGTTATGGAAAGTACGGAAGGCTTTGGTCCTTTTTTGAGGGACATTTATTCCCTGAACATTCAGGGAAAGTATATTCAGTGGTGCCATGGCAATAGATCAAATAGTTTTGACTTACTTTTTGTTATGCAGAGCTGACTGCGCAGATCAACCTGTGTGGACTGAAGAGATGAATAGATAGAAAAGAAACCAGTGAATTCTGGAGTAAAGAGTAAACAAAAAACATATGAGATTAGATGATACATTGTATAAATTATTTTTTGCAAGTAATCACAATTTACCCGTGAAAGAGAATAAATATCTCTCTCAGGGGAATAAGTGCCTTCGTCACACTCCCACATAATATGGTTGGGAGAATGAGGAGGGCTAATGGGGGTACACGGATCTTCCGCTTACAGGAGAGAAGTGCTATGTCAAAAGACATCAAAATGATGTTTCATTAATTGGAGTGCAGAATATAGTTTTTGTTGAAATTATTTATTCCAGGGTGGTTGTATATGGTTAGTCTTGCCCTAGGCTAAATAATTCAGTTAGAAAGGTACTGTTAATAACTTTGGTATTGATAAAGATAGTTTGAATTATTTTGGGATTTTAACCCTTTTAGAGTAAACAATTACATATTTTATTCATATGTAACTGTTTAGATATGTTAACTCATAAAATTGAGGTTGTATTGCTTCAGATTAGAATAAACAAAAACATAATTCTAGGAACTAGTTAGGTAATAATATATTTGTTTTAAGAAAAGAAAGAAAAAGCTTCCATTACTTCTGGATTATTGAACATATTTTTCCTAAAAAGTAATAAATCTATTGTTATTACCTGATAATATATAACTGAACAAGAATTTCCTTATTTCACTTATATATTCTAAGGCTATATGAATCAGAAGTAATAAGAAATATAACTGGAATGTAACATGATCCCACACAGTGTGTGACTATCAGAATGCAGTTACATTCAGTTATAAATATAGGTTTTTTATAGAGAACCATCTCTTAGTATAATAAATGAAGAGATATCAGGAATTAGGATGTCAGTCCATTGAATCTTCTTGGTCCATGGATGATGTGGCATAACGGCCTCTTTTGTGAGAATGATGCTTCCCATTTTGTTCTGAAATTTTCTGGGTGCTGCCTGAAGGTGAAGATGATGCCATTCTTCTGCGTGTGGGAGTGTTGCTGCTTGTGGGTTCTGTCAGATTTAATTTTAAAAGGGTTTGTTGTAGTTCATCTGCTGATCTGCTTCTGTAAATTGTACCTTGGTAGTTAAATCTGACTGAAAAGGGGAAGCCCCATTGATACATAATGTTGTGGCGTTGCAGTTCCATTAGTTGGGGTTTCATGGATCGTCTTTTAGTAATAGTAAGTTGGGATAGGTCAGCAAAAAATTGATAATTGTGTCCTTGAAAATTAAGTTCCTTTTTTTCTCTTGCAGCAATTAGTATTTGTTCTTTCGTTCTGTAATAATGAAATTTTGTGATTATATCACGTGGGGGTCCATCTTTCTTTTTGGCTGTGAGGGCTCTGTGTACTCTGTCCAGTTCTAAACGTTCAATAGGGATATCTGGCTTTAGTTCTTGTAATAGAGCAGTAATAGTAGATTGCAGGTCTGTCACAGTTTCAGGTATTCCCCTTATGCGCAAGTTTGAACGTCTGGCTCTATTTTCGTAATCTTCGAGCTTAGTTTGAAGTATTAAATTCTCTTTTTTTAATTGTTCCAATTCTGTTATATTTTCTTGGGTTGTCATTTCAATTTCATCCATTTTTATTTCTAAGGCTGTGGTGCGGTTTCCCAGCTCTCTTATTTCTTTGGTTAGGCTTTTTGTTATTTGGTCTGAGGTTTGTTTTAAAGCCTTATGAAGCATCTTTTCAAATTGTAATAATATTACTGGGGATACTGAGGAGGCTTGTGGAGAAGTTTGTGAGAGGATTTGTTCTGTATCTGACTCAAATGGAGAGTCTTGCTGTGACATTTTCTGTCTGTGAGAGCGCCCTGATGCTGTATCTTGTGAGGTGACTGGAGCTGCTTCAGCTGCAGTGAGTGCCTGTGAGCTCTTTGTGAGGTGATTTTTATTTCTGCCACGGTTTCCTCCCAGTACCATATTTCCTGCCCAAACTTTCACAGTTTGTTCCCTGGGGCAAAAAGGTTCAAATGGATACCTTTTGAGCCTGCAGGCTCCGCTTTGTCCTTCTCTTCTCTCCTCAGCGGTGTGGAGCTCTAACAATGCATGTCTGCTCCGCTAGGCTCCGCCTCCTGCCCCCCCGCAAAGTCACTTTTCACAGAGCCTTTTCCTTTTTATTTTTACATATATAGAACTTTAAATCTGCTTGGACACTTATATCATTTGGATGTGGATTTTGACAATTCTGCTGCATTACTACACTATTTATCATACTATTGTTCATATCTGTACATATTTTGGATATAAATTTTTTTTTTTTGGGGGGGGTATTTTTTATGCTTTTTCCTTTGTGATTTTACAGACTAGCATTAATACTACGCACATATTTATATATTATTTTTGCTGCCCTTTTTTGAATGCACGTATTTCTTTTAGGATTATCCACACCGCATTTGCACTTGATTTTTTAATCATATGTTTTATTATGTGTTGTTTTACACTTGTGACACATACACCTGATATGTTGTTTTTCACAGTAGTTTTTTTATATACTACCACCACTTTGTAGGATATTAGTATCCTATTACATACATCTTTGAACAGCGCCACATTCATCATTCCAAAGATGTAAGCATTCCTCATTCATAAATAAAGTTATGTGGGGTGTGATAATCTAAACCCAAAATTGCCAAAATGGATTAAATCATTTTCTAGAGTTAATCAAAATGTTCTGTTATCAAACATAACAACTTTATTTAACAATATAATGTATTGAACAATGCAGTAATAGAAAGAAGCCAATCAAAGATTGCCTTTTATTGGGACTCAGAAACAAGTAAGATTAATATATGACTGCATTTCACCTGCATTCGTTTTTGATCACAGGGCAAATGAATCTGAGACAGAACAGATTACAGTAATTATACCTGAAGCAGTTCAAACTGGGAAAACAGCCTATATGTTATGTGCTTTCCACTGGGACAATAGGGATGTTCTTTTGGCATTTGGAAACATAGCAACATTTAAAATTATTCTCATCTCCAATCAGAATGGACAGGCATGGCTTCTTGCTCTGTGCTTAGTTTCTTATCATTTTTATCACATCACATTACATATGTAGACATCAAATATTTTTTTCTATTTATTCTTGGTATATTTTCTTTAGTGTTCTATGGTCCCTTATTAGATGTTTGGTTGGACTTTATTATTGTAATTATTTAATGAATGACATTGGCCAATGCTTTTCAAGAGCTCATTAACTAATTAGTGTAAATACTGTTACAATGTATTTGACGTTTTTGAGTAGGGAAAGGTTGGAACCCCTGTTTGTTTGATTTTTTTGTTTTTGCTGTTTTTTGTCCCATAGCATAGATCTCTTCCCACTTTCTGTCATGCAGACACAAAAGGAAATGAGAGGAAATCTACACCTAAAGTAGCTACTAAACAGTTATTACTGAAACAGTTGTCATTGGAAGGTTTCCCCTTACCTCTGGTTCTGATAACAACAGGAATAAAGTCCCACAGGTAGAAAGTAAGTGAAAATCTCTCCACAATGAGGGGAAACCCCCTTAGACAGTTCTCTCAAACAGGTTTACCAACTGAACTTAAAACCTTAAAATGATTTCCTGTCACTTTCTGCCCAGGTGATAATGACCTCCAGGACAAAAAGAGGGTGAATCGTACCAGTAGCGTCACAAATATCAATAAAAACCTAAGAGAGGTTTCAACACTCCCCAAACTAAAATATAACATTTTGCCAACAGATTAATTGCATTCCAGCCACTTTGTAGCTGAAACATGGTTATACAAAATATTTCAAGATGAACTTAAGGCAGAAAGTAAAACATTACTAAATAGTAGCATATCTCTTCTGCCAAAAATCTCCTTGTTCTTTTTTTTTATAGTGTTATATTTATTTTGTGTACATCACCTGCAGTGCATGTGCAGTAGAGTATATTCTCCTGGCTCATTAATGATGCCCAGAATATGGCAGGATGAGGTTATTCCAGAACACGTGCAGAATTGACATCATCAGCTGCCACCCTGTGGCCAAAAAGACCCAAGCCCCTGAAGAAGATGGCAAGTGTCAACAGTGAGTATGGACCTGCTGGCATTGAAGCACCTGCCTATACGGAAGGAGAACACACTATAGGTAACTTTGAAATAATATGCAAATATACTGTGAACACTTGTACATTCTAGCAGGAGAACCCCATCAATCTGGAACAAAAGTTCCACATTAAGGTTCTGTATCTTTGTGCACCTTCGACTAAAGATGTCTAAAGAATTAAAGAATCGACACATCATTAGAGACATCTATTTACATCAAAGCAAGGATTCTCCCCATTTCCCCCACTTGTAATGCCCAAATAATGAAAAACATCAACTGCTGCATCTACAGCATGTCATACCAAAGTAATATTTTCATTATGGTTGGTTGGCTAAATCAACATTTTTCTTATATAATCGGGGGTCCAGTGAAACGATTTCCATGTGCACCGACCAAAGTAGGAGGAATAAGAAGTAGTGTTCATTTGATATTTATAATTCACCCGAAAATTATGCAAGAATTTGATTTCAGACACCTACCCTACTAGATTTTCCTGGCAGTCTGCCAAACAAGCATTAACAAAATCCTTTTACTATACACCATATGTACCTCAATTAACTATCATTATTAGTTCCACTGAATTGAAACTTTTCTGATTCTGCAAAACAACCAAAAATTGCATCCAACACAGATTGTCCCGAAACTGTCTGCTAGTTAGCACCAAATAACAGAACAACCACGGCAATGATTTTTCTGCCTGTCAGAGTTAAAAACATGTTCATCCTATTTTTAAACACCTGGCATATTCGCGGATCACTTTCTAATTGGCTTTGATTTAGTGATAAATTATTGCATTTCACACTGTGTAGGTTTTGAAAATTCTGGAACAAAATTAAATATGATAACAAGCAATATGACACCATTATGCAATGTGACTAGCAAGTGGCAGCTTCAGATGAGAAGCGTCCATATCAGAAATGTTTATGTGACACTCCCACATGTATTTTGCATGTTATTTAAAATGATTTTGACTTTCTCATTTAAAGACATTGGCACTGAGGTGAAGAATATGGTTCGAAGCATACATTTTTACAAAATTCAAATCACACTTTCAAAACAGAGTATTTCTAAAATAATGTTTCTATTATTATTCCTATTATTATTGACTGACATACTTATTCTCAAATATAAAGCTATGAACAATCTGACACCTGTTTATACCTCACCCCACTTAGAAGTTTACATACAGTAATTCTGACATACAACGTAAGACAAATAGTTCAACTAATAGCAAAATAAATGAAATAACCTGCATCCAAGGAACCCTATACAGTTAATCCAGAGGAAGGCATAGAATACATATAAAGCATGGTCCAATTTGCTTCAACGGGGAATCAATTCCTGTTTCTCTATGGCAGTCAGATATTTCCTAGATACACTATATTACCAAAAGTGCTGGGACGCCTGCCTTTACACGCACATGGCAACCCAGTCTTAGCCCATAGGGTTCAATATTGAGTTGACCGACTCTTTGCAGCTATAAAAGCTTCAACTCATTGGGGAAGGCTTTTCACAAGGTTTAGGAGTGTGTCTATGGGAATGTTTGACCATTCTTCCACTCTAATTCATCCCAAAGGTGTTCTATCGGGTTGAAGTCAAGACTCTGTGCAGGCTAGTCAAGATTCTCCACCCCAAATTTGCTCATCCATGTCTTTATGGACCTTGCTTTGTGAACTGGTGCGCAGTCATGTTGGAACATCCCCACAAAGTTGGGAGCATGAAATTGTCCAAAATGTCTGATATGCTAATGCCTTAAGAGTTCCCTTCACTGGAACTAAGGGGCCAAGTCCAACCCCTGAAAAACAACCCCACACCATTCCCCTTCACCAAATGATTAGGACCAGTGCACAAAGCAAGGTCCATAAAGACATGGATGAGTGAGTTTGGGGTGGAGAAACTTGACTCCTGACCTCAACCGATAAAACACCTTTGGAATGAATTAGAGCAGAGACTGAGAGCCAGGCCTTCTCATTCAACATGAGTGCCTGACCTCACAAATGTGCTTCTGGAAGAATGGCCAAACATTCCCATAGACACACTCCTAAACCTTGAGGACAGCCTTCCCAGAAGAGTTGAAGCTGTTATAGCTGCAAAGGGTAGGCCAACTCAACATTGAACACTACGGACTAAGACTGGGATGCCATTAAAGTTCATGTGCTTGTAAAGGCAGGTGTCCCAATACTTTTGGTAATATAGTGTATGAATAGTCAGTTATATTCTTGGATATTTTAAAAACACATCCAGTGTTTTTTTTTTTACAACCAACTAAGTTGACCAGTACTAGCTCCTAGGGAGGTCTATTCCATATTACCTCTACTTTTATTGTAAATTGGCCTCTGCATATGTGGAGGTTAAAAAAATGAGTAATGCAAAAAGTAAGCTAATGCACAGCCAAATCACAACATCAGTGCATAAAGGGTTAATTACATAAATAAGGGCGCTGAAACCATAGAATGAACTTCCTTAAGAAAGACCAAGGAATGATGCACTATAAATAAATAATGAGCAGCTATCCAAACAGCTAACTTTTTGAATTTCATATATTTATGAAAGGAAGACTCATATAAAGACATAACAGTATATCAAAGTACATGCACAGGATCTCCCCACAATTGAGGTTTTACTTCAAAATGTTATGATTCCCACCTCCACCTGATCCTGAGTGTACACATACCAGCTGAAGATGTTTTTATGGTATCTATCCATGTATATTGATGTTTGTTAATTGCTGTACTTTTAGCTTGGATCTCTTCCATGTTCTAAAAGAAATCTATATGTTTCTTGTAGTTGAGAGTTTGCCTTTGTCTACATAGAGGAACTGTGGGGATATTCTGTGCATGTATTTTGATTTACTTTTAGAGTGCTGCATTTTATTTATATAAGAGGTTGCAGAGGTTAAAGCTTTTTTCCTCCAGATGCAAAGAGTGCCCCCTTGCCTTTTGCAATGACAATAAAGGATAGTTTTTAGGGTTGAACACATAACATGTTCCCCTTCCTGAAGTCTATACCTGATCCCCCTTCTAACTGTGACAGTGGGCTGGGGATCTTCTCCCTGCACCACTGTCACAAAATAAAAAAAAAAGGTTTGCGGGGCTCTGCCCACCTGGCCGTGTCATTTATTCACAGAGTACTGTGAAAGTGAGAACTGCAACTACCATCGGCCATTGTGGCTGATGGCTTGTAGTTCTTCATCTTCAAGTATATTTTCTTACACTTTTAGGATATGGTCATCTCCATTATCTCAGATATATATACACGCTTTACATTTATTTCATTACAGCGAGCACGCTCTGTAACCATCGTGGGTGACAGTTGGGTCCTCCTCTCTCTTTTTTGTCACACATTCGCCATGCCTGCCCTGTGTCTGGTCCTGGGCCTCCTTTCTGTGGTCTCCTCCCCCTCAGCTCCTAGGGGAGATGCTGTTCCGCCTACCCCTGCCTGGGGTCACCATTTTGGGGTCAATCGCCTGATAAGTAGGTACTGGATTACTAGCTCTGGCTTCATGTTGTTGTCCAACCATAACCCATACTTCAATACACTTTTTACTTGTTGTTACAGACATCAGATATACACATCAGCCCCTGATGAAGCGAGGAAAGCTCGCAAAACGCGTCGGGTTAGAGATGTATTATGTATATCTGTACTCTTCATATTTTGATGTTATGCCATTATGGCTATGTTTTTAGGATCACTTTATCATGCTGCTGTTCTTTTGTAATTGTCACCTATGCTTATGACTTGTACTGGATGATATTAATTTCAATAAATTTTGTTATATATTTTTATATTTCTATATGGTTTCTATTCATCTGTGATTACCATGGACACTTCATTTAAAGTCCCACGGGCGAATTTTTGTTCCTTAAAGTGGTAGTAAACTCACTTTTTCATCTTTAACCTACAGATAAGCCTGTAATAAAGCTTACCTGTAGGTACTGTAAATATCTTCTTCACATGATGTGATTGATGGCAGCAGGAGCCAATGGCCAATGGCTCCTGCTGCTATCAATCTGCCCTTCTAAGAGGGAGAGGGCAGAGAGAGCAGCTGCCCTTGGGCACAGCGTTGGATCGATATCAGCTCTAGTAAGTATAAGGGGGGCTGGGAAATCCTAGACACAGAAGTTTTTTGTAACCCAAATGAAGAGAACAATGAAGGGTGAAAACGATGATAAATTAAATAAAAATGATCTGTTTATACCCAATGCAAATTAGAACTATGAAAGTGTAATGTTTAATGTACTTAGGAAAAAAATGTATATGTGGTATACATCTATAATAGGAGTACTGTACCTTATTTTCTTAGTGACATAACTTCCTAAACATTTTTTAGTGGACAAAATTAAATGCATAAAGAAAATACATACAGCAAGTCACTTTGAGTGTATATTTTATGACTTCCATAGTCCATTAGGACACTTCCTGTATCTGGGTGAAGAATGGGGAGTTCCTACTGCTGCATAATACTATTAGCACTTACAATGCGGGTGGAAAGCACAGTAATAAGAATTATTATGAGAAGGTCATGTTGACAAAAGGGGGTCAAAGAAAAGTCATAATCCAATATAAAACAGACTTAGGAAAAATTCATGCTATTTACGTCAGATATTTTTTCTGAGAATATTTTTTTTTATGAGGCCATTTTCATAGCTCAATTCACTTCTGATAAACTCCAGTGGTGGTGTGTATGTTCCCAGACTAGCAGTGTTTTTAAATGAATGAGCAACCAGCTTTGTTTTTAAATTTGCCCTTTAACACACAAAAAAATATTTTCCCATGCTGTATTGTCATTACATCAAAGGGTCAGTCCACTTAAAAGTGGACTGACCAAATACAGATGGGGGCCTGGTAGACTTGATAACACACAACCCTCTTACTTGCCTCAAATATTCCATCAGAAAAATCTCCCCGCCATAATTCCCAACTGTCCACTTTGGACATTTGGGTGTTCAACTCATATTTACATGTTCCAGCACTTTCCATTATATTCCTAAAGGGTTAATTAAAACAATCCAGTATGCAGTATGGAAACCCCTTGTATTGGTTCTTTCAATCTTGGCACCAAAGTGCAGATATCTTACCAACATAGGCTCCAAAAGTCATTGACACAATATGCTTGAGCAGTGTTTTTGAAATGCTGCTTTATGCATTGACCACAAAGGACCCTAATTACCAACTGAAAGTCCATAGGGACAACCCCTTAATTCCATGACTGTGCCCCTGATAAACCATAACAACCTCATCACAGATTGTAGACAGTGCAAAAAATGTGCATGCTGAATAAGGATATGGCTGTTTTTATTGTCATTCAAGAACATGAAGATGAAGGGGAATGGAATGGGAATAGTAACAGTAATAAAATAAAGACAAAACACACAGTAGCACACACTTATATAAATATATGTATAAAGTAAAACAAAGTGTAAAGATGATGATAATGATAATGATTATTGTTTTTATTAATGATAAAAAAAATAATAATTATAATAATTACCAAGCATAAAGTGCAGAATTACCAGTGTAAAATTGCAGCAATGCCCAAATACCAGATAATAATGATAATAGTAGCAGTTGTTACATTTGATGCAGAATTTGTTAATCTTAGGTACCTCCAGCCTGGTATCCCTGTTCCTGATGCTTTATAGCATCTGACCTGAAGGAAGGTGAACAAAAAATCCCCATAAGCAGGATGGGAAGGGTTCCTCATGACACCATGGGCCACCACCTGTGCCTGCTAAATGTCACGTATGGTGGGTAGACAGTAGCCAATAATTCTCTGTGCAATCTTTACTACTCACTGAAGTGCCTGTATACTTATAGCAGAGCAGTTGTGAGAAGTGAGGATGCTATTCGTCACACACCTATAATAGGGAATGAGGTCTGGGGTACTGAGGCCAGCATGCTTCAATTTCATTAAAAAGTAAAGGCGTTGGCAGACCTTCTTCACTATGTTGGCTGTATTGCTCCAGGTGAGGTTATCAGAAATGTGCATCCTCAGATATTTAAGACATGAACCTATCTTAACATCCGCACGCCCCAGTGTAGTGGGAAGGGGGAGTGGTGTCTTCCTAAAGCTGACCATACACGCAATGATTTGGGGAAATCCAGATATTCCTCCATCTTCCACTGCTTGCTATTGTATACTGACAGCCGACACCCGCAGCTGTAAGAATACACAAACAGTTACTGCAGCTGATTGGATGCAGTCATTGTTCAGCTAACTTTTTACACATATTTTTGACACTGCATGACCCAGAACAAGAAGCTGCCTGCCCCTTTAGTGAATAGGGACTAGCTAGGTTAATGAACATATGGACAAAAGGGGATTGCTCAGCCATGACACTACAAACTGCTGCAGCAACATGTGAGTCCATCATTACAAGGTAAAACAGACAAACAGCACAGGCAATATAACTACACTAATATCTAGTTAAAAGAACAAAATAATTTGAAAGTGTACAATGCTTTTAAGGCCACAATGATTACAAAGTGCTTATAATTTCCATATGAGTGAGCTGACTACATGATTTGCATATGAAATCGCTTCAATGGCTCATCCATATACAAAACCCTTGCGACTTTTTTAGTAGAAAAGCCGAGGGAAGCTCTTCCTCAGGTCTAGTCTCATTGATTTGCTGATGGTGAGGTTTTCCTGCTGCCGCTACATCTCACCAATGCTTCTGAAAAGTGAGCTTAATGGGAATATATACGTGTGTACTGTTGTGGTGAGAGCTTTTATGTATGTAGTGCTGGAGAGGGAGAAAATCTGTAATGGAGGAGTGGTCTGTACTGGTTGGAAGGGCAGGAGGGTCCACCGTGCTAGGGAAAGAGGGGATCTGTTCTGGTGGGGTGGCTTTACTGGAGGGGTGGTCTGTACTTGTGGGGAAGGAGGGGATATGTACTGGTGTGGAATGAAACCTCTACTAAAGGAGGGTCTGTAATGCTGCTGCGGAGGGTGTGTACTGGAAGGGGGGTCTCTACTGGTGTGGAGGGATATTACTACCTAAGTGTAGCATTTATTAAAACCTGTTTATGAAAATAAAATAAATAAATATTCACTCACATTTTCTACAGCAGATGGCAAACTTCCAGGTGGTCAATGGTGAGCAAGCTCCTCTGGGTGAATGTAATGTAAGGAGCTTGAAACCAGGAAGTTAACCAAGGAAACACCAGGAAGAGTCAACAAAAGAAAAAGACTGTCTGTATATATCATATGGACAAGAACCACTGGTGACAGCATGAAAGTGTTGTAGGCCCACAAGATGGCCGTGATGATGTAATGTGACATAACTGTACTTGGTTATGTGTTTTTCGGGGTGTGGTCCCCTTGTCAAACCTCGGGGGTTGGCTATTACTGGCGTTTCCCTGGTTAACTTCCTGGTTCCAAGCACTTTTACATCACATCCACCCAGAGGGGATTGCTCACTATTGACCATCTGAAAGGTTGCCATCTGCTGAAGATTTATCAATATGCTTTTAAATATCTTGTAAATGTGAGTGCATATTTATTGTCTTTTCATTTCACAAATATGTTTTAATGAATGCTACACTTTGGTAGTGGTGCTGTTCTCTCCTTCTTTTTGTTTTTTACATGGTTTGCTGGTGAGAACCTCCTCAGATCCTGATTGGAAAAGGGTTCAAACTTCATGCCACAGTGATTTTATATGGCCTTTTCTTAAGGTCTAAAAAGACTCTCTCTTTTTATGTTGTTTATCATCCCATGCCTATTGTTATTTTTGGCAGTTGCACTAGTGCCCCCCTTTTTCTTGTGCCTGGGTACTTAAGGGTGTTCATGCTCTTTTCAGTTATTATTTAGTTACCATCCATAATGCAGCCTATACAAGCAGTAATGCTCAGGCCATGTCAACCAATTCTGATCAAGTAAACGGATCACCATATTCTACCATAGTCTTGATTGTGTCGCTGTATCAATATGAAATATTGATCATATGTTTCCTTGATCTCTTTGGTTATTTTTGCAATGAAAAGTTGTTTAAAAGTTGTTGAAATGTCCCAGAAATTGCTGTGTTTGTGGCCAGCATAAGGGAGGCCATACACATGCAAATATCTAAACAACAGTGACAGGTGGTGGGACATCTGCCATTCATGTAGCAACAGAAAGTATACAAAGTTCTTTATGCTTAAAATAAATGTTTGCCTGTTTTAACATTTCTCAGCTTTACTGTATCTGATCATGTACTACTTTCATGTACCACTATAATGTCAGATGTTGGCATACACCCCCTTGTAGGTGTCATAAAACAACAAATTTTACAAAATGTGTTCCAAGCAATTTGCTTTCTCCCAATCAGGTTCATACATTTGGCTGAGGGTACGGGCGTATGTGGTTGAATTTAGGCAGGAGATTGTGCCTGGCCTGGCTTCTGCAATTTTTTATAAACAGACATGCAGAGAGTGATGTCTTCTCCAATGGCTCCCTGCACAATAACCCTTACTGTAGCTCTAACACTAATACTAGCCCACCCAGTAACCAGTACCCCTTACAATAACTCACTCTGTAATGCTCACATTCATTTATTTTGAAACCCTTCTATTAGCCTATCCTGTAACCCTCACACTGACTTTACATGGAAAGCTCGCATGAACCCACCTGTATCCCTCACACTCACCCGCCCTGTAACCTTTACACCAACCCACCTATTAACCTTTACACCAACCCACCTTTTAACCATTACACTAAGCCTCCATTCGCACTTAGTAAGCGCCTGTAGAATTGCTTATAAAGGTATTTTTTTGCTTATTTTTGGAAGTGATTTCAAGCAAATGTGTATGCAAGCTCCTGGGTGTAAGGAGAAGAACAAAGAACAGTTGTTCAGGTGCAAAAATGCTCAAAAACACTTTTGTTGTGTGTTTAAGGCACTTTCATTGAATTTATGGACACAAAAATGTGTGCAACAGCTCCAAAAACCTCATGGAACTTTTCGAGCATCAGGCTTCGAGTGTCTGAGCATAGAGATGTGAATAGCCTGTATTGAAAAGGATGCAATTCCTATTGCTGAGCATTGTCACGTGTAGGATTAGGCAGGTGTGAATGGGGCTTGGTTCATCCTGTAACTTTCACACCAACCCACCTTGTAACTGTCAGATCAACTTATCCTATAATGGTAACATGAACCCTCCCTGTAACCGTCAAATTAACACACCTTGTAACAGACCAGATATTCAATATATTATGTGGTTCATGGGACCCAGTGGTTGATTTACTAAAAGCAAATACACTGTTCACTTTGCAGTTCAGTTTTGTGGTAAAATTTCACTTTGCAAAGAATACCTATGGACAAAAAAGCATTTTTGCTTGCACATGATTGAATGATGGAAGTCAGCAGAGCTTCATCTCATTCACTTAGCTCTGGGGAAAATTCCCTTGTAAAATGCAACTTTCCTTGCAAAGTGAACATTCTATTTGCCTTTAGGAAATTACCCCCCCCCCCCCCCCCCCCTATTGTTTAAGGGATGGTCTGATTCTTTTAGTTCTAAAAGTAGACTGGCTTATCAAAAGTGGGCAGGATTTTGCCAGATTGAGGGATGGGATGGGATCTTTTTCAACCTTTAGAAATGTATATATATGCTTCTCCAGTTTTTCAGTATATATTCTATCACAATGCAGCAGCTGCTTTAATGTGAACCCATATTGTGCAGAGGTTATGAGGCTCCATAAAATGTAATTTAATTGTATCTGCACACTCTCAGGGACAGGATTCCTGAACAGTTCTCCCTATGGAGGAAAATGCGAGACACAGAGCTTGAAAAGCCAGTGACTGCAGACTACTGATAGCATTTAGTGCACAACGACATCTGTCACACTTCTCCTTCTCAATTTCATTTTCTTTTGATTCTTCTTGCAGAGAATTATTGGGCCACTTGACTCTCTTTTTCTGCAGTCAGCTGACTTTCACATGGCTTTATTCACGTGGAAAAGGCTTAAAATAGGTCAACAATTCTTTGTATTTCCATACTTTAAAGTTTGGCAAATAAAGTTAAAACCCAGTCTATCTCTATATTTCTAGATACTCCTATATACACTAAAAGTATTGGGGCACCTGCCTTTACACGCACATGAACTTTAATGGCATCCCAGTCTCAGTTCATAGGGTTCAATATTGACTCCCCCCCCTTTGCAGCCCTAACAGCTTCTGGACGAGAAAGCCTGACTCTCAGTCTCTGCTCTAATTCATCCCAAAGGTGTTCTATCGGGTTGAGGTCAGGACTCTGTGCAGGGCAGTCAAGTTCCTCCACCCCGAACTCGCTCATCCATGTCTTTATGGACCTTGCTTTGTACACTGGTCTAGATCATTTGGTGGAGGGGGGATTATAGTATGGGGTTTTTTTTCAGGGGTTGGGCTTGGGCCCTTTGTTCCAGTAAAGTGAACTCTTAAGGCGTCAGCATACCATGACATTTTGGACAATTTCATGCTCCCAACTTAGTGTGGGATGGCCCCTTCCTGTTCCAACATGACTGCGCACCACTGCACAAACAAGGTCCATAAAGACATGGATGAGTGAGTTTGGGGTGGAGAACCTTGACTGGCCTGCACACAGCCCTGACCTCAACCCGATAGAACACCTTTTGGGATGAATTAGAGTGGGGACTGAGAGGACTGAGAGCTAGGCCTTCTTGTCCAACATCAGCGCCTGGCTTTGCAAATGTGCTTCTGGAAGAATAGTCAAACATTCCTATAGACACACTCCTAAACCTTATGGACAGCCTCAATATTGAACCCTACGGACTAAGACTGGAATGCCATTAAAGGTTAATGTGCATGAAGGGGCAGGCGTCCCAATACTTTTGGTAATACAGTGTCGTTTATATAGTGATGAAAAGTGCTACTTCCACAAATAATTCAAAATCATGAAACGAGAAAAGGTGCCACACAACCAGAGTATGAAATCTTAAAAATATATATATTTATATATCAATTAAAATAGCTTATTTTAAATAAAATCCCCTTATAAAATCATACGATATCCTTCTGTTTCTGTTGGATATTACAATAAACTATCTGCATTATATTTATACATCTCCATCTATCTTTGCTCAGCTATCATATTATGTGGCCATGAAACTTTGTATTACACTTCCGCCAGACATTTTGAAAATCCAACCTACCTGCTAGGGACATTACTGAAGAAGCAACAGCATTCTGCATTGTTAACATGGCCACAATGAGGGTGGGATTTAAAGGGGTTCTGGTCAAATAACACTCATTTTATTTATTATTTATTTATTACTCATCTTTTTCACTTACATGCTGAAGGAACTGTAATGATATGTCAGTCTTCATTGGTCAACATGCTACTCCTTGGCTTAAGACCCAGTTAG
Organism: Aquarana catesbeiana; assembly: GCF_042186555.1. Classification (NCBI taxonomy): domain Eukaryota; kingdom Metazoa; phylum Chordata; class Amphibia; order Anura; family Ranidae; genus Aquarana; species Aquarana catesbeiana. The sequence continues at coordinate 130,026,296 of NC_133328.1, forward strand.
TGTTAGAAACCATATATGTCAGAACCATCATATGTAGAAGAATAAGATAGAGGTAGAGATGTCTAAAAATAAAACAACATACAGACATACGTATATTGTGTTCCTATTTGCAGCCACATCCTCCAGAATGTAGACCTGTGTGTTGTCTACAGTATGTTGGAAATAATAGCAATAAACATGGCCTGGCCTCTGTCAACCCCCCCCCCCAGCCATCGTTCAGGTATTATGATAGCTGTGGGTTCAAGCAGTCAGAATACAATAGTCAGCAGTAGAGATTCCTCTATCCACACTATTTAGCATTGATGGGGGAATCAGTAGATTTCTCTCATTCAGTCCACAGTACTAAACAAGAAACATTGGGGTTTACTAAAACTGGAGAGTGCAAAATCTGGTGCAGCTCTGCATAGAAACCAACTTCCAGGATTTTTGTCAAAGCGTAATTGAACAAGCTGAAGTTAGAAGCTGATTGGCTACCATGCACAGCTGCACCAGATCTTGCACTCTCCAGTTTTAGTAAATCAACCCCATTGCGTAGTATGGCCAGCTTATCCCTCGTCTCCTTTCCCTTGTGAGGTCATAGTTGGTGCACAAAGCTGGCCCACCACTTCAAAATTTCTTCCTGCAATTGCATTTTTAATACTTGCTCTCTATGACAAAAGGTTAGTTGTAAGAGACTATTGTATTATGTAATGGAAACAATTTACAGGAAAAAGGGGATATTGTATATTTGTATGTGAAGACATTTCCAGTTTATTCCATGTTGTTTTCAAGCAATACAAAGTGCCAAAGCCAACACTTTGCAAAATATAGCTAAGAAAAAGAATCTTACACAAAGTGTTCCTTGAATAGCTAATTTAGAATGGTGTGTTTTATTTAGGTGTCATTAGTTATGTGGCTTATGTAGTGTTTTATATTAGTTCTGTGCAAACAGAGTTTTTAGCGAGGCTTGGCAAACATGGAGGATGACAATATAACATTATGGCTGCACTGAGGTCACAGAGCTGTGCATAATGGTGTCAAATAGAAATCAGAAACATGAAGGATACATATTAAGTTATTCAGTTTACAAAGTAAAGCCTTGAGAAAATATGAAGCTGCGCTGAAGCTAATCATTGGTTAGATCTTTTAATTGTTATCCTTGGATAACATTCCAATAAAAAAGTATGCTGAAGCCAAAAGTACCCCATAGTCTATGCTTTGCCATTTAAACTGGAGTCTAGATAGAGATATAGACAATCTGCTGGATCTCCTTCAAGAACTTCTTCATTGCAGTAGCTGCAGCCTACCTGCACTCAGGAATCAGTGTCACAAATGTATTGTTGTTCGAGAGATAATAAGTTAATATGGCTATCTGAAATGCAACATATATGCATCAGTAACATAGCTATATTAGCACATGGCTTTCTGTATTTATACAGCAACCACAACTACACTGTCTCTGTCCATATTTTTAAACCTTATGTCCATAGTTCCTTATAACGGTATATGACATGGAGCTGTTTTCCTGTAGGCTTCTACATACTGTTACTGCATTGCAAGACCTGCATTGACAGGCTTCATATTTATGCAATGGATTAATGCTTCAGACTTGTCAGAGGGATGCTCTCATGTCACTGAGCACATTACACTTGCAATAAGGAAGCCACCTAATTGGCTGTCTCCATTTCACAAATCCCATTACAATGCGCCCCAACACAGTGCAGGAGGGCATTCTCACAGAATTTTGAGCTCCCAGCATGCTTGGTATGAAGTAGTGAAGCACATTATTGTAATCCATCTTCCTGGAACCATCTGGGGACGTTCAGATGTTAGTATTTGATGTCAAGGTGATGTCACTGTAAGGTCCCCATGCCATCTCAGTGACATCACTCAACCTCACCAGGTTCTGAGGTTTTTGCTGTCATACTGTAAGTATAGGTTACATTTAAAAAAAAAATTCTGCTTCAAGTAGCTTTTGATATTAAAATTTAAGGTATAGACAAGTATAAATCTGTTTGTGACCATTATTTGACATCATTACATAGGTATAGACAAGTATAAATCTGTTTGTGACCATTATTTGACATCATTACATAGGTATAGACAAGTATAAATCTGTTTGTGACCATTATTTGACATTGTTACATAGTTACCCTGGTGGAAAAATTACATGAGTCTATCTAGATCAACTAATAGAAAAAAAAAAATAGAATAAATAAAAAACATCCATATACAGAATCCTATACCCACAGTTGATCCAGTGGAAGGCAAAAAAAAACTCTATATAGCTATAAGTTAGCTATAAAGTTATTATAAGAAACACAGTAGGTGGTTGCTGAATGATATAATGGAATATTATCATAACGTAACAGAAAGGTTCATTATTGTACTATAGGAGCAAAAGTCTATCACATGATATATTAAAAGTATTTCCGTAGAGGTGAACACAGTTGGGTTATATAACAGTATAAAAGATATAGAGGGCAATTAAATTGAAGTCTGTAAGCATGTAATTTATTTTTTAAAAGATCCAATGAAATAGAAGAGTTTATTAGATGACACGATATTAAAATAGTTATACTGAGATCTGGAGATTAAAGATAATCACCGAAAAGTGTGCTACATTTCATGACTAGCTGGCAGATGTTATTGACTTCCACAGTTTTAAAGGTTTGTACCTACAAATGCCCTTGATGCTGAACCATAAAATTTTACACCTTAAAGATAAATGGGCAGTCAGCACTAACCAATATTTTACAATTAAATTCTGAAGTTGAACCGGTAACTTGTAAAAAAAAAAAAATCCATCCTGAAGAAACCTTGACAAGAAGAAGCTACTGAAATATTTTTTTCTCTTGCAGAGTTAGGAGCCCCAATGCTACCTGACACTACCAGGTGTGTCCGATAGTTTGTCTCTCCTGAGCACTTCCACAACATCACTACAGCACACAGTAATGATACAGCGGTTGGCATACAGAACCAGACCATCCCAGAGAGGAAACATTACCAGTGTAATGGTGCTCCTAGCTCTGCAAGAAAGCAAAGATTTCACTCACTGCCCACAGGAAAGTTGGTTAGGTTATTTTATACAAGTGACAGGGTGTTTTCAAGATAACCAAACCCAACCCCTGATGACACTTATTTTCCCTGCACTCCTTTACTACTACATTCACCTGCCTGAGCCCTATGAAATATCTGGCACATCTGGGTATGGGGAAGACTCTCTCCCCCTCCATTTATGATGCAGTGCCTCCGCACAGTCACATATGTATGGGGAGAAGAACTGAATCATGCACAGGACTTTTCTTAGGACTCATGCAGGTGAAGAGAGTGAAGGGGGAGCACAGGGAACATAGGCTTAAACACTGTGCTATTAAATACCTCAGCTATCAAATTAGCAATAAAAAATGTTTCATCTCGGATAGAATAAGGGAGGGTTATAACTCGATCAGTTTTTTTTTCTGCCATCTGTATCCCATTGGGGAAATCTCTGTTCATTTCCTGTCCTACAGCCAAAACAGGAAGTGAGAGGAAATCCAGACTCACCAGAACTACTGTAGTGTCTCCATTGGAAGATTCACACTCTATTCCTATTCTGGTGACAACCCAACATTTTGATTTTTCTTTCACATTCTCTCAGTGATAATAGTAAACAGGACACATAGAAAGGGTAAATCTCACAGGGGACACAGACAGCACTAAAAACTTGACTGGGGATCTAATCCCTCCACTCTATCCAGAAGTAACAAAAAAAAAAAGTTTTGCCTTTAGTTATACTTTAAGCAAAACTGCTACTTTGCCCTGAATTAGCAAAGTACAGTTTTTTTTTTTTTTTTTAAAGCCAGTAATCCAGACGGTTTAACATCAGAACCCAGCCACTCCTGTGACATGAGAATTCCCTCTCAAGCTTCTCAGACTATTAATAACAAAAAGGCACTTGAAAATTCCAGTTTGTAAAAAAGCATGCAATAGCATTGTATACTAATAAAAGTGTGCCCTTTCATAGACGTCTAAAAAAAACCTTAAAATACCCTAGTGGTGCTTCTGTTTAGTAATATGACAATACTGTATAAACAGAGCATTAAAAAAAATATTCACCCCATTTTCCAATTTTGTACTGTAAAACCTGGAGTTAAAGTAAACCTTTCACAAATGTGAGCAATCCAAACTGAGCATATGGTAAAAAAAAAAGATTAAAAAAAAACGTATACTAAAAAAAAATCTGTAAATTCAATTATGTAGGCAGCTAAAGTTATAAGCAAAGTTATAAGCAAATCTTAAAAATTATGGTTTAAAAAGTTCTATTTAAGTATGCATTCTCTACTCAATAATTACCTTCTATTGCTCCAAGCCTCCTCCACAATCTATAAATTGCTTTTTTTTTTTTTTTTTTTGCTGTGTTTCAACTTCCCGTTAAAGGGTGGCTACCTTTTTTCCCCAGGGTCCCACTGTATGTAGGTAGCCACCTTCCCTTGCTCGCTCCCAAGATGTACTTAGGATTATGCACTAGGGACATTTATATTAAATACTGTATTTATTGCCGTATAACACTCACTTTTTCACCTTAAAAATCGGGTACAAATAGCGTGTGCGTGTTATACGCCAATACTTCAATTTTAGCTGCCTCAGAGGGGACAGGGAGCGGGGCGGGATGAGCGACGTCAGATTACATTCAGTGAGAATCTCCTGTTTACTTGGCGGCCTCTGTAATAGGAAGCCCCATCTCCTGGGCCGCCATTGGACCACTGTTCTTTGCGATCAGGCTGCACTGATGGCAATGGTGAGGCTGCTGCATTGATGGCAATGGTGAGGCTGCTGCATTGATGACAATGGTGAGGCTGCTGCATTGATGGCAATGGTGAGGCTGCTGCATTGATTGCAATGGTGAGGCTGCATTGATGGCACTTGTGAGGCTGCAGATGGGCATTGATCAGGCTGCATTGATGGCAATGGTCAGGCTGCAGATGGGCACTGACTCTTATTTTGCTTCAAAGTTTCTTATTTAAAATGTAGGTTTTTTTTCCTGAAACTTCCCTCTTAAAATGAATGTGCGTATTATACGCCTGTGCGTGTTATACGCCGATAAATACGGTAACTGTTTTGAAGTGAAGTTTAGATATACTTTAATGAAGGGATTTGCAGGATGATGGAGAGTCATTGGATGTTCAGAGAAGACAGAAGATTTACAATTGCGCTACTTTACACATCTAGATGGAGCTATTTTAAGTGCATTTCCCTCAGGCACTCATGGTTCTTTCCAGTAGTGTGGTCAGGTGGTGGTATAGGGAAGCACAGTAAATAAATACAATTTTCTAGGCCCTTGAACAAGTTGAATGGCTGTATAATTTTGCTGATGGAAGTGTATGTAATACAGCAGAAGCAGAAGGGACTGCTTTTTCTATTCGTGGAATCTGATTATCTCCTCTAGTGAGTCAGAGAACAGAGTTGTCAACCCAGCTCCTTTTTTTTCATCTGCTTTTAATGTACAAAAGGCCTGGTTACTTCTTATTTTTCCCAGTTATAATTAGAGATGTTAAATGTTACATAATAAGACAACAGATGGAGGCCATAAATGAGCTAACAAATGAATAAATAAATTAATTAATGACTTGCCGCCTGCACTGCTTAAATGAGCTTGTGGCATTACCGCGTGAATGAAACGCTTTGTTTTCAATATTCGATAGAAGACACATTAGCAAGTCTTAATACATTATACCTGCCTCTCTGAGCAGCATATGACATTGGCATGTAAATGAGTGCTAAGTTAACGTACATTAAAACAGCATTTTTATTACATACAAGATGTCTCAAAATCATAGTATTAAACAGTCGCTTGGAAAGATCATGTAAAGTAATAATCTTCCAAACTTTGTTTGTATCTTAAAAATCCACATACATCATCTCATTACAGGAAAAAGAAAAAAATAGAATAAAAATAACCTTTGGGAAAACAAACTGCTATGGTTGAACTTGATGGATTGGTGTCTTTATTCAGCCTTATTAACTATGTAACTATGGTATACCAATACCTCTAACTGCCATTCACACATGCACCTTTATATTTTTTGGTTTCTTTGTAGCAGTGGCGGCTGGTGCCCCCCCCACCAGGTTGGCACTTACCCCATCTAGGTCGTGGGCGGCTTCCTCGGCTTCTCCTCCCAGCCAATCCGGTCTTAGGACCCGCTTCCTGTCTTCTTGTCTTGATTGGCTTAAAGGAGAAGCAGGAGGACAATAGCGAATGTTGATTCACTAATGTCACAAGTGGGTGGGTCTGGGCGCAGAGCACTGCGCCTCAAGCCCAACCTTTTTGAAGCCAATTAGAGCCTCAGGCTCTAATCATGTGCTTCAAAAATTTTAAAAAAAGCTAGTAGAAATCTATGCGTCCGGTGCCTCACATGGAGATTAGGGGCCGGCGCATGGAGATTAGGGGGGAGGTGCCCCTGCATCCCTTTTGGACCAGCCGCCACTGCTCCAAAATAAAGTTTAAAGTTAAAACCCTGGCACACAGCAAAATACACAGATGGAATTATTATCACAAAGCTGTTGTAATTGACAAATGATTTGTATTGCTATCCATGAAGTCCTGAAATATACATAGCTCTGCCACACAACACAGTCCTGTTTGACAGAGCAGAAGACCCGATTTTTGGAATTAAAGAAGAACTTCACTCTCCCTTTTATATATTTTTTTTCTATCCCCTCTAACATTGACACCTGATGTCCTCAAAAAGCACACTTACACAACCAGCAAATTCAGCATTCTCTGGGGTATCCTGCTGCTCCTCCACCACATGTCAGGACACCTGCCATCATCTTCTATACTGACTCCATCAGTGGCCAACAGTCTCTTCCAGACTCCTGCGTCCGACCCCTTGATGACATGTCTCCTGCATATGTACAGTGTGCCTGAGATTGCCTAGCGCAATCGCAGTGTGCTAGGCATTGAAATGGGTAAAGTGAAAATCCCAAAAAGCTTTATGAAGGGGGTGAGGCATCATTCCCACAGCATGAAAACCAGAAGAGTAAGTACCCTCAGAACAGGTATTTACATTTCTTTTTCAATATCTGACTGTGTAATAGAAATGAGAAAGAGGAAATATAAAGTACTAAAAGAGGGTGAAGGTGCACATTAAGTAACACTTATGCCCTGTACACACGGTCGGACATTGATCGGACATTCCAACAACAAAATCCATGGATTTCTTCCGACGGATGTTGGCTCAAACTTGTTTTGCATACACACGGTCGCACAAAGTTGTCAGAAAATATGATCGTTCTGAAAGCGGTGACGTAAAACACATACGTCTGGACTATAAACGGGGCAGTAGCCAATAGCTTTCGTCTCTTAATTTATTCTGAGCATGCGTGGCACTTTGTGCGTCGGAATTGTCCACACACGGTCGGAATTTACGTGAATGGATTTTGTTGTCGGAAAATTTTATAGCCTGCTCTCAAACTTTGTGTATCAGAAATTCATATGGAGCCCACACACGGTCGGAATTTCCGACAACAAGCTCCGATCGCACATATTCCGTCAGAAAGTCCAACCATGTGTACAGGGCATTACAGTTCTTGTACCTACCCCAGCCTATCACTGAACAGTAAAAGAAGAAACAGCAGACCCATGAGGTTATCTTTGTCATTCTTCTCTCTCTACCTAACAGCATGCTGCTTACTAGCAAAAATTACTTTATACATCCTAGTAGCTTTTTACCCTTTAGCATATCCAAGATTAGGCAGGTTTGGACAGCATTAAAAAATGGCTCCACTAGCATGATGCAATAGGATATCCTGCTAATCTGTGCTGCATAAGCATGGAAGCAGTCATCATGATGTAATGGAGGAGGGGTGAGCACAGCATTTTTGAATTGTGTACCTGCTACTCCCTTATTGCAAGGAATGAAGATAACAATAATATATATATATATATATATATATATATATATAATTTTTTTTTTTTTTTAAAAGCTTCTCGTTTTTAAATTATGTTGACCTTAAAGTTGAATCCCAGGTATGACAATTTTTACATAGTAACAGTGGTCCAGCTTGGAATAATGTACAGTTGTGCTCATAAGTTTACATGCTCTGGCAGAATTTATGATTTCTTGGCCATTTTTCAGAGAATATGAATGATAACACAAAAACTTTTCTTTCACTCATGGTTAGTGTTTGGCTGAAGCCATTTATTATCAATCAACTGTGTTTACTCTTTTTAAATCATAATGGCAACAGAAACTACCCAAAAGACCCTGATCAAAAGTTTTCCTGTAGCCAATGACAGGTCGACTTGGCCTTGTGTTTTGGATCATTGGCATGCCGGAATGTCCAAGTACGTACCATGCGCAGCTTCCTGGCTGATGAATGCAAATGCTCCTCCAGTATTTTTTGATAACATACTGCATTCATCTTGCCAACAATTTTGACCAAATTCCCTGTGCCTTTGTGGCTCACACATCCCCCCAAAAAAAGTGATCCACCTTAATACCTTTCATCATAGGCCTTGTTGACTCCTCTCCAAATGTAGCATGGTTGTGGCCAAAGAGCTCAATTTTGGTCTCATCACTCCAAATGACTGTGCCAGAAGGTTTGAGGCTTGTCTCTGTGCTGTTTGGCGTATTGTAAGTGGGATACTTTGTGGTATTTCCGTAGTAATGGCTTTCTTCTGGTGACTTGACCATGCAGCCCATCTTTCTTCAAGTGCCTCCTTATTGTGCATCTTGAAACAGCCACACCACATGTTTTCAGAGAGTCCTGTATTTCACCTGAAGTTATTTGTGGGTTTTTATTTGCATTCCTGGCAGTTGTGGCTGAAATATTAGTTGGTCTACCTGACAGTGGTTTGGTTTCAACAGAACCCCTCATTTTCCACTTCTTGATTAGAGTTTGAACACTGCTGATTGGCATTCTCAATTCCTTGGATATCTTTTTATATTCCTTTCCTGTTTTATACAGTTCAACTACCTTTTCCCACAGATCCTTTGACAATTCTTTTGCTTTCCCTATGACTCAGAATCCAGAAACGTCAGTGCAGCACTGGATGAAAGATGGAAGGGTCTGTCAGTAGTCCAGAAACACAATGACCCTTTATACACACACTAATTACAAGCAAACAGATCACAGATGAGGATGGTTACCTTTAATAGCAATTCAAACCCCTTGGTGTCAACTTGTGTGCATGTTATCAGGCCAATATCACCAGGGTATGTAAACTTTTGAGTAGGGTCATTTGGGTAGTTTCTGCTGCCATTATGATTTATAAAGCGTAAACACAGTTGATTGATAATAAATAGCTTCAGCCAAACACTAACCATGAGTGAAAGAAATGTTTTTGTGTTATCATTCATATTCTTTAAAAAATGGCCAATAAATCATACATTTTGCCAGGGTATGTAAACTTATGAGCACAGCTGTAAGTATCTATGTTCCATATCTGTGGGAAATCAGTGTAGTAGCGGCCTTTAGTGCTGCTAGCCTTCAGATCCTCTGCCAAATGGCTTCACTACTGGTTACTCAACACAGGAGATCTCTAACTCGTCACTGGCTCCATTAAGGGAGCACTTTGCCAATGAATACAAAGTGTTCTCTGAATGGATGTGGTGGAGAGATGGGGCAATGACATCATGATCCCCACCTCGTGCAATCAGAGACTGCTTTGCATGCATTGCAAAAATGCAAAGCGTTGCCAGGTGAATGACTTTCTGTGTTCACAATGCAGCAGGGCAGCCACTCGGCTTGTGCCCCAGAAGCTGGCCATGATCACTGTAATAGCAGTGCTTACTACGGTGTTTTCCAGCTTCCACAGAGATCCCACAGATATGGCACATACATACCTTTACTGGTCCAAGCTGAAATTAATCTTAAAGGTACTTTTGAACAATTACCCTTTTAGTGGCTCAACTTTCTGCAGATTGTAATGACATAAAACACCTGGTAGCCAGGGAGCATGTCCTTGCTTGGACTGTAAAGTTGTCCATGCACACTAGAGGTCATTCGGACATGCAGGCATTATACAAGCACCCTGCGGCAACTCAATATTCCTATGGTTCCTTAAAGAGGTTCTAAAGGCAGAAGGTCTTTTACCTTAACACATTCTATGTATTAGGGTAAAAAAACAAAAACCTTCTGGGTGCAGCTCCTATCCCCAGCCCCCCCTTCATCCCAGAATAAAGTCATAATGACGAAATGAGTCAGAACGTGGCTGTACGGCAACCAAGAGTGACACAAGACGCAATAGCGGAAGCGACGGTCCGGCAGAGATGACTTCAGTGTGGGTGAGATTCTGTCCATTACACGCTGGGTCCGCTGTGACCATGATATGCAAGTCAACAGCTGTTGCATGAGATCTACAATACGTGCGTGTTTTACTGTGCATGAGTTAAGTGCAATGTTTGAAGGTTTTTAGCTCATTTTAATCAATTTTGGTTAAATGATACTGCACTATTGGAGCATTTTTTGTTTTCACACATGTGGATTGCCTGTGGGATTACACAGATCCCTATGTGTAAGATCACTATGAACACCCTTTAACCCTTTATGGGTTGTCACTTATTTGCCGAGCATGAGAGCAATCTTATCTGGTGAGTTGACACCTATAGGGGAGCGGTGTCACAAGCTGCACGTGGTGTGGTGGATATGAGTTTGTTAAGCAAGACCCCTCATTCACAACTATTCTCATTGAATCTTTTTTTTTTTCTTTTTTATTAAGGATTTTATGAACTATTTGGATGCTTATTAATACTTTTGTATGCACGTCACTTAATCACTGGGTGATGTTTGTATGATTTATTCTAATTATCTTTAGCACCGCTATTTACTGTATTGGTTATTATGGTAGATGTGTTATCAATAACATGTTTGTTATATTAAAAAAAATTACAACCTTTTAATATAATGATCATAATATAATAATAATAATAATATTAATAACCACTTTAAACATGTAGGGTTATCAATGTTGATCAAGCCTACAGAACGTTGTTGGAGAGGTGCAAAAGATTTTAAGGGAAAAAATGGATCAAAGTTTTCTCATATACAGAAATGCTCTCACAAAGCGCTACCATTTTTTGTCACGCATTGGCTGTAATTTTGGAAGTACAGATAAGAAATCAGTAAAAAAAAGTACCAATCGACCCTTCTACAAACACCTTTCATTTCTTTCGATTTATTTACAAATGCATGAGTTTATTCCTACCCTTTACAGACCTGCACCATACTGTTTACTGCCCAGTTAATCTCAATTCCAGTCATCCATAACAAGCATCTTTTTTTTTGAAGCCCCTGCTTCAGAAGAAATTCAGACTACAGAATATAAAGTAAGTAATACAGTAGGACTCCTTTCCTTGTCTTCAAAGCACACGAAATGCCCTTTAACACAGATTAAGTATTGGGATTTGCACAGAGGTAACGACGGTAAGATAACTTCTAAGGCAAGACCTCAGCTGTGCTGTTCCATTCAAAATCATAACTCTAAAGTCTTATTAAAATAACACAAAATCAATTGTCTTTCACTGATAGAATAAAGCAGCAACTGATAATAACCAGAATAAAAGTAGCAGAGCAGGCATTTAACAGCAATAATAATTCAGTGTCCACTGGAACCAAGTTATATAGTAAATTCAGTTATAAGGAATAATTCTAGTGAAGCTGGCATTTTCCATCAACATGAGGTCAGTTAAGTCTATAATGAACTGGGAGATTGAAAGTCTCTGCTTGTTACAGCTAACACAGTACAGATATCCTTTTTTCCGGAAAACATCTCCAACTACCCAACACAGATGTATACACTTCTTAAAAAAAAAAAAAAGAAAAAAATAAAGAAAATGAAGGATAATTATTCTTAAAATGCAACAATGAATATCTAGTCGAAATAATCAATGTAATCCTCCAACTGTCAATGGTTATTTACAAAAATGAAAATGCAAAATTGATTTAAGACTTAAAGCAAGAACAGCCAAGTCCACGACAATAACTAATTTTGAGAACACTTTTTTGCATGTTTTCTGTAATTTGTTTTAAGAAAACCTTTCTGTTTTTCTACAACACACCTTAATTGATTATATTTTGTTGCCTAGCATCCCTGTATTTATAAATCCTATGGCTCCTGATTGATAGCTTGGAGCCTGCCTTCCTCCCACCCCATGCATCTTAGTTTTTGGCCATAACTGAACGCGGGGTTGGAAGTCAACAACCAGAAAGATATTTGTTGCCAGTATAATGGGTTTTAGTTTCCCTGCACAGGGAATCTGACACATAGAGAAGTCTGTTACACAGGAAAGCTCTATTTTTTTTAGGTTTAAAATAAAATTAAAAAAAAGAAAAAGTTAAAAATCATTTTGGGCCTGAAGGTTACTTAAAAACCTAAAACATATTTTCTGAAACCAGAGACCCTGGTGAATTAAATGGTGGTAGTTCTAAATTTGTATGTCATGCGATATTAACGGTTTATCAATTGCAACATTTCAGTAAAAAAATACGCAGAGTTTAACTTTGGGGCACAAAATGACAATATATGACATTTTTTTGGCAAAATTTAAAAGGTGAGGTTGTGCTTAGTAAACAGACACCCAACATGTCAAGCCTGAAAATTGTGTGAGCCCATAAAATGGCGGCAAACTTCTGGACACCAAAATACCCTATGTGATACTGTTTTGTTTTGACAAGCTCTCTTTATTGAGATATCCTAAGTCAATCCTGATATCTCACCTGACCTCTATTAAAGCTAATATAGCACAAATTGCACTCCATTAGCGTCTTTCCCAGCCACAGCGGCCAGGGAAAGTGAGAGCCAAACCCGGAAGTAATGTAATGTACCTCACTTACAGGTAGGGGAGATCAGCGAACAGATGGTCTCCCTATGCCCAAACCTGTTGGCACCCACTATGATGGTTGCCAAAGGTGGCAGCGGGTTTGAGGGGAGTTGTCAGATTTTTTTACACCAGAGCTACAGTGGGATTGATGCAGCACCTGTACCCCCTGGGCGCACCAAGAGGTGCCCTGTGCTCAAGAAATCTTAACCACATGCCTACTGGGCACTTTTACCCCCTTCCTGCCCAGGCCAACTTTCAGCTTTTAGCGCTCTCACACTTTGAATGGCAATTGCGCGGTAATGCTGCACTGTACCAAAACAAAATTGTATCTTTTTTTTCACACAAATAGAGCTTTCTTTTGGTAGTATTTAATCACTACTGGGTTTTTCATTTTTTATTAAACAAACTAAGAAAGATTGAAAATATTGAAAAAAAACAAAGTTTTTCATAGTTTGTTATAAAATTTTTCAACAAGTAATTTTCCTCATTCACTGATGTGCACTGATGGGCACTGATGAGGCGACATTGATAGCCTGCACTGATAGGCACTGACTAGCTGCACTGATGGGCAGTGATGATGCTGCACTGATGGGCACTAATTGACGTCACTGATAGGTGACAATGTTGAGGAGGCACTGATATGCACTGATTGGCAGTACTGGTGGGCACTGATTGTCAGCATTGGTGGGCACTGATTATCAGCACTGGTGGGCACTGATTAGCAGCACTGGTGGGCACAAATTGGCAGCACTGGTGGGACTGCACTGATTATAAGTGTACATGTCCCTTTTACACAAGCTGGTTATCAGCTGTCTGCGTGAGGAAAGGAGTGCCGATAACCAGCTTCTGTTTACATCAGTGATCAGCTGTGATTGGACATAGCTGATCACCTGGTAAAAAGCCGCTAATTGGCTATGTACCTCTATCTATGTTCAGCAGTGTCTGGAGGACACTGCCATCACATAGCATGCTACTCCTGCCGCACGGCGGACACGCTCACGGGAGGCCGTCAAATTATCCAGCCACACTGTAGCCATAATTCGGCTATAGCATGGTCGGCAAGTGGTTAAAGTGTATCATGGTCAAAATTTAAAATTGTGTATTGATTTTCACTTTGAATTTCTTGAAATAATCTGAAGGACCTTGAAGCTTGTAAACTGTGAAGATCCTCACACATTTACTTCCCTAAATTGTGTGACACACATCCACTATGCACTGTGAGTAGGCACTGCTGTGTCACACATTTCACAGAGCCTGCCTTTTGAACCACAGAGGTGCTGAGAGGGGGAGTTTCAGAAAGTCAGAACAGGGATCACTGTTTGCTGTCAGCAAGGTACTGTGGGATATGTAGTCTTTAAGTGAAAGGAGATTTTTCAAGTAAGCGTATATTGGATTGTTAAAAATAACTATGATATTGTTACAACAATGCTGTTATAAAATGACTGTGAATGCTGTAACCATAGATTTCCTTTAGGGGAAAACCAGCAAATTTAAAATCCTGTGTTAAAATTACTATGGGCCTGTAGTTTTCAAACACAGCATACAAACTTATTTAATGGAGCTCATTTATAAACACTGTAATACAGCAAAAGTGAGGGTATTTCAATTTATTGTGGAATCTGGCTGGTTGCAACAGCCACTCCATCAATTTCTACTCACTTGCTTTGCATACTTTGTTAATCAGCTTTATTGTTTTTTTGCTTTGTTTTCAGCAGGAAAGCTATGCTGAGACATTTTAGCAGTACTTTATGATCTCCTAAATAACTCTGTCCTTTCAAAAGTACCTCTCTTTCAGCTCAGCTTCATCGGTGACCTTTTTTCGCCCCAGGAAGCGGCTGCACTCCAGATATATTTAGAATTGAAATCACTATAATTTGATTTAGTAAATGTGGAACCCAGACACACATTAATAGGACAGAAATTCTGATGCCTCTGGTCTGAAATATCAAGCAGAACAGGATTAACCCATTCTACAAAATACAGTCAGACATTTTGCAAGAAGTCAGCTATATGCTTACTTTTTTGGAAAATGCCTTATTTTGTAAAATCATGAAGATTTTCATGATTTAAACACTTCCCTTTTATGTTTTGGAAGTGAGAAGAGGGGGAAGCAATCTGTAGTCCAGCAGAAAAAAACAGCGGCAGGGCTTACAGCACACTGCTTGGCATTTCAAAGCAGAAGAGACAGAAGTTAGAAGCTCAATGGATTTCTGGCTGGTCAAAAGATATTTTCATACATACCGTATATACTCGAGTATAAGTCGTTCCGAGTATAAGTCAAGGCCCTAATTTACCACAAAAAAATGGGAAAAACTTAGTGACCCGAGTATAAGACGAGGGTGAGAAATGCACAGCTACTGTAAGTGGAAAAGAGGGTCAACAATGCCCATTTGCAGCCTCACTGTGCCCATTTGCAGCCATAGGTCCCCCGAACTTCAAACTTGGTAGTTAAGGGTTCCTAGATGCCCCCTAGCTGCAGCCAAAATTTGAGGTCTCTGAACCCAAAGGGTCCCAAAATGACATTGCTGCAGATGGACACAGTTGACCAAATTTGGGGCCCCGTATCTTGGGGCCACTTAGTGTTAGGAACCCCAAATTTGGTGTGCAAACCCAGTGAAACTAGAACCATAAAATATCCAAAGCTGGGGTTTCTAGCACCAAGTGTCCCCGAGATACAGGGCCCCAAAAATCGGTTCAGAAAATGTCAAGCACTTTTCTGCAGCAGAGAATGTCATTTTCCGAACCGATTTTGTGGCCCCGTATCTGGGGGCCACTTAGAGCTAGGAACCCCAGCTTTTGGATATGTTGTGGTACCTGTTCCACTGGGTTTGCACACCAAATTTGGGGTTCCTAGCATAAAGTGGCCCTGAGATACGGGGCCCCAAAATCGGTTCGGAAAATGAAATTTTTTGCTGCAGAAAAGTGCTTGACTCAAGTATAAGTCGAGGGGGGCACTTTCAGCACAAAAAAATGTGCTGAAAAACTCGACTTATACTCGAGTATATACGGTAATCTAGAGTAAATAAAATACCTCTGTAAAAATGTAAGTAAGAACATTTTAAGCTATACTTACAGGTAGGAAGCTGTGAAACAACACTCCTTTAGGTAGGGCTGCTGTTAGAAATAATGGGGCCCCATATAGCCTAGTTGACATGAACAGTGAACCAAGCCTAACAGGTGGCTACAGCTGCATGCACAAACCATTTGTTCATGCCACCAGAATACCTGTGACAATGAGATTTATTTGTGCTTTTTTATTACTTTTTTTACAATTTTAGTTATTTTTTTTTTTTTTTTTTACATTTTTTTGAACAGCTCTTTGGGGGTTGGTGAGATATCAGGGGTCTAAACAGATACACAATGTCTCCCTTTTCAGACAAGAAAGAGATTGAGGACACAGATTCCTCAATCCTATCTCTGCATCCTCAGCTGCTGTGTGAATATACAGGAAGTGCTTTGTACAGAGGCTCCCTGTTCATTCACAAACTGAAGCATTGTAAACACAGGGAGGGCCAAAGGGGGATCAGTTCCAGTAATTGCGCCCACTCCTGCTGCTCTGGGCCCCCCTGTTGAACTTATGGGGCCCAGGGCCCCATATAGGAGGACAAGGTGCTACTCCCTTATCAGCGGTCCTGCCCTTAGGCAATTTCTACAACGTTTAAAACAGTTGTCATTTTTATTATTTGGAACATGTACAGTAAATTGTTAGACCACTTCTAGAGCACGTTTTATAGTTTTGGACCCTGTTTAAACAAAGTCATTTTTGATTTACCGTATTTGATCATATAGATCTTTGCACTGTACAACACTATTGTTTTTGTATTTAGCACATTTTGTTGTATGTTTACACATACAAGTAGCACATTTTGTATATATATTGATTTGCTTTTTTTGACACTTGGGATAAGGATTACAAACTAGCGCCGCTTGTTGTTTACTTTATCGTTTTTTTTGGTATATCACCAGTTACTAGTTGCAGGTGTTTCATTTAATCCTCTTTCTTGCTATTTCCAATTTCATCTTGGGCGCTGTAACCTTTTGCTTTACCACAACTTTATTAATTAGAAGATGGCTAGTTTACAGAATGTTGTATCAAAAGTTTAAACAGACTGGGTAAAATAATTAACAAACATATATTTTTTTGTGATTTGATAAATACAGTATGTATAACTATGTACAGGGTAGCGCAACAAATGGTCTAATGTGTTTTTCATCCAAAAAACTGTAGAGCTGACAAAAGGAGATCCACTTTTAACCCATTTAACACAATCACAGAAAGGATCTACTGTATTCCCTGTGAGACTACATTTGGTATTTTATGCCAAAAATGGAAGTGGTAAACAATAGTAAAAATGGATTTAAATGTATATTAGATGCACCTCTACCTAGAAATGGCATCACTAGCTATAATTTTTGTTTTTTATTAGTGGTGTAACTGATCCAGAGAATTATTCTGAAGCAGACCTTTTTCCTCCTTGTTTATTTTTATTTTTTTTGCGTTCTGTATTAACATTATAAAAGCATTAGAATTACAATCAGATGAGTTTGAAAAACTATGGTCCATTTTTAATCATACTATGCTGGTCTGTTTATAATTATTTTCGCTGGATAAAGACCTCACTGTCCAATACCTCATTTACAACCTAATTAAGGAAAGAGGAAAAACAGTGCTGGGCCTGTTAGATTAGTTGGTTGGTTTTGATTTCTTATCTTAATGTAATGATTTTGATGTAGGTGATCTGCTTCCTGGGTAGACAGCTTCTACACCTTAGAGGATCTCCACAGTCTTCTTGGCTTGTAGTGTAATGTAACAAACATATATATTGAAGTGCCAAACCACTATTGAAAGGGCCAGGTACGACTTTATTCCAATAAGGGTCGGGGACCAATCAAAAGAGTAGCCAACACATTTCGGGGGTTCAAAAACATCAGGGCTTGTGAGTAAAAGCAATGTATATGGACTATTACTCCTGTATTTATAAATAGGTCTGTCAAGAAATGCAGGTGTATATATTTTAATTTTGAAAAAAAAATTTTTTTTCTAATACCACTGCACAAGTTCGCCTAAATTATTATTATTTATTTTTTTGAGTTGACTTCTACAGGGAGCATTCAGCAGGTTACAGGGAGCGTTTAGAAGGTTGTGAAAGCGTAATGTAACAAAATTGAGAATTGAAGCACCTGTGAATATCTGCACAGGTCCTGTCAGCAGCTGGTGTGGAAATACCATTAAAGGTCCAGTTATCCTAAAAAAGGTCTCCACAAAAGTGGGGAACTTGTGCAGAGAGACCGGTCAGGTTTTAGGTAAAAATTCTGAGAAATAAGAAAAGACTCATTTTCAAAGCAGAAAATTGTGCAAAACTAGAAACAGGCATACAGAGTCATCTAAAAAGAAAAAAAGAGTTTGTTACAAAAATGTTCATACATACCAATTAAATGTACAGACAAAAAACATAATTGATGAAAGATGTAAACATTCTGCATATCCTTGAATACAGGGCAAAGACACATACCAGAAACAAAATAAAAGTCAAAATCAATGTAGGGCAAGTCCAAAATGAAGCACAATTGGCCACTTGGTAAAATGTAAGTAACAACAATGAATTAAACAAATGAATACAGATTTAAACACACTGGTCTGATATATGGCGAAGCATAATATTCTAAGATTGAGTGACATGTGTTTCCTAAGGATGTGAAAAATAGATCAAATGAGTTAAGAATCCAATATCAAGTTTCATAACCAAAAAGGGCAAGGTTGGAAAAATGGGAAGACACAGGGGTTAGTGTTTGAAATACATAAGGTAATGTCATTGTAATGTTGTCATAATACTAAAAACAGCCAACTGATTACATGATATACACGTTCTTGTTATAGTGTATTTAATATAAGGATAGTTCACCACTACAGTAAATATGCATTGGAAATTACTGAGCAGAAAATTGCTTTTAAAATGTATACCTGTTATATAGTTTTCATTTTTCACAAAAAGAGTAATTTATGAGGTGAGAATATTTATATGTGAACCTTCATTAAAAATTTGTATTTATTAACCACAGCTGTGATAAATTAAGGCAATACAATATCTGTACTGGACTCTGCAGTGATTAACGTGTACTGGGTTAAATTACCCAATATTCCATTCTCCAATACTGTGGTTGCTTGTCTTTGTTACGAGAACCTAAGGCATTCTACACGAGGTTAGCCACAGGAATTTTCTTCAATAATAGCAAGAAAAGTTACATTTTTACAAGATCGCATTTTCCATACACAGTATTTACATACTGTATATAGGTGACTGATTATAAACTGTGAAATGTATGTTAGTAATGGAAATATATTTCAGTATCAGTCCTTTGATAAACAGATCAATGATTTTATTTTTCATTCTTTGGACAGTGCTTTTTTCACAGCATGATATATGATCTGCAAGAATGCAATCCACTTAGACTTAATATTAGTGGGGAAATGACGTCTAACCTATAACAACATTTTACTTCATAAACCAAACCTAAAAATGTTGGTTGGTCATGTTTGTTTAGACTATGATTTTATATTGGTATTCCCACATTTATAAAGAAAACTACAATCACTTAAATTGAGTTAGTTACAAAATATTTTGTTCACACTACCGCTGAGAACATAAATGAGAAAGGGTACTTCTTTTAAAGAGAAAAGTACTAAATGCAATTCTCATAAATGTAATCACATCTTATTACATTAACCTACAGGGTATAATTGGGACTTTTACAGCTGGTAACATCCATGAGTGACTTGGATTTAGGCACCCCAATGGGCCTGATTTATTTAGTTTATAGAGGGCAAAAGCCTACTTGGGTATGCTTGCTTCCCACTGTCCTGCCTTTCTATCGCCATCTTCATTCTAGTTGTGTCGTTACTCACCACTGTGTCTACACTGTGTTTACAGGACCTTGGCCAAAAAGTCAAAGAGTCAACTGGGCTAGGACAGAATGACATTTTTTTTTATCAAATCTTAAAAGTCTATATAATTAGAAGATGCATATTTTTAAGGTGGCCATTGATAAATCAAAAATCGGCCAGTTCAGCAGGAACCAACCGAAATTCAATCCATGATTAGCCATCCCCATTTGACAGATGTCGGTTGTTAGATCGACTTCTGTCAAATGGACTAGCTGAAAAAAAGTTGTCAATCAATGGCTGCAGCCACTGATCAGTGTATTCTGACAGCGAAGAGTCCCTCTGTCAGAATACAATGTCCTGGCAAGGTTTGTTTGGAGGGAGGAATCTGTTTCTTTTTTTTTTAGATTTTTTGCACCATCTATGGCCAGCTTATCCCTACAAGAATGGTGTTGTCCTTTGCCCATTGATTATAGTTAGCTGTTTTTCTTAATCGTGTGGTATACGCAATGTCCCATTTTCAATAAATCCCAGAGTTTAGAATGTCAGTGTCATGTACAGACAATCCTTTAATTATTTTTTTGACTAGTAATGCATTTTGTAGTAGTCATTGTTTTGCAGCCATAGACTGCATAGAAAGTTTTGCTCCCTCCCTTTCATATTTTGTCACTTCGCCAACCAGGTGTAAAGCCCACCCACTGCCCACGTTATACTCACCTCTCCAGAACTCCCCAGCCCTTCCGTGCCACCACTGCAAAATGACAAAAAGGGTATAATCCCTCTGAGATCCAACTCTGGGTATTTTGTTGGCAGCTGAGACACTGGAAAGACCAGTGCACAGTGCTGGATAGGTGAGTGTATATAAACAGTAGGTTGAAAGGTGACGACTTTAAACACATACTGCTACCCTACTAAAAACTAAAAAGAAAAATGCTTATACCGGAGTTGCACTTTAAAGTTTGCCAGATGAGTGAAAGAACTACAAAAGCTCTTGTACAATGTAAAGCTATTTTTTTTTTTTAAACACCGCTGTCTTCAGAATCCCAAAAACACGCCATTTATTACTTATTTGTGGACAGAGTACCAAGACACCCAAGCCATTATGTCCCTGAGATCCCACATCAGATAATATCTCAAAACTCCTGAAACACAATTGGTAGAAACATCTTACAAATTATGGGT
The DNA here is from genome assembly GCF_042186555.1 of Aquarana catesbeiana. NCBI lineage: Eukaryota > Metazoa > Chordata > Amphibia > Anura > Ranidae > Aquarana > Aquarana catesbeiana. Next base: position 130,047,143 of record NC_133328.1, read on the forward strand.
CTCATGTATCAAAAAATGAGTACAGTGAACTCTCTGTATTGCTTTATATCCACTGATCGAGTTTAAATCCAACTTGCAAAATGAAAATTTGAATACGACTTGTGTTTAAAGTGGTTGTAAACCCTGTTACACCACTTTTACTCATAGGTAAGCCTATAACAAGGCTTACCTGTAGGTACCGTGAATATCTCCTAAACTTGCACAGTTTAGGAGATATTCAGTATATGCGCTGCTGCCGACGTCGTCGGCGCATGCGCACTGAAGAAATGGCCTGCTGGTGCCATTTCTTTAGGACTCGTGCTGTGACCGGCGGCTCCGGCATTGCGGCTCCGGCCAATCACAGCGCTGGAGCCGCAAACCTGGAAGTAACTTCAGTGGAAGATGTCAGCCGTGTACTCGGAGTGCCAAAGCAGATTCAGGGCATCGTTCTGAGGTAAGTATTTCATAATAAGCTAGTATGCAATGCATACTAGCTCATTATGCCTTTGTCTTGCAGGTTTTTTTTTTTTTTCGGAGGTTTACAACCTCTTTAAGGGATTTTGCAGACCATCTTTTAGCACTGGCACGTTAAGGCTCAAAAAATGGCCTATGGAACTTAGAGACAGTTATGTTGAAAGCTGGAGATTTTACTAAAACCATAACTTACAAACAACTGTGCATTATGTTTTTATCGTCTGGACACTGTAGTGAGCACTATCATTATATCCGATGACTGATGCATAATGATTTGAGAGCTGCCTAAACACAAGGAAACATTTTCAGGCATGAATACATGTACTCTCATTAAGACATTTTATATTAATGTCAATAATAATTTTTTAATTATATTACTGTAAAAATAAAGACCTGTCTAATGAAACAAGCAGAAGTTCTACAGGAATCAATATTTCATATTTAAATATATATTTATTTATTGCATATTCAAGTATTTATATAATGGAAACCACACCAAAAAGCTAAGGAACTTAATTTACTCTGAGCCCGAGGGAATGGAAGGATAAGCAACATGAGCTCAAAGTATCCATCTCTCAATAATATTGGATTGAAATTGGGTGCAAAAACTTCAAAGGCAATAACATTTAGAATGTACTCCCTCTGCATTACTATTAGTTTTTGAAGTGTACGTGCCAAGGAAGAACTAGTGCCTGTATGTGTCCCAATTTCTCAGGCCAGTCAAGATTAGTTCCACTTCAGTTACCTTAGTGATATATTGGGTAGCCTGCATATCTGGAGGTGAAAGCAAGTGGTGCCCTTAGAAACCAGCCATATTCCCGTTGTCATTTATTTGCTGTAGGTTAAAACATAAAAACGGAATACTGTTTGTTATGGTAACACCTTCACTGCCCTTCTTGAGATTGCGGACTCCTGTAGGCTGGAGTTCATGTTAAAAGCAGTCTTTTCTATTCAAATGCAGCGCTACTTAAATGCATGCATTTGAATGCAAAACACAGTGTTTGACAAGAAAAGGCTGCATTTGACTTATTTTACCCACAATCCAAATGCACCTCAATAGGATGTGCTGAATCCAAATAAACCCAATGCAAAGTAGGTCACATGCAACCTCTGAACTGTCACATCTGCATTTCAAATGCCCGCCAAACCCAGGAAACCAACACTCAGGTACACAATCCCTTACAAATCAGAATTTTAATGGTAAATAAAGCCCTGATGCTGGCCAATATACCCAGGAGCTGTAAATAACTTCACCTTACAACACTTGCATCAAAAATGGCAATGGGGCATAGGCACAATGCAGCGACAGAAATACAAAATGTCAGATACTTGAGATAGCCTTGAACTATTTGCATATACAGTATATGTTTATTCCTCATTTGTATTTGGAAGATGCCATGGGGTTGATTTACTTAAGGCAAATAGACTATTCACTTTGCAAGGAATGTTGCACTTTGCAAGACAGTTTTCCCCAGAGCTTAGTGAAGTTCTGCTGACTTCCATGATCCAATCAGGTGCAAGTAAAATTTTTTAATTTTTTTTATTTGTCAAACTCAATTTCAGGGCAGGCGGCATCATCATTATGATTGCTCTCAAAGGGCCGGTTGTATCTGTAAGATTAGATGTCCAGAGCACCCCACCCCCCCCCTTACATCAGATGTCAAGAGCCCTAACAACGTCAGAAGTCAAGAGTCCCCCACCCTCCCTTTCATCACAGTACACTCCCTTACCTTGTGCTGCTGCCGGGAAGAAGCTGGGGCATATCTGGGAACTAGAAAGTGCAGGGTCTGGAGGAGGACCAGGGGAGGACTGGGGTCAGATGCTGGAGTCTGCTGAATGCTGAGACCAGGGGAGGTGGAGACGAGGGGGTACTGCAGCTGCACAAAGAGGCACAGGATCTGTAGGACGAGTTCTATCCACCTCTCTGCTGTTGTAAGCTGAGACAGGGGTGGAGACAAGCCTCTCCGCGGCTGCACTGAGAAGCGCAGGATCTGACAGAGGAGTTCTGTCCTCCTCTCTGCTGCCGACTGCTGAGACAAGGTGGAAGTGGAGATGAGAGGGTGCCACAGCTGCAGGAGGGGCACATGGAATGGCTTGGTGGGCTGAATTTGGTGCGTGAGCCTTGTGTTTTACACATGTTGCCTAGCACATGATCAGGTATTCTTTCAAAAGTGAAACCTCCCCGCATTAACATTAGCTTTTAGTAAATTAACCCCTATATCTCAGTGTTAATGATGGTCGGGTTTTAGGCTTCATAACTGTCTAAACACTCTGCCAGGAGCAGAAACCCAAAAAAACTGAAGACAATTCTTCAATTCTGCTGGACTGCCAATATTCTATTCAGCAGTTTCTCTCATCACCCCAGCACTTGTGAAGCTGTGTATTTAAATTTTATAAGTGTACTGATCCTTTAAAGCAGATACTGACAACTGAAATGCTTACATCTGTCAGATCTTAACTACAATATGTTTGCAATGTGATATTTAAAGGACAACTGTCATGAAAATATAGACTGCTGTGTTTTCATACATATTGTTGTTGTGTATTCATATATCTATTTATATTACCTGTTTTGTGTTTTCCTTCAAAAATATCTTTTATGTATTCACATACAGACAACAGTGGTCAGGACTCAGGAGTGTACCACTTGTAACGGGGCAGTGGTGTAGCATGCCATACATGGCCCCTGATGCAAGATAGGCACAAAGGCTCCTGACCTTTAATCCTGTACCCATATGCGCTCCCCAGGACTTGAACCCCTTATTTTACTATTCCTTTAACATAGGTACTGTAAAACTTTAGTTTTTGGTTTTAACTTTTGAAGTTTAAGTTCAGTTGACAATGCACATGATCCTATAAAAGTGACCTTTCTCAAGTAGTTCCTGCATAGGTTGAAAAAATAACACATCAGCGCTAAAGTGATGTGCAACAGAGTAAACTGTCTTAAACCATTCAAACCAGTGGCCAAGAAAAAAAAGATAAAAAGATAAATCTTCACAGGGATCCTGTTGCCAAACAACACTTCAGATTTTGCTGCCCTCTTTAGATTGGGAGAGGTCCCTATTTCTAACAACAAAACAAGAAAAGAGAGGGCACACAGATTTTGTGCAGCTCTGAAGAAGGGGGTATAGCCTCCAAAATGCATTAGCCAGTGCATCCTCCAAGGGGGTCATCCAGGCATTGTATGGGACGTTTCATCCTCAGGTCTAAATAGTGGCTTGAGTTTTATTCCATGCTCACCAACATTTTGCTTTTGTGAGTATATATGTGTATTTACTTCAAGAAATAGTGCTTGAGATAATGCACAAGGCTGGTGTGCCCTCTCCTTTCTTCTTGTGTTATTTCTTCAGAGGTTGATAGGGGTTTCATAAACAATGACCAATTTCTACCTCTCAAATAAACTACCACTGACACTATTCCTCCGACTGTCCCGCCAATGTAAGGAGCATCCTTCCCACTGGCCACCAGTGTAGGGGGGCACTTTTCCAGTGGCTATCAATGTAAAAGCTCACTTTTCCAAAGACCACCAATTTGTGGGAGCACCACACGTTTCACTGTCTGTTTCTCTTTGGGCATTATTATTTGTGTACTAAACATAAAATGATCATACAGTGCAGCCCTGGCTGTCCAATACGTTAAGTATTCCACTTTTTTTTTTTAGTTTTATATCCACAACTTACAGCTTATGGTTATTTCTTGTGGACGGTAGATCTAAGAGTTCTCTGAGATCTTTAGAGGTTCTCTGAGATCCAAAATACTTTCTCTGCATAACAAAGAGTTGGGAAAGGATGGTCCAGATAGATCCAGAATCAGTCTAGAAGATAGACTTGGCACCAGTTGATTATACATCAGAACAGCATATTGAAAAGCAGCATGTGTTTTGAATACCAGTTATATTTGTTCTTACGTCTAAACAGCAATCTGTTCAGATTAGCATGAGATCAGTCTGTACTTCTCTACCTGTGTGCAGGCACATAAAGCAGGTTTAAAAAAATATTCCATGCAAGCTAATATGATGACACGAACATCTCCACTGTAAATTAAGACTATCATTAACATTTTTTTACACTTCATAATGGGAGAATGCACATTCACAGTGGCGTATGGAACCATTAAACCGTATAAAACAAATCCCCCTCCTCTGCTGAATATCCCTTTTCTTTATTGCTAAGTAGATTTTCTATTTAAAGCTAAACTTTTTTCATCTTAATGCATCCCAACTCTTACAGCATTTCTACAGTATGAATGATATGAAATTAAAAACATGCAATTAAGCAGCAGGAGAGAGCTTATCGTTGCTTTTGTAACTCCCATTTTAGTCAAAATGTTAATGTTTGTGACAAATAAAGCTTTACTATCCTAATATTATTTTGAAAAAAGAAGCTAGTTGTGAAGGTCAAACAGTTGACATGTTTTATGCTACTTTTTGTACTATTCAGACTGATTAAGTTGTGCATTTACATTAGACCTAAATGGATGCCAAAAAAATCCAAGCAAAAAATAATTGGAAATATTTTTTGGGTATTGAGATACACAATTATGTCAATCATAGCTGAAGAGGTATTTACTGAATTGCCACACGCAGGAAAAAGCACAAATACAAGTCAAGCTATTTGGTACATTAAATTACCATTTCATAAGTGTAATTGTTCCCATTTTCTGGGGCTGTGCAAGGATTGATTTAGCCCTGAACCTACCAGCTCCAGACATCAAAACACTTGTTAAAATCAAAGTCTGTATAGCAGATTGCAAATATATAATTACAAAGAAAAAGTACAAATGGCCTTTCTTGGAATTTGGATGAAATAGGAGATAAAGTAAAGATAAGAAAGACATAAAATGATGAGTGTATAATGTACTTGCTTCTGTTTTGAACCTTTACATGGATGTGACAAAGACAAGTTCAATTTGGTGGCAGGTATATGGCAATGAAAAATGAATGTACAAATTGCATTTAAATATTTTTTGACCTTTTTAGGTGCCCATAGACGTTTCACTTGTCAGTCAGATTAGGCCATACCTAACGAGATGCTTAGAAGTAAAATAAAGAATATGGAACATACATAAGCAAATAATCAGTAGATGAAGTTATATGCAATCTGGCAGCCTGAATGGGGTAGCAAGAAGTGTACCCTACCCACATAATATGCCACTCAGTTTCCATCTCTACACCGGGGAAGCTGTTTACTATTGCAGCGCATTGCTGCTCTTTCATTGTTCTGTATGCTACTTTCTAATTTGACATTGCTACATGAAAGAGATATTATAAGCATGCAGACTGGTGATATATACAGTATCTCACAAAAGTGAGTACACCCCTCACATTTTTGTAAATATTTTATTATATCTTTTGATGTGACAACACTGAAGAAATGACACTTTGCTACAATGTAAAGTAGTGAGTGTACAGCTTGTATAACAGTGTAAATTTGCTGTCCCAACACACAGCCATTAATGTCTAAACCTTTGGCAACAAAAGTGAGTACACCACTAAGTGAAAATGCCCAAACTGGGCCTAAAGTGTCAATATTTTGTGTGGCCACCATTTTTTCCAGCATTGCCTTAACCCTCTTGGGCATGGAGTTCACCAGAGCTTCACAGGTTGGCACTGGAGTCCTCTTCCACTCCTCCATGATGACATCACGGAGCTGGTGGATGTTAGAGACCTTGCACTCCTCTACCTTCCATTTGCGGATGCCCCACAGATGCTCAATAGGGTTTAGGTCTGGAGACATGCTTGGCCAGTCCATCACCATTACCCTCAGCTTCTTTAGCAAGGCAGTGGTATTCTTGGAGGTGTGTTTGGGGTCGTTATCATGTTGGACTACTGCCCTGTGGCCCAGTCTCCGAAGGGAGAGCACCATGCTCTGCTTCAGTATGTCACAGTACATGTTGGCATTCATGGTTCCCTCAATGAACTGTAGCTTTCTGGGGCAGCACTCATGCAGTCCCAGTCCATGACACTCTCACCACCATGCTTGACTGTAGGCAAGACACATATGTCTTTGTACTCCTCACCTGGTTGCCTCCACACACGCTTGACACCAGCTGAACCAAAAAAGTTTATCACCATCAGGGGCGTCGCTAGGTTTGCAAAAGATCTGGGGCTAGAGCCCATAGAAGCGGTCACCAACCTTTTTGCAGGCGCAGGGGGGGGGGGGGGGGCACGCCGGTGGTAAGCAATTTTTTGCGGGCAAAGGCTGGCGTTGGCATTTCAATCATCATGGCACCATGGTTGACATGGTGTCAGGGTGATTGAAGCGCATTGTTTCTATTGTTACATTCTAATATATAATAAAGTGGTTCAACTTACCATAATGCAGAATCAGTGGAAGCCCTGGGCGTGTCACTTCTCCTGCCACAAGATGCAGCATGTCACTTGCTAACGTCGCCTGTCACCAGATGCAGCTTTTTAACTTGTCACCATCACCTGCCACTATGGATTGTCACTTGCCATGTCGCCTGCCACCAGATGTGAATTGTCACTTGCCATGTCGCCTGCCACCAGATGTGGATTGTCACTTGCCACATCATCTGCCACCATTTGCAGATTGCCACGTCACCTGCCACCATTTGCAGATTGTCACTTGCCACGTCACCTGCCACCATTTGCAGATTGCCACTTGCCACCTCACTTGCCACCTTTTGCAGCTTGTCACTTGCCACATCACCTGCTACCAGTTGCAGATTGTCACTTGCCACGTCACTTGTCACGTCACCTGCCACCATTTGCAGATTGTCATGTCACCTGCCACCATTTGCAGATTGTCACTTGCCACGTCACTTGACACGTCACCAGCCACCATTTGCAGATCGTCACTTGCCACGTCACTTGCCACCATTTGCAGATTGTCACTTGCCACGTCATCTGCCACCTGATGTGGATTGTCACTTGCCACGTCACCTGCCACCATTTGCAGACTGTCACTTGCCACGTCACCTGCCGCCCTTAGCAGATTGACACTTGCCACATCACCTGCCACTAGATGTGGATTGTCACTTGCCAATTGATGTGGATTGTCACTTGCCATGCCAGCCAGTGCCACCAAATGTACATTATCGCTGCATTGGTGCCAGGCTGGCAGCACTGGTCCATTTAGTGAGGGCAGGAGAGCGGAAATGAGGAGCGGGCAGTGAGAGATGATGTAATCGTTCTGCTCCCCGCCGCACCTCTGACATTGAAGAGGCTCCGCGCTGTGAGGGCGGAAGAGCGCTGATGTGTGGCGGGCAGTGAGAGACATCTCTGCTCCCCACCGCACATCACTCCCACATTGAAGTGGCCCAGCCGTGAGGGCGGAAGAGTGGTGACGTGGAGTGGGTGGAGAGAAATGATGTCATCTCTGCTCGTCCGCCCGCTCATCTCTCTCCTCTCAACCACCTCCAATGCAGCCTGCCCTCCGCAGCCACGACCCGCTGGTTAGGCAGGGACCTTGCAGCAAGAGACTCGGGGCTATTGGCTCCAGATTTGGGGCTACAGCCTCAATAGCCACCCTCTGGCGACACCTATGACAGCCATGCAGACCAATTTGATGCAGCGTGCGGCGTATGGTCTGAGCACTGATAGGCTGACCCCACACCCCGTCAACCTCTGCAGAAATGTTGGCAGCACTCATACGTCTATTTCCCAAAGACAAGCTCTGGATATGACGCTGAGCACGTACACTCAACTTCCTTGGTCGACCATGACGAGGCCTGCTCTGAGTGGAACCTGTCCTGTTAAACCACTGTATGGTCTTGGCCACTGTGCTGCAGCTCAGTTTCAGGGTCTTGGCAATCATCTTATAGCCTAGGCCATCTTTATATAGAGCAACAATTCTTTTTTTTAGGACCTCAGAGAGTTCTTTGCCATGAGGTGCCATGTTGAACTTCCAGTGACCAGTATGAGAGAGTGAGAGGGATAACATCAAATTTAACACACTTGCTCCCCATTCACACCTGAGACCTTGTAACACTACATTTAGTGTACTACATGTACACTACTAGACATCAATGGCTGTGTGTTGAGTTATTTTGAGGGGACAGCAAATTTACACTGTTATACAAGCTGTACACTCACTACTTTACATTGTAGCAAAGTGTCATTTCTTCAGTGATGTCACATGAAAAGATATAATAAAATATTTACAAAAATGTGAGGGGTGTACTCATTTTTGTGAAATACTGTAAGTTTGTGTAATTTGAAGCACTGTAATGTAGATGTTTATTGTCACATATTGATCACAGTATTGTTTGCATTTTTATTACTTTAATATTTTTTATTTGGATTTCACTATGGAAGGTGTGCCACAAAGTATACACATTAGGAAAAATATGGTAAGTTCTACACTACATAAATATCAACATACAATTAGTGCTACCCCAGTACCCCAGTAGTATAGAATACAGAAGGACTGGTGGTGTTTGTCTATGAGAGGGTTTATGTACTTGTTAAAATCACCCAGTAAAAATAGCGGCACATCTGTTTTGTCTAGCATGAAAGACAGAAGTAATCTCAGTACCATTGTAGAAAAAGGAGGAGGAATATTTACGAAGGCTAATATACAGGTAAACATGCGTAACTTACAAAAGAAAAGGCATATCTGCCCTCATCATCTATGGCACAGGCTAATTCTTGGAAGTCCAAAGATCTACAGTATGTATCAGGACACTCACACCTCTAGAATAAGGCAAGTGAGTAGAATGATTTGCATGGCTTTTCTAGGAGTGACACAAACAACTCAATGGGGTCGATTTACTAAAGGCAAAAAGACTGTGCACTTTGCAAAGTGCAGTTGACTTCTACAAGTGCAGATACTTCATAATTGCCAACAGTCCCGATTTTCCCGGGACAATCCCGATTTTGGGACCCTCGTCTCGATCGGAGTCTGTCCCCAATCGGGATTTTGCCCAGGGAAAACGGGAATGTTTGCTTTTTCATTTTTTTAACATTTGGGCTTCAGCAAAATGGCCGTCGGCGCCGCAGCTAGATTGTTCCCCCTTAAGTATATACAGGAGGGGGGTTAAGTATATACAGGAGGGGGGTTAAATATATACAAGAGGGGGGTTAAGTATATACAGGAGAGGGGGTTAAGTATATACAGGAGGGGGGTTAAGTATATACAGGAGGATGGGGGGTTAAGTATATACAGGAGGGGGGTTAAGTATATACAGGAGGAGGGGGTTAAGTATATACAGGAGGAGGGGGGTTAAGTATATACAGGAGGAGGGGGGGTTAAGTATATACAGGAGGAGGGGGGGTTAAGTATATACAGGAGGGGGGTTAAGTATATACAGGAGGAGGGGGGTTAAGTATATACAAGAGGGGGTGTTCAGTATATACAGGAGGGGGGTTAGCTATATACAGGAGGAGGGGGTTAACTATATACAGGAGGGGGAAGGTTAACTATGTACAGGAGGGGGGGTTAAGTATATACAGGAGGAGGGGGGTTAACTATTTACAGGAAGGGGGTAACTATTTACAGGAGGGGGGTTAACTATGTACAGGAGGGGTTACTATGTACAGGGGGGAACTATGTACAGGGGGATACTACGTACAGGGGGTTAGCTATATACAGGAGGGGGAGGGTTAACTATGTACAGGAGGGGGGTTAACTATGTACAGGAGGGGGGTTTAACTATATACAGGAGGGGGGTTAACTATATACAGGAGGGGGTTTAACTATATACAGGAGGGGAGAGGGTTAACTATGTATCGGAGGGGGGGTTAACTATGTACAGGAGGGGTTACTATGTACAGGGGGGAACTATGTACAGGGGGGCTAACTATGTACAGGGGGGGTAACTATGCACAGGGGGGTAACTATGTACAGGGGTGTAACTAGGGGGAGAGAGGAAACTATGTACAGAGGGAGGGGGTAACTATGTACAGGAGGGGTAACTATGGCTCTGCCTGGGACACTGATGTAAGGACTGAGGCTGGGAACAGTGGTGTAAGGACTGACTGCTGGGGGCACCTGATGCAAGGAGGGACTCTTCTGGGGGCACCTGATGCAAGGAGGGACTCTGCTGGGGGCACCTGATGCAAGAAGGGGCTCTGCTGGGGCACCTGATGCAAGGAACGGACTCTGCTGGGGGCACCTGATGCAAGGACGGACTCTGCTGGGGGCACCTGATGCAAGGATGGACTCTGCTGGGGGCACCTGATGCAAGGACAGACTCTGCTGGGGGCACCTGATGCAAGGACTGACTCTTCTGGGGGCACCTGTTGCAAGGACGGACTCTGCTGGGGGCACCTGATACAAGGAAGGACTCTGCTGGTGGCAGGCGACGTGGCTAGTGACACGCTCAGGGATCCCACTGATTCGGCATTATGGTGAGTTGAATGGTCTCATTTTATATTACAATGTAATAATAGAAATAATGCACTTCAGTCATCCTGACACCATAACAATCATGGTGCCAGAATGATTGAAGCGCTAACACCAGGTGTTTGGAGTATCTTTATCTGCTGATTGTTAAACTTTCTAGAATACAGATATTTCTATTGTTGTGTAGAATCTGGGGCTGCTGTCCCTTCATTCCTCTCTCCCTCTTTCCCTCTCCTTCCCTCATTCATCTCAGACTCTAACCACACCCCCTTTGAGCCACGCCCATTTAAGCCACGACCGCTATTTAACGTAAACCACGCCCGTTTTTCACAGCGGCACCACAGTTTTCTTTTTTCCCTATGCCATGCCAACAAACGCATGCCCTGCCCGCCTAATTATTATACAGCTCCGCCTACAGCCAAGAAAGTGTCCCACAAATTTTTTTTGCAATGTTGGCAACTATGATACTTGGCCTGGGCTCATCCCACAGCCAAAGAATATTCACTTTACTGATTTGGTAGCACATGCAATTATATGATTACAGAATCTTTAAATACATTGCACCATGTTATTTAAAAAGTTCTGAAATTCTGAACTATGGCTTGCTTCCATTTACAAATTAAAAAAAAGCAAAAAAAAGTTTTTTTATTAACCTCCCTGGCGGTATGATTATTTCGGATTTTAGGTGCTGAAAGCGGTACAATTATTTTGCATGGAAATTTGGCGTTTTATATTGTAGGTCTGTAAATCTTAACAATAACACACTTAAATCTGTCCAAACCAGAGTCTAGTAGATATCCCGGGTATGATAAAGTTTGAAACACAAAAACATAAATTATAATATAATAAATAAAAATAAATAATTAAAAAAAAAAAAAAAAATAGTAATAAAATAAATTTCCCCACAATTCACTATCGCTCAATTCTGCAAGTGTTCTAATTTACTATCGCTGTTTTCTAGCTGGTCTAAAGCCACTTTTGACGTAAAGGGACACTTTTTGGTTGCTATGGACAATCTCCAGTTTCCAGGCAGAAAGAACAGTGTATATCATGTAAAACTGCATGCAGGGCATGGGCCAGAGCACTGGGGACAAAAGGGATGTGAAATCATTTCATACAGTACTGTAATCTGTAAGATTACAGTACTGTATGTGTTATGATTTTGACAGTTTTTTGAATTTGCCGCCAGGCTCCGCCCCCGTGCGTCGCGCCGCTCGCAGGGAACGGAGCCTGGCACGGAGAGGCTTCAGAGGAGGACGGAGCACTCGGACACTGCAGGGGACATCGCAGGATCCCGGGGACAAGGTAAGTAAAGCCGCCCCAGGATCCTGCAATGCGATCCCGAGTGTGGCTCGGGGTTACCGCTAATGGTACTGAATTTTAACCCCGAGCCACACTCGGGAATACCGCCAGGGAGGTTAAACTATAAATAAAGGCAATCCTTTTTTTTTTTTTTTTTTTTTTTTAAGTTTTGGACAAAGTGAAGAGGAATTCTCCTCTGCCCCTGGCATGGATTGTCATTTCCACCACTGACACGGAAAACTGTGAGCTGATATAATACTGTAAGCTATAGAGTTGTTTGTTGTTACCCAGAAAAGTAATGGAGGGGGTAATGGAGGGGAAATCTTCCAATGAGGAGACTAGTTCTGGTGACCTGGGAGGCCCCAAGGGATTCCCTTAATTTGAAGGGATTTCCTTTTACTTCCTGTTTTGGTTATGGGACAGGAAGTGAAGGGAAATCTCCCCAATGGGACCCACATGGCAAAAAGATGACAGGGGTTATAACCCTCCCTTACCCTATCCAAATGAAAAAAAATGTTTTGTCTATAGTTTTACTTTACACATACTGAAAAGATTATTGGTATTAGTTTGATCATAATCACTTTTATATTTGGATTTTTAAAAAGACTACAGATAACTTCTAAACACAAACTGGCATTGAAAACAAATATATACAGTGATGTGTATCTAAATCCAAGAATAAAAATAGAATATATTGCAGCATACCAGTTCTTAGATGTGGTGACTGCATTCATTTTCATTTTTTCAGGCTTTTTTTCTTTATTTTCACCTGGTAATCCTGCCAGAACCTATTGTCCTAGGGTGACAGTGCTTCCTCACTGTACTATGTCTATGATGGAGAAGTGTTGTCAGCCTAGGACAGGAAGTGTGTACTGCAGAACTCCTCTCTGTCTCCTCTACTCAATTTATTTTGGGGGAGTTGTTCTATAGTTCACAGAAGATTACTTGGGAGGCTGCAAACACTGCTTAAGATTTCAGTTCAGTGCACAGGAAGTGACAAGGGCGCTGTATTTCTGTCAGGATCAACATGTATTTTTTTTTACTTGTAGCAAATGTTCTTAGCCTGAAAAAAGAAAATAATTGAAGCCACCCTACTTGGGATCGGTAAGCTGCAATGCTGTACATGTATAAACTTGGGTTTAGGAATACTTTATTACCCATGCCTAAACCAATTCATCTAAACAGCATAGCCACTACCCACTTTACCTAAATGATCCACCCTTAACCTCTTCAGACCCGGAAAGTTTTACCCCCTTCATGACCAGGCCATTTATTGTGATACGGCACTGCATTAATTTAACTGACAATTGCGTGGTCGTGCGGCGCTGTACCCAAATAAAATGTATGTTCTTTTCTTCCCAAAAATAGAGCATTCTTTTGGTGGTATTTGATCACCTCTGCGGTGTTTATTTTTTGCTCTATGAACAAAAAAGACAGACAAAGACAATTTTTTTCATCAATTTAGGCCAATATGTATTCTGCTACGTGTTTTTTGTAAAAAAAATCCCAATAAGCGTATATTAATTGGTTTGTGCAAAAGTTTTTTATTTTTTTTACTAGTAATGGCATTGATCAGCGATTTTTAGTGGGACTGTGACATTGCAGCAGGCAAATCTGACACTAATGCCGCGTACACATGATCGGAAATTCGGCCAGCAAAAGACCAATGAGAACTTTTGGTTGGAAAATGCGACTGTGTGTATGCTCCATCGGACTTTTGCTGGCCGAATTCCCGCCAGCAAAAGAGTGAGAGCATGTTCTCAATTTTTCGGTCGGAAAAAGTTCCTATCTGAAAATGCGATCGTCTGTACAAATTCCGACGCGCAAAATTCCTACGCATGCTCGGAAACAATTCGACGCATGCTCGGAAGCATTGAACTTCTCGCCGTAGTGTTGAACGTCACCGCGTTCTTGACGGTCGAAAGTTCAGAGAACTTTTGTGTGACCGTGGGTATGGAAGGCAAGGTTGAGTGGAATTCCGTCGGAAAAACCATCCATGTTTTTTCTGATGGAAAATCCGCTCGTGTGTACGCGGCATAAGTGACACTTTTTGGGGACCAGTGACACCAATACAGTGATCAGTGCTAAAAAAAAATGCACTATCACTGTACTAATAACACTGGCAGGGAAGGGGTTAACAAAGGGTTAAATGTGCTCCTAGGGAGTGCTTTCTAACTGTGTTTTATTCTTATCCTATTAAAGTCATCATTTTAATACTACACTCAGGTCAGCGTCTCCCCCTCCCTGTTTTTTTCCCTTACATGTCTTGCAGAGTTCTGGAACACTCTGAAGGATGGCTGTCTTCCTTTTTAACCCTTAATACCCCTTTCTTTTCCAACCACCCAACTTATGGATACATCACCATCCAGCTATTACAGTCAAAGACTATACCCCTAAGGATTTCTCCATTTGGAGCACCAGATAACACTGACTATACTATACTATACTATGCTTTGACTGGGGGAAGACAGAGATCCGTGTTCCTGCTTAGCGGAAACACAAGATCTCCATCTTCCTCTCTCACAGAACGGCAGTTTGCCTTGTTTACATAGGCAGACTGCCATTCTGCCTCCCCTGAGAACGATTGCGGGGTGATGGTGAACATCGGGTCTGCTGTTCAATCACAGCGGGAGCGGGTCGCCAGCGACAGGTACGTGATTCCATGCAGGAGGGCTGCCCTGCCGTAGTATATCTGCATGGGGCGGTCCAGAAGGGGTTAAAGTGGTTCTACAGCCTCAAGGTTTTTTTACTTTTAAGCATTCTATGTATGAAGGTAAAAAGCCTTCTGTGTGCAGCAGCCCCCCAATCCTTACCTGAGCCCCCACTTGATCCAGCGATGTTCACGATAGCCTCGGCTGTATGGGGACTCTCACTCCTCATTGGCTGAGACAGCAGCGGAAGCCCATTGGCTCCCACTGCTGTCAACCACAGCCAGTGAGCCAATGAGGAGAGAGCGCGGGGAGGGGGCGCTGTCGAGACGCGGCTCTATGTGTCTTATGGATGCATAGAGCAGCGGCTCAGGAGCAAGCATGCAATGGTGCCCCCAAGGCAAGCAGCTTTCTCTGGGGGTGATGCTCGAGGGGGAGTAGCCAGGAGCGCTGGTGGGGGACCCGGAAAGAAGAGGATCAAAGCTGCTCTGTGCACAACCACTGCACAGAGCAACTAAGTGTAACGTGTTTTTTATTTAAAAAAAAAAAAACAAATAATAATAATATCACTTTATGATAATAAATCCTTCTTGAAAGATACAGTTCTTAACTATACTCTCACAATCTGAGTTTTTTCCTTTTTATGGTCACGGTCTACATCTTGTCATGCTGAATGATTCATAACTGCATGACTTTATAACAAGGTTCTCACTGTTACACATTGCTATATTTATGAAGAATAAACAAGCTGCTGGAATCCTGACCTGAATGAAATTCGATGTATGCAATTATAAGCGAATTAAAAGATAGTGTTACTTGCCCTCTTCACTAGGTCAGGTATTAGCTTCTGGTCTACCAGCTGGTCAGGAGACAAACACTGTTCCACTTCCAGGATGTATTCTTCAGTGCTCCCATCACATGTTGAATTTCTAAGGGAGAAACAAGATATTTTATACTTTAGAAAACATTGAACACATTTATTCGCTTTGCAACTGGCCACAGAGTATTTAGGTAACCTCAGAACGCATATACATGTCTGGGATCACATGAACATATACATCATGATGTTGTCCCTGATAGGCTACTAATCCACTTCCCCATCGGCGAAATCAGTGTGGCCCTTGGGCATGTGATCTGTCTAAGAGCCACTCACAATAACTAGTTATAAAATGAAGAATTAATAAAGCTGCCTTCTCCCTCTCCCAATAGATGAGATGAAGGAGACAAGAGTTTTTTTTACATTGTACGGTAACAAGTACTTTCTATATACTTTATAAAACATTGCAAAAAAAAAACATTCTTTCACTGCCAAATTAACCACATGCCCTCCGGATGATTTCCCCCTCTTCATGACCAGACCATTATTTGCTTTTTGGCACTGCGTTACTTTAAAGCGGACCTTCAGTCATTTTTTCATCTATTAAATCTTCTGTCCTTGTTTTAACTTTGGATAGTAAAACATTTTTTTTTTTTTTTTTGCCCGTAAACACCTTATACAGCCCACTTCCTCTTTCTTGTCTGGTATTTAGCCTAGGGGCTTATGACATCATGCACAGCTCTCTCTCTCACTCACGTGAGAGTTTGCACGGAAGGGAGGGGGGATGAGTCATAAGAGGGCCAATGAAAGCTGCAGGTCTGCAGATGTGCCTCTGTGTGTCTGTGTAAATCCCGGAAATGAACAGGCAGCAGATTCAGCTGCCCACAGTTAAAATGGCTGCAGCCAGAATCAATGGAGGGAGATTTCTGCAGCATATTTGGCAAGTATAGAATCACAGTATATATAAAATAATATGCAAAGTGATTGGTAGTAAGCTTCAGAATGGCAAAGATGTTTTTATTACAAATTATGTGAGCAGTTCCTCTTTAACTGGCAATTGCGTGGTCATGCAACACTGTACCTAAATGAAATTTATATGATTTTTTGGCATTCAAATAAAGCTTTATTTTAGTGGTATTTTATCATCACTGGGTTTTTTGTGCTATAAACGAAAATGAAAAAAAAAAATCAATATTTTTTACTTGCTGCTATAAAACAGCCAACAAATCTAATTTCTTCATTAACCCTCCTGTCGGTATTCCCAAGTGTGGCTCGGGGGTTAAATTTCAGTATCATTAGCGGTAACCCCGAGCCACACTCAGGATTGCATTGCAGAATCCTGGTCCAGGTTACTTACCTTGTCCCCAGGATCCTGCGATGTCCCCCCCACTGTGTCCCCCACCAGGTCATCCGCCCAATGCTCTGTGTGCTGGGCTCTGTTCCCTGCGAGCATCCCGACACATCGGAGCGGAGCATGGCTGCAAATTCGAAAAGTGAAAAACACATACAGTACACTGTAATCTTACAGATTACATTACTGTATCAAATCATTTCACATCCCTTTTGTCCCTAATGCTTTCTCCAATGCCCTGCATGCACTTTTATATTACATATACTGTTCTTTCTGCCTGGAAACTTGAGAATGTCCAAAGCAACCAAAAAGTGTCCCTTTACATCAAAAGTGGTGTTAGACCTGCTAGAAAACAGCGATAGTAAATTAGAACACTTGCAGAATTGAGTGATAGTGAATCGTGGGGAAATTCATTTTTATTATTATTATATTATTATTTTTTTTATAATTATTTATAGTTATTTATTATATTATAATTTATGATTTCGTGTTTCAAACTTTATCATACCCGGGTTATCTATTAAACTCTTGTTTGGACAGATTTAAGTGTGTTATTACTAAGAATATAAAATGTCAAATTTCTATGCAAAACATTGTACTGCTTTGAGATTCAAAAATGGGACATAATCATACCACCAGGGAGGTTAATTTAGGTCAATTCTGCTACATATTTTGGTAAATAAGTGTATATTGATTGGTTAGGGTCTACAAACTATGGTATATATACTGGAATTTTTTTTTATACTAGTATAGTATTATACTAGGCGATCAGTGACTTATGGACTGTGATAATATGGCGGACAATCTGACTATAAGACCCCTTTCACACTGGGGCGGTTTGCAGGCGTTATTGCGCTAAAAATACCGCCTGCAAACCGCCCCAAAACAGCCTCCGCTGTTTGTTCAGTGTGAAAGCCCGAGGGCTTTCACACTGAAGCGGTGCACTGGCAGGAGAAGAAAAAATCTCCTGTCAGCCGCATCTTTGAAATCAATGGGACAGCGCGGCTATACCGCGGCAATACCGCAGCTATAGCCGCGCTATACGAGTGGATTTAACCCTTTTTCGGCCGCCAGCGGGGGGTTAAAACCGCACCGCTAGCGGCCAAATACCGCGGTAAAACAGCGCTAAAAATAGCGCTGTTTTACCGCCGATGCCCCCTACCGCCCCAGTGTGAAAGGGGCCTAACTGACACTTTTGACAATTTGTAGGAACCAGTGACACTAATACAGTGATCAGTGCTAAAAATATACACTGGCTGGGAAGGAGTTAACATGTTGGGCAATCAAGGGGTTAAATATGTGCCTAACAGTGCTGGGTGAATTCACTGTGTGCTGTTTTTACAAAGGGATGTGCCGATTTTTATTCCATGCTTTGGATGCACTCAAATGAGTCAATGACTGCATGCATCTGCCAATTGTCAGCTTGCTTATCTCTTCTAATAGTCACCCTCAAAGTGAATCCTTTCATCTTGAGTTCCTGCAGAATCCCCCTAATGAAGGGGGAGTGTTAGAGCCTCCAAAGTGTGTTAACTGTTTAATGGCACCTCCACTTGAAGACCACCTAACTGGGAATTGACGTCATGGTTTTCAAGTGGAATACCATAGTTATGGCTGCAGCAATATGCAATAATCTCAGTATTGTTCTTTTCAGCCAGTAATTCTCTTACCGCTAAAAGTCATCCAAGCGGCTGATTGGCCACTGGATCGTTTTTAGAAGCCGCAGCCGGTGGGACCAAAGAGATTAGCTGAGGAAAGATGACCTCCACGAATCTCTATGGTCTAGGAGGCCTGGACCAACATCATGACGTCACTTCCGATTCCGGTCCGATGTAAACAATGAATTTTTTTTTTTGGGAAAGAATGAGATCAATGTTTTTTTTTCCTGTCCTGCTTCCTGTCCTGACCTTTAATACTTTATTGTTATCGCAAAGGATGTTTAGGTGTTTGCGTGCAGTGGTGAGCGCATATGTAGGTCACTCCCACATATGTAAACGATGTTCGCACCACACTTGTGAGGTATCCCCCTGACCATTAGAACAAGTGCAATAATTCTAGTACTAGACCTCCTCTGTAACTCTAAACTGGTAACCTGTAAAAAATGTTAAAGCATCGCCTATTGAGATTTTTAAGTACTGTAGTTTGGTGCCATTCCACAAGTGTGCGCAATGTTAAAGCATGACATGTTAGGTATCTATTTACTCGGCATAACCTCATCTTTCATATTTTACAAAAAAAACTTTTTGTTTTTAATTTATTAAAGTGTAAGTTTTTTTCCAAAAAAAGTGCGTTTGAAAAAATGCTGTGCAAATATTGTGTGACAAAAAAATGGTAACAACTGTCATTTTATTCTCTAGGGCCTCTGCTAAAATATATATATATATATATATATATATATATATATATAATGTTTGGGGGTTCTAGCAATTCTAGTAATTTTCTAGCAAACAAACACAGATTTTTGCATGTAGGAGAGAAGTGTCAGAATAGGCCTGTTCCTTAAAGAGGTTGTAAACTCGGAAAAAAAAAAAACCAAAAAACAAACCTGTAAGACAAAGGCATAATGAGCTAGTATGTATCGCATACTAGCTCATTATGAAATACTTACCTTAAAACAAAGCTCTCCCAGCTGTGCCTGCACACCGCTGAGATGGCAGACATTTTCCCTGGCGCTTCTTCCGGGTTCGCGGGCTCCAGCACAGTGATTGGCTGGAGCCGCGATTACGCATGTGTGCGGGAGCCACAGATCGCGGCACACGGCCCTGAATAAATGGCACAGGCGGCCGTTTCTTCAGAGCGCATGTGCCGATGATGCCGGCGTATATAGTAAATATCTCCTAAACGGTGCAAGTTTAGGAGATATTTACAATACCTACAGGTAAGCTTTATTATAGGCTTACCTAAAGGTACAATTAAAAATGAAGACTTTACTTCCTCTATAAGTGGTAAATTATCTCTTTTGGACAGATATAAGGACCTGCTTTGCTATACTTCTTCCAAAGAAGCTAGCTACCTTGCGATTATCCTGATCCTCTGGGTTTTAACATTTTCTCAGTTGTAAAAAGTATATAAATTAGGAATGTCAGCATGCGTCTGTTATGGAAGGTTCCTTTAAATATTTGTCTTGGTACATATTCGTGAAAGTGAACATAATTTTTTAAACTTGCTTGTGTAGCATAGTTTGTGCATATGATAGCGTAATAACCAAAACTGCTAATAAATGAAAAAATGCAGACATAACAAAATTAGCCACTCAGAATACCCTTAAATCAATTTAAACATCATCTTCATCAGTTAAGCATTGCTTTTGTTGTGAATGCATTTCTCTATTGTTAACTGTTTTGTTTCAAAATCAACCACGTCTTGTCAGTTGCTCCTGTTTGCTTTCACAATTAAACTTTGAATTGTCTCGAATTTACTTTATTAATCAGCCATCATTGTTTATTTGAATGCTGCTCAGAAAAAAAAAAAGGTACATCAGTACTTGCAGTATATTCAAATAAAGAAAAGTAATTATACAGCATAAAAAAGGAAAGAAAGTTTAGGGCTCACAAAGAAAGCTAACACAATGAACATCTCTAGTGAGTCTGTTTTTAATCATGGAAGATTACGCTCCACTATAATCGCATTATTTGTCTTTGTGTGGAGCCTAACAGGAGACCGAAGCTGATGCAGTCTAACAGGTTACATGCCTGAAAGTCCCGCTGAGTGTTCACATGAAATGTAAGAATAATTTTCTTTTCATTGTGCTGCAGGCAGCTCTATATACTGATGTGTATTCACAAGATACATCTCACGGCTTCTGCCTGGGGTTCTAATGACCTCTTTGGAGGGATAACTACTGCAGGCAACTCTTCTGGATGAAAGTTAATCATAGGCATTTTGATAGTATAATAGCAGATGTGACTAGCTACTCATGGTCAACGGTACCAGTGTCCTTTTACCAGAATTATCAATTGTTTACATATATAATGGAAAATCCTGCGAGGTGCATGTTTTTGAAGGTGCAGATTCTGGAATGAATATCCTTGTTCTCTGTTAGCTAAAGCTAGCCATACTTGGAGCAAATTCATAAGAAACTGGCTGAAATTCACTCTATGGATGGCCCTGTTGGCCCCCTTCCATTCAACATCCTTTCAATTAACCACTTGCCTACAGGGCACTTACAGCCTCTTCCTGCCCAGGCCATTTTTCAGCTTTCAGCTCTGTCGCACTTTGAATGACAATTGCGCGGTCGTGCTACACTGTACTCAAATTAAATTTTTATGTCTGGGAGGACGTCATATGATGTCCCTCCATTTAAACAGAGAATTCGCATGACCGCATGCGCGCATCCACGTTCCTTCGGTGGCGGCGTGTTACAGAGACACCGCTCACCACCAAGGGGGGTGAACAGCCATTGGGCATGGCTGTTTACCACATGATTGGCTGTGATGAAGTCACGGCCGATCACAGGTGGTACCACACCAGTTTGCACGGCGCATGCGCGCAATCTCGAGTGCACTGTGCATGCACGTCGGTGGCGGCGTGTTCCTGGTAACACTGCTCGTCACCGATGCTGGTAAATAGACATTGGCGCGGCGGCTGTTTACCACGTGATCGGCTGTGATCCTTTCATAGCCGATCATTAAATGTCAACAAACCACGGTAACAAGATGTTACCGGTTTCTCCTCCTCACACGCCGATCGCACACACCAATCACACACTGATTGCCCCCCCCAATAAAGAGGACCTGTCACCACCCATCAAAGTACCTGTCACAGTTCATCTGAGTACCTGTCAGTCCATATGAGTACCTTTCATAGTTCATCTGAGTACCCGAGTACCTGTCACAGTCCATCAGAGTACCCGAGTACCTGTCACAGTCCATCAGAGAACCCGAGTATCTGTCACAGTCCATCAGAGTACCCGAGTACCTGTCACAGTCCATCTGAGTACTCAAGTACCTGTCACAGTCCATCTGAGTACCCGTGTACCTGTCACAGTCCATATTAGTACCTGAGTACCTGTCACAGTCCATATGAGTACCCGAGTACCTGAGTACCTGTCACAGTCCATATGAGTACCGAGTACCTGAGTACCTGTCACCGCCCTTCAGAGTACCCGAATACCAGTCACCAGCCCATCAGAGTACTCAAGTACCTATCTGTAGCCCATGAGAGTACCCGAGTACCTGTCACCAGGCCATCAGACTACCCGAGTACCTGCAACCAGCCCATCAGAGTAACCGAGTACCTGTCACCAGCCCATCAGAGTAACAGAGTACCTGTCATCAGCCCATCAGAGTATCCGAGTACCTGTCTGCAGCTCATCAAGTTACCAGAGTACCTGTCTCCAGGCCATCAGAATACCCGAGTACCTATTTGCAGCCCATGCCTCATAGAATATACGTTGAGGTATTTGCTTTCCAAAATGGGGTCATTATGTGGGTAATTCCACTTTCCTGGTGCTCAAGGACCTTCAAAAGTGTGATAGGTAGGAATGAAATGTGTAAGTTATGCTCCTAGAATGCCTGAAGGTACTGCTTCAATGTTGGGCCTCTGTATGTGGCCAGGTTGTGTAAAAGTCTCACACATGTGGTATTGCCATACTCGGGAAGAGTAGCAGAATGTATTTTGGGGTGTAATTTTTGTACGCATATGCTGTGTTTGGGAAATCACCTGATAATTTGACAATATTGTAAAAAAAAAAAAAAAATCTTCATTTTGCAAAGAATTGTGGGAAAAAAAATTACAACGTAAAAAAACTCACCATGCTACTTACTTAATACATTGGAATGTCTACTTTCTAAAAAGGGGTCATTTGGGGGTATTTGTACTTTCCTGACTTGTCTCAAGAAATGAGATTCACCTGATGTACTGAAGGCCTGATCAGATGTGAACAATTTTCAGTGATTGGCACCATAGTTTGTAGACTCTATAACTTTCACAAAGACCAAATAATATACACTAATTTGGGTTATTTTTACCAAAGATATGTAGCAGTATCAATTTTGGCCAACATTTATGAAGAGAAAATACTAATTAGCAAAATTTTATGACAGAAACCAAGAAAAAGGCATTTTTCACAAAATTTACGGTCTTTTTTTATTTATAGCACAAAAATATAAAAAACCCACTAGTAATTAAATACCACCAAAAGAAAGCTCTATTTGTGTGAAAAAAAGGACGCAAGTTTCATATGTGTTGCATGACTGAGTAATTGTCATTCAAACTGTGAGAGCGCTGAAAGCTGAAAATTGGTCTGGGCAGTAAGGGGGTGTAAGTGCACTGTATTGAGGTGGTTAAGGTGTCCACAACTATGCCTCCATGCACTTATTTAAACATATGTAACCCCAGGATTCACATGTGTATGTAAACAACAACTGCATAACACATTGTTTTAGGCTTAAAATATGCATTTCAACATTTGTGTGAAAAAAATGAAATTTTTATTGCATGTGGGTGGAAGTGTAACATTAAGAGGGTTAACAGGTTAAAGATATATGAGGGTTTAGTGATTGGCACATCTACTTTAAAGTCTCTCTATGGAATTTCTTGTCGACTTCTAATAGTTTACACTGGGAGTAAATGCCCTATATAGTTCCATTACTGGCCAGCATTTCAAGCAAAAATGGGACACTTAACAGCTAAACATAGCAATATCTCCGACCAACCTGGATTTACCTGAATAATAAATTAGTAAAATAGTGACTTGATTTCTGCTTGTTCACACACCAATCACACACTGATTGCCCCCCCAATAAAGAGGACCTGTCACCACCCATCAAAGTACCTGTCACAGTTCATCTGAGTACCTGTCAGTCCATATGAGTACCTTTCATAGTTCATCTGAGTACCCGAGTACCTGTCACAGTCCATCAGAGTACCCGAGTACCTGTCACAGTCCATCAGAGAACCCGAGTACCTGTCACAGTCCATCAGAGTACCCGAGTACCTGTCACAGTCCATCTGAGTACTCAAGTACCTGTCACAGTCCATCTGAGTACCCGTGTACCTGTCACAGTCCATATTAGTACCTGAGTACCTGTCACAGTCCATATGAGTACCCGAGTACCTGAGTACCTGTCACAGTCCATATGAGTACCGAGTACCTGAGTACCTGTCACCGCCCTTCAGAGTACCCGAATACCAGTCACCAGCCCATCAGAGTACCCAAGTACCTATCTGTAGCCCATCAGAGTACCCGAGTACCTGTCACCAGGCCATCAGACTACCCGAGTACCTGTCACCAGCCCATCAGAGTAACCGAGTACCTGTCACCAGCC
This sequence comes from Aquarana catesbeiana, assembly GCF_042186555.1. NCBI lineage: Eukaryota > Metazoa > Chordata > Amphibia > Anura > Ranidae > Aquarana > Aquarana catesbeiana. Next base: position 130,071,286 of record NC_133328.1, read on the forward strand.
CATCAGAGTAACAGAGTACCTGTCATCAGCCCATCAGAGTATCCGAGTACCTGTCTGCAGCTCATCAAGTTACCAGAGTACCTGTCTCCAGGCCATCAGAATACCCGAGTACCTATTTGCAGCCCATGCCTCATAGAATATACGTTGAGGTATTTGCTTTCCAAAATGGGGTCATTATGTGGGTAATTCCACTTTCCTGGTGCTCAAGGACCTTCAAAAGTGTGATAGGTAGGAATGAAATGTGTAAGTTATGCTCCTAGAATGCCTGAAGGTACTGCTTCAATGTTGGGCCTCTGTATGTGGCCAGGTTGTGTAAAAGTCTCACACATGTGGTATTGCCATACTCGGGAAGAGTAGCAGAATGTATTTTGGGGTGTAATTTTTGTACGCATATGCTGTGTATGGGAAATCACCTGATAATTTGACAATATTGTAAAAAAAAAAAAAAAAATCTTCATTTTGCAAAGAATTGTGGGAAAAAAAATTACAACGTAAAAAAACTCACCATGCTACTTACTTAATACATTGGAATGTCTACTTTCTAAAAAAGGGGTCATTTGGGGGTATTTGTACTTTCCTGACTTGTCTCAAGAAATGAGATTCACCTGATGTACTGAAGGCCTGATCAGATGTGAACAATTTTCAGTGATTGGCACCATAGTTTGTAGACTCTATAACTTTCACAAAGACCAAATAATATACACTAATTTGGGTTATTTTTACCAAAGATATGTAGCAGTATCAATTTTGGCCAACATTTATGAAGAGAAAATACTAATTAGCAAAATTTTATGACAGAAACCAAGAAAAAGGCATTTTTCACAAAATTTACGGTCTTTTTTTATTTATAGCACAAAAATATAAAAAACCCACTAGTAATTAAATACCACCAAAAGAAAGCTCTATTTGTGTGAAAAAAAGGACGCAAGTTTCATATGTGTTGCATGACTGAGTAATTGTCATTCAAACTGTGAGAGCGCTGAAAGCTGAAAATTGGTCTGGGCAGTAAGGGGGTGTAAGTGCACTGTATTGAGGTGGTTAAGGTGTCCACAACTATGCCTCCATGCACTTATTTAAACATATGTAACTCCAGGATTCACATGTGTATGTAAACAACAACTGCATAACACATTGTTTTAGGCTTAAAATATGCATTTCAACATTTGTGTGAAAAAAATGAAATTTTTATTGCATGTGGGTGGAAGTGTAACATTAAGAGGGTTAACAGGTTAAAGATATATGAGGGTTTAGTGATTGGCACATCTACTTTAAAGTCTCTCTATGGAATTTCTTGTCGACTTCTAATAGTTTACACTGGGAGTAAATGCCCTATATAGTTCCATTACTGGCCAGCATTTCAAGCAAAAATGGGACACTTAACAGCTAAACATAGCAATATCTCCGACCAACCTGGATTTACCTGAATAATAAATTAGTAAAATAGTGACTTGATTTCTGCTTGTTCTTAGAAAGTGTCGGTCTCAAGTGAACAAGTCTTTGTTCATGGTCTGGTAGTCCGTCCCCAAAATGATGCATGTATTATTTACACTCTGAAAGCTTATAAATAATAGCCATATAATCCATGTTATCTTCAGGCAGGTATAAATGATTTAAACCTATATTCAGTGTAGCACAGAGTATTTAATCCATTGACATGAAAATATTTCTGCAATCATTGCGCTGCATCAAATTACTATGTTGAATGAAACCCCCTATATATATCAAGGAAATGTTTGTTTAAATTAATACACTTGCTTTTCCCCCAGGGCTAAGCCTACAATAATTACATTTAACATTTACATAATCAATCTAACCTTCAGATCCCAAAGGCAGCAGCCCCAGTGAGAAAGTGGAAGTGTTAATTATGTTGCTTTTTCAAGGTGTTATTTTTAAATCCAAGCAAAGGAATGAGGAAAAATGAGGTAGGCAAGTCATGTTATTCATATCACCCAATTACTAGTCTAGTTACTAGTAATAACCTGCTATTCTAACCACAAAGTCTGATAATTGTTAGAAAGTGGGCCAAATCCAAAATCCAATTTCCAATCCAAATTTGGAAAGGCGTGCTATGGATTTCAGTGTCATTTCATAAATCATGAATTGTTCAACTTAAGAAGAGATAAAAGAATAAAAAACACAAAAAAACTTGGCCAACAACAAAAATCTTTTGAAGCAGGTGAACATATAATCTTGGTGGTCTTACCATGATACGGCGGGACTTGTTTGAACAGAATCCCCCACTTGTTTGTCAACTAAGGGTGCATATTTAAGTGAATTTGAGCACTTATATTGGAAGGTACAGATGGTGTTTTTTTTCCCCCTCTCTTCCTCCTTCTCAATATAGATGTTTACTATTATTATTGTGGATATATGTGAGGTTGCTGTTTTTTATAATATGCAATGTATACCATATCTAATTTGTATTTCTGCAATATTATTTCAGTCACCAGCTGTGTCTATATGTGAGATCTAAGGTCCTGATGAAGTGGGCAATCCCGCGAAACAAATCCACCTACATTTAATGATCTCTGAGGACTTCCATGCTACAAATCTTCTGCTTATTTATGTGGAAGATAAGTGGTAGAGTTCATTTCCCATTATAAAAGATATTATATTTTTAACAGAAGTGTATTTAAACTGATATAATAAAGACATGTGGACTTCTTTAAATTTTTGTTGTGTGTATACTTCACCATTGGAGGGGTATTTACATATACCTCTTTTTTTCTGTTTAGCATTTGTCTAGAAAAACAGACTTTAACCTCCCTGGCGGTTTTCCCGAGTGTGGCTCGGGGTTAAATTTCAGCACCATTAGCGGTAACCCAGAGCCACACTTGGGATTGCATTGCAGGATCCTGGTGTGGTATACTTACCTTGTCCCCGGGATCCTGCGATGTTCTGTCCTCCGCCCGAAGCCTCTGTGTGCCGGGGTCCGTTCCCTGCGAGCGTCGCGACGCATGGGGGCGGAGCCCGGCGGAAAATTCAAAAAAGTGAAAAATCATAAAGCATACAGTACACTGTAATCTTACAGTACATTACTGTATGAAATTATTTCACATCCCTTTTGTCCCCAGTGCTTTGTCCAATGCCCTGCATGCAGTTTTATATTATATATACTGTTCTTTCTGCCTGGAAACTTGAGATTGTCTATAGCAACCAAAAAGTGTCCTTTTACGTCAAAAGTGGTTTTTGAAAAACAGCGATAGTAAATTAGAACACTTGCAGAATTGAGCGATAGTGAATCGTGGGGAAATTAATTTTATTATTATTATATTATTATTTTTTATAATTATTTATATTTATTTATTATATTATAATTTATTATTTTGTGTTTCAAACGTCATCATACCCGGGATATCTACTAGACTCTTGGTGGACAAATTCAAGTGTGTTATTGCTAAGAATTACAGGCCTACAATATAAAACGCCAAATTTCTATGCGAAATAATTGTACTGGTTTGACACAAAAATCTGACACAATCATACTGCCAGGGAGGCTACAATTTTCTAAATTACGAGTAGTTTGTTATCGCTATATGAACTTGGTGAACGGTTTGAAAAAGGGCAGACCTTGATTATTTTATGTACTCTTTATGTATGATATACAAAAAGTATTTCAATGTGTGCCAAGATAAAGGATAACACCATATTTATTACACTATAATGATCTTGACCTTACCATTGTCACCCCCCATCCCTGATCCATACATGTTGTAGAAAGGGCCGAAGAGAATTATTGGCATCCCACAGCTTAGCAGTGTTTGCTGGGAAATTCCCATTGTAAAGCATCATTCTGAACATTGCACAATCTTTTATATACTCGTAGCAATGACAAATTTTGCTACACATTCCATTGTATAAAGACCATAAGAGCCCATTCACACAGGGGCAACTTTGGATCCGACTTCAAGTCGCCCCTAGTCGCCTCAAGTCGCGCTACATGAAAAATGCACACTACTGCAGTCGCTCCGACTTCAGAAAAGATTCCTGTACTACTTCAATCCGACTAGAAGGCGACTTGTACCCATTGAATTCAATGGAAGTTGCCTCCAAGTCGGATCACTGTTCATACTGAAGCAACTTTACAGGAAGCAGAAAGGAAACAGAAAGTAATTTACTCCACTAAACAGCCAGCCCCCTCCTTCTCACACACAGCTGATAAGCTCTGATTGGCCACTTGTTAATTTCATTGTCCTGGAGGCGACTTCAGGTTGTGTTGTAAGTTGCCCCAAGTCGCGCTGTGATTCATACTCAAGTCGTGTCCAAGTTGCCTCCCAAAGTCGCGCTGGAAGTCGTGTTGCCCCTGTGTGAATGGGCTCTTAGTAGTTGTTCCTTGTATCCCAAAGGAGCTTTACAGTTTACATTTTTTAAGACAGTTTACAGATTCCAATTGTACCTAGCATCATGTATATTTTTTATTGCAAGTGGATACTACGTAATGTGTAAAACTTACAAGTAATTATTACCTCTCACAAAGATTACACTAGTCCCCCAAACAATTAGTCATCTGCATTTCTTTCCAGAAGGACAAAGTCAACTTTGTCGAAGCAATATAGAGCATCTAAATCTTTAACAAAGCTTGGAGATGACCAATTGTGTAAATCCTGGTGCCTATGCAGTTATTGGGTTTACTGGTAATTTTCCAAGAATATTCACTTTATGCTGTATCCCAGCTGTCATTAAATGGCAGCCCGTTGTCCGAGCATGGACCGAGCGAAGCTCCTGCCCGGACCTCCAGCCCAACACTGTAGTGGTGAATGTCAGCAGTCATTGGTTTGCTGGGGCCGCGAGTTTCCCAGCAACCAGTGACATCACGTGCGTGCGCCTCGCCCCCTGCTCCTGACCGCGGCTCTCGCTCCCGACTCTCCCTCCAGGCCGAGCCGCAAGCTGGGGAGTGATGTCACGTGTGCGCCCCGCCCCCCTTCTGATCCCGGCTCCTGGTTCTCACTCCTTGAGAGGTATATCTCACAGCTTCCGCACCATGCAGCTTGCCAATTGTGCTGACTCCTACCCTCAAGGTATGTGGGGCACATTTTTCCTAATGTGATCGCTGATAGGCATATTTTTTAATGTGCACACTGATTAGCATATTTTGTTAAGGGGCATACTGATGTGCACGTTGTACTGTGCCCATCAGATTACCCCTTAACATAAAATGTGCCCATTAGAGTGTCCCTTAACATAAAATGTGCCCATCAGTATGCTACTTAATGTTAAGGGTCACACTAATGGGCACATTTTATGTTAAGGATCATGCTGATGGGCATGTTTAATGTTAAGGGGCACTCTGATCGACATATTTTATTGCAAGGGTCAGGCTGGTTGGCATATTTAATGTTAAGGGGCACTCTGATGGGCATATTTAATGGTAAAAGGCACGCAGATGGACACATTTTGTTGTGCCCATCAGAGTTTCCCTTAACATAAAATATGCTCATCAGAGTTCCCCTTAACATACAATTTAACCACCAGCATGGCCCTTATTTTATGTGAAGGTTCACTCTGTTGGGCACATTTTATGTTAAGGGGCACGTTGATGGGCACATTTTATGTTAAGGGGCACTCTCATGGGCACAACAAAATGTGCCGATCAGCATGCCCCTTAACATAAATGTGCCCATCAGAGTGCCCCTTAACATAAAATAAGGGGCATGCTGATGGGCACATTTTATGTTAAGGGGGCACACTGATGGGGACACCTGATGTGATGGGGACACCTGATGTAAGAAAGCACTCTGATGGGAACACCTGATGTAAGCTGGCACTGTGATGGGTACACCTGATGTAAAGGTGCACTCTGATAGGGACACCTGATGTAAGGGGGCACTCTGATGGGGATACCTGAAGTAAGTGGGCACTCTGACAGGAATACCTGATGTAAGGGGGCACTCTGACGGGGACACCTCTATAAGGGGATACTCTGATGGTGGCAACTGATTTATAGGGGTAGTCTGATGGGGGCACCCAATGTAATGAATTACTCTGGTAGGGGCACCTAATGTAAGGGGGGGCACTATTAGGGACATTTACATTTACAGAGTATTACCAAAGTGTGTGGAGGAAACAGTAAGAAAAGTGTCAGAGAATGCGGCTTGCGACAAAAAATTAAAGAAGACGCATACAATCTTTTATGGCAAAGATTTGCGATTTGGACCTCGGCCGGAAAAATGTTTTAGTTACCGGACCTCCTTGAATTTTAATTCACTCCCCCTGCTGTAGCCTATTACTTTGTGACTGTCTACAAAGTCACAATGTTGTATAGAAACATAGAAAAGTGACTGCAGAAAAAAGACCCCGTGGTCCATCGAGTCTGCCTTTTTTTTTACTTTTTTGTCTGAGTATAGAATCTATACTATAGATCCAGGTTTGTCCCAAGCCCGTTTGAAGCCATTTACTATTGACTGACTCACTACCTCTGCTGGAAGTCTATTCTAAGCATCAACTACCCTTTCAGTAAAATAATACTTTCTAAGATTGGTTTTGAACTTTCCGCCAGTTAATTTGAGCTCATCTCCCGTGTTCTTGATCTTGGTTTCATATTGCAAATACTGCCCTCTTGAAGGGTTGATCAATGGACAGTCTGATCAATAGACAAGAGAAGGACCAAACACTTTCCCGAGCCTGCAGAAGACCGATGACATCATGGAGCTCAAGGATGGCTTTTTAATGATAATCTTTTTTTTTCTTTTTTTTAATGATACCGATGCTGAATATTGTGACATGAAGTTTGTTCATACACACTAGGGATGAGCCGAACACCCCCCGGTTCGGTTCGCAGCAGAACATGCGAACAGGCAAAACATTTGTTCGACAACGCGAACACCGTTAAAGTCTATGGGACACGAAGGTGAAAAATCAAAATTTTAAAGGCTTATATGCAAGTTATTGCCATAAAAAGTGTTTGAGGACCCGGGTCTTGCCCCAGGGGACATGTATCAATGCAAAAAAAAAACGTTTTAAAAACGGACATTTTTTTCGGGAGCAGTGATTTTAATAATGCTTAAAGTGAAACAATAAAAATGAAATATTCCTTTAAATACCGTGTCTGGGGGTGTCCTTAGTATGCCTGTAAAGTAGCGCATCTTTCCCATGTTTATACCAGTGCCACAGCAAAATGACATTTATAAAGGAAAAAATGTCATTTAAAACTGCTCGTGGCTGTAATGTATTGTCGGATCCCGGCAATATAGATAAAAATACCAAAAATACAAAAAAAAAATGGCATGGATGTCCCCCCCAAAATTCATACCAGGCCCTTCAGGTCTGGTATGGTTACTAAGGGGAACCCCGCACCCAAATTAAAAAAAAAAAAAGGCGTGGGGGCCCCCAGGCACTATATACTCTGAACAGCAGTATATATACTATACGGCTTGCCCTATTTACCCTGCAGAAACTTGGGCCTTAGGTGTTGGTGATACCAGAACACTGTAAGCCCTCACAGTTACTCTTGTTGTGCGCAGGAATGGGCCCTGCAGTGAAATATTAAATCAAAAGTTGCAATTACCTGCCACCGTTAAACAAGGGGAGAAAAGTTGGGCCTTGGGTGGTGGTGGTGCCACAACACTGTAACCCCTCACAGATACATGTGTTGGGTGCTGGAACGGGCCCTGCTGTGAAATATTATATCAAAAGTTGTAATTACATGCCCCTGTTGAACAGGGACATTAAAATTGGGCCTTGGGTGGTGGTGGGGGTGGTGTCACAACACTGTAACCCCTCACAGATACTCTTGTTGGGCACAGGAACGGGTCCTGCTGTGAAACATGACTGCCAGTTTCTTGTCCTTCTGTGGCACCCCCTCTCTCTAGGCTCACGTTACTCCCTTCTTCAACATGGGAACCAACATCGGAGCCTTCAAATCGCTGTGCATCCTCCAGCATCATATAACCGACACTGTGGTCGAATAATTCTGGGGACTCCTCCGTGCATGATGGTGGGGCTACGGAAACAGTGACTGTGGACAAGGAGTCGGTGGAATAGGCTGCTTTGGCTGCTGTGTTGGAAGGCAAACTACTCTGAGCCTGGGTGACAGAGGATGAGGACAGCTTCGTTATCCACTCCACCAACTCTTCTGCATGTTGTGGCTCAATAACACGGCCAGCAGCAGCAAAAAAGGACAAACGCGCCCCACGTCCACCTGCAGAGGATGCACCATGTCCACGACCACCACTGTTGACTATAGACACAGAGGCTGCTTGCCCTCTTTTAGTGGCCTGTGAGCGTCTGCCTCTCCTTGGTGGCCTTCTGGACATGATGTATTTTTGTTTTGCAATACCACACTGCACTGTATCAGATACTGTGTACACCGAAGTGTATTAGAAATTGTACAACAGCTGCACTGTATTGTATACTGTGTATACCACCAGAAGTGTAGTAGAAACTGTACACACTGTATTAGATACTATGTACACTGCCTGAAGTGTATTAGAAACAGTACACCACAGAATGTACTGTAGATATAAGCTACACTGAATGGAGAGTATATATATATAGTAGCCTCCCTGGTGGTATGATTATGTTAGATTTTTGCATCGCAAAGCGATACAATAATTTTGCATAGAAATTTGGCGTTTTATATTGTAGGCCTGTAATTCTTAGCAAAAACAAACTTAAATCTGTCCAGAGTCTAGTAGATATCCCCGGTATGATGCAGTTTGAATCACAAAATCATAAATTATAATATAATAAATAAATATAAATAATTATAAAAAATAATATAATAATAATAATAAAATTAATTTCCCCATGATTCACTATCGCTCAATTCTGCAAGTGTTCTAATTTACTATTGCTGTTTTCTAGCTTGTCTAAAACCACTTTTTACGTAAAGGGACACATTTTGGTTGCTATGGACAATCTCAAGTTTTCAGGCAGAAAGAACAGTATATATAATATAAAACTGCATGCAGGGCATTGGACAAAGCACTGGGGACAAAAGGGATGTGAAATAATTTCATACAGTAATGTATTATGATTTTTCACTTTTTTGAATTTGCCGCCAGGCTCCGCCTCCGTGCGTTGTGACGCTCGCAGGGAACGGAGCCCGGCACAGAGAGGCTTCAGGCAGAGGACAGAGCCCACAGACACAGGGGGGGACATTGCAGGATCCTGGGGACAAGGTAAGTATACTGCACCAGGATCCTGCAATGCAATCCCAAGTGTGGCTTGGGGTTACCGCTAATGGTGCTGAAATTTAACCCCGAGCCACACTCGGGAAAAGGGAGGTTAATACACTGCCTGATATCTATTAGAAACTATAAAACTGTATTAGATACTGTGTACACTGCCTGCGCTGTATTAGCAACTGTACAACGGCTGCACTGTATTGTATACTGTGTACACTACCAGAAGTGTAGTAGGAACTGCACACACCACCTGCACTGATATAGGCTACACTTAATGCAGAGTATATATATATATATATATATATATATATATATATATATATATATATATATACACACACCACCTGTAGTGTATTAGAAACAGTACACCACAGAATGCACTGTAGATATAGGTTACACTGGATGCAGAGTATATATATAAATATATAAAAACGAGACTGTATGTGTATATTAATACACTGCCTGCACTGACTAAATATCAAGTAAACACTGAATATATAATCTATGCTAAATGCAGAGTATATATACTGACTGTATATATATATATATATATATATATATATATATATATATATATATATCAAATACACTGCCACTGAATAACCTGCCTGGTTAATCTAACTCAAGCTATCTCTCTGTCCACGCCAACAACACTACACACGACCGCTCTGTAAGCAGCCTTATATAGTGTGGGGCGTGGATTTAGTCCCCCTGAGCCATGATTGGCCAAATGGCACCCTGCCTTTGGCCAATTATGGCTCTCTCAGCAGAGCGCGCTGTGATTGGCCAAAGCATGCAGGTCAGGTGCATACTTTGGCCAGTCATCATACAGCAATGCACTGCCATCTCGCAGTGCATTATGGGGCATTCTGTGGCGCTCAAATTTTCCGCGAATGCCCCATGTGTTTGGTTCATTTTAGAACAAACGAACACCCGATGTTTGAGTCGAACTTTCTTTCGTCTTGAACCACGGGCTCATCCCTAATACACACATTTAATGTTACTGAATGGTCATCTATAAGCTGTCAAACCTTAACTTCTGATCCGTCTCCTTAACCACTTTAGCCCGGGAAAGATTTGCCCCCCTTCCTGACCAGGCCATTTTTTCCGATACGGCACTGCGGCGCTTTAACTGAAAATTGCATGGTCGTGCGGCACTGTACCCAAACAAAATGGATGTACTTTTTCTTACAGAAATAGAGCTTTCTTTTGGTGGTATTTGTTCACCTCTGCGGTTTTTATTTTTTGCGCTATAAACAAAAAAAGACTGCCAATTTTGAAAAAAAAAAAAAAAAATTTTTATTTTCTGCTATAAAACACACCCAATAAATAAATTTAAAAAATCTAATTTCTTCATCAATTTAGGCCGATATGTATTCTGCTACATATTTTTGGTAAAAAAACAAAACAGTAAGCGTATATTGATTGGTTTGCGCAAAAGTTATGGCGTAGATTTATGGCATTTTTATTATTATTATTTTTTTACTAGTAAAGGCGGTGATCTGCGATTTTTAGCGGGACTGCGACATTGCGGCAGAAAGATCGGACACCTAACTGACATTTTTGACACTTTTTTGGGAACCAGTGACATTATTACAGTGATCAGAGATTCAAATATGCACTGACATTGTACTAATGGCACTGGCAAGGAAGGGGTTAACATCAGGGACGATCAAGGGGTTAAATGTGTTCCCTCATTGTGTGTTCTAACGTTATGGGGGATGGGCTGCCTGGAACAACACACAGATCCGTAGAAAGACAGGATCTCTGTGTCATCCCCTGACAGAACGCAGATCTGCCTTTGTTTAATATGGCAGATCCCCGTTCTGTCACTGCTGGGAACATCAAGTCCGCCAGACCCGCTGATTGGCTCCCCCGCTGGCCTTGTACGTGCCGTGCCAACCTGCCACAGTATAATGACGACGGCTGGTCGGCAAGAGGTTAAAGAACCCAGACCATAACATTTAAAAAAAAACATAAATAATGTAAACTATCATACTGCCTAATACATCTGGTAAAGTGGCCTTTTTTAATAAACCATCAAATATGATAACAACTTATTTCCAATTTGGGTACATGCAAACCTCTGAAGCAAGGATGGGCGTGGGCAACAACTATTTAAATTACATGATAGAACAGTTGGGTGTCAGGAATATAATTCACTGCCACATGACAGATCTAGGACAGTATAAAAATGTTATGCTATCTTATAAATTTAAATGCCTCTTGTTACAAAAATAAATGGTTTATAGTTAACAACAGAGACACGTTAAAATTTGCATCCCTGTTGCTCAGTATATAGGATATCTGACAGCCTTCATATAAGCTCAAAGCTTATATATATATATATATATATATATATATATATATATATATATATATATATATATATATATATATATATATTGCTAAGAGTTGCTCTACAAAATACTCCCATCCACCCAAAAAATTTAGATTAGTCCTGATTGGATTTCGTATGAATTTTCTATTTACTAACAGCTTCTCTTGCCTCTCTGTTGCCACTCTCTATCAGGTGCTTCAAAAAAAAACATCCCCTCCCACGTTTCCATAGGAGTCCATGCGTCCGGTATCCTGAAGGGGACCGGGTGCATGGATAGGGAGGCGGCAGCGGCAGAGACTAGGGGGGGGCGGTGCCTGTGCGCCCACAATGCACGGGCCGCCCCTGCTGGAGAGTGCAAAATCTGGTGAACCTCTGCATAGAAACTTATGAGCTTCCAGTTTTTTTTGTCAAAGTTTAATTGAAGAAGCTGAAGTTAGAAGCTGATTGGCTACCATGCACAACTGCACCAGATTTTGCACTCTCCAGTTTTAGTAAATCAACCCCATAGTGTCCATCAATTCATGTAATGCCTTTGGACTATTTAAGGCTTTGCTTGGCACTACACACACAGGACATTTCTAAAGAAACAGCTTTCTATGTATGCCCAATCACCTGAAAAAATACAAAAAGATGGAAGTGACAACCTGGACTATGTATACTAAAGCACTGAAATGCCCCAAAACACTGTTCACAACCCGAGTACACAAGAATAAAGGGAAAACTGGGAGTTTATTAATTAGAGATAGGACAGCATAAGTGCAAAAAAAGCTTGAAGATGAGCAAAAAGAGCTGGCTAAAATTAATGCCTCATATATACTAAGAATTAAAGGGGTTGTAAAGGTATTTTTTTTTTTTAAAATAACAAACATGTTATACTTACCTCCACTGTGCAGCTCATTTTGCACAGAGTGGCCCCGGACCTGGTCTTCTGGGGTCCATCGGCGGCTGTCTCAGCTCCTCGCCGCAAGAACTAAACACCTTCATGCGAGCTCTCTCGCATGGTGTTTAGTTTTTGCGAGCGCGCTCCCGTGATACAGCCGGCGGCTATAGCCGCCAACTATATCACTTGGCCCCGCCCCCCGGCGCGCCGCGTCATTGGATGTGATTGATAGCAGCGCGAGCCAATGGCTGCGCTGCTTTCAATCCATCCGCTCTAGCCAATCAATGGCCAGGCTGAGCGGAGAAAAGGAAATCGGGGGTGAGCGCAGCAGGTGAACGGGCTCAGGTAAGTAAAATGGCAAGGCTGGGGGGTCGGTATTGTCAGATGTTTTTTCACCTTAATGCATAGGATGCACCTTTACAACCCCTTTAAAAATGCTGCTTTTAGGGGTGTTTTATGTTTTTTTTTTTTTTTTATGCCTCTAAACACCCCTCCATGTTAGCCTGTGAGGTTGAATTACTAAAGGCAAAATGACTGTGCACTTTGCAAGTGTAGCTGCACTCTGCAAATGCAGTTGCTCCAGAGCTTAGTAAATGAGGTAAAGCTTCACTTTACAATGAATACCCAATCACATGCAAGGAAAATAGTTACAAAAAAACAGCATTTTTTGTTTGCACATGATTGGATGGTAGTCAGCAGAGCTCTCCCTCATTTAAGCCCCTTTCACACTGCTGCGACTTGATGGTCGCGCGATTTTGCCGCAATTTTGCCACGATTTCAGGGAATGCCTGTGTAAACTTGAGGTCTATGGACCTCAACCCTCATCAAAGTCAGACCAAAGCAGTACAGGGACTACTTTGATGTTGGTGCATCTTGAAGTTGCACAGATATGAATGGTTATCATTGGGAATCATGGGGTATGACTTGTCATGCAACTCATGTCCAAAGTCGCCGAAAAAGTCGCACAAGTGTGTAAGGGGCCTTACTAAGCTCTAGGCACCTGCACTTGCAAAGGTGCACAGTCTATTTGCCTTTAGTAAATCAACCCTTATGTGTCCAGGTATTTAGAGGTAGAAAGAAAATTCTGCCAGCACGTCTAGGAGCAGCAGCATTTTGGCAGAAAAAAACACTTGACGTGTGTAAACCAGTGTAAACGCATCTAAAGGTGCTATAACGCTGGAGCTTATTTCACTTCAATTAAATAATTAAATGCCCAAGTGCTTGATTCGTTTACACGTGTTTACATGTGTCAAATGTTTCTTCTGCCATAACGCTGCTGCCAGGAAGAAAGGGGTTTAGGAGAGCTGGGCAAACGCCCTGTGTGCATGGGCGCAAGTTCTAAACAATGTCCACAATGAGAGAAAATGTAGGGAAAGCAGTCTACTGGGAAAAATAAAGAAACCCATAATCTACAATGGAAAAGAAAAAAAGTAGCAAGAATGAAAACTACATGAATGCAAGACCTGTTAATGTTTTAATCAAAAATGTATATAGAAAGTAATATATGTAAAATATAAAAAAAGGATATACATTTGTGTGCCAAAATGAGAATTCAAAAGTAAAAGTTTAATAAACATGTCATAACTGGGCATTCAGTATGCATGTATGCAGCTAGGCAGCAAAAGATCCCTAAAAACTGATTTAAAATGTTGGCAGATTAGTGGGGACTAAAATCTCCAATTTATGGCTCAGTAAAATATCCCCGATTTGTTTTCCCACACATTATAGCTTCTACTTTAGGAATTTTGATATTTTATTCCAGCAAAAAATACTACATGATGATCAACAAGCAACGAGAAGAAATAAAGAAAAAACAAGTTAATGCTGAAGCTGGCTGAATTTGTTTCAGACACCCCGGTAATGAAGAATCTTTTAAAGACTCAAAGAAAACATTTATTTACGCAGAACAGAAGAAAAACCCAGGGAGCCCAGGTTGGGCAAAACATAAAAGTTAAGCAAATAAAATACAAAACAAAGTCTAAAGCACAAATCGTCAGTTTAATGTCGACATGCCCCTGGCACAATTAATTAGCTGGGAAGTTGACAGCCCGGTAAGTTTATCTAGTAAGGAGGATTATTGGGTTTGAAAGGTGCAAGATATTATAAGGAAGCTGCAAATAATGAACTCACATAACACAGCAAAGTAATCTTTACCGTGAGCGTCAGCTACAATCCAAACGTCTGTTTTATTTCTTTGTTAATACAAATTGTAATGGCTTGAGCTAATAACTACGGGCAAGTTAATGCACAATAAAGCTCTTACCGGCATGATTAGTATTCCACCCCACATCTGGGTTGTTTTGAAGGACAAAAGTGTCCTAAGGATGCTGACAGGTTTAGATACATGCCTCAGTTGTGTTTGAAATGCAAAGAAAAATAAAATAAAGAAATGCAAGCAGTATTTTGGGATGAATGGTTATACAAGTCACAACTGTCACCAGGCCCATTTTCCTGGAAGGACCAGATGGCCAACTAACTCAAAAAAAAGATTTCTGATAAGAAATGGCACAATCAGAATTGTAGTGTTTCAGTACATTGAGGTCATGGAGAAACAAGCAATGGTGCCATCAATTCCAAAAGATAAACTCCAGGCAGATATGAAATACAGAAACCGTTGCAGCTCTCCTCATGTATATCTGTACCCTGGTATTTGTCCAAATAAAAAGATATTTGACCTAAACCTATGCAGCTCTGTGTTCATTAATACACCATAAAATATATTTTCAAGTGCAAGCAGTGCCCAAATTTGACCTGGTATCAGTTTCTTGCAGGCAACTATACAGCAATATTCAGGGATGGGAATGGAAAAGCAGCACAAGAAGCCCATTAGGTGTGTTGCAGTGAAAGGAGCATGCTGATAGAAAGAGAGAGCAGGGTGACAGAGAGATAGGCTCATTAGGATGCTGCTACTTTTTTCACTGTACAGTCACAGGGTGGAGGTGGGGAGGAGACCTGTAAGTGAATGTAACACTTCAACAGAGAAACATTAGGTCCCCTCCCCTGCCAAGCAGGCTGACACTGTCTGGCAAAGCTAAAAGCAAAGAACTTTATGGACAAAATACAAATCATTGGCAGGGAAAACAGCTCTCACATGTGTATTTAGCTATTTGCCTGCAGTTCAGCTTAAGTCTTTTTGTACACTACAGCTCTTAAACTTGAGTTTAGGAGCTTTGAGCGTTTTTTTGCCAAAGCTCCATAATGGGGTTGATTTATGAAAACTAGAGAGTGCAAAATCTGGTGCAGCTGTGCATGATAGCCAGTCAGCTTCTAACTTCAGCTTTTTCAATGAAACTTGAACAAAAAAACCTGGAAGCTGATTGGTTTCTGAGTCTGAGCTGCACCAGATTTTGCACTCTCCAGTTTTAAAAAATCAATCCATTTGTGTCCATGTACAAATAGGCTTTTAGCATAGTTTAGGAGCTGCTGTAGTTAGGGGAGGTTCAACACCCCTCAACCTCACTCTCCTGAACGTGGAAGATTCGCGTTCTGGATGGGAACGTTTTGACTGCTGGCCGTGTGAAACCGCAAAGCGCGGCAAAACCACGCCAAAATTGTGGCGCCTTTTCCGTTACATTTTTCCACATCATGGCCAAGTGTACATGAAGCCTTAAAGCAGTGGTTCTCAACCTTTATAGTGCCGTGACCCCTTGATAAAATTTCCCAAGTTGTGGGGACCCCTAACAGTAAAATTATTTTTGTAGCATGGGTTGTCAGCACCCAAGGCAAGACAAGTCATTTGTGCCCCTAACCCATGAATATTTAGCGCTCCCTGAGTCCCTTCCACACAGTAGTATTAAAACCCCTTATGGTACATTTTTTGATGTACCACTCTTTCTCTTTGTTCTGCTTTCTTTCCCTTTTACCCCTCTCTATCCTTATTTCTTGTTCCCCCTCCCCCCCATCCCTCTCTCTAGCCATCTTTCTTGTTCTTTCTCTTATTCTTTCTCTCCCTTTTTCTTTGTTCCTCCCCCTCTTTTCCTCTCCCTTCCATGTATACTCTATTTTTATTCCTTCTCTTACTCTTTGGTGGGGGGGGATGGGATGAGTGGCAGTGCTGGGGGGGAGTTCTGATCAGCCAACTTAGGTGCTCTTGATCAAGGTCTCCTGCTGATCTGAGAACTGTAGTGAGGACTTTTAATGGCAACTATAATCACAGGTAGTGTTACTCACTGTGTCTCCGACTTTGTGGTGTCTCGCAGCAGTGACACCTATGCCAATATCAGGAGATAGGGTCTCCTTCAGCCCCTCCCACTTCACATTCCTCACCAGTCAGCTGACCTCTAGTCTCTGCCCCCCAGTCATGCCATGAACTGAATGGGCGGCTGCAAAGAGGCTGAGTGGCCGGCCTCCTGGAACAGCCCAGCTGGGCGGCCACAGGCTCCAGAGACAGCCCTGCTGGGCGGCCACGAAAAGGCTGGGAGAGCGGTGTGGGCTTAAGGAACAGCCCAGGATTCAGTGACCCCTGGCAAATCATCATTTGACCCCCAGGTTGAGAACAACTGCCTTAAAGGGTTAGTTCAGCTTTAAAAAAAATTTCCTTTGCAGTCCATATACACCACTCCAGAACAATAGACTAATCTAACATTCCCCACTCTAAAGCTTAAAAAAGTAATGCCTTGGTGCTTTGCTTTAAAGTGTTAGTTCATATTTATAAAAAAAAATACTCCACAGACACCATTCCATAATTCTAAATTAATCTGATTTTAAAAATATGCATGTATGCTCTTCCCATACCTGTAGGCCATTCTATGCATTGAGGTGAAAAACCTCTTGTAGTGCACCAGCCCCCCAGAACTCCCATTTTACCTGAGCCCAAGCGTTCCTGCATCGGGGACAAGCATACCCACTCCAGCCAGTGTCTCGGGTCCTAAATTGGATAGTTTGATAGCAGCGCAGCCATTGGCTCCAATGACGAGGGAGCCAGGGGTCCTGCTGATCTGTGCCAATGGACGCAGCAGCAGGACATGGGAGAGCGCCCGCATGGGTGCCCTTAGGGTGAGTGCTTTTCTAACGGGGCAATCGAGAAGAGGAGGAGCCAGGAGCGCCGCTGAGGGACCCCAGAAGAGTAGGATCGGAGCCACTCTGTGCAAAATCTACTGCACAGAGGAGGTACGCATGACATGTTGGTTTTTTGTTTTGTTTTTAAAAGGAAGGTTTACATATCCTTTAAGAGAAGGCTTCATACAATCATAGGCATGCGCAAGGGGAATGTGCCAGGTGTGCCTGGGCAAACCCTAATCCCTATGTGCGATGCTGATTCCCCCTACTGTCCAGGCTTACCCCCCTTTTTGCCCCCCCCCACCCGCAGAGCTGCTGGCTTCCTTCCTCTCCTCTCCCCCGGCTGCTGCAGGTATGTTTCAGGATGGAGAGCGGAGGAAGTAGCTGGTAAATAAGTACTGTATTTATTTGCGTATAACACTCACTTTTTCACCATGAAAATCAGGTGCAAATAGCATGTGCGTGTTATACGCCGATACTTCAATTTTAGCTGCCTCGGAGGGGACAGGGATGGGGGCGGGATGAGCGCCATCAGATTACATACAGTGAGAATCTCCTGTTTACTTGGCGGCCTCTATAATAGGAATTCCTGTCTCCTGGGCCACCATTGGACCACTGTTCTGTCTATCATAGGACATTCTCACTGTATGTAATCTGTCGGCGCTCGTCTCGCCCCCCTCCCTGTCCCCTCTAGGCTGCAGATGGGCATCGGTCAGGCTGAACTGATGGCAATGGTGAGGCTGCTGCACTGATGGCAATGGTGAGGCTGCTGCATTGAAGGCAAGGGTGAGGCTGCTGCACTGATGGCAATGGCGAGGCTGCTGCATTAATGTCAATGGTGAGGCTGCTGCATTGATGGCAATGTTGAGGCTGCATTGATGTGGAATGATGAGGCTGCATTGAGGCACTTGTGAGGCTGCAGATGAGCATTGATCAGGCTGCATTGATGGCAATGGTGAGGCTGTTGATGGGCACTAACCCTTATTTTGCTTCATAGTTCCTTATTTAAAATTTAAGTTTTTTTCCTGAAACTTCCCTCTTAAAATGAATGTGCGTGTTATATGCCTGTGTGTGTTATATGCCGATAAATACGGTAATTTACAGGCCCCTTCCTTTTCTAGGTGAACACACTCGCTCACTGTGTCCATTCATAACTGAAGCATAGTAAACTGTGTTTGTTAATGCACAGGAAGACATCCAGCAGAGAGCACTTCCCATTCATTCACTGTCTAGTGCAGCTGAGGCTACAGAGAAAGGCATGTGTGTTTGAACTTTATGGTGCACACGCTAATGCAATAGGCTGGGCACGCCTATGCGCACAATACAAATTACAATACATACAATACAATAATACAATACATATTTTGAAAATTGAATTTGTTTAGAATAAGAGAATTGTTTTTGCGGACTGCATAGAATATTTTTTTTTATAAAGGTAGACCAACCCTTTAAAGCAAAGCACCAGGCAATACTTTTTTTTTAAGTTTTAGAGTAGGGAATATTTATAATCGTTCTTTGGTTTGTAACACTGTTTCCTCATTGGAGGTATTTCCTACAACTTGCTGTCCTGGGGACATGCAAAGCAAAGGAAACCCCCCACCCCCCCACCCCCCCCCCCCAAAAAAAAAAAAAAAAAAAAAAAACTGATAACACTAAAAAAGCTTACAAAGTTACTAACTCCTTTTCACAAAAATAAAACTAAAAATATGAAAATGAAAATAAACATAAATTTATGTTTATTTTCATTTTCATATTTTTAGTTTTATTTTTGTTCTAATTTATGCACAATTGGTGTTCTTTATGCATAGTATATGTTTTTTAAGGATTTTCTGATAGATTTTTTGGGAATTCAAATCACTCTTTTATACTCACCTATAAGGTTTAGATCACCTTTTGTTTAATAAGGAGTTAATACACGCTGCACTTTAAATGCATGTGGGCATTTGTCACACACACTTCAGGAATTCCCACACGATTGTGTTTTTTACATCCTACATATTGATATTTATGTTTAGTGTTTTTCACAGTTTACTTGATACACCACATTAGCTTTTTGCACATTAGACAATTTCAGTGGAACAGCGCCAATCACCCCCTTTTTTTGACTCTATACTAAATGATATATTGCTCACACAGGCCATGGGCATATGTGGAATTGCACCCCAAAATACATTCAGCTGCTTCTCCTGAGTACGGGGATACCACATGTGTGGGACTTTTTGGGAGCCTAGCCACGTACGGGGCCCCGAAAACTAATCACCGCCTTCAGGATTTCTAAGGGCGTAAATTTTTGATTTCACTCCTCACTACCTATCACAGTTTTGAAGGCCATAAAATGCCAAGATGGCACAAACCCCCCCCCCAAATGACCCTATTTTGGAAAGTAGACACCCCAAGCTATTTGCTGAGAGGCATGTTGAGTCCATGGAATATTTTATATTTTGACACAAGTTGTGACAAGTGACAAATTGTTTTTTTTTTTTTTGCACAAAGTTGTCACTAAATGATATATTGCTCACACAGGCCATGGGCATATGTGGAATTGCACCCCAAAATACATTTAGCTGCTTCTCCTGAGTATGGGGATACCACATGTGTGGGACTTTTTGGGAGCCTAGCCGCGTACGGGGCCCCGAAAACCAATCTCTACCTTCAGGATTTCTAAGGGTGTAAATTTTTGATTTCACTCTTCACTGCCTATCACAGTTTCGGAGGCCATGGAATGCCCAGGTGGCACAACCCTCCCCCCCCCCCAAATGACCCCATTTTGGAAAGTAGACACCCCAAGCTATTTGCTGAGAGGCATGGTGAGTATTTTGCAGCTCTCATTTGTTTTTGAAAATGAAGAGAGACAAGAAAAAAACATTTTTTTTTCTTTTTTCAATTTTCAAAACTTTGTGACAAAAAGTGAGGTTTGCAAAATACTTACTATACCTCTCAGCAAATAGCTTGGGGTGTCTACTTTCCAAAATAGGGTCATTTGGGGGGGGGTTGTGCCACCTGGGCATTCCATTGCCTCCGAAACTGTGATAGGCAGTGAAGAGTGAAATCAAAAATTTACGCCCTTAGAAAGCCTGAAGGCGGTGCTTGGTTTTCGGGGTCCCGTACGTGGCTAGGCTCCCAAAAAGTCTCACACATGTGGTATCCCCGTACTCAGAAGAAGCAACAGAATGTATTTTGGGGTGTAATTTCACATATTCCCATGGCATGTTTGAGCAATATATCATTTAGTGACAACTTTGTGCAAAAAAAAAAAAAATTTGTCTCTTTCCCGCAACTTGTGTCACAATGTAAAATATTCCATGGACTCGACATGCCTCTCAGCAAATAGCTTGGGGTGTCTAATTTCCAAAATGGGGTCTTTTTGGGGGGTTTTGAACTGTCCTGGCATTTTATGCACAACATTTAGAAGCTTATGTCACATATCACCCACTCTTCTAACCACTTGAAGACAAAGCCCTTTCTGACACTTTTTGTTTACATGAAAAAATTATTATTTTTTGCAAGAAAATTACTTTGAATCCCCAAACATTATATATTTTTTTTAAAGCAAATGCCCTACAGATTAAAATGGTGGGTGTTTCATTTTTTTTTTCACACAGTATTTGCGCAGCAATTTTTCAAACGCATTTTTTTTGGGAAAAAACACACTTTTTTAAATTTTAATGCACTAAAACACACTATATTGCCCAAATGTTTTATGAAATAAAAAAGATGATCTTAGGCTGAGTACATGGATACCAAACACGACATTCTTTAAAATTGCGCACAAACGTGCAGTGGCAACAAAATAAATACATTTTTAAAAAGCCTTTAAAAGCCTTTACAGGTTACCACTTTAGATTTACAGAGGAGGTCTACTGCTAAAATTACCGCCCTCGATCTGACCTTTGCGGTGATACCTCACATGCATGGTGCAATTGCGGTTTACATTTGACGCCAAACCAACGCTTGCATTCGCCTTAGTGCGAGAGCAGGGGGGGACAGGGGTGCTTTTTTTTTTTTTTTTTTTTTTGCTTTTTTATCTTATTTTTAAACTGTTCCTTTCATTTTTTATTATCATTTTTATTGTTATCTCAGGGAATGTAAATATCCCCTATGATAGCAATAGGTAGTGACAGGTACTCTTTTTTGAAAAAATTGGAGTCTATTAGACCTTAGATCTCTCCTCTGCCCTCAAAGCATCTGACCACACCAAGATCGGTGTGATAAAATGCTTTCCCAATTTCCCAATGGCGCTGTTTACATCCGGCGAAATCTAAGTCATGAAATGCTCGTAGCTTCCGGTTTCTTAGGCCATAGAGATGTTTGGAGCCACTCTGGTCTCTGAATAGCTCTATGGTCAGCTGGCTGAATCACCGGCTGCATTCTCAGGTTCCTTGTTGAGACAGGAGAGCCAGAAAAAAACACGGAAGACGGTGGGGGGGGGCATTCCCTCCCACTGCAGTCTAGAGGCTAAGTAGCCGCTAGGATTGCTTTTACATGAAAGCCGACCACTGGCTAGAAAGAATGATACCAAGATGATATCTAAACCTGCAGGCATCATTCTGGTATAACCACTCAAAGTCGTGTATGGCGTACCTGAAGACAAAAAAATGGTTAACAATAAAACACAGTAAACGGTAAAGTATAAAAAATTGCATACCTGAAAAGCAAACATGTTAAACATAATAACAATAAAACATTGCAGAATAGAATACAGTAAAAAAGAGCAGAACAATAGAGAGAGAATAGAGAGAGAGAGAACAATAAAACGACAACTATTTTTTTTTTTATTGTATATATTTTTTTTTTTACACTTTTTTTTGTAACTAACTTTTATAACCGTAACCGGTTCCAGGTTTGGGTCTCTCAAAATGCGATGGCATCTTGGGAGACCCTGTGAAAGTGTGCCTAGTTTGTGCAATGCTGTACCCTACGCTAATACTCAACTAGTGCATGGTAGCGTTCAAAACATTCACCAATGCAAAGACCAGGATTGTCAGGACAGGAGGGACAATAATAGCGGGTGTCACGCCTATATCCGCGCTTGTTGCAGACACGACATCTTTTTTGGGGGGGTTCGTTGGGTAGGGGGACATAAAGAAAATGCCTCTCATGCAGCCGACTGCATTTAGTTGGGGATGGGGGGAGTACGGGTGCTGCAGAAGTGGTGGGTTCCCAATTAGGATTGGCAAATGCTGCAGGAAGGGCACTATGGGCACGACGGGCCTGTGTTTGTCTTCTTGGTGGCAGCGGGACACTACTTGTGCTTGCCACCTCACCAGCTTGAACTGCACTTATGGGACTCGCCACGTCACCAGGTGTTACTGCAGTGCTGGTTTGACTGTGACCAGGGTGTACTAGGCCGCTGGTACTTGCCAGTGCACCAAAAAGCTACCAAAAAAACTGTTAGCGATCGCAGGGATCAGGCCTGACTCTGCGAATGGTGCAGTTATGTGTTTAGTGTTTTGTAAGTGACAGTGATCGATCGATACTGCACTTGGGTGGGCTGGGCTAGGCCGGGCAGAGGGGCAAAACGCAGGTGCTAGCAGGTATCTGGGCTGATCCCGCTAACATTGCGTTTTTGGGAACCCTAAACTGCTGGGGACGCTAGTATAGATCTGATCGGATCAGATATTGATCCGTTCAGATACTATACCATTAAGGGAGGCGTATGCTGCGTGCGTGGGTGTTAGCGGTACTGGCGCTAATCTGACGCTGCCTGGGGCGACGCATATCACCGCCGGGCGATTAGGGGGCTAAACCTTTATTAGGTAATAAACGGCAGGTGCCCTGACACTATAAAAAATAAACAAACTAACCAGCGTCACCCGTAACAGTTATACGGTGATCAGTGGTGAAAGGGTTAACTAGGGGGCAATCAAGGGGTTAAAACATTTATTAGGTAGTATATGGGGGTCCCTGACGTTATAAAATGCTGATGGCGAACCTAAATATTTACCTCCCTAACTAGCGTCACCAGTGACACTAATACAGCGATCAGAAAAATGATCGCTTAGCGACACTGGCGACCGGGGGTGATCAAGGGGTTAAAACTTTATTGGGGGGGTTAGGGGGGTATCCTATACCTAAAGGGGGCTAACACTAACTGCCCTACCACACTAACTGTCACAAACTGACACCATGCAGTAATCAGAAAAAAAAAAAAAAACTGCTTGGTGTCAGTGTGACGGGGGGGGGGGGGGGAGGGGTGATCGGGGGGGGGATCGGGGGGGTAATCGGGGGTGTAATGTGTGCCTGGCATGTTCTACTGTATGTGTGTGTGTTGTGCACTCACATTCCAGTCTTCTCTCCTCGGCGCCGGAACGGAAAATGCCGAGCCGAGGAGAGATGACATAATTTCCTCTGCCTCTGTGTACAATATAGGGAAATGATCCCATTGGCTGGGAGCAATCGTGAGGGCAGGGGCCACGAATGGATGGCCTCCCCCTCACCTCCGATCCCCGGGGGAGATTTGCCGACCGCCGTAGGCACCGGGGGGGGGGTCCGATCGGACCCCCCACCCTTGGGCAGGCAAGGACGTACCTGTACGTCCTTTTGCCTGCCCGTGCCATTCTGCCAACGTACATCGTCGTGCGGCGGTCGGCAACTGGTTAAGTTAAAATCTTTTTTTTTGCTAGACAATTACTTAGAACCCATAAACATTATATATTTTTTTTTTTCAGACACCCTAGAGAATAAAATGGAGGTCATTGCAATACTTTATGTCACCCATATTTGCACAGCAGTCTTACAAGCGCACTTTTTTGGGAAAAAATACACTTTTTTAAATGAAAAAATAAGACAACAGTAAAGTTAGCCCAATTTTTATTTTATATTGTGTAAGATAATGTTACGCTGAGTAAATTGATACCCAACATGTCATGCTTCGAAATTCGTGGAATGGCAACAAACTTTGACCCTTAAAAATCTCCATAGGCGACGTTTAAACATTTCTACAGATTACCAGTTTTGAGTTACAGAGGAGTTCTAGTGCTAGAATTATTGCTCTCACACTACCTCACATGTGTGGTTTGAACACCGTTTTCATATGCAGGCACGACTTTACGTATGCGTTTTCTTCTGCGCGCAACGGGGACGGGACGGGGCGCTTTAATTTTGGGGGGTTTTTTATATTTATTCTACTTTTTATTTTTACACTGTCCTGTTTAATAAAGTTTTTTGGGTCACTTTTATGCCTATTACAAGGAATGTAAACATCCCTTGTAATAGAGAAAGAGCATGACAGGACCTCTTAAATGTGAGATTTGCTTTCAAAAATACCTCAGATCTCCCATTTACACTTAAATGCAATAAAAAAAATAAATAAATAAATAAATGTCTTTTTTTTTGCAAAAAAATTTCCTCTTTAAGACCATTGGACGGAAGTGACATTAGACAAGCGGGGGACATCTTTCCCTCACTCGGTATCCAGTCTCACAGGGGAAAGGACGCGATCGTCTCTGCCGCTACCGACGTAAGTGGTGGAGACGACCAGAGCGCGGTGGGAAGCCCTCTCCCGCCCCCGATAAAAGTGATCTTGCGGCGAATCCACGACAGAGACCACTTTTATCTGAAAGAGGACCGTCCGCCATTGAAGTGGATACCAGGGTTATGGCAGCTATCTGCTGCCATAACAACGGTATTCCACTTGAAACAGCCGACGTACAATGACGGCGGGCGGTCCGCAAGTGGTTAAACAGCTGCAAACACCACAATTTGACAAACACTGTGCATGATTATAGAAAGTTAAAAAGTGCTGCGCTATACATGTACTTTAATATACAGTGACTTATTCAGAAAGTGACATGTATTGATCAGACAAGTGGTGTATCATACAATCCTATCCAGATTGGACCATTCCTTTATGTATATAAATTATAATCTATACATGACATCTAAAAGAAAAAAGAAAAATGTTTATAAATATAAAAAGCCCAAAAGTGTATCAAACTTCCATAATGATAGAAGAAAGCCTTTATGTTCCAAAGATCACCACGGTGTGTAAGCCGTCACCAGTATATAAGTCCAAATGCGCTTACCGGATAGTGTGTACTCAAATGTTATTAACATAGAGTCAGATGGGCATCAGGAGACTAAGCTCTCCCAGACTTTAAAACTGTGTAGCAGATCCAGAATCCGTTCCCACAACAGTCACGGTAAACTTCTCACTCAGTAGGTCAATTGTCATAGAACCAAAAAGAATCTCCACATAGTGTAAAACCATTTATATCGAATTTATTAAAAGAATATTGCACTTACATCCAACAGGAAAAAAGTGTTACAGACTCAGCCTGGGCTCCAGTCAGTCCACGCACCCAATGCATTTCACTCTGCCCCCAGAGCTGAATTATGGGAGATGGGCGCAGTGAAACATGTTGGGGGCATGGCTTGCCTGGAGCCTGGGCTGAGGTTGTTACACTTTCTTACCTGAGATTTGCGAAGATATGCGACTCATATGGACATTTTCTTCCCTGTACATTGCTGTCGGAGCCAAGATGAGCTCCATCCTAGCCTGCACTCACAGTATTTGGCTTTATTGACTGGGATTCCTAAAGCACAGCATCCACAATTTCGGTTGGGGTCACTTACAACTGTACCCACAGAACAGCAGGCCCGGCACACTGTGCCTATTTAGAATACCTTAAACGGAATGTCATTGCTTCTGTTGTGGTATTAGAAGATAATGAATTGTTGATTGAATAGTTGATCCAAGAATCTAATGTTAAATAATAAAACTAGTTGGCTAAGAGTGGTTTCTCTGTGAAGAAGAAGAAACCCATCGCCTTAGGACACCAGCAAAAACCTAAGAATTCACAGAGTGGGTTAGGGTTATACAGGGGAATGCCCAGGGGGTGTGTCTTTCAATGCTTTGACAGTGTCCAATCACCTGCAGGTATTAGCATATAACCCAAGGTCTATGAATACCAAGCCTGTGTCCTGTACTGTAGGATTTAGATAAGTTACCTTTTTTTTTCATTCGTGGGCACCTCGTGCCTTTGCCTCCATTGTCAGCCTTCCTGCATATCTCAGCCTCCCACATATCCTTCTGGAATACTGACAGCACATATCCCTGGAGACTGCAGGCTTCCCCACAGAACCAGGAAGATGTGTTGGATGTTTCATCATCAGGTGGCCAGCTACAAGAACTCAGAGGAGACAGCCCCCTGATTGCATACAGGAAGAGACCTGTAGGTGGAGAGCAGGAGAAGAAGACAACACTGGATCTGCTGGGCTTCTAAGGAAACTTATCCAGCATACAAACGTGAGCAAAGGTAAAAGGCACAGGGACTGTATTTTGAGGGAGAAGGGTGAAGTTCCTCTTTAAGTAACTGAAAGGTTCTCTACACTTCTGTATAGCGTAACTGTGGCTTCATGTACAGCCCAAAGGTATTCTATCCCTCATCTTCTTCAGGAAGTCACTCCTCCTTCAGTAAGCTCCCCTGGTGGGAATTCCAAAGTACAAACCCTTACAGATTTATGAACTGGGAATATACTGTATAATGTACATATTTTTTTTTTCTTTTTAGCTTGGGCTAGAAATAACAAAATAGTTTTAGTTAGGTCGATACAAATATTTCATTTGAATATTATGTATGTGTACGTAGGTATTATGCATTCTCTCTCCTTAATGGCCTACCCTTACGCTGGCTATCCCCCCTTCAGTTTATTATGAATGCTGCTGCTAGACTCATACACCTTACTAACTGATTCGTGACGGCTGCTCCTCTCTGCCAATCCCTTCACTGGCTTCCCCTACCCCACCATATAAAATTCAAAATACTAACCACAACATACAAGGCCATCCACAGCATTGCCCCCAGCTACATCACCAACCTCATCTGCAGATATCGCCCAAATCATCCCCTCCTCTCCTCCCAGGACCTTCTGCTCTCTAGCTCCCATGTTACCTCCTCTCATGCTTGTCTTCAGGACTTCTCCAGAGCCTCTCCCATCCTCTGGAATTCCATGCCCTGGTGTATCCGATCAGCCCCTAACCTGTCCACCTTTAGGAGATCCCTGAAAACTCACTTACAGTATTCAGGGAAGCCTATCCCACACCCACCTAACAACCCCATCAAATCATTCCCCGCATCTATTACCTTTTGTACTACCACCCCCTCCCTTTAGAATGTAAGCTCTACGAGCAGGGCCCTCCTGTCCCTTCTGTATTGTACTGTAATTGTGCTGTCCCCCCTCTACATTGTAAAGCGCTGCGTAAACTGTTGGCGCTATATAAATCGTGAATAATAATTCTCATTTCCAACCAGTAGGTGAAGATTTAGGCTCCCAGATGTTTCCCAGGCTAACCTCATCTGCTTTGTTAAAAAAAAAGTTAATTGTTTTCAAAGTTCAATAACTTAATCTCCAATTTACACATACAACTGGATGAATCTCCATTCATCCTCCATCTCATCCATTCACTGAACGAGTGACTCATTTACCTTTATTTTGTTCCCTTTTTGTGTGTTCAGAGGACTCTTGCTGAAGTTTCATAGGGACAGAGAGAGTCTGAAAACAGCTTTTACTATCTTTTTAGGAAACCGCGAGTGCTCTGTGAATCTGTTGTTATGAAAACATCCTGTATGAAATGCAAATATAATATTTAAAAACATAAACCTTAAAAAAATTAAAGTGAAATTGACCCAAAGTCATCATAGTCCTAGTTTTGGCACTTTTATGTTGGTTAAATGCAACATTGTATACGCTGGAATTACTTTACCTTTATGTACTTTTTAATTTTACTTATCTACATTTATAGAGAACAAATGAAATGCATATATTGACACATTAAAT
Source organism: Aquarana catesbeiana (assembly GCF_042186555.1). Taxonomy (NCBI): domain Eukaryota; kingdom Metazoa; phylum Chordata; class Amphibia; order Anura; family Ranidae; genus Aquarana; species Aquarana catesbeiana. The sequence goes on from NC_133328.1 coordinate 130,099,409, forward strand.
GTGCAATGACTAAACTAGACCATCACATTTGCTCTATTTCACTTTATAGTACATGAACCTTCTTTACTCGTGATCGGTTTCAGCAGAACAAAACATCAGACTAGTCATAAAACAGTACAGTAGTGTTAATGTAAATAATCTAATTAAAATACACCAGTGGAAACAGATAGCACAGGGGAGGACACATCTGTTTAGTGGACACTAAGAGCCAGCTTACCTCTACAGAGTCCAGTTTTCCCAAACGTTTTTTTTCCAGACGTTTTTAATACTGTTCATTTTTTCAGTTTTTTTCTATAGCCAATTAACATTTAAAATACTGATATTATTATTAATTATTCATATAAAGAAGGAGTATCATTTTTTTGACAGCATTCTGTTGCTGATGAGACAAAGAACATGTAGTAGGTGCCCTGTAATGCTAGCTGTGAAGTCAAACAGGGTCCCCTTGGCGCACAGCCATTCAACACTGCAACCAACAAGGAGATGGTTGCTTTGTTAGTGAGTGCCTGTCATACGTACTACATTACTTTGTCACATGGGGAATTAAATAGTGTAAAAAAGTGATACTTCTTTAATAGATGTAAATAACTAATTTTTAGTATTGCAGGTACTAAATTAGGTCTTCTTCATATTGCAGTTTGGTTTTTTTTAAGGATAGAGTTCTGCTTGGTGCTAGACTGAAGAAGCCATAGAAAACGATCAACAGCCAAAGTCCAAATGTATACACTTTTAGACCCAGATTCTCGGGGTGTAATGGGCAGGGGAGGACTGGAAACCATTGCTTCGGGGCGGGGGGGGGGGGGAACACAAAAACTCAACCAGCTCTTTTATTGTGGCATACCTTTTAATATCTTCCAGCATCAGTTTATTTTGTGGTTCTTGGCATTAAGTCACTTGATGTCTCAGAGCTGCAAGGAAGTTGGTGCTGGAGGCAGGTAGCTCTATAATATTCAGCATGAGTTACTGACAGCAAGTCTCATTCTGGTCAATGTCTGAATGGTAAAGTAATGCCACTCATGGACATCAGAACAACATACGAGGGGTCTTCAAAAAATTTCCTAATTTTTTTAATATTTTGTAGAGTTTAAAAAAGTGCAGAAACTTTTTTGAATAACCCTCGTATCTTGTAAGTACTTGGTTAGTACTTAGTACAGGGTTTTCCCCCTGGCTACTAGCCCATTCCTCTCATAGGGATGGGTCAGAGTAAACTTGCCAATTGTCCAAGCACCAAAAAGGGCCACAGTGTGAGCAGGAATTTAACAATAACGAGGCTCGAGAAGAGTGTATATCCAAAAATGACTTGGAAAAAGCATGAGCAGGAGGAACATATTCCAGGAACATCTAAAAGCAAATCCGTCTGAATCAAATGTCTGTCTTTAGCTATAACTACTGGCATTAACACCACAATCTATACTGCATCCATTGTAGTGGGCATCATTGCTGTTAAATTATTTACATGCTCTACTACTTAAATTATTCATGTCTGTGTTGGTCACTGTAGTCGTTAACCTTAAATATATTGTCGAGTGCATTTGTAAGTGCATCCTTTTCATCAGTAAGAGAAGTCAGTGCAGCCCTGCCTTCGTTGCTGAATTCTAGCCTCCCGATGACATCTGGGTTTGAGTAAATCTCATGCTGTTTTGGTTGATGATGTGCATTAGGTACCCCGCTGGTAATAATGATGATGATGGTGTTCATCAGACAGATAAAACATTATTTTGTTAAGCAGACAATTCTGAAGCATCTGTAAAGCCATATGGGTACAAAATGATTTCTTCACTACTGTCACTGATGGAAAATGATTTCTGTGTACAACAAATTCTGTACAGAAAATGGCAGCAATGACGAACAGGTATGTCTCACTTTCATTTTGTTTTCTCTGCTTGTATATTGTGCATTCAAACACAAGCACTTAGCTTTGATTCCCAAAGTAACAGCACATGCTTACCGCACTGCCAGGTACAAACAAAATTATGTTAATTTTTTAATTGTGTAAGAGAACAACACTTATTATCTCAGCTATGAAGAGAGCTGAACAACAAGCACTATGATGACGACTCTATAATAAAGCTGTCACAAGCCTGGAAAATTTCAACTTAGCATTTAGGCTGGGTTCACACTAGTCTGGTGTGAATTGCAGCTCCGGTTTCCCTACAAAGATAAAAATGATTCATTCAGCGGTTCCTCTCCATTGTAGCTGTGGATCAGCTGACCTGGGAGAGGGGTGAGGTGTAGTGAGGAGGAGGAGAGCATTCGTGTTCAGAACGGAACACATATGTGAATCAGATGCGTTCCCTTTGAAGATTATGTGCCTGCAATTCACACCGCACTGCCTAAAAAACGCACACGTTTTTTGTTCAATGCGGAGTGCAGATGCAATGCACATATGTGAACCAGACCCACTGAAAAGAACAGATTTTCAAATGTTCTGCGAATCCAATTAACATATGTGTGAACTCAGCCTTAATAGAAAAACGCATAAGCACATGCTTAAAAGAATCTGTCACCTTGCCCATTCACAACAAAAATCTAACCACCCAACCAATTATATTGACCTTCACAGTACTCCCCGACACATCTTCCTTAATTGCAGCTGCCAAAAAATACCTAGCGCTTCCAGGTATGGGAAGCATGTGACTTCCACCCACAAGGCAATGTTCAGGCCTAAAGATGAATCACAAGATCCAAACACTGTAACATTACGGAGAGGATGGCACCATCAACCCTGTGTAAGCTCCAACAACATCAGTCACAGAGCTTATGCAGAATATTTAGCATCAGCTGTGATAAAGAAAAGAACAGCACTGTGGAGGAGAGTACAATTGGGTCAGAGGGTGAGCTCTCCCACCACTTTCACTTCACCCAACAGCTCCCTGGTTGGTCAAAGCGACAGAGTCGCTTTGAATTCAATTAAACTATATGTCAAAACCAGCAGTGGATCCAGAGAAGTAAGCTGCTAAAATGATATGAAAATCTCAACGTTTCCTGTAAAAGTTGCACATGATCCTGCCCTATCCCAAGAATCAATATGGGTGCCTTAATTAGATATATAACCTTACTAATCAATAGAGAGCCTTGGATGGTTTATAGGGGAAAGAACCCTCTTTTACGGGAAAATATGTTTGATTTCCTAACATATCTACAACACTGGAATTACGGATCATTCTGACATTCATTTTTCACTCAAGATAACCTCTATTTGTGCATTTAGTCATTATGTGCTCGCTTTGAGTTGCCCTGATTTAAAGTGTATGAAAAGCCTTTTTTTACATTTTTGATAGATTGGTGGAAGAGTTAGAACTCTCGTCAGGTTTTTTGTGTCCCTACTGAAAAGATATCTCCTCATTTCCTGGCCAACAAGCACAATAGGAAGTTAGAGAAAATCTCCACTTGGGCAGTTATCATCCTTCCACCCAATGCTTCCATTCTATCAGAAAAAAAAAGAGGTTGGCTTTAGATAACTTATATGACTTTAAGGAATTATTATTGAGAATCACTGTGCCAACCTGTACTGTGCCAAAAAGACCTTAAACATTTACTACTTGTGGAAGGCCTGGTATTGAGCCAACATGTGGAGACACACTGGGGTCAATTTACTAAATGAAAACAGGCTGTTCACTTTGCAAGGGGAATTTTCCCTTAGCTTAGTGAATGAGGTGAAGCTTTGCTGACTTACATCATCCAATCAAGTGCAAGCAAAAATGCCATTTTTTTTCCTAGCACATGATTGGGTTGTTTTTGCAAAGTGAACTTTCACTACATTCACTAAGCCAACTCTATTGTTTTCTAAAACAAACGAAAAGAACTGTTGCATGATGCAAATGTTTTTTATGCAGTTGTTAGCCAACTTGACCAAGTATGTAGTGAATCATTTCATCCCAATAACTTGATACACTGGATTGGAAAATGTTATTCAATTTTGTATGTATCCATTCAGGTAAAACAGAGATATGCCAATGCTGGTAGTGATGTTTCTTTTGGTGCCATTAGAGAAATATATTCTGGCACTAGGATTGTGTGCCTTGTCTTTTTGGTGTGGAGTCGCGACACTTTGGCACAGAAGGTCCTAGCACAGGTGGCAAGTTTCCACGTTTTCAGTCTAAGACCCCATTCACACAGGGACGACTTGTCAGGCGACCTAGTCGCCTGACAAGTCGCCTCCCGTTCTGTACTATGGAGCCGTTCTAAGGGGAGCGACGCAAGTCGCTCCGACTTAGAAAAAGGTTCCTGTACGACTTCGGGGGCGACTTGGGGCGACTTGCATAGACTTCTATGCAGAAGTCGTTTTGCAAGTCGCCCGGCCATTCGTTTGCAGGTCGCCTCGCTGAGGCGACCGGCAAGTTGTGTTGCCCCTGTGTGAATGGGGTCTTAGCCTGAGTTTGCAGTAAATAATTCTTTTCCATGCCCCCTACACTGGGAGTCCTCAGACTGAAATGACACAATGCCAAGTTTCAGTACAATGTCCTAATGTATGGTGTCATCATTCTGGGTAAAATGATAGGGGTCCACATGTATGGGAAGCCTACACACTGGAAGTACAGTGTTCAGTGTGGTTATTATTATTATACAGGATTTAAATAGCGCCAACAGTTTGCGCAGTGCTTTACAACGTTAGGGCAGACAGTACAGTTACAATACAATTTAATTTAGGGGGATACAGAGGGCCCTGCTCTATAGAGCTTACAATCTAAAAGGGAAAATAAAATGTGTGATAACCAGAAACAGGCAGGTATTATGGAACATCAATTGGAAACAAAAAATGCATTTAACTGTAACGTTATCTCCCAAGGGTCTGATAGTTCCTACATGAATGATCAAAGACATAAGAAGTCTTATGGGCATCACAGGATGTGCACACAGGATGTAATGTAAACCCCCCCCCAGCTTTTACAGGTGTTTGCCTATTACTTACTCCTGTAAATGCACCTCTATGTTAGCCAATGTGGCCATACACACATAAGCAAGGCAAGGCATATTACAAGAGAAGTGCTTAGAGAATAAAAAAAGCAAAAAAACAAGCACCACCAGCAAATTCAGGAGAGGAGCTTTTGAGCAGAAAAACCAATCAATACACCTAAACGCGTCTAGGGTGTATAAACGTGCCAAAACGTGAGTAAAAGACATGGCTTTAGGCACGTTTGTCAAGCTACTTTTTCCTGCCAGGAACAAAGGAATCTAGTCCAGTAAAAAAAACGGCATGTGTGCATGAGGCCTAACTGAATGCTCTATGCTGTTTGCTTAATCATTAAATCATGATTGGTAATAGCTCTCATTTAATGGCTCATTTGACAACCATATTGTAAATACACTAATTGGTGTTTGAGAGAACAGGAGAAAAGTGTTTGCATGAAAGTCTTGTTATCCTGCAAAAAAAAAAAAAAAAATACAATTACTTTATCTTTTTTTTTTTATCAAAGTGGGTCCACTCCCTAAACTATTTCAGCCTTCGGTAGATACTGGTCAGTTACACCAAATAGCTGCTGCTTAAAAATAAAAAGGCATTGAATTTGGCCTCTCACACCCCCTTATACTTACCTGAACCCTCATTTGATCCAGCACTGTGCACGTCTGCAGCTCTTCTCTCCCCTCACTTCCGTGTCTCACTTTGCTGGGGCTCCGGAACCTATTGGCTCCCAGTGCTGTCAATCAAAGCCAGTAACGACGGAGTGGGGGGCGGGCTGAGTCCCGCTGTCTTTGTCAATGGACGCAGCAGTGGGGCTCGGTAGCGAGTACGCATGAGTGCCCCAATGGGAAGCGGCTTTCTGTGGGGGAACTGGACAGAGAGGAGGAGCCAGAAGCACCAGTGGGGGACCTGATAAGAGGAGGTTCGGGGCTGCTCTGAGCAATTCCTTTGCACAGAGCAGGTAAGTATACAGATGTTTTTTTTCCCTTTACAGTTGCCTTATGTTACCAAATGGTTTCCCAATAGAGGAGTTCAATCCTTGTGTTTCATTGCGGATTCATTTATTGTTTTAAAAATAGAATGAAGAGTGAAAACAGCCAAGGTGGATAAAAACAGAGCCAGAAACTATGGCTGGGAGATTTCACTGCTGGAGTTCCCAGAGAATACAGGAAGCAATTCTCACTTCTGTGTGGACTGACCCTATACATATAATACATCATGTTTCCTTTGGGTCCAAATGCCATATCATAAATTATCTGAAAGGTCTAGTTTTACATGCCAATCAGGCTTTTCACAAATTGTATATGTTCAAGATACTTTTGAGAGTGTATAATATCTTGTACAGTAGGCAATTAAGTTCACAGATTTTTATTGATTGGTTTGAAAGTGTTAACACCTCACTGACTGGTAAAGATCATGCTCTCTATGCACCAAAGAGATTTTCTTAAAGGACATTTCACCCCAAATGTCATATTCCTGATATGTGCCTGCTCTACCATGTACTTGTATGAAAAAGTACTCTCTGTTCTCTTTATATTGCTTCTGAAATCCCTGGTGATCCTGCCAGCCTTTCTGCTTTCCTATAAAAAAAACTGACCACACTAAGCAGAACACACCATGGTCAGTTCTCTAGCTATGCTGGAAACTCCGCCTCCTGACCCCCCCCCCCAAGTTTAGTGTGCTGCTATTTCTCCTCCCCCTGCTCTTATGCAGCTGAGAACAGAGGGAATGGGATGACTTATAAAAAAAAGGGGGAAAAAAGTATTCACAATGTTTGTTTTTTTTTTTTTTTATATCTACACACAAATGTTTTGCCTTTCACTTCTATTTTGTTTTACAAGGTGAGGGTTTAAAATTACTTTAAAGTGGTTGTAAAGTCAGAAGGTTTTTTATCCTAATGCATTGAGATAAAAATCTTTTTGTGTGCAGCAGCCCCCCTCGGCCCCCCTAATACTTACCTGAGCCCCATCTCTGTCCAGTGATGTCCACGAGTGTCTCAGCCGTCCGGGACTCTCCCTCCTGATTGGCTGAGACACAGCAGTTGCGCCATTGGCTCCCGCCACTGTCAATCAAAGTCAATTAGTCAATGAGAGAGAGGGGGGCGGGGCGGAACCACCACTTTGTGTCTGAATGGACACAGGGAGCTGCAGCTCGGCTTGGGTGCCTCTATAGCAAGCTGCTTGCTGTGGGAGCCCTCAACAGGAGGGAGGGGCCTGGAGCACAGAAGAGGCACCCAAGAAGAGGAGGATCTGGGCTGCCCTGTGCAAATCCAACTGCAACAGAGCAGCTAAGTATAACATGTTTGTTATTTTTATAGAAAAAAAAAACGAGACTTTACAATCACTTTAAGTATTTCCCAGCTAGCAACATAGAGTGTTGCATAAATATTTCCCAACATACAAAAGGTTGGCTATGAAGAGTTCCAGGCAGTTTAGTGTAATAACATTTGCAAAATCACCTAAGGAATGGTAAACTATACACCTGAGATGTACAACAAAATGTTAAATTATATAAAAAACAAAACTTTTTTGAAAATGATTAAAATCTCTGTCAGGTTTTTTTCTTTTTTATTCATCCAATTGGGGATATTTATCCTCACCCCTTGTCTTCTTCTCCTCCAGACACAACAGGAAGTGAGGCGAAACCTCTTCAAAGTGAGGGAAATGCCCTGTTAGGCAGTTGTCAACTGGAACAGGTGTATTAGGGTTTTTCATTTTTCCAAAGATGTGATTTTCATATGACTTTGCTTACGCCCCGAGTCTCAGTGATGTAAAAGATATAAATGCCAAATTTCAAGAAGATTGGATAATATTTAGGGGTTGCACACATTGATCACTTTTATCAAAGCAAAGTCTGTGGGCTTCACTTGATAAGAAGTCATATACAACAAGGCTGGATGAAGAAAGTCCCGTTCAAGGCTTTCTAGAAGAACAACGAGTGAAAATGGTTAACTACATCCAAAATGTCCTAAAAGACGGAAGTCATCCAAGAGAAGACTACAAAGAGTTATTACAAGTCTCACTCCTGTACCTAGGAGGTTGGTCTAAAAACGACTTCAGTTTCAGGATCCCAGGGGCACTGCATCAAGCAAGGTGGATGGCAAAGGCAATATATGCACTTAAAATTGTCCTCTTCACTAAACAGTTGAATATTCCTCAACGACAATTGGAAGGAATGAAATGGGTTGCACATTTTGTCAGCCTCATATATGTTCGCTTTTGGCATGAGGCAATTGTAAGTCGATGGGCTCCAAAGAATGATTTGGATATGCTACAGCTTTTGAGCACTTACCCAGATGCAGACGTCAAAAAATGTGCTCTCACAGTTGCTAAGAGACACCTTTGGTATCTGTCAGAAACAAACGTAGGATTGGCTTTTTTGGACGAACGTATTACTCAGGCTGTTAAGGAAAATATGACTAAAAATTTAGAAACCAAACCTGCAAAGAAAAAGGAAGTGAAACGATTAGAGGGTAAAAACATGGTTTTTGAAGGAAAAGACCTGAGCCATGTCATTAATAATAAAACAAAGATGTTCTTTGAATTGTTTGGGATCCACGACGTGACAGAATACTGCAGTGATTCTCTAAGAAGCAGTTTATTTTTTTCCATTAGAAAATAAAACACCCTAAGGTGTATCCATTGGAAGATTTCCCCTCTGTTCCTGTGGACAACACAAGACAACTCTATCCAAAACTAAAAAAAGTGTTGGCTTTAAATACACTTCCTTATGAAGGTAATCACATACTGCCTTCTAATACTTAGTCGGTAGCATCAATAGTGGATGTTTCAGTGTTGCATGAAAGGTCCAATTTAAATGTTTTGACAAGCACCAAGCATTCTATTATACATTTTATTCTGAATATGTGCTAAGCTTCAGAAAGAAACAAAAATGCATGCAGGTACTGTCTGGAATAGATAAACAGGCACTATGACCTAGTTAACTCCGTGCCGTATTATATTCTATTTTTCTGCCGTACAATTTTATTTTCCGCTAAGTGGCCCTCTCTGATAATGAAATCACTTTATAATGGTGCTCGTTCACCATGTGACCTCTAAGTGATCTTGCACAGTAATGTCTAGCAATGTCCCCACTTTTGTGTCCATTGTTCTCTCTGTCACCCAACATGAATACCCTGCATACATTGTTGGTTGTGTGAAAATGACGCTCTGTTCAATAATTTATTTAGAGTTAATTAAAAGGCATTATTAAAGAGTACATCAGCCATTTCCACTCTTTAGTCTTCATTTCTACTTCCTTGACAACAACGTAATTGTTAGTGCAGCTACAAAGGATATGAATTGTCAATGATTTGCTGACATTACGGGTGCAGCTATTGTCAGATGTAAATGCAATCACAGGAGATGGTCGCTGTGCAACTTGTCCTCTCAAATAAGTATGCATAGCATGTAATGTACCGATTACTTACTGTACTTAACAAGAGATAACGTATCTAGTGTTAAATCTTCCCCGTGGGAGATTACTTATCCAATGTAAAAAGAGAAATATGAATAACAGAGTTGCCTCATGACGATTAGTCTTAATTATATTAAGGAGAACATTATCCGGAATGTCCTGTAAAGTAAAGAATACATAGAGCACGACTTAATACCATGGCCTGTGGAGAGATTAATCAGAGCTAATGAAATCAGTGGTGCTACGATCATACACGGCAATCTCATTACATTCCTTTCCATAAAGTATACTGCATGCCTGCTGCTATTCCTTCCATCAGCAATACACTGGACAACTGTAAAGAATGATTTGCCCATGTGGTTCCACTTTACCATATTTCTGGAAATTATAGTAATGATCAGTTGTGGCCCATCCATTAGGGAAGCACAGGCGCCGCCCCTCCTATCTATGCGTCCAGCCCCCTGATCTACATGCAGGGTACTGGACCATGGATTCCAATGGGGGGGGGAGGGGGATGTTTTTTTTTTAAGCACATGATTAGAGCAAGAGGCCACTTCTACTACCCTACTTCTACATATCTGTAGCATTTCAAGTTGGATACCCTAGAGATGTTTTTCTGATATTACTGACCGACTCTATGAACATGATATGTAATGTAATTTATAATGCATGCAATGACCATGATTTTTTATGTCTTTTTTGTATACAATAGAAATGGAATATTTTAAATAAGGTGTTATTACGTTCGGAGATATATATAAAGTCCCATACCCAAACTATTTCATATAGTAATGACATTTAGCAGCCATACTTCTTCTCAGGCTGCCTTTACTTTACCTTCCCATCTCCCTTACATAATGTACAATGTTTGATGCTCGTAGCACTGACAACACTTTTAATTATATGAGGACTATGGATAGATTGTAATGGGGAATGGGAAAAGTTTAATCGAAATAGGGAAAATACTTGCTATCAAGAGACAATTAGATATCCAACATAAACAACACTCTTGCGCATAAGTGTGATGGCACAGCTCAGGTGGAAGTGATGATCCACTTTACCAGGGGTATTGCTTTAGGCTTTGCTGCCCCCTAAGACTGGGGGTGTCCTTAACATATCTAGAAAATGGAAAGAAAAGAGGGCGCACCGGCCTAGTGCTTTATCCCACGTAAATTTACGATCCTGGGGAGCCCCTGCTGGTTGACACATTTCAAAGGATTGTCCTTTCTCAGAGCCTATTGGCAGAGGCTCCTATAGCTAAATATATACATGCATAAATGCCATACTACTCACATCATGAGAAGCTGGGGCACTCCCCTTGGATAGAAGCGATCAAATAGGTATTGAAATCCAGGCCACAATCCTTCAAAATGCATTAGCCAGCAAGGGCCCCTGCATGGTCCCCCCAGGGTCTGGAGACTGTATATTCGAGGACTTCTAAGCCATGGACGATTGGATGTTTCTAGCATACCTGCATCTCATGTTTGTGAGTAGTTTTTAATACATTTTTTATCTTCCATAAATTTACGTGGGATAACGCATTAAGAGACAATTAGCTTGGTAGATCTGTTTCAAGCTAACGGGGACAGACTTGTCATGGCGCAACCTGACCTTGAAAAAATACATACCAGAAAGTGAAGCGAAGAGTGCATGCCCCAGCCTACTGCTCGTAGAAACATTTTAAATACCCCCAATGACACACTACAGCGTGCTTCCTTTCACCTTTAATAATGGCGACAGCTTACTGACCATGTCTGCACTAAGGGCAGGTGGTGATTGCTTAAAGTGGTATTAAACCCAAAACTAAAAATGTATTATATTGCAGCTTACCAATCATTAGATGTGGTGGCTGCATCATTTTACTTTTCTTGGGCTTCCCCCCTCTGTTTTCACCTGGTGAACTGGCCAGTAACACACCTCCTGTTTAATCCAGACACAACTCTGGCCTAAGGAGAGGGTATTATTAAATTTATTAGTAGATGTAAAACCAAACTGAAGCCAAACTCCAGCTCCCACTTTATAAGCAGTTTTGCATGAAAAAATAAAAGCTGATAATTTGAATCACCCGTGTCAGCGTTAAGTGGTTTGTCTCATCCATGTAAAATGATACAGTCTGCTGGAGAGCTTGTACTGTGAAAAGCAACAGACTTGCTTGTTGGATCACCAGATGAAAATAGAAGAAAGAAAGCCTAAAAAAGGAAAACGAATACAGCCATCACATCAATGAATTGTAAGCTGCAATATAATAAATGTTTGCTTTTGGGTTTATTAATCCTTTAAAGTGGAACTCTAGTTTAGGTGTAAACCCTGCCCCTTAAAGAAAAAGTATATATACCATGTATATATACTTTTTTTCCCAAGATGTTTATATCAAAGTCTTTGGAGCAGTCTGGTGAAATCACAGGTCCTTCTTTCCTTTGGTGCCAGTGGGGGGGTCCTTCTTGCATAGGACAGTGCACATGTAATGATGTATGAGAATTGCTCTGTGATGCAGTACTCAGAGTCTAGGCTAGATGAAATCCTTCTAAAGCAGTGGTTCTCAACTCCAGTCCTCAGGACCCATTAACAGGCCAGGATTTATGTATTACCTTGGGGAGATGCACACTAGAATACTGCAATCACTGAGCAGCAAATGATATCACCTGTGATGTATTTCAGTTATCTTGCAAACCTGGCCTGTTAGTGAGGACAGGAGTTGAGAACCACTGCTCTAGGGGGAGGTGAATGATTGGCTCACAACAAGTGGGTTGAATAATGCTAGCCATTATTTAATCTGGAAGACTGGAGACACCTACTAGCAGAAAGCAGTTATTGTGAGGTACAGCTCTGGATTGAACATATAGCATACCTTCCAACATTTTGAGATCGTAAAATGAGGGACACCTACTAACAAATGTATGTAGGCATAGGACACGCCCCCTGCCACACCCCCTTAAAGGGGAATTAACCAAAAAAAAAGGTTAATCAAATCCACAAGGACTTTTTTTACCACTACTATTCCTTTTTATTGGCTTTTAAAATGTACAAATGCAGCAATTTAGAATTTGGATGAAAGGTTTAGCACTGGGAAACACTTTTTGAAAGATAAAAAGTGCATTTTATATACAACTATATAGATCAGACCAAAATGAGGGACAAATGAGGTGGAATGAGGGACACAGGGACATTGCTCCAAATCAGGGACAGTCCTTCCAAATCAGGGACAATTGGGAGCTATGCATATAGCAGCAAGGGCTGCTTTTGTATTCTTACCTGCCTAGGCTAGAGATTTTTTTTAACTACATTTCCAGTAAAAGCACAATTAAAACATTTATTCTTCACATATCTTAAGTTTTGCATATATGTATATACAGTACGTATAGTGTTTATATGTGTATGTGTATACAAAGTTCCCAACTGTCCCTCATTTCAAGGGACTGTCCCTCTTTTGAGACCAAATCCCTCTGTCTCTCATGCAGCCTCAGTTGCCCCTGCTTTTGGTCTGATGTGTAAATCTACAGTATATACAAAATGTACTATTTTGCTACCAAAAATGTTATGCTGCACTAATCCTATCCAACCTCTGGATTACTGTATTTGTTATTTTGAAAGGCCGACACAAAAGAAAAATAGAGTTCAATAACACACACATGTAGTTTAGCCAATCATTTTCTGCATTCTAGATCTTTGTGGTCCTTGTAACAAGGGTCGTGGCAGAGACGTGTCCTTTACCCACATATTGTGTGCTAAAAGGTGTCCCTCCTTATCATTTCAGAAGATGGGAGGAATGAACAAGTACAGCATGTATTTTGACTTCTCCCTTCCTGAATATCTTCTGGATGACATTTAAAACTAAAAAAAAAAATAGTTCTCGTGTAAAGTCCTGCCCTGATCCCTGATCTTTCCTATATGTTGTTTACATGATTATATTTATGCTTTAAATATTTTAGGCTGTTTAAGCCTTTCCTTCCTTCTCCAACATAAGACGTTATATCCACTGGCATGCACCCTATACAATGCAGGCACAGCACAGAAATATGTATGTATATATATATATATATATATATATATATATATATATATATATATATACATATATATATATATAAATCTATATATATATTTTTAAGGGCTTGCGCAACAGTTTATTATCACAGCTATCCTTGACAAGGTATTACTGATAATCCACATTGCATGTCTTAACTAAACTGGAATATTATACCTGCTGTATAAACAGCAGAAAAAGACAGAGTAGTCCATTGAGTCTGCCCTTTTTTTTTTTATGTTTTATTTTTTTATTATTTTATTTTTTTCGTTAACTTTTTTGTCTAAGTATAGATGTATGCTTATCCCAAGAATGTTAGAAGCCATTTACTGTTGACTATCACACTTCCTCTGCTGAAAGTTTATTCCAAGCATCAACTACGCTTTCAGTAAAATATTGTATTAAAACCGCACCAATAGCTTTACCGAGTAATTCAGTATGTTGAAATAATAATATAAATGGGTCTAATGCACATCCTTTTCAATATTGCCTTAAATGTGATACACTATTACAGTCATAAATCCGTTAACAAGCCATAATTCCTACTTTTAGTTTCAATTCTCATTTGCTAATTATCATTTTTAGATCTGATTTTTAAGTGAGCTATAAAGTGTTTTGTTTATATTTTAATTTTTATTATATTCAGGACTAAAAAAGAAATGTGAAAATGTTGTTTTATTAGTCTGGTAATTATGAAATAATGCATATGTATATCTCATAATAAGGAATTTCACCTAGCAGGAGCAACTCTAGCTTCCATCCATTGCACAATTTTGCTATTTTTTTTAAAGTTCCTATTTTGAAAAAAAAAACTGTTAGAGCTCCACAGTTCACATTCTATATATACATAAAGTGCCTTGAAAAAGAATTCATACCCCTTGAAATTCTCCACATTTTGTTATGTTACAATCAAAAACAATGTATTATATTGGGATTTTATGTGATAGACCAACACAAAGTGCCAAATAGTGAAGTGGAAGGAAAATGATGAATGGTTTTCAATTTTTTTTACAAATAAATATGTGAAAAGTGTGGCGTGCATTTGTATTCAGCCCCCTTTACTCTGATACCCCTAACTAAAATATAGTGGAACCAATTGCCCTCAGAAGCCACCTAATTAATAAATAGAGTCCACCCGTGTGTAATTTAATTTCAGTATAAATACAGCTGTTCTGTGAAGCCCTCAGAGGTTTGTTAGAGAACCTTAGTGAACAAACAGCATCATAAAGGCCAAGAAACACATCAGAGAGGTCAGGGATAACGTTGTTGAGTAGTTTAACTGCTTCCGGACCAGCCGCCGCAGTTATACTGTGGCAGATTGGCTCCCCTGTGCGAGCCGTCGTAGCTGTATGTTGGCTCTTTAAGACGCCTCCGGCGGCACGCGCGCCTGAAGCATGTCCCTGGACTTGATGCGAGTGCCCGGAGGGCGCGATGCACCCACGATCGCTCGTGACAGAATGAGAATGGGGATGTGTGTGTGTGTAAAGACACAAATTCCGGTTCTCTTAGGGGAGAGGAGACAGATTATGTGTTCAGACTAAGAATAAACACCGATCTCTCTCCTCCCCTAGTCAGTCCCATCCCCCCCTACAGTTAGAACACACAGAGGGAACACAATTAACCCCTTGATCGCCCCCTAGTGTTAACCCCTTGCCTGCCAGTGTCATTTATACAGTAATCAGTGCATTTTAATAGCACTGATTGCTGTATAAATGTCACTGGTCCCAAAAATGTGTCAAAAGTGTTCAATTTTTCTGCTGCAATATCGCAGTCTCGATAAAAATCGCTGATCGCCGCCATTACTAGTAATAAAAATGCCATAAATCTATCCCCTATTTTGTAGACGCTATTGCGCAAACCAATCAATATACTCTTATTGCAATTTTTTTACCAAAAATATGTAGAATACATATCGGCCTAAACTGAGGAAAATTGTTTTTTTTTTTTTTAATTGGGATATTTATTATAGCAAAAAGGTAAAGATACTGTATTTTTTCAAAATTTCGCTCTTCTTTCGTTTATAGTGCAAAAAATAAAAACCGCCAAGGTAATCAAATACCAAAAAAAGAAAGCTATATTGGTGGGGAAAAAAAGGACGTAAATTTTGTTTGGGTACAGCGCCACACAAACTCATTTTTCAGTTAAAGCGACGCAGTGCCATATCGCAAAAAAAGGCCTGGTCATTGAGCAGCCAAATCTTAAGGGGCTAAGTGGTTAAAGCAGGGTTAGGTTATAAAAAAATATCCCAAGCTTTGAACATCAGAGCAGTAATCAATCCATCATCTGAAAATGGAAAAAGTATGGCACAACTGCAAATCTACCAAGACATGGCCGTCCACCTAAACTGACAGGCCCGGCAAGGAGAGCATTAATCAGAGAAGCAGCCAAGAGTCCCATGGTAACTCTGGAGGAGCTGCAGAGATCCACAGTTTAGGTGAAAGAATCTGTCCATAGGACAACTATTAGTCATGCATTCCACAAATCTGG
The DNA here is from genome assembly GCF_042186555.1 of Aquarana catesbeiana. Classification (NCBI taxonomy): domain Eukaryota; kingdom Metazoa; phylum Chordata; class Amphibia; order Anura; family Ranidae; genus Aquarana; species Aquarana catesbeiana. Next base: position 130,115,239 of record NC_133328.1, read on the forward strand.
CCTTTATGGAAGAGTGGCAAGAAGAAAGCCATTGTTGAAAGAAATTCATAAGAAGTCCTGTTTGAAGTTTGCGAAAATCCATGTTGGGGACACAGCAAACATGTGGAAGAAGGTGCTCTGGTCAGATGAGACCAAAAGTGAACTTTTTGGCCCAAAAGCAAAATGCTATGTGAGGCGGAAAACTAACACTGCACATCACCCTGAACACAACATCCCCACCGTGAAACATGGTGGTGGCACCATCATGTTGTGGGGATGCTTTTTCTTCAGTAGGGACAGGGAAGCTGGTCAGAGTTGATGGGAAGGTGGATTGAGCCAAATACAGGGCAATCTTAGAAGAAAACCTGTTAGAATCCGCAAAAGACTTGAGACTGTGGAGGAGGTTCACCTTCCAGCAGGACAACGACTCTAAACATACAGCCTGAGCTACAATGGTATGGTTTAGATCAAAGCATTTTCATGTGTTAGAATGGCCCAGTCAAAGTCCAGACCTAAATCCAATTGGGAATCTGTGGCAAGACTTAAAAATTGCTGTTCACAGACACTCTCCATCCAATCTGACAGAGCTTGAGCTATTTTGCAAAGAAGAATGGGCAAAAATGTCACTCTCTAGATGTGCAAAGCTGGAAGAGACATCCCCAAAAAGACTTGCAGCTGTAATTGCAGCTAAAGGGGGTTCTACAAAGTATTGACTCAGGGGGGCGCCATACAAATGCACACCACACTTTTCACAGTTTTTTTTGTAAAACATTTTAAAAACCATTTATCATTTTCCTTCCACTTCACAATTATGTACCGCTTTGTGTTGGTCTATCACATAAAATCCCAATAAAATACATTTAAGTTTTTCGGTTGTAACATGACAAAAAGTGGAAAATGTCAAGGGGTATGAATAATTTTTCAAGGCACTGTACTTCCCACCTTTCTGGAATAATAAAGAGGAACCCCTTTTAGCATACAGTATGTGGGTAAAGGACACATTCCTGCTACGGCCTCAGTTAAACAGAATCACAAAGCTCTAAATTGCAGAAAATAGTTGGCTAAATAAAAAAATAAAAAGTGTTTTTTTTAAATCAATTTATTTTTTATATTGTTTTTTCAAAATACCAAATGCAGTAATATAGAGTTTGGATAAAAAGTTTAGTTCAGCATAACACTTTATTAGTAAAATCATACATTTTGTATAGAAATTTATGTAGCGAACCAAAAAGAAGGACAACTGAGGCTGCAGAAGGATCAGAGGAATTCTCAAAAGATGATGGATAGTTGTGAGCTCTGCTTGTTATATTGTTGGCAGGCAGTAGTGGACAGCATTTCAACATTTGTTATGTTTAATCTTTGTTCCTAGTAGTGGAACTACATGGTTATGATGTCAAGACCTGTGTCTGTATTCCTGTTGGTTTCCAAAAAAAAGAAGCACGGCTCAGCCAGCACTGCTTAGTGAGAAGGCACCCACAGGGAAGGAGGAACGGACAGTGTAGGCCAGGGACTCCAGAAGAGGAGCTTCTTCAAGTCACCAGACCAGCGCATAAGTTCTCAGAAGATTTGAATAATGCTTAACAGGATTTACACTATGCAAGCCTTTATTGTCTTTCCATGGGGACTCATTGAATGCATTTGTGTATGAGGCTATATTGGTGAGGACGCTGGGCGTATTGGTGCATAACACAGAGACCCGAGGCCGGGGTAATAAGCCACAAATGCATCTGATCTCCCGTTATAGGAGATCATTTACAGCTGGTAAGTGGCAGTGTGTGCGGAGGTGGAGGCACTATCCTATTTTTCTTCTCACTTTTCCTGTGGTGTTTTGTTCAAGTGCCACTGCGGAGGAACACATGGATTTACCACTTTCTACACATGGACTTTTTTGGTTCTTTTTCCATTAAGGATTAAATAGTGACTTTTTCACCAATTTTGCCACCCCACCATCAGAAGTTGAGTCCCCTACTCTCCCTAACATCACAGTGCACCCCCTTTCCTTATGCTGCTGCTGGGAAGAAGCTGGATGCATTGCTTGAAAGCAGAAAGTAGGGGTCTGGAGAAGGACCAGAGGAGGGCTGGAGCTCTCCTGCAGCTGGAGGAGACGTGCAAGGGCCACATGAAATGGCCTGGAGGGCCGGATTCGGCCTGCGGGCCTTGTGTTTGACACCTGTGATTTAGATTATCAACCATTAATCAGCGCAACTTGGACTTTTTAATTTAGCATTTCAACATATACCATACTGTATTCCAATTGAGGTGAAAGACCCTAAGACTATAATTACAGAATTACCTCCACACAAATTTAACCATTATTTTTTTTAAATTTTACAAGTCAAGTTTTATAAGACATTAATTGTGTTTTATTTAACACAATAACTGAGGGATTCCTCAAGCATGAAATAAAGGACTTTTAAACTATTTTGAGAGTACAGGAAGTCAGTGGCATTGCTAGAATCTGAAAAGATCTAGGGAACCCCTGAACCCATTATTAAGGTAAATGTTGCAGAGATAATTCATAAAGGAAATGTATTACTGCCTAATTATTAGTTAAAAGAGAAGGTTCAACTGAGTCTGAGCTTCTAAGATTACAAATTATCTGTCACTGAGGTAAAATCACACAAATGCAAATGGTTACAGAGGAAAGCCACAGAGAAAGCCATTGGCCATTACAGTAAAAAGCCACAAAGAAGACATTTGTCAACTGAGAGAACACCATCAGTCACTACAATGAAAACCACAGAGTACATTATTGCTCACATTTGTCAACTAGTGGCAAAAGCCACAAGAAATACCATTATTCACTAGAGCAAAAGCAACAGAGAACATTATTTACTAGGACAAAAATGCCAGCAGTCACTAGGTAAAAAGCCACAGGGCACGCCATTGGTTACCAGGGGCAATAGCCACAGAGAACGCCATTGGCGACTAGGGTGAGGGCCACAGAAAATATGAAGCTCTACTAACCATGCCCCTCACCTCACCCTATGCCTTCAGACCCAGGGCTTTTCTAATGTCTGCCTGCAAAAAAAGATCTGTTGCAGATGTCCCAATTTAATGCAATCTTTCATATTTTTCGGAGTGCAAAAATATAGTCCTGGCCATAATATAGACAGAAAGCAAATAAGTAAAACAGCATGTAGTTCAAAACTTCAATACATTCCATTTAAGCGCTTCTTCTTTTTCTCAATTCCTACTTCTGGGCAAGGTACTAAGGCATATTTGGAAATAGCTAGAAGATAATATTACAGTCTTGTCATTCTCTAGAAAAGTTTCGTTTTCTGAGATCACCAGATCAATAGTATTTGGCCTGCCCAGATGATCTCAGAATTTTATACCTACAGTCCACATGACAATCACAAAAACTATTTCCTTTTTCAAATTCTCACAAAAATTAGTAGATTTATTCTTTGTAACCCCTCAAATTCCTCCAACATCTACCATGAAAGTAAAGTAATTCAATCCGTGCATATCATTTCCTATCACAATATTGTGTCTGCTTCTGCTTTAGGGTACATAAAACACATGAATTACTTATGGCTTCTCAAAGGCCAGCATATGCTAAGCTATCAGTTTACTACAAATCATCTCACATTACTAACATCAGCTGTTCATAAAACACAGCAATATGATGAGGAAGAAATGATTATATTAAAAGAAATTAGACACGTTCATACCTGTGTGATGTAATACAAAATACTTGCCAACTTTTTTTAGATGGGAACGAGGGACACCTATAAGCAAAAGTATGTAGGCATAGGACACACCCCCTGCCACGCCCTCTTAAAGGAGAATTATATGAAACAAATGATTAGTTAAACCCACAAGTGCTTTTTTTTTACCACTACTATTTTTTTTATACTGGCTTTTGAAATTTACAAATACAGCAATTTGTATGGATGAAAGGTTTAGCACTTGAAAACACTTTTTGAAAGATAAAAAGTGCATTTTATACACAACTATATAGATCAGACCAAAATGAGGGACAAGTGAGGAGAAAAGAGGGACATTGCTCCAAATCAGGGACAGTTGGGAGCTATGATACAATCAACACGAGGAAATGCATAAGAGGATCAGGAAATATAGGTGGGCTTTTTTTGATGCACAGAGCGTCTTTCTTTCCCTATAGACTTCAATGAAAGATGTATGAAGGGACGCATGAAAATGCATTAAAGACTCGTGAAAACTGCATGAAAAATATACGTGCAAAGGCCTAAACCTACCAATTTCACTATACAAAAGTTATTTAATTTCTTAATTTTTAAAATGTACACTGTAAATATCAGTTGCAGTTTTTTAGGAAGCCCAGCTTGTTAAACTGTCATTTTTTTTTTGATATATAGATGACACTTATGCCGCGTACACACGATTGGAATTTCCGACAACAAATGTTCGATGTGAGCTGGTTGTCGCAAATTCCATCTGTGTGTAGACTCCAACGGACATTTTTTGTCAGAATTTCCGATCAACAAAATTTAAGAGCTGGCTCTCAAATTTTCCGACAACAAAATCCATTGTCATAAATTCCAATCGTGTGTACACAATTCCGACGCACAAAATTCCACGCATGCTCGGAATCAAGTAGAAGAGCCGCACTGGCTATTGAACTTCCTTTTTCTAGTCCCGTCGTACGTGTTGTACGTCACCGCATTCTTGACGTTCGGAATTTCCGACAACATTTGTGTGACCGTGTGTATGCAAGACAAGTACACCCGTCGGAAATAAATCCATGGTTTGGTTGTGGAAAATTCTGATCGTCTGTACGCGTCATTACAAAAATGGTTATGCCGCGTTATGAGGAATATGGTGAGGGTCTTGGTGACGCAAATATTCTCTGGGAATTTTTTTTGCAGTCACAGAGTTTAAGAAATGCTTTCATTTGATACATGTTATAGAATTTCACTGACAGGAGTCAATATTTACACGATATTGATCTGTCTACCCACTTCTAGGTCAGCGAAAATAAGGGGTAAGGTGTACAAAAAGTCACCCCCTCATCTCCACCCCCACCTTGTCTCAGCAGTTGATGGCAGAGGGGAAGACAGAACTCCTCCTACAGATACTGCACCTTTCTATGCAGCCTCAGCACCCCCTTGTCTCCGCTTCCCCTAGTCTCAGCATTCAGCAGACTCCCGCAGCTGACTCCAGCTTTCCTCGGGTCCTCCTCCAGACCCTGCACTTTCCTCCCCACACCACCCCCAGCTTCTTCCCAGCAGCAACACAAGATAAGAGGGGTGCACTGTGATGTAAAGGAGGGTGGGGGAGCTCTTTACATCTGATCTAAGGGGGGGGGGGGTGGAGTGCTCTGGAAATTTGATTATAATTATTATGGAAATAATACAATTCTATTCCAGTTGAAAGGGAAGGTCACACATCGCTGGTTCTCTTTAACAAGAAAATGTACTGGAGACTGCTCAGACAGAACACCATGGCAGAATCCTGTTCTGTCCGAGCAGTCTCCAATAAAGTTTCTTGTGGATGATACCCGTGGTGTGCGACCCTCCTTTTCAAACTTCTCCTTATCATCTGCTACACCTGCTATTATATGGTACATCTGCTATTACTAAAACTAGTAATAATGGAATGCAGAGGCAATTATTTAATATGATAAAGAGTAGATACATATATATTCTCTTGCAGATGTAGCACCCTGTAGCTTAGGTAGGGAGCTCCTCACAAATTATTTGCCAGGAGTAGTTATCCTGGTTGATTGATAGAGATCCATTGATTTCTCCCTAAGTTTGGCCTTGTTGAACTTTTCTCTTCTACCACTAGGTGGCCGGGTACTTGGTGGTACTAGATATGAGAAGGGCAGCCCAAGGTCAGGTTATGGGTATATGGGATATCTCAGCCAACGGGCAAGGGTTTTCTTGAATCTCTTGGCCTGCTGGGAGCACCTATATATTTGGGTGGAGTCAGGTGATCTACATTTGGTGCCACCTGGACAGCTGTCTGGGTGGACATGTGTCATACACCCCGGACAGCTAGGCCGGAGACTGGGCCTATCCCGGGGGCATCTGACTGCCAGGCTGTGTGAGGGCCTATCCAGAAGTAAGAGGGCAGCGCAGGGTTGTGATTGCAGCTTGCAGTCCAACCACTCAAGGGATTCAGAGTCAGTGAATCAGTGGGTCTAGTGAGAGACCAGGAGCTCAGTGTTGAAGAACTACAGGAAGCAGTTGTAGTGAAGCTGAAGGAACTGTTACGTTTGAGTTAGGAACTGTTAAAGACTGTTACCATAGGAGACAGCATTCCTGAATGTGCAGATGTGGTGCCTTGCTGGGGGCCTTTCCCTGCACAGCTGTCCTCCTATTGAAGTCTCGGAGTCTGCCAACTGAATCTACAATCCTGGCCCTAACCCGCTTTCCCCCCAAAATACAAAAAGGACCATTAAGATAAATAAAACCTCATTTTGTTTATTGAGTCTAAAGCCTCATACACACGATCGGATTTTCCAACGGGAATTGTGTGATGACAGGCTGTTGGCGGAAAATCCGACCATGTGTACGCTCCATCGGACAATTGTTGTCGGATTTTTCACGGACAAATGTTGGATGGCAGGCGTTAAAATTTTGCACGGACAAATGTCTGTTGTCGGATTTTCCGAGCGTGTGTACACAAGTCCGTCGGACAAAAGTCCAAAGTACAAACACGCATGCTCGGATGCAAGGATGAGCCAGAAGCGGCCAGTCTTGTAAATTAGCATTCATAATAGAGAATTAACATTCATGATGAGGCAAGTTATGAAAACTCGAAATGTAGCGCACATTCTCTTCTTCTTTAATGGGATAATAATTATTATATTATACAGGATTTATATAGCGCCAACAGTTTACCTAGCGCTTTACAACTTGAGGGTAGACAGTACAAATACAATACACTTTGATACAGTAGGAATCAGAGGGCCCTGCTCCTTAGAGCTTACAATCTAAGAGGGAAGGTCAAAAGATACAAGAGGTAATAACTGTGGGTGATGTGCTGATTGAGAAGATAAATGTACAGTTGTTAGGTGGGGGCCAGATAGGCTTCTCTGAAGAGATGAGTTTTCAGGGATCGTCTGAAAGTGGATAAAGTAGGAGAAAAACGGACGGATTGGGGTAGAGTATTCCAGAGGATGGGAGAGGCTCTGGAGAAGTACTATAGGCGAGCATGGGATGAGGTGACAAGGGAGTTTGTGAGCAGGAGGTCTTGGGAGGAGCGAAGAGAACGATTAGGTTGGTATTTTGTGACTAGGTTAGAGATGTAGCTGGGAGCCAGGTTGTGGATGGCTTTGTAAGTTATAGTTAGTATCTTGAATTTAATTCGGTGATTGAGTGGCAGCCAATGGAGGGATTGGCAGAGAGGTGTAGCAGACGCTGAGCGGTTTGTGTGGTGGATGAGCCTGGCAGCAGCGTTCATGATGGACTGAAGTGGGGATAGCCTATTTAGAGGTAAACCAGGAGGGAGTTGCAGTAGTCGAGGCGGGAGATGACGAGGGAGTCAATTAGAAGCTTTGTGGTGACATTGGTTAGGAAGGGGCGTATCTTGGAGATGTTGCGGAGATTGAGGCGGCAAGCTTTGGATAGTGATAGGATGTGGGGTTGAAAGGTTAGTTCAGAGTCCAGGATTACACCTAGGACCTTGGCATGGGGAGATGGGTTGATAGTTGAGCCGTTGATATTGACAGGGAAAGCAGGGGAAGTGGCACCTGAGGGAGGAAATATCATGAACTCGGTTTTGGATAGGTTGAGTTTGAGGTAGTGATGTGACATCCAGGCTGATATGTCTGCTAGTAAGGTGGTAATGCGTGAGGAGACAGATGGAGAGAGCTGGGGGGTGGAGAGATAGATTTGGGTGTCATTAGCGTAGAGATGATATTGAAAGCCATGGGAGGCAATCAACTGACCCAAGGAGGTGGTGTAGATTGAGAAAAGGAGAGGTCCAAGAACAGAACCTTGGGGGACCCCAACGGAAAAAGGAAGAGGAGAGGAGGAAGTAGAGTTGTAAGTGACACTGAAGGAGCGGTGTGATAGGTAGGATGAGAACCAGCGAAGATGGTGCTCTAATGAAGCTTCTTTGCTGGTGATACTGATGGAGTTATTGCAAACTAATTTTCAAAGGCTTTTTTTTTTCTAGTGATATAAAGAATAATATTATTATGCTTGTTATTTTTTTTTTTTTTTTTTGGTGCAAGTTACCACAATACCATTATCCCGTAGTTTATAAGATCAAAGATACAACTATGTTGGTGTCCCTTGTTAATTTTACATTGTTTTTTTTTTTTAAATGTAACTGCCTACTCCCAAACTGTCATTTGAAGTAAAACAAATATTATTCTCCACATTTTTTTTTTATTGTGCATTAAAAAAAGAAAACAAATAAAATTAGTTATGCTATCTGCCAATAATACACTTAACCAAAAAGTGCATTCTATGCATCCAAAAATATAGAAAATATACCAAATCAAATCATTATGCAACCAAAAAATTAAATAAAAGCTTCATGCATGTGTCCTGCTTCTTAATATAGGGGGTCAACAATGCCAAGAATTGGTAAAAGCAGGGGGTCCGTCATCCAAAGATAATTCCGAAAATCATCTGGATTATTCTCCTGGAGCTCCCGCAGCAAAGGCATATGACATAATTGGTCACGATTGATAAAGCAAACAATTTTTGGTCCAAGAAATCCTCCTCCTCCTGTTCCTGGACTGGACTTGGGTCAAAACAATAACTCCAAGGCCAATAATAAATAACACGTTATCTCCTCCGATTCCGCAACATGGCTGGTAGATGAATGGCTGTGCAGAAACTGAAAAGCGCAAAATAAAAAGAGCGAAATGAAAAGCGTGAATCAACACTCACCAAACTTCTACTAACACGAAATTAGCAGAAGGAGCCCAAAGGGTGGCACTAAAGAGCTGAAAAACCACGTAGTACGTCACTACGTTCGTGTTTGTTGGCCGACAATTGTGTGCAAGACAAGTTTGGGGCCAACATCCTTCGGACAAAAGTCTGAGGTTTTGTCTGCGGAAAATCAATCGTGTGTATGAGGCTTTAGTGACCAGCATTGGACATCATCCACATAACATTGATCCACAGTAAGGCAGACTTGGATTAATCACATCCTCAAAGCATTCTAATAAATAGAAAAGCAATTTCCATACTATTCACCTTTACATCTCTAAGGGCTCATTATTCATAATGTCTTAAACACAACAATAACTGCAGCAGGATACTAAACTCCATTAAACAGAACCTGTAGTGTAGCTATATATTTGGTTTTTATTCATTACTTATAGTATACTTTATAGCAGCAGTTAGATAACTAAAAAGAGTATTTTCCTTTTGGGATAAACATTTTACATAAATAAGTAAAGAATATCATAATAATTACCGGTCAGTATTAATATTCAACTCTCTAAGTCAGGGGTCTCCAACTGGTGGCCTTCCAGCTGTTGTGAAACTACAAGTCCCATCATGCCTCTGCCTGTGGGAGTCATGCTTGTAACTGTCAGCCTTGCAATGCCTCATGGGACTTGTAGTTTTGCAACAGCTGGGGGGCGTCAGTTTGAGATCCCTGCTCTAGGTGATACCTTTGCTGAACAGCTTGGTCTTTTAAAGAAGTTGAAAAACAACAGATTTACTGACCAGATCACCAGCTAAAAATAAAAAAAAGCAGCCAAAACATCTAACAATTGGTAATTGGTTATGTATATAATTTTTGTTTTGGGATTTAACACCACTTTAAAATTAATATTCACACAATTTTTAATGAAGATTCTCAATTCACTTTAGTAGATCTGCCAGGATATCTTAAAGCAAATGTAAGCCCAGTCATTAAAATCTCACATGAAAAACATTGTGATTGGTGGAGAAATCGGTCACATTTTTGTTTTTCTTGTGACATAAGATTTGGAGCACAAACTTTATATGGTTCTCTGGTAATCTTAAGGGAAACCTTTCCTGAGAATGCAACAAAGGCTGAAATTGTTGGCCCCTTCTAAAAAAAAAATGTCTAAAGAGTTTCAAAGTTAATAATGGCTAATTACAGTGCATCCAGAAAGTATTCACAGCGCTTCACTTTTTCCACATTTTGTTATGTTACAGCCTTATTCCAAAATGGATTAAATTCACTTTATTCCTCAAAATTCTACAAACAATACCCCATAATGACAACGTGAAAGAAGTTTGTTTGAAATCTTTGCAAATTTATTAAAAATAAAAAACATAAAAAAATAACATGTACATAAGTATTCACAGCCTTTGCTCAATACTTTTGTCGAAGCACCTTTGGCACCAATCACAGCGTCAAGTCTTTTTGAGTATGATGCTACAAGCTTGGCACACCTATTGTTGGGCAGTTTCTCCCATTCTTCTTTGAAGGACATCTCAATCTCCATCAGGTTGGATGGGGAGCGTCGGTGCACAGCCATTTTTAGGTCTCTCCAGAGATGTTCAATTGGGTTCAAGTTTGGGCTCTGGCTGGGCCACTCAAGGACATTCACAGTTGTCTGTAGTCACTCCTTTGTTATCTTGGCTGTGTTCTTAGGGTCGTTGTCCTGTTGGAAGATGAACTTTCGCCCCAGTCTGGGGTCCAGAGCACTCTGGAGCAGGTTTTCATCAAGGATGTCTCTGTACATTGCTACATTCATCTTTCCCTCAATCCTGACTAGTCTCCCAGTTCCTGCCGCTGAAAAACATCTCCACAGCATGATGCTGCCACTACCATGCTTCACTGTAGGGATGGTATTGGCCAGGTGATGAGTGGTGCCTGGTTTCCTCCAAACATGACGCTTGCCGTTCAGGTCAAATAGTTCAATATTTGTTTCTTTAGACCAGAGAATTTTTCTCTCATGGTCTGAGAGCCCTTCAGGTGTCTTTTGGCAAACTTCAGGCGGGCTGTCATGTGCCTTTTACTGAGGAGTGGCTTCCGTCTGGCTGCTCTACCATACAGGCCTGATTGGTGAAGTGCTACAGAGATGGTTGTTCTTCTAGAAGGTTCTCCTCTCTCCACAAACAAACGCTGGAGCTCTATCAGTGTGTCTATCAGTTCTTGGTCACCTCTCTGACTAAGGCCCTTCTCTCTCGATCGCTCAGTTTGGCTGGGCGGCCTGCTCTAGGAAGAGTCCTGGTGGTTCCAAACTTCTTCCATCTACAGATGATGGAGGCCACTATGCTCATTGGGACCTTCAATACTGCAGACATTTTTCTGTTTTCTTCCCCAGATCTATGCCTTGATACAATCCTGTCTCGGGGGTCTACAGACAATTCCTTGGACTTCATGGCTTGCTTTGTGCTCTGATATGCACTGTTAACTGTGGGACATTATATTGACAGGTGTGCACCTTTACAAATCATGTTCAATCAACTGAATTTACCACAGGTGGACTCCAATCAAGTTGTAGACACATCTCAAGGATGATCAGTGGAAACAGGATGCACCTGAGCTCAATTTTGAGTGTCATGGCAAAGGCTGTGAATTCTTATGTAACAAACTTCTTTCACGTTATCATTATGGGGTATTATTTGTAGAATTTTGAGGAAAATAATGAATTGAATCCATTTTGGAATAAGGCTGTATTACAAACATAACAAAATGTGGAAAAAGCGAAGCGCTCTGAATACTTTACAGTATGAGAAGCATTAAATTGCAAAACTTTTTTAGCATCATTATGAGCCACAGGCCTTCCCCATGGGATTGGTGGAGAACCCAGTCACATAATTTGAACCCCCCTCCCCCCTACAATTCCTGTGAAAAGAGTTTTGCTTGTTTTATAGTCCCAATTGCTTTTTTAGAAGCAGCAGCATTGATGCATTTTAACAATACCGCTGCTTTATAAATTGGCCCCCTAGTCAGTAAAAGTGAAAAATGCTAACAAAAAAAGTTGTTTTAATCATTTTGGAATCAGTTTGTCCAGATAGTCATTACCATACAGTATATTTCATCAAGAAATATCCCAAGACAGTATGAATTGCAAAGCAATACAACATATTCAGTGTGTTCTGAACTAGGAACAACATGCTGCTTCTTGTAATTAAGTTTACGCGTCATTTCCTGCTCAGCTGTTTGCAGTTATGGCTGTGAAGCAAATAAACTATTAACAGCTGGGTGTGATGCTTGCAGGGTCCTGCAGTTACTGTAATGTGGCCATGTTGGAATTCTACAATGCCTCATATGTAGGAAGGGCATGGTGCACTACATTTGATTTTCATTTGAAATTGGTTCCCCTCTGTACTCTGCCTGTACTCCCAGTCTGCAGCTAATAGTGTGCTACGCTTTCATGATTACAGTACAATAATGACTTGCAAATGCAAAACAAGTACAATTTTTCTGTTTACTTTGTTACTCCATTTATGGAAATCCATAATTAACACCTTCCTGTGTTTTTCTTGGTAATATACCAAATGTTATGCTGTGCAATGACATTTAAATAACCTGCAGAATCGCACATGGAGGTGTGCATGGTAATGTGCAAATATGAGCATACACACAAATGTACAGCATTGTTGGCTGGGTAGTCCATTTATGATGACTATGCCAACATGTTTTCACAGTCAATTTTTCCAATGATCTTATACTAGCCTTATTATCATTAAAGTGATTGTAAAGTCTCATTTTTTTCTATAAAAATAACAAACATGTTATACTTACCTCCTCTGTGTAGTTAGTGGATTTGCACAGAGCAGCCTGGATCCTCCTCTTCTCGAGTCCCTCTTCGGCTTTCCTGGCCCTTCCCTCCAGTTGAGCACCCCCCCAGCAAGCAGCTTGCTATGGGGGCACCCGAGTCGAGCTGTAGCTCCGTGTGTCCATTTAGACACGGAGCTCTGGTTCGGCCCCACCCCCACACTCTAATGACCAGCTAACTGACTTTAATTGACAGCAATGGGAGCCAATGGCACCGCTGCTGTGTCTCAGCCAATCAGGAAGGACAGTCACAGACGGTCGAGGCACTCATGGACATCGTTGGAAGAAGATGGGGCTCAGGCAAGTATTAGGGGGTGCTGGGGTGGCTGCTGCAGACAGAGGGTTTTTTATCTTAATGCATAGAATGCATTAAGATAAAAAACCTTCTGCATTTACAACCCCTTTAATCGTTTACACAACCAGGCTAGGATGTCATGCTGATGCTAAAGATATAAAGGGCTAATAAAAGCTGCCATCAGATAATGAAAGAAAGAACACAATACAGTACATAAAATATTATATCCATCAAAAATCATATACATAAACCAAATACAGTTCCAAAAAATAATTTTGTTCTGTAAAAAAAAAATAGGGCTCCATTTAAAAAGAAGTAACAGGGACATACCACAGACATACTATTGTTTAACAACAACAAAAAGTTGTGTTTTATAATAGTGAACAGTGCTCTGCTGGCTTCAGGACTCCCCGACAGCCCAATAGTAACAAGGCTTCTAACTGTCCATCGTCTGAAGGGACTGCTCCTCTACTGGAACCAAATCCCTTCATCCCTCTTTCCTTCTCTGTTATTCCTTTTTTGGTCTAACATACTATTTAATAACCAAACATGTTATACTATGCCAAACATGTCATCCAATCTAAATTATTAGTTATTGCATTTGTTATTTTAAAATGCCAGTATAAAAAAGTGGTGGTGAAAAAAAAAAAAAACACATGAACATTTAAGCAGTCATTTTTTGTGTATTTATTCTTCATGGTCCATCATGAAAGTAGGCGTGTGGCAGGGGTATGTCCTTTACATATGTGTGTATATTAGGGATGGTCCCGATGTTCAAGTCGAACGTAAGTTTGACTCGAACACCGGGTGTTCATTTGCTCATAGAACAAACGAACATATGGGACGCTCACAAGAAGTTCGCTCACCACGGAGCGCCCATAATGCACTGCAAGATTGCAGTGCATTGACAGCTGCTGATTGGCCAAAGCATGCACCTGACCTGTATGCTTTGGCCAATCACAGCAAAATGTGCTATGAGAGCCATGACTGGCCAAAGGCACGATGCCTTTGGCCAATCATGGCTCAGGGGCTAAGTCCACGCCCCACACTATATAAGGCTGCTGCTTAAACGGCGGCTGTATATAGTATATGAATAGAGATTAGGCAGGTAGTTAGTGTATAGTGCAGTCAGTGTAGTATATATAATACAGTTCAGAGTATATAGTGCAGTCCGTGTAGTATATATAATACAGTTCAGAGTATATAATGCAGCCAGAGTAGTATATATAATACAGTTCAGAGTATATAGTGCAGTCAGTGTAGTATATATAATACCTTTCAGGCTATATATAGTGCAGTCAGTGTAGTATATATAATACAGTTCAAAGTATATAGTGCAGTCAGTGTAGTATATATAGTACCGTTCACAGTATATAGTGCAGTCAGTGTAATATATATAATACAGTGTAGAGTATACAGTGCACTCCGAGTAGTATATATATAATACAGTTCAGAGTATATAGTGCAGTCTGTAGAGTATAAATAATACAGTGCAGTGTATATAGTGCAGTCCGTGTAGTATATATAATACAGTTCAGAGTATATAGTGCAGTCAGTGTAGTATATATAATACAGCTCAGAGTATATAGTGCCATCACTATAGTACATCTAATACATTGTAGAGTATATAGTGCAGTCATTGTAGTATATATAATACAGTGGAGAATATATAGTGCAGTCAGTGTAGTCCATATAATACAGTGCAGAGTATAAAGTGCCGTCCGTGTAGTATATATAATACAGTGCAGAGTATATAGTGCAGTCCGTGCAGTATATATAATACAATTCAGAGTATATAGTGCAGTCCATCTAGTATATATAATACAGCTCAGAGTATGTAGTGCAGTCCGTGTAGTATATATAACACAGTGCAGAGTATATCGTGCAGTCCGTGTAGTATATATAATACAGCTCAGAGTATATAGTGTAGTCAGTGTAGTATATATAATACAGTTCAGAGTATATAGTGCCTTCAGTATAGTATATATAATACATTGCAGAGCATGTGGTGCAGTCATTGTAGTATATATAATACATTGCAGAGAATATAGTGCAGTCATTGTAGTAAATATATTATAGTGCAGGGTATATAGTGCAGTGCAGAGTATAAAATAGAGTGTATTGAAGTGGTTAAGGGGAACCCTATGACAGAATTATGAAAAAAAAATGGAGTGGGCCCCCCCCCCCCCCAAATCCATACCATGCCCTTCGGGTCTGCCATAGATTTTAAGGGGAACTCCATGCCAATTTAAAAAAAAAAAATGGCGTAGGGTCCCCCCAAAATCTGACCCTTGTCCGAGCATGTAGCCTGGCAGGCCAGGAAAGGGAGGGGACAAATGATCGCCCCCCCCCCCCCCCCCGAACCATACCAGGCCACTTGCCCTCAACATGGGGATGGTGATTTGATGTTTCATGTTGATGGGGACAAGGGCCTCTTCCTGACAACCCTTGCCCGTGGTTGTCGAGGTCTGCTGGCAGAGGGCTTATCGGAATCTGGACTCCCCCTTTATACAGTATATACAGTGTGTGTCCCTTGTGCTAATAGGTTGTCGTTTTTTATCCAAAGGAATTTGGGAGGCATGAAGCAAGGCGGATGAGAAATGTAGGTGATGTGCCAGAGTCAGTGACCATGAAACGTGGTAGGTATGTGCAGATCAGTAAAGCAGCTTTGAAGGTATGGAGACACTCCTGGTAGATCAGAGACAACCTTCATGCACCTGGAGGACCCTGCCCGAATAAGTGTTAGTTTACAATGTTTTTAGGCCCACAGGCACCCCATACTTGTAACAGTCAGGCATAATAGTGCAAATGGAAAGGGTTTATACACTGGGCTGCATATTAGCTGCTCCCCTATTGCAGAGATTGCTGGAAAAAGTATTACATGGTAATTTCCACAAATTTTTTAAAACAATATTTCTGCTTTTTCACAAGCCTGGAAAGGTTCATAATATACATAACAGAAAGGGCAGGTATAGAATGCTTATTTAGGAAGCTATCACCAAAACACAAACATTAACTTGGTTGCCACTGGACAACAAACTGATAGAGGAGAATATCCAAAATATATATTTGTATAATTGGTGCAGAATAAGGCTATTCTTGAGAGTCCTCTGCATTCCAACTTGTTTATACAGTAAGAGAAAGAGTAATGCACAAATTTACCAATTAGACCCCTATAAACTGAAATCAGGTTGGTAGCTACCAGTTGCTGCACACTGAACGTCATCATTGCCCCTGCACTTCATTATTGAATAGGCTTGCATGTCTGCTAATGAATACCTCTGCAATCTTTGCCAAGAGCAGGCAAGAAACCTTCTGCTTTTGTCTTTTAAAGTAAAATGTCTGGGAGCGCTATGCTGCGAATATTAATGAATACACATCATCTGACGCTACTGCTACATGAATGGAATAACACAGCAATAAGGTTTATTTGAATATAATTAAGTTGTCACTGGAGAAGAAGGATAAGAGAAGCAAAACAGGAATCCATATCTTAAAGCAATACTGGTTAATGTTCATTACCATATCATTCAGTATGGCAAGTGCAAATCTATTTATTAGCAATGAATATTAAACATGCAGTACCCTCACTAAAGGTGTTACTTCATTACTGGTCTAGGAAATTGTAGAAAGACGTTCTCTGTATTTAGTGAAACAGTACACTATTGTGTAGAAATGACCCCAGTGATGACAGTTTTCTGTTGACAGCATACATCTTCTTACAGCTGCTACAGCAAATTCTTAACACCTTTATATAAATGAACACAAGGGAAATACTGTGGAAGAGTAAGCCCTGATCTCAGCTTGTATCCATGTAAACATTCATCTTGAAATCGGTACCCAGGGAACTGTCATACCATTGATGTCATATTAGTATACATTTAAAATTAACAGCTGCTTTGCTTATGGCTGTGTTTGGACATCATACTTCCCTTGGCACACCTGACAATGACGCATTTTTGTACAAGACCAACCCCTGGCATCATGTCATTATTTTAGTAAAAGAATGTTAGACCAGACCAGTGAACAAGAAAAAGATGGATTGATTATGTTTCTTGAACTAAAGGAAGTCATCTGACCTCTCTAAACAACCCCTGCACTCCATTAATCTTGCAGAATTTAGGTTAACAAGGCAAAGTAAGAGTAAAAGTGTTGGGGGGGGGGTCTATGTTTAAAAAAAAATCACTGTATGAGTTGCTCAAGCTTTCACACAATCATCATTATTAATTACTGGAATGTGTCTAATATGTTTTATTTTGTATGACTGCCAGCTTCATCTGGTGGCTCTAATGCATTATTCTCCTGAAATATTTCAATCAGGAAAATACTGCATAATGGCCAGCAGATGGTCCTGACAATAATAGGAAATTATGGGGAATTTTTTGTAATGGCTGGGCAAATGCTTGAGGAATTCACACAACAAATATTTTATAAAGAGACCCCTTGGTCTCTGAGTGTTGGCCCCTTAGTGACAATATAATCAATGCAGTCTGGACATTACTTAAAGTGTTTGTAAATGATCACCTTGTAAAACAAGCCTTTCAGTTTAAAATAGAAATTAAAAGAAGAAAATATATTACCTCTGGTCCCTCCATTCTCAGCTACATAAGAGCTGGAGGAGGAGAAACAGCAGCAAACTGATCTTAACAGTGAAAGGCTGTGCAGAGGGGATGTGTCAGGACAAGTATGAGAGCAGGCTGAGAACTGAGCACAGTGTGTTCCCCTGCTTAGTGTAGTCAATTTTTAATAGGAAAGCAGATGGACTGGGAGGAACACCAATTTCACACAAAGGAAGTAATACAAAGAGAACAGGATACTTTCTCATACAAGTACATGGCACAGCAGGCACATATCAGGAATATGAAATGTTGGGGTTACAAACACTTTAATAAACAATTCCCAAAATACTGATATTTTTTTTTTTTTTTGGTAGATGTCAATGTGTTAAACTACCTGCAAACCTTTTAATTCCCTTCTGATGTGAGCTCTCTACAGCCAGTTGTAAGGTCTGCCCAGATGCTGCAATTATGAGGGCCACCCACTCTCTCTTCCCTGATTTTCTATTCAACTAAAACACAATCTTTTTTAAAAATGCAAAAATAATATCACAAAAGGAGTAATAAGATTCCTCCTGCAATAGGTCAATACCATGTTAGATTGTGTTGAGACAGGAAATTTGGAATGGGAGGGTCTGCTACGGACATACTGTGACATACAGAAGTCCAGTTAGAGATTCAGCCCACCAATAAAATTCCAGTTTCTAGTAGAATGAACCCTCCAGCCAAAAAATATTTATTGTCTTTTTTTTACATTTTGGACAAAAGTTTTTAATTCTGTCTGTGATTCTGACACATTTTCAGTCCTCGTGGTGGTCTTCAAGAAATGAAGGTACAGACAGCAATAAAAACAATGTCAAAACTTCTAACCTTTCCCCCCTCTAAAATTTGTAAAAACTCTACAGGAACAGTACAGAAAGAAAGAAAAACAAACTAGCAGATAATGTAATCTCATGGCACATGTCTTGGCATGAATAGTTAACTACCTTTCTGTTTTCTTGATGAGGACTACTCGGAACATCTCCTCCAGGGGAGTCCTTTCACTGCCCTCGCTGAACTGAACAAATGGATGTATAGCTGTCACAGTGAAGCCCTGCTGGTACAGATCTTGTAGCTTGGCGGGGAGATCACGTAGAGAGGAAACTCGAACTGCAGGTGAATTGAGGATTTGAGCTGGAAGTAGAAATAACACATATACAATGAATAAAACCAAATTATTATCGCACAGATTGCAGCTACAGTATATGTAAATGTGTAGCTATAGGTGTGCACGTTTTCAAATACATAACAGTCTTTAACCATCACCATGATGACTGAAACTATTGAAAGGAGGGACTATTCTTGTTGCCTGAAGAAAAACTTAAAATAAGCCATTTCACGCTTTATATTTTACTAGAATACTAAAATAGGAGCCTGTGTGCTGCAGGCAACAAGAAAATCATCTCCCACAGACACTTTCAGTTAGGAGACCCATAGATATTCATAGCACTTTGATTGTCCCAGTATTTCCAGATGTTCCAAGAGTTAAAGTCATATTATAAGAGAGATTAAAGATCACTAATGGGAAGGCGAGAAAGTAACATCAGGTGGGTGCAGAGGCCCCACGATACCATGAGTTGGGGGGGGGGGTCATGCCATCTGTGTTGACTGTGAAGATGCACAAGGACAATTCTTACTAGATTTGGGTAAGACAGATACTTGGAGCTCTCCACTGTCACATTGGCTTGGACACTGCTGACTTCCATCTAGTTGTCAACCAATAAGCAGTGAGTAAGTTTTTTACTTGGCCAACAGTTGAATGGGAGGCCCAAAAATTGGTCTTAGACAAGCCCTGTTGTTGACTGTCCACCACTGCCCTCAAGGCCCAGCTGCTATTTCCCTAGGTGTTTATAAGCATTTTATAGAATATGTCCAATGTTTTCCCTTTTTTTCTTGTAGAGATTCTGTATTTGTTTTCTCTGAAGCTTCTCTTCCCATTTCAATCTCAATAGCATATCATATTTCTCCCTTCCCTTTCAGAACCCATAGACATTAGATGACAGTCCCTGAATTTTAAGATAAATCAGGTGATGATTTAATGTCTAAAGAAAAGTATGCAACAGTCCCCCAAAAACCGTTCTGGAGATTTTGCTTGGAAGCATGATCAGGTTAGAAAACCATGCCAGATTGCTATTGTTTCCAAAAAGATAAGCTACTTGTTGGGACAGTCTGTGTGCAACTCCCTGTCCTGCTTCAATGTTCTACACATTAATGCTCATGCAACTAAAGCATTATTTTCTAGAGTTGAGAATGCCCCCAAATATATTGTCCACTTATGATTGCATGTCTGATTGTTCATTTATGTCGATGTCATACTTTATTTTTATTTTACCTTGGAATCTCGTAAGCGCATTACAATATTATACAAAACAGGAAAGTGCAATATTTTTCTTTATATTATTTTTATAAATGATTTTTTACAGATGACCAGCTGAATGACCAATGATTGCCAATAATCAGTTCATGGATTGTCAGTGCTCTC
The DNA here is from genome assembly GCF_042186555.1 of Aquarana catesbeiana. NCBI lineage: Eukaryota > Metazoa > Chordata > Amphibia > Anura > Ranidae > Aquarana > Aquarana catesbeiana. Next base: position 130,135,250 of record NC_133328.1, read on the forward strand.
TAGATCAAAGCACTGAGCTCACCTGTACAACTAATAACATGAAGTGTTCCTATCTACTTTCAAAGACCCTGTTGCTAGACCCTTCATTTCAACGAAATTCTTCCTATAAGATTATATGCACATCTATGTGCATTTCACGTATTTTGTGCCAGTTGTTTATCGGTAAGCCTCCCTTATGTAGGCATCAAAAAGACCTTAGAGAGCGCCTGAGCACCTCCATCTTTGATATGATGTCATCGTCCACTGACACTCTGTAGTATTTCCCTTCACTTCTCCCCGATAGTTCCAAAAGGTTATGTAGAGGGGAATGAAGGAGCTAGGTCAGCACCTACAGTAATTAGACACTCCCAGAATAGGAAAGGGTATATGCAAGGAGAAAAGGGGCTGTTGCATTAGTGAATTTACTCTATTGACCTTGTTAGAATTAGTAAATTAGTCAATTTCTGTAAAGACCATTATAGAGTTGGCCCTTATATCCCTTCGGCTTTCGATGGGAGTCACCAAGGACATCTTTGTTGTGTTGTATACACAAAACAAAAACATTTTTCCATGGGACTTTAAAGAGGATTAACATTTTTTCCTTAAAAAATACATTTATTGCACAATAGATGAGAATTTTTACATAAATAATAGAGTTAAGCCCCGTACACGTGGGCCTAATGTCAGGAGATATTCGGCCAGTGTATATGTTGGTCTGTCGGCATCTGTCAGACATCATGCTGGAAAGTCAGCATCCGACCAACTCAGCAAAGATTGGCATACAATCTACTTCATATTCATATAATAATTCATATATATGTTCCAAACTATCAAATTTTTAAAAACATAACAATGAATGCATCCTTTAACTCAACTTCTTCAGGAGTAGATGCCCAGTATAAAATCTGTAAATCAAAACACTATTTCACAAAGTATGTTCAAGCGCTCCCTAAAAAAAAAAAGGGGGGGGTGCAATATCTATGCAATGTACTGAATAAGGGTCCTTTCACATGGTTGTTCAGTTCAGATCAAACTGTCAGTTTTTAAGGCAGTTCTGAATGGAGCTCAATGTTAGAATATGGGTAGTCAGATGTAAACAGATGCGCATCCATTTACATCGAATTACCTCCAAGTCTGTCTAGGTCTGAAATAAAAACAGAAAATGTCTGTGTCCTTTTCCATCTTTTGGGACCTAAACATGACAGATCTAAGATAGCCAGATGTAAACCGATGCTCATTTGTTTATATCTGCATGCCCATGCACCTAAGGTCCTTAAGGTCTTGGCACAAAAAACTGAACAGACACATTTAAATCCAATTCAGCCAGAGATCTGCTAACAAATCCTCTGCTGACTGGAATAGACAAGGCCCGTGTGAAAAGGGCCTAGTACTTGCAACCTGCTAAAAGGGTCATATTTGTTTTTGAAACTAAAATTTTCCTTCAAACATGAACATAATCAAAAAAATAATTCTGACACAACAAAAATTGAATTATAATATATTATAATACTGTATATATACTGTATAATAGCAAATACTGTATATTGCTATTTGGTGTACCAAAAATTATGTGAACATTTTTTATAGGGAAACAATGTATTTCTGAGTAATATACATTTAAATTGCTCAGAATCAAAACAAGCTCCCAGGTGTTTCCAAACCTTTATTTAAAAGTTGGGCACAATGATTCCCATTGGCTCTTTAAAAGGAAATGGTATCTGCTTCTAACTTCCATTTATAGACAATGCCATGGAGCCCACTGAGGATTTTGTTATCCATCAACAAACATTTCTTAAAGAAATATATTCTCTTCTGAATTCCCACTGCTTTCTCCTGTGATTCCAACCATGAGTACGGGGTCATGTCCCATTTATACAACAGCTTTGTTTTCCAGGAAAATGTTTATTGCTCTATTTAACAATGTGCATGAGATAATCCATTTTCTATAGTTGCTCACTCACAGAGTCTCTTACCCAAAAAAACACCTTATTTAGATATCCTTCTAGAATCTCAGTTAGGCTCAGTTATTAAGAATAAAAGATAGAAAACTGCAATTAAAAGAATAGGGACAGCAGAAACTGTAGTGCTAGCTTACCTTCAGTAGGAAACAAGTAGTCTTCTTTCCCTATAACAAGCTGCTTTACCGTCATCTTTTTCTGCAGGCCAGACACTTTGCTAATTTTTATGTGCTCCTTCCTGGACCAAATAGAGAAAGCCGCTTAGGCACCCTACTACTAGGCATATCCATCTTGCTGGTCCAAATAAAGAAAGCAGCTCAGACACCCAGTTAGTTGCCACATATCCCCTACCACATGGTGGGGTAAATCAAAGAAGAAGCTGCAGCACCCTGCTACATGGCACAAGCCTCCTCCTGGCCTAAATAAAGAATGCAGCTAAAGCACCCTGCTTTGTGGCTAGCTCCCCCCTGCTGGTTTAAACTGTAAAAACAGCTTAGGCCCCCTGCTACTTGACAATTGCCCCCTGCCACCCGCTTGTCTAAAAAACAGTTCAGGGGCCCTGAGCATGCCTGCAACATTGCAAGGTGGTAAATATAAACTCTGCTCAAAACACAGAGACTGGAAATGCCTGAGCAAAACATTCCTCTCTGGTGATTTAAGATCAATAATAAATGATTACTGCAGAACTCTAAGTGCACAGATAGATTATGGAAAAAAGCATTTTAGAGTTTAACTTAGACAGCCAAAAGGCATAATCTAGCCATGGTGACAAAACATTTTAAATTCTGGTACTATATCAGTGCTTAGCAAATTGCTGCTGGCACCACCCTCCCCATGACTGAAGAAATACAAAAGAAAGGGTGTCCTGTCTGTACATGTCCTCTCCCATAGGTTCTTACTGGTCAAGCTGTTCTCTTCTAATTTCCACCTCGTTTATGTTTAATGTGCTGCATATGTTACTTCTAACCAGAGGCCACTCAGCAGTTACAAATTTTCAAATAAATCTACACAGCATACTGAACGCCGAAGCAGTCAGAACATTACAGACACAGGGATGCCAAGGGGTTGACCTACTGGGGGTGCTATACCAATGTTGGGCCCATTCTTGTAAAGGCTTAAAGAAAATATTTCACTTCCATTTTTATTGTTTTCTGTTTCCCACGGGACAAAGTACATATAGTAATTTGCAGTGCCGGGACAAGGTCAGACTCCGCCTGCTCAGCAGAGATCGCTCTGCTGATCCTCGCTGAGCCGGCAGATGACAGGTCCGTCTCTGCTCACTGTGCAGGTACGGACCTGTCAGATCTCTGCTCTCCTCTATGGGGGGATCGGATTAAAACGGATCCTCCTATCCATTTTCATCCGATCCAATAGACGGATAGAAAAGAGGGTTTCCATCCATCTGGATTCAGCGGATCGGAGCGGAGCAGATCAGATGTCAGCGGACATGTCACCACTGATATCCGTCGCTTCACAGACCTGCATGGAGCGTCCGTTTAGGTCCGCCTAAAAAAACTGAACGGTCTGCATGTGTGGAAGGGGCCTAGAGCTAACTTTGATCTTACAAGGCACCCAGCTTCCATCCAAGGCTGACAGACAATGCAGCTAGCAAGGAAACAACTGATTTGACAGACTGCACTTTCTCCATCTCCAAGCACTTGCCCTCTTGCCTGGAACACTTTAGCTGACAAGCACTCCTCCCTCTGCAATCCATGCGAGACGCTTTCACAGGCAAGTGCTTGGAGACCGTGAAAAGTGCAGTCTGTCACAGCAGCCATCTCCTTGCTAGCGGTGTTGTCGGACGACCATGGAGGGAGGAGGGGTGCTCTGTTTGACCGCACACCACATAGGAAGATGGAACGATGGGACAAAGCACTACATGTACTTTTTCCCCTGAGGACCAGAACACATTAGAGTGGTAGTAAACTCTTGTGTGTCATTTTTAGATATAGTGCAAGCTTATAATAAAGCTTACCTGTAGGTTAAATTAATATCTCCTAAACGTGCACCGTATAGGAGATATTTCAGCGAGCAACAGCCAGTGATGTCACCAGCGCATGGACTCTGAAGGAATGGCATACTTGTGCTGTTCCTTTAGAGCGCTTTGCCGTGTCCCGGACTCCCACGGGAGTGACGTGACTGTGGCACAGCTAGCCAGATGGCTGGAGCCCGCGAGCCCGGAAAGAAGACCGAGTGAAAATGGAAGCCATTGGAGGGCTTCATTTTAAGGTAAGTATTTCATAATATGCTAGTATGTAATTCATTTATAACATTTCCTTGCTGGGAATTTTTTTTTTTTTTTTAGAAGCTTTACTACTGGTTTAATAATAATAATGGAATTTATTCTTTAAGCAGTGCTAAGCCTTCCCCTGGGGTTGTCACTGCCTTACCCACAGTGCAATGATCCCACAGACACACAAAAATGTCTGTAAAATACTGTGATACGCTAACAATTTATTCAAGCAGCTAATATCTCGCCAAATCTAAATTGTACCCAAAGGTCTAAAACAAGGAAATTTGAATAAATAGGCTTTGGATTTTTTTGTAAAATGTAAAATGTATGATTCCCACAGCTAGATTATAATTGAGTAATAATCAAAGGATTAAAATAGTAAATAATTAGAGTTAGGGTCAATCTGGTATATTAGGAAATTGAGAAGTTGGAACAAAAAAGTTTTTCCTGCTGGTAAGGAAAAAAAAATAGAAAGACTACTTTCTTTGTACCACATTAACTTTTGCAAGGTACAAAACACCAACAGAGTTAATAATGGCACTAGAGGCAATTTTTCAACAGATTTTCAATTTCCTGAGTAGGGAGGTTTGAATATGGCTATTTATGTGTCCAAAAAGCATTCCCACTCTTGATTTTAACTGTTCAGAAAATGTCACTGAAATTAGAAAAGAAGCATATTTCTAAATACTTGGGCAGTATAGTGGCTCAGTAACGCTCCACGTGAATCTGGCTTTGCTTCAATCTTAAAGCCAAACTGGGCTGATTTTCAATGTACTTATGAATAAAGGTTCATTGCACACTGCATGGTTTAAATGCTTGCTTGGCTAGGACATGGGGGCTCAACCTGTGGCCCTCCAGCTGCTGCGGAACTACAAGTCCCATGAAGCATTGCAAGCCACTGACGGTTAAAAGCATGACTCTCAAAGGCAAAAGCATGATGGGACTTGCAACAGCTGGAGGGCCACAGGTTGAGCACCCTTGGGTAGGGGGTGGGGAGGATTAAGCAAAAATACTTATGCTTCACTAAGGGCCAGTTCACACCACATGTAGTCCAGTGCATCAAAAACGCATGGAAAATAGGTTAAATGGTTTCCAATGGCATAGTTCACACCAGTGCAGTCAGTTCCAGGGATTTCCAGTTCCAGACAAAAAAGCAGAACATGCTGTATTTTTCCTACACTGAACTGTACTGCAATGCAGTAAAACACATAAAAAATGCACTGGAACACATAAAAAACGCAGAAAAAAGCACCTGGAATGCATCCAGAATCTCATCAAAAACGCACCGCAATGCACCAAAAACGTGTTAAAAACGCGTGTCCAAAAACGCATCTGGAACGGATCTAGAGTCCTTTTTTTTTGGTGTTAACAGCCCTTGGGGCCAGTTTGCACCATAGAAACACAGTCCGGTTGCGTTCCAGATTATCCCCGCTCCGCTGATCCCTGCTGAGCAGGCAGATGATAGGTCCGTCTCTGCTCACTGTGCCGAGCAGAGACGGACCCTGCCTCGCTCTCCTCTATGGGGAGATTGGGTGAAAACGGACCGCCTGTCCATTTTCATTAGATCATCTCTGATCCGATCCTCCAGATGGATGGAAAATAGGACCACCATCCATCTGGATTTTGCAAACACGATCGGATAGCAGTGTGTGTCAGCGGACATGTCACCGCTGACATTTGCCGCTCCATAAGGGTGCATGGAGGGTCCACCTGAAAAAATGATAGGTGGACCTGCTCGGACAGCCTGTGTGAAAGTGGCCATAGTGAATGTAGGGTCCTGATGTCATCTCAAAGTAAGAACCAAGTTTTGACTTATCAAGTACTTTAGGAAAATGGAAAACTTGCTGAAAATGTACGTGGATTTAATTATTTCCTTTATGTTCCAAACTTTCACTGAATGTATGCTTCTATTAAAACATTTTTACTAGGATCAGAACCTCTGCATTTTAAACACATAACAATACTGCAAATGCCATAAATAAATGCTTGTGAATTGCCTAACTCAAGATACAATCTCTTAAATCTTAAAACTTGGACAACATCCCAAGAGTTTTCATAAACCAAGTACTTTCTTCATACAAAAACAGTGCTGCACGATGTTGTTACTTGAACTACTATAACCCGCATACTGCTGTTCCAAATATGTTCAAGTACTGAAACTGTGAATATTATTAATAAATGCTATGTTAAAGGAATTTCCTTCACCACAAATTTTAGGGCAAACTATCACTTGGACAGCTGGGAATATGTCCATATTCTACAGCATTCCTACTCGCAAGGAGACATCTATGTTCAAGATATCACTATCTGTGGTTTTGAAATGTACACATTAAAAGATAAAAATATGTTATGCTTTCTGAATTAGGAAACTTTGATTACTCTATAAGGCCTCTTGCACACTGCTGCTTGTAAAAGCTCAGGACAGCTTTTTTTTTTTTTTACTGAGCTAAAATATAGCCCATTAATTGTAATGTGCCTATGCACACAGGCGTGTAAACAAGCGGCGTACATTGTTCAGTGAATGCATTACTGACCAAAAATGCATTTTTGGTCAGTAATTTATGCCTCATGTGTGCAAATGCGCAAATGTCCATTTTCATATTGTGTAGAATGAGAACGCGAGAATAAATTTGTGCATGCGCGCATGCATGTACGCGAAAATCCGTGCAAATACGTACCAAAAAAACACATGAAATTACGCCTGAAAAAGTAGATGCTCAAACAGGAGTATCATGTGTAAGAGGCCTAAAGAGACTTGTCATACTTTAGCTAACACAATACCTTTATCCTATATATTATTATTTTGGAAATTCCTTACAAGCTGTTCTGTATCCACTTCTTGTACAGATTTCTGTCTCCCAATAGTGGACAATTACATTTGACTGTATTTTCTCAGTTAAGACCTGCCTATAGTACAGCTGTTGCACTTCAGATTTCAGAGAAGCTGCTATCATCAGGAGACAGAAGTCACTGTTGAGCAAACCAGCAAACTACAACAACCAATGTCTATGAACATATACGGTATAGATCTGCTGCACCGTAAGGAAGCTCAGTCTGCACCTGAATTCTAGTGTGCAGGTCTGGAACTGACAATTCAAAACTTTTCTTTATTTTTAAACATATTTTGTTACAAAAACAAAAATAAAAACATTGCTGTCCCCTGCCTGTAAGTCCCTGGTCACACCAGTGCGACTTATCTTGCGATTTGATAGTTTCAAATCACATGACAAGTCGCACCCAATTGTCAGCAATGGAAGTGGTCAAATTGGTGCGACTCCGACTCCATCGACTCCATCCTTCGCACCAATTTTGAAGGTACACTACTTTTTGCAAGCTCAGGTGTGACTTGCATAGACATCTGTGCATGACGTCGCACAGATGTCTTCCAAAAAGCACCTGAAGTCGCACTGACATGTGACTTTGAAATCATGTGGCTTCAAATGAAGTCACAAGATTTCAAAGTTGGATTCAGTGTGACCGAAGACTAAAGATTATAGTCCATTCACACCTAAAGAGTGTTGCGATGTGCTGCCGTAATTACAGCATACCATTTTTGGTTAGTTATGGTGTGATGAGCAGCTCATTCAACTGAACCGGCTGCCCTAATGCATTGGGGGAGATTTACAAAAACTGGAGTGTGCAAAATCTGGTGAAGCTCTGCATAGAAACCAATTAGCTTCCAGGTTTTATTGTCAAAGCTTAATTGAACAAGCTGAAGTTATAATCTGATTGGCTAAAATGCACAGCTGAGGATTTCCTCTCACATCATGTATTGGCTATGGGACAGAAAGTGAAGGTAAAGCTCCCCAATGGGGCACAGATGGCTAAAAATAAACCAACAGGGGTTGTAACTAGTGTTGCACCGATACCAATACTAGTATCGGTATCAGTGCTGATACCGAGTATTTGCCTAAGCACTTGTACTCAGGCAAATGCTCCCGATGCCTAAACTGATACCTTTGCATGAGACGGATGCGCTTGCTCCTGGAAGTCAGTTGGGCGGAGAGGGCGGAGTGGAGAGTGAGTCCTGGCAGCAGCAGAAGGTAAGCTGGCCGGGGCAGGGGTGTGGGTCGCAGCCGCATGTGCCGTGAGAATCAGTGACCTGGGCCATCACATTCATTAATGGAAGTGGCAGCCCATGTCTCCATCAGAGACTGAACACCGTGACGCCCATCTTGGTACACGCTGCACTCGGCCGCAGTAAGCCCGCAGTCACATATATGGGCTGGGTGTAACAAGATGTCCGCTGCTGCCTTCTGACTGTAGGCTTTCTGCGGCCGAGTGCAGGGTGTACCAAGATGGGTGTTGCAGCACTTGTATACTCAAGTTGCAAAATCCTCCAAGATTGAACTGTTATTGTCTCTCATCATTCATTTATCATGCCAGCAATTGCCAATGCAATCAGTGCTGCATTTTCATCAGTGCCACCTATCAGCGCCCATAAGTGCCACCCATCAGTGCCACCTATCAGTGCTTATAAGTGCCAGCCATCAGTGCTGTATTTCAGTGCCCATCAATCAGTGCCACCTATCAGTGCTGCAAATCAGTGCCCATCAGTCAGTGCCACCTATCAGTGCCAGCCATCAGTGCTCATCAGTGCTGCATATCAGTTCCCACCAGTCAGTGCCACCTATCAATGCTACATATTAGTGCCACCTACCTATCAGTGCCCATCAGTCAGTGCCACATACCAGTGCTCATCAGTGCTGCATATCAGTGCCACCTATCAGTGCTGCATATCAATGCCCATCAGTCAGTGCCACCTATCAGTGCCCATCAGTGCCACTGTCACTTGACATTAAAAAAAAGTATCGGTAATCGGTATCGGCGAGTACTTGAAAAAAAAAGTATCAGTACTTGTCTTAAAAAAGTGGTATCGGTGCAAACCTAGTTATAACCCTCCCATACCTCATCCAAGATTGAAAAAAAAAAGTTCTACTTTATATGAAAATAAAGCTAAAAAAAAAATGAATGCCAGCACAGCAAAAAAAAAAAAAAAAAGAAACAACTAAAATGGCAATGCATGGTTCAAAAACAAGAACCGCTCTGACTTGTAACAGAAGCAAAAACTTCTGCAACTTACTTTTTAGAATGAGATCACACAAAATAAGGCCTGCAGAGAATCAGGAATATCATTCTTCTTTTTATAATCGTAAATAGGTTCAAACAACTAATGTCAACTACAAATAATGAAACCAGCGGTTATTAAATATTCATGCCGTTTCCCTTGATTTCGAGCACCTTATGACAACATCTGTGAATGTTTTTCAAACCAAAACTGAAGATTCGCATGCAGAAGTCACAACTGCCAAATGTCTCTCCTTATTTTTTTGTTACCGTCAACGATACAAAGAATTTCTCTATTAAATAATTCATTAGCAGCTACCTTGCCACGAGGGTTTGAAATACAAGCAAGGAGAATACTGCATGGTTACTTTTTAGTTTATTCTAACTTAAGGCAACAAACTAGTTGTATTATTATAATTCAGAGAATCTGTTTAATTACCTGTCAAAAATCTTATAAGGAGGCAACTGCCATAAAGAAGGGTGCTGCAAGCTTATATGGTGCTTTAGGCTGGTTCTTTGCAGCTGTGTTAATGTCAGTAATTCAATAGGATATTGAAAATATGTAAAATAAGTCATTTTCAGGAGAGTCAGGAATCATGGAATACTCTTCTACAAGTTACATGGAGCCTAAAATGCTTAGTAGGGGCTTCTACTAAATGTGCTACCTGCTTGCAGATCAAAATTATTTTTGGCATTGGAAAGGATATGCAACAGGGGGAGGGCAACTCCGTGGAAAACTGGGGTGTCCCAAGACATGTAAGAAATCAGTGGATAATCTTCCCACTAACATCTACTATACTGTACATCTTGTATTGTTATAAAGTACCCTCAAACAAACTAAAAGGACAGTTGGAACGACTGTTCTTTTTTAAACACAGGAGCAAACAATAAGCAAACAATATACAATAAAGGCAAACTTAAAGAGGAACTGCAGTCTGCTCACATAATTTGTAATAAAAACATCTTTGCCATTCTGAAGCTTCCCTCCAACCACTTTGCATATTATTATATATATACTGTGATTCTGTACTTGCCAAATATGCTGCTGAAGTCTCCCTCCACTAAGTCTGTCTGCAGCCATTTTAACTGTGGGCAGCTGAAGCTGCTGCCTGTTCACTTCCTGGATTTACACAGACACACAGAGGCACACCTCCAGCTCTGCAGCCCTGCAGTTCTCATTGGCCCTCTTATCATCCCCCCTCTCCCTTCCTGGCAAACTATCACGAGAGTGAGAGGGAGAGCTGTGCATGATGTCATAAGCCTAAGCTTTTACCAGACAAGAAACAGGAAGTGGTCTGTAGCAGAAAAAAAGTGTTTTACTATCCTAAGTTAAACAACAAGGGCAGAAGATCTAATAAATGGAAAGTTGAAAAATTACTGACGGTCTGCTTTAAATAACCCTTACTGACATACAACATATGTTAAAGAGCTTAGAAGTGTAGACATGCATCAGTGAAAATCCCCAGGTCCCTGGAGCCTGTGTGCCCGCTAAAGAAGAACCAAACCATGCTCAGTGGAATCAATGAACGAGAAAGCATTTTACACCCCACCAGAGGCTGCCTCTCTTTCACACATTGCACCATCCCATGGGCTTGGTCACAAAAAAGACGATATTCAAATTCAGTGGTGGCCCGTCCATAGGGGGCGCATGGTGCCGCCGCCCCTCTAGGCAGTCACAAAAAAAAAAACGCTCCTGATGCCTAAACTGATACCTTTGCATGAACAGATGGCTGCGCTCACTCCCGGAAGTCAGTTGGGCGGAGAGGGCGGAGCGGAGAGTGAGTCCTGGCAGCAGCAGAAGGTAAGCTGGCCGGGGCAGGGGTGTGGGTCGCAGCCGCATGTGCCGTGAGAATCGGTGATGCGGGCCGTCACATTCATTAATGGAAGTGGCAGCCCATGTCTCCATCAGAGATTGAACACCGTGACGCCCATCTTGGTACACGCTGCACTTGGCCGCAGTAAGCCTGCAGTCACATATATGGGCTGGGTGTAACAAGATGTCCGCTGCTGCCTTCTGACTGTAGGCTTTCTGCGGCCGAGTGCAGGGTGTACCAAGATGGGTGTTGCAGCACTTGTAAACTCAAGTTGCAAAATCCTCCAAGTTAAGCTTCCCTCTTAAAGTGAAGGTGCGTGTTATACGCCTGTGCGTGTTATACGCCGGTATATGCAAATAACATGCCTGAGCTCATCCTTAGTCCTGAGCGGTGCTCTTGATTCGTTGGGTACATAAAAGATGTATACATATCCGAAAAACATGCTCAAGCTCATCTCTTCAACACACACAGCCACAAAGGCAAGAGAATACTCGTTGGGCAGTGTATTAATGCTCGGACGAACACACTTAGACCGAATTTTAATGGTTCAAAGAATGTCAGGCAAAATGGTCGGCCCTCACGCATGTTCACTTCATCAAATCTGGCAAATCTTTGAAAAAAGTTTGGACACCCCAGCTATAAAAAATTGCAGTGTTTAAACAAACATCTTCCACAATGTAATGCACTTCATTTAATTGTATAGATTGTTGTGATGTGAATTATTTATTTTTTATATATTTATTTTTTTGGGTAGCACTGTGTGTTGCATATAAAATATAATATTGCACAGTCTTTGGCCTGTGACATGTAGGCAAGCTTTAGTTGTTGCAGATAGGTTAGGCGGGCGGACAGTATTTCAACTAGAGCGCAATGAATTTATGGCCCCTTTCACGTTGGTGCACTTTTGCTGCGTTTTTCCAGGGCAAAGGCACATTAAAATTATTCCCCATGAAATCCTTAACTTTAATTTGTCGCTTTGCTTTTTGAAAAGTCCTGCATGCTGCATCTTTGGTGCAGTTTTTCAAAAACGTATCAAAAAAGCACCTTCCATTGTTAGTCAATGGGAATGCATCAAAAGTACATCTGTGTAAAAGGGCCCTATATGAGCAAAGAGCAAAGGGTTAGGTTTAGGGATAGGTTTAGATTTTAGAGTAAATATTAGGTGCAGGTGTCAGAACAAGGTTAAGGTTAGGGCTGCTAAGGTTGAGGTTAGGGGTTATCAGTTCATTTCAGATTAAAGTGCAGAATGGAAAGAACTTGTCAATGTCCCTGCTTGGAGATTCACCCCCTATTTGCATTGATTATAACAGTTGCTAGTACAGAAAGTGATTGAAAGTCTAATATTTTATAGCTGTCGTCGAAATGAAAAGCGGTGATAATCAGTGATGAGAACACAGCTCGATCAATGCCCCTGGAAGACGCAATTTTTTTGCGAAACGCAGCGTAGGGCTGAGCGGTATCATAGCGCCACCTCCCACTGTCGCTGTACATCTAACAGGACAGGCTATCTGTGGTCATCCGGCCGGTGCCACAGTTTGTTCTTCCATTGATGATGCTGATTGTCTTGCTTACATGTGAGTGTTTACATTTTTTACCTTAATAAATTGCTGATTTTCTGATTTTACACTATGGGAGCCCTCCCTTTCTTTTCTCCTATGATGACAATACTATGCTGAGGGCTGAGCCCCTTCTTTTAGACCCATCCATCTCCATCCCAGCACCTGACGCCCTTTCCAGTTTCCATCTCCATCTCTGCCCCTGGGAATTCTGGACCAGTAGGATCTCAAAGCCCTTTTAGACCCTCTGTAACGGGGGGTCATGGGGTTCTGGCAAGCGGCCAGGCTCTTACTGTTGGTGGTGGTCCAACATATCCAAGGTTCCATGCGGTTGAAAGACCCAGGATTGCTATTTCACTTTTTTTGGGTTCTTTTTATGCACTATTTTTTTAACCATTCACAATGACTTTCTATTACATTTATTACACTTGGACTTTATTTGACATTTGTTTGCACTAATTGTGATACATTACTGCACAGATGGTTTATGCATTCACTAGTACTGGCTGTATTTAGTGTTTTTGGTGTGGTATTTTTGGCCACACAGTCACTAATCTGTATAGCGCGAGTCAACCAATTTTTTCTCGATCAATCACCAAACCTCAGCCCCAAAGAGCATGCGGCTAGAAACTTGAGTAAAAGCTCAAACTGAAGGTCCATGTTCTCATGCATACCAAAAGGTCCTGCATACACATAGGAACATGGACCAACAGTCGCATGTAAACATTTATAAATGATACCGTAAACCAATAAATGTTTACATGCGACTCTTGGTCCATGTTCCTATGTGTATGCAGGACCTTTTGGTATGCATGAGAACATGGAGCTTCAGTTTGAGCTTTTACTCGTTTCTAGCCGCATGCTCTTTGGGGCTGAGGTTTGGTGATTGATCGAGCTGTGTTCTCATCACTGATTATCACCGCCCCCAGAACACCTGTAGCTATTGGGGCGGTCTATTTAAGATCTATCAGTTGTCTCAGTCATTGTAATGATTAAGTACAAGATGTATGTGTGGATCGTGTCTGCGTGACCACAGTTTGGTGTCTTTGGTGTTATCTTTGTGAAACAAAATAAAAGGCAATCGGGAGTTCTGGATGTGCAGCCATTTCTTTCTCCTTTCCAAGATGGCTGGTCAGTGTCTGCACCGCTTATGCAGAGCAAACACAGACACCGCCCGCTCTCCTCTATGGGCGGTTGGATGTATATGGACCGCCTATCCATTTACACTTGACTGCCATCCAATCTGATCTGCTAGACAGATGGGGGACGGATCCCCATCCATCTTTTCATCGGATCAAATTGGATGTCAGCAGGTGTAAGCAGACACATGTCCTTTTACATCTGGCACCGGCTCCATAGAGGATAATTGAGGGTCCAATCGGGTCCGCCTGAAAAACTGACGTCCGAACTCAATCGGCTTCTCTAGAACTACAAAACAATGTTTTTGGCCACACAGGTATCGCGTTTAGTTAGCAACATGTTTCTGGGATTGCCAGTTATGTTTTGATGATAGACTAGTTTTTGGAATGTGACATTAGCTTATGCCAAAACTCTCTTTTTAATACATTAACAGATATTGTTAGGATTGTTTACATTAAATTGATCTATTAACATGCATAAATGAATTATTTTCAATTGGTTTACGTCAACTGATCTCTTACAGTACATCACATTTAAAAATACTATAGTTCTCCTTTATGAAGAATTAAGAATGCATCTTTATCTGCTAGGGTTGTAGTTGCACAATAATCATTAAAGCATTTAATACTGATATACATGCAGGGCAACATGATGTGACCACTATGTGCAAGTGGGGCACACTGGTTCACCATAGTTTATATTGGCAACTCATATTACTCCCAATAAGACAATGAAGATGAGGAACTTGAGGAACTTGATTGACTTTGCTGTGAACTTTAATAGCAACTCTTAGAAAAGTTTATTTCTGCATAAATCATCTTCTCATGCCTAACATGAGTCAGGGGAAGAGGATTGTAGTTTTTTTTTTTTTTTTTGTCTGCATTAACTGTCAGTTTTTAGGCTACAGAGCAAGTGTAATGTTTTATGTAGCTAGCAGCAATTTCTTTTAGCTATCAGTGTGAATATTAATTTAACATTTGTCCCTGGTGGAACATCTTTAACTGTGTCTATAAATCAAGAGGGAGCATATGTAAATGATGCGGAGTGCGGTTAACTAAAAGAGAAAGAGAGATGAGACTGGAAAACTGCAAAGGAATTTACGTTAAAAAAAAAACTGTTTTATCTCTACGCTAATGAGTTTGACAACCACACTCCAAAGATCTAATGTTTTTCTTTTTCTTTTCATCCCCAATGACTTCCAGACATCGGTATCCGTAATCTGCATCTTTATCCTTTAGTGCATTTAATCATTTTACACATTGACAAATATTGATCTGGTTTCCCCATTAGAACCTCTTCTCTAGGTGGACTTGAAAGTTGTTTAATGCACACAGGCATTATCCATGAAAACCAACAGGTGTTCTTGCAGTTCTGCTCTAGTTAATGTAAGCATATAATGACTTACGCACCAATATAAGCACACTTCCGTTACTAGGACATCTATCAGCAAACATGCCTGCTGTTTTGTTAATGCTAATTTAATTAGATTAAAATTATATGCAGAGGGGAATATTTGACTTTTAAAATGGCTTTTTAATCATTCTGCTTGGCAGCAGGGGTCATCTGGCAGTGGGATCATTGAAAATGTAAATTTTTAAAAAAATAATTAAATGTCATGTAATAGAGAATGACAAGGCTTGGAAAACAAACAAAAAAAATATTTATTAGTATCAAATATTTTAGGTGTTGAGTATGTTAGGCAAAATTAGGCTCTTAAAGGTCAAAGCTGCAGAAATTATTTCTGTAGGACAGTAAAATTCTTTGTTTTTTTTATTAGGACCTCCTCCAAATCAGTTGTACTAAATGGGCCCTTTGAACTTATTTAAACACATCTAAAATCGGTCCAAATTTTAATGTGTTACTAATGGTTAAGAAACATTCCAATGTTTAAAAGCCCTTAAAATTATTGTATTATTCCTATAATTGTGTGTGTTTTTTTTTCTCCAAATAGTAGATTTTCCGGAGAACTTGTAAATGTAGGAATGGCCGTGAGTCTTCTAAAATATCTATCTGTATCTACTTAGTACTATTCCAGAAGAAGAGCACCATGCTTGCTCAGGACATGAGGGAAAACCATTTGTTTAGATAACTGACAATTTCTGCTTTAGTATAATGTTATTTTCCTGACAGACTCCATGGCAGCCTACGTGTGGGTTAACCCCGCCTCCTCTCCAATGCTATAGGACCCCATTCCCATAAATGAGTACTCACCACTAGCTACTGCGTTCCTTTTTTGTCCTCCTCCAATGGACCTACTCAAGATGTTCGCGTCCGGTCGGACGGATCCAGGATCATGGCATACCTCTTGCGGTGCAGCTCAGGGCCCAGCCATGGGCGGGCGAGTAGCGTTTGAGGCTGAAGTTTTCCCCTTGTGGTGGAGGGATGGTTGCCTCTGTATGCCGAAAACTTCTGGACGCATCAACGGCTGGCAAGGTCGGAAGCATTGTTTGTGTCTCCATGGCAGTGTTTCTCTGTGTATCCTGTCTTCCCCTAGGTATCCCCGGCTCCTATTACAATTATGCCGGTCGCTTTTGGGTCCTTTTCCGCCCCTCATGGCGGCTGGAGCACTGGTGCGTTCCAGCTCGCCTCAGCACTTCCGGGTACGGCCGTTCGCGCCGTTCGCGCATGCGCAGTAGCCTCCTCGAGACCGAGGCTTGGCTCGCGCATGCGTAGTACAGCGCAATACTCGGGGAACCGCGCATGCGCGGTACGATCACCGACCTACGGCGCAGGTGCGTGGTGGGCGGTGACATCATGGGCGGGGAGCTTCAAATACCGCTCTTAGACTCCCTCACAGTGGGATTTCCCTCACAGTGAACGGGAGTGGAGCGGTCTTCCCCATGCCCAGCTCTGGTCATCACTAGGTGAGTGTTTGCAGTGTAGGTATACACTGTGTGTTTTTGAAAATTAAAAAAATATATATATATATAATGAATTATTAAATGCAATTCATGTTGGTTATAAAAAAAATAAATAAATAAATAAATTATTAAGTGCAATTCATGTTGGTTATAAAAAAAAAAAAAAAAAGGAGAGAAGGGCGGAGAGAAATTTTCTCCCTTGTTTTTATGATGATATGTTGCAAATGCTCATTTGTTTGCTTCGGGGCAGAGGACTCCTCCTTACTGGTTTGTCGGCCCATTCAGGCCATTTTTTCTTTTTGTAGACCAGCTGCATTGTGTCGCCCTTCTTCTGCAAATCATGGATAATTCACCGCCTTTAAGTGGCCAGCCCTCTCGCACAAGGTATGTGCTTAAGAGGGAAGGGGTGGAAAGTCAGTCGCATGGTATATGCGTTATCTGATGTTGGTCCCATCATTTCCCCTTCCCTACTGTGTTTTTTCTTCCAGCCCTTCTAGATCGGACCCTCAGATTTCGGTCCAGAATGATAAAGACCTTGCCAGGCCGCAACGCCAGTCTCCTTCAAGATCTAGACGAGACTCTGCATCTGGAGACCACCACCAGGGGAGACGATCTCATTCCTCCTCCAGACACCGCTCCCACCGCCATGACAGCCGCTCTGATCGAAGAGCCTGCTGGGGATGTAGAACAAGAGTTCCGGAGGGCAAATCACTATGTGATCGGTGCTATGCCTGGGCGGTCAGGGAAAAAGAGACAGAGAACCAACACTTGGAATCTCTCATTAAACGTGTGGTACAGCAATCCCTGAAAGAGCTGGATTCTCCCCACACGTTGAGTCAGTCTACTTCACTGTCTGGCCCCCTGGCTGATGAGGCCCGTGAAGACCCGGGCACTTCCCAGCCTTATGCGGCCTCTCTTCATTCCTCAGATGACGATCCTCAGGAAGAAGAGGAAATCGGAGGCTTCGACTTCAACATGGTGTCACCTTTAATTAAAGCAATCAAGGAGGCCCTTAAATGGGAGGATCCCGCTACTCCTCCAGCTAAACAGAAGAAATTCTTCAAACATCTTGGAAAAGAACGCTCAAGTTTCCCACTCCTTTCGGAGCTGAAAGATATTATAGATGAGGAATGGAGTAAGACGGACAGGAAGTCCTCTATGGTTAATAAAGCCTCCAGATTATACCCCTTCAAGTCGGAAGAGGTGAAGTACCTAGAGAATGCTCCCCTTGTAGACGCTGCCCTAATGCGTCTGGCTAAACATGTCACACTTCCCCTAGAGGATACGGTATCCTTCAAGGATGGTCTTGACAGAAGGATTGACCAGGATCTGAAGAGGATCTATGGGCTGGCCGGCACGGCCTGTAAACCGGCTTTGGCCCTGGCGGCCATGTCAAAAGCCATGGAGGCTTGGACGGAGAATGTGGATTCCTTCCTTAAGGGAATTTCGGAGGAGCTAGCAGGAAGTTCAGCAGCTGCAGAATTAAAGCTAGCGGCAGTCTTCTTGGGGGAGGCATCCATTGATTTGATACGCCTATTGGCGCGGATTATGCTGTCGTCAGTCACGGCCAAGCGGGCCTTATGGTTACGTCCTTGGCTTGCTGACCCAATTTCCAAACAGGCCTGGTGTAAGATTCCCTTTGAGGGGTCCTCACTGTTTGGCAACAAACTCGACGATGCCATATCGCGTGCCACGGGTGGCAGGTCGGGCTTCCTTCCCTTCTTGGTCGGAAGAAACCTCAGTTTAGAAGACGTTCTCCAGAGCGCTCCAGGGAAGCTCGCTCTTACAAGCCCGGCAGGGACTTTAGGAAGAACTGGAACAGAGGTCAAACGTCCTTTTGCAAGTCCACCAAAGGCCAGACATCCAGTGGTCGTGAGCAGGCAAAGTCTTTTTGAGATTGCGCCCGCCCAGGCGGGTCGGGTAGGGGCACGGCTGAGCCTCTTCCGGCACGTCTGGGTGGCCTTGATCTCGGACTTTTGGGTAATAAGAACAGTCTCGACAGGTCACAGATGGACCTTCTCCAATATTCCTCCTCCCAGATTTGTCTCCACTCTTCTACCCCGGTCGGAAGAACAAAAACAAGCCCTACTGTCCTACGTGGACCTTCTGAAGTCTCAAGGAGCAGTAGTACACGTCCCCAGGGAGGAATGGTTTCAGGGGGTATACTCCCCTCTTTTCTTAGTTCAAAAAAAGAGTGGCTCTTGGCGCCCGGTCATAGACCTGACCTACCTGAACGAGTTTATAGAGCAAGGGAAATTCAAGATGGAAACTCTGTCGACCATTCAGCAAGCTATTCAGCCAGGTGATTGGATGATTTCCATCGATTTGAAGGACGCTTACTTCCACGTCCCAGTAGAAAAGGGGCTTCACAAGTACCTACGTTTCCAAGTAGGGCAGGATCATCTGCAGTTTATTTGCCTCCCCTTCGGGTTGACAACTTCCCCCCAGGTCTTTTCAAAAATCCTCTTAGCCACGGTAGCTCTCATAAGGTTAAAGGGGGTGCGTCTCTACCACTACCTCGACGACCTTCTGGTTCTGTCTCAAAGCAGGGAACAGCTGCTGGCCTACTGGGAGCAGGTGATCTCCACCCTATCCAGCTTCGGGTGGCTCCTGAATTTAGCAAAAAGCCACCTAATTCCGGCTCAGCGCCTAATATATCTGGGAGCACAGTTCGACACTGTGAGAAGCACTATTTCCCTTCCACTACAGAAAATTCCGGTTCTTCGGGACAGAATTTCTCGGGCTCTACATACCACACACCTGAAAGCCTCTCAGTGTCTAGAAATCGTTGGTACGATGGTCTCTACGACTCCCATGGTCAAGTGGGCCTTGTGGAGATTACGTCCCTTCCAGTCAGGGTTCCTGCAGCAGTGGAGAACAGGGGACAAGAATCAGGTCATCCGGGTGACATCTTCAATGAGGAACAGCCTCTTTTGGTGGTTTCAACGCAAGAACCTCCTGGCATGTCACTCCATTGCTCCCATCTCCTGGATCACGGTCACGACCGATGCCAGCGGGATGGGTTGGGGAGCCCTCTGCGGTTCGAACCTCGCCCAGGGCAAATGGGATCCATGCCTCCCAGTCCCAGGTTCAAACGTCCTGGAACTCAGAGCGGCCTGGTGTGCACTGCAATCCTTCTCTCACCTATTGAAAGGGAACTCAGTACTGTTAAGAATGGACAACACAACGGCAGTCACCTACGTGAAGAGGCAAGGGGGTACCCGGAGTCCCAATCTCCTTCGGGAAGTCGAGCCCATCCTTTCTTGGGCACAGAAGAACCTGTGCAATATCTCGGCGGTGTTTGTCCCAGGAGTCCAGAATACCCAAGCAGACTTCCTTTCACGCACTGAGCTGGACAACGAGTGGTCCCTGCATATGGAGACATTCAGATGGGTCTCGTCACTAGGGATCAATCCCGAGGTGGATCTATTCGCCTCCCGCCACAACTGCAAGCTGGAGAAATATTATGCCAGAGGTCATTGCAGCCAGGCTCTCGGGTCGGACGCACTGACGGATCTTTGGAGGTTCAACAAGGCATATGCCTTCCCGTCGCTTCCAGTTATCCTGAGATTCCTGCAGAGGCTCCGTTCGGAAACAGCCGAAGTGTTGACAATAGCTCCATACTGGCCGAACAGGCCTTGGTTCCCTCTCCTTGTCCAACTCAGCTTCAGGGACCCGGTGCCTCTCCCTCTCAGGCCGGACCTTCTTTCTCAGGGGTCAGTCCTGCACCCATGTCCGGCAGTACTGAGACTGATGGTCTGGTTCTTGAGAGGGAGAGGCTAATCTCGCTTGGTTGCGCTCCTACAGTGATCTCAACTCTCATGAGCTCAAGAAGACCTAGCACAAATAGAGTCTACAGTAGAATCTGGTCCAAGTTTGTGGATTTTTGCTCTTCTAGCGGCAGGTCTTTTAGACACCCGGAGGTGCAAGACGTTCTCAGCCTTCTTCAAACAGGCTTAGATCTACCATTATCCATCAGCTCGCTTAGAGTTCAGGTGTCTGCACTGTCTGCCTTCTCTGGGTCCTCTTGGGCAACTAATCCGTTAATCCGGCAATTTTTTCATGGTGCTTCAAGGCTCAAGCCCCAAAGGAAATCCAGGTTCCCCAAATGGGACCTGCCACTTGTTCTAGACTCAATCTCAGGACTCAGTACTACCGGGCCTTCCCCGCTCTCTATTAAGGACTTCTCAGCAAAAGTGGTCTTTTTAGTAGCCGTCACATCGGCAAAAAGAGTCTCTGAGATTGGCTCTCTGGGTTGTGAAGAACCCTTCCTGACGTTCTTCCCGGACCGCGTAGTCCTCATCCCTATGCTGGGTTCTAACCCGAAAGTGTCCTCGGTGTTCCATGATAATCAGGAGATAGTCCTTCTTACGTTTAGGTCTCCGGGGTCCTCCGAAATTCATTCTCTGGATGTAGGGGAAGCAATCAAAGAATACCTGAAAGTGACTTTTCCCTTCAGACGTTCTGACCATTTATTTATTTTACACTCAGGAAGCAATAAAGGGAAGAAAGCTTTGATTAGGACGCTCGCTACTTGGATTGTACAAACTATTCAACAAGCATACAGGGCGAAGGGCTTGGCTCCTCCACAGGCGGTGACAGCTCATTCCACCAGGGGCGGCAGCGCGACACGTGGCCCCAGACACCATATGCAAAGTGGCCTCGTGGGCCTTTATCAACACTTTCATGTCTCACTACTGTATTGAGCCTGCTTCATTGTCCTCTGTAAACTTTGCTTTGAGAATCCTATCGGTTGATAGGACAAATTAAAATCTTGTTTGATTCAGCATACCCACCCGTGTGGTCGGCTAGTTATTTCCCACACGTAGGCTGCCATGGAGTCTGTCAGGAAAAAGGAAAATTTATTATCAAATACTTACCGTAATTTTCCTTTCCTGATGGACTCCATGGCAGACGGAGTTCCCACCCATTAGTCAAAGAGTAGGCTAGTTACGGAACGCAGTAGCTAGTGGTGAGTACTCATTTATGGGAATGGGGTCCTATAGCATTGGAGAGGAGGCGGGGTTAACCCACACGTAGGCTGCCATGGAGTCCATCAGGAAAGGAAAATTACGGTAAGTATTTGATAATAAATTTTCCTTTTTATTCCTGTCAATGAACAAGACAACTGGAAAAAATGTTATAGATCCGATTATCTGCAATTTGCAGAAAAAAGAGGGTTCAGTTATATGCAGGTTAACATGCATTATTTGAAATCCCGTGGGCAACTGTCCCCCATCACTATTCAAGTTTTGTCACAATTCTGTCTGTGAGTTGGTGGAATAAACACAACTAACCACTTAAATCCCAGGAACCATTTTAAACCAATTTGCAATTGGACTTTTTTTGTCCTGGCACCTTTTTTAATCGGAGTCCAGTCACAGTGGCTGCATGAGGGTTCTAGCAGATGTAATCCTCGAACTGCCATATGTATGGCTACTTTCAACTTCCGCAGGAGGCTCTGCAGCACACTGTTACTACACTGCTTCTGCACTGATCCTGTGATGTCATCACTGACATCATTAGTATTACTTGTGAGCTATGGTGACCATCTTGTGGCAAGGGAAAGCTCAACCAGCTCTCTCGGCGGCAACAGATTACTAAGATCTAGTGCATGTTGACAACGCATTATTCTGGGTGATCTGTTGCTGAAAGGAATTTGTGTATTAAGAAAAAAAAAATTAGTAATGAATTTAGCAGATAGAAAACACCTCTTCCATATTAATCTCAAGATAAACAGATAGGCTGGATGACATCTGCAGTGCCATTCTGACTTTTGGCCATCACAAACTCATGAAAAGTGCGTCCACACTTTTCCTTTAAGCCGCTCAGTGGGAGATCTTTCCCATCTCCCCACTGGTACACAGAGCAATAATGCTAATGCAAACAGGGTGATTAGGGTGTTCCCAGGCACATCCGGCATACACCGTGCGCATGCCTATGATAGAATACATATACATAACCTACTCGCTGTCTTCATTCCTCTCAAGACCTCCTGCTCTCTAGCTCCCTTGTCACCTCCTCCCATGCTCGCCTCCAGGCCTTTTCCAAAGCCTCTCCAATCCTATGGAATGTCCTACCCCAATCTGTCCGCTTATCTCCTATTTTATTAGCTTTCAGACAATCCCTGAAAACCCTTCTCTTCAGAGAAGCCTATCCTACCCACACCTAACAACTGTATTTTCATTTTTTCCATCAGCTCACCCCCCACAGTTATTACCTTTTGTTTCCACTTGACCCTCCCTTCTAGATTGTAAGCTCTAACGAGCAGGGCCCTCTGATCCCTCCTGTATTGATTTATATTGTAAGTGTACTGTCTGCCCCATGTTGTAAAGCGCTGCACAAACTGTTGGCGCTATATAAATCCTGTATAATAATAATAATAATAATAATAATAATGTGCAAATGAGCAACATAAATAATAGTGAACCTATGAGTGCATAAAGATAAATAAAAGTCCCAGTGTTTGACCTATCCTTAAAGAGGGTCATTTGAATCTGCTAAGCCCCACTCTGCATGCACCTTGGAGGTTTGCATGGTGGTCCTGGTATTAAGAAGCTTTTGTGGCTATTTTTGGGACTCACCTTTCTTTCTATCATATACACAGAAGATTACCATAATTATTTTTAGCTCTTCACCTGGACTTTTATTTATCTTTATGCACTCATATGTTCACTATTATTTATGTTGTTCATTTGCACATATGCATTCTATAATTTCATAAACGCTGCACTATTGTTTTTGTATAAATGGAGTTTATTCTGATAATATTTTCTGAGATGCTATCCACTTTCTCTACAGATTGTATGTCGCACCCTACTACAGGTCTGCAGGATTTCTAAAATATGTTGATTTAGGTCAACCTCAAAAGGTGATCTGAGGACTTTTTTTATGCTGTAGTCTTTTGACATGGGAACTGAATAATAACATGAGCACACAATGAGAACACTGCAGTAGCACAACTGTGTTATAACGACACAACATGTGACTGGGTCCAAACCCTAAAATTGCAGCAAGGCATAGTGCAAAGTTTTGCTAACTGGTTAACTGCTTGACTTCATATATCTCTTAGGGTCTCCAGAGATAACATCTCCTTGTGTCTGTGATCCCACCATCTTTGCAAATGCCCACTCTTCCCACTGCATTCTCTATAATATAAAAGTCCAACAGGGAAAATGACCTCCCCTTGCAATGGACACAGAAGGTGAGCAGATCTGGATGCTCTTATACAGAAATCTCACAACTGAAAACCAGAGATTTTAAGAAACTGTGAGGTAGTTTAATTTTCCAGCATACAACAAAACTGAAATGTACTTTTTGGATGTCCTGACCCGTACATTTGTTATTTGGCCTTTATGTGAAATGGAAATGTATGCTGTATCATGAAATGTCAAATTCCTTTTCAAAATATCTGAATTCTTTGTTCTCTTCAAGTGAAACAACTCAAAAGTGAAGATTTGCTATGTTATAGGGGAGATCAAGAAATGTTAACGGTCCTAAGCAGTACATTAAATATTTACAATTTTATTAAAATTACTCCTGAAAAAATGGAAGATTACTTCTTGGTATTTAGGGTGCCTAGGCCCTCCTTTGCCTCAAGCCTTTTAGCTGTATATCTGCAGTGTGAGAGATCATCTAAAGCACTGCTGCCCGTGATTGCTAGTATCATCTACCTCCTTCTGCTTAAAATACACCTTTGCACAGACAATGGATGTTAAAGTTTTCTCATATTTTTAATAAACAGTAAATAACCTTTTAAATAAGCCCTAGCTGATCTGTCCAGTCCCGTCATCACAACAGTGACTCTGAAGTCAGGTTTCAGACCTTTTCCAACAGCTTAGATTAGAAACACTTGCTGTTTACATTAGAGGGCTGGCAGTCTGCCACAGAAAATAAGAGAAAAGCTGTGATTAAAGTATGTATAGTCAGAAGTTTGGTGTTTAGTTTTGGATAGGGTAGGGAAGGTTAAAACCCCTGCCAGTTTTTGCTGCCTGTGTAACATTGTTTTCTTACGCTTCTTGTGCCAGAGACACAACACAAAGTTAGAGGAAATCTCCCAAAATCGTGGAATTCCCCTCTTGGAGAGTTTTCCCTGGAACAGATGACTCCGATCAAAGATTTTCCTTTACCTCTAGTTCTGGGGAGACCTCTAGAAATTCTGCATTTCCTCTTGTGTTCTCTGTGACAATGTTCACCAGTACAAATTGAAAGAGAATTTCCCCAATGGGGAAACAGATAGCAACTTTGCAGTGAGTCTAATGCCCCGTACACATGGTCGGACTTTGTTCGGACATTCCGACAACAAAATCCTAGGATTTTTTCCGACGGATGTTGGCTCAAACTTGTTTTGCCTACACACGGTCGCACAAAGTTGTCGGAATTTCCGATCGACAACCACGCGGTCACGTACACCACGTACGACGAGACTAGAAAAGGCCGGTTCAGAACCAAGCGCGGCACCATTTGGGCTCCTTTTGCTAATCTCGTGTTAGTAAAAGTTTGGTGAGAGACGATTCTCGCTTTTTCAGACTCGTGGCTTTCAGATCGTTTTCTGCCGTTCAGTTTGTGCTTGTGGGTTTGTATCTGCTCTTTAGTGCGTGCAAGCAAGTTCCGCGTGACTTTAAGTAGTCATTGTATTCTTGTTCGTTCGTTACTGGTTTTCAGGTCGCTCTTCACAGGCCTTGCTGTTCTTCAGTGCGTTCTGTTACTTCGTTCTGAGCAGCCGACCGTTTTCTAGCCATGTTTCGTATGCATACTCCTCGTACAGTTCGTGCTGTGCGGGGGCTTGGTGTTGGGGTCCTGACCTTGACACAAGTCCAGTCCATGAACAGGGTGGGGAGGAGTTCATGGACCAAGAATTGGTTGCTTCAGCATGACCAGTTCTGTCATATGCCTTTGCTCCGTGAGATCCGTGAGAAATATCCTGATGATTTCAGGAACTTTCTCAGGATGACGGACCCCGTGTTTCACCGTTTGTTGGCTTTGCTGACCCCTTATATTAGCAGGCAGGATACTTGCATGAGGCAAGCCATCACTCCGGAGCAGAGGTTGGTCGCTACCTTGCGGTATTTGGCCACAGGGAGAAGCCTGCAGGACCTCAAGTTCTCGACAGGCATCTCCCCCCAGGCTCTTCTTTGTGGACATTTACTGCTTGTGTTTGTTTTAGCTGACCCTGACAGAAATGTGTGGAGTGCAGAAAATGTCGTGATTGTGTAACCTTATACAAAGCACTGTTGGCTGTTATTTACTAAATGCAAAGACACTTTTCACTACAAGTGCACTTGCAACTGCACTGAAACTGCACTTGTAGTGCAAAGAGGATTTGCCCTTAGGAAATAACCCCCATTTTCTCATAAAACAACAATTACATCACCCCAAAAGTGTTTTAGCGTTGAGACAATAATCCACACATTCTTGATGAGCAATCTTTTTAATACCTGCACAATCACATGTGCATTTACCAAAGGTTTTTCTGACAAACCAACATGTTTGTTGTATACCAATTTTTGTGGTGTCATTATCCAAAATCAAAATGTCCATTTTATAGAAAACAGGCCTGTGTAAAACCCACAAGAAAGACACAAATCTGGATCTTACAAAGTTCACATTTGGTAGAACTTGAAGGCAATATCAGACATGAGTATTTAGGAACTGTGTTTGATATTGCGTTCAGATGGGGGGAAATCACCCCTGGAAAAGCCAAATTTGGAAGATGCACACAAATTTCCCAATGTCAACATGTGCTAGCTGCCATCACGGGGGATCAAGGGACGTGTTTTGGGGGAGAAAGCCCTTCCTCACCGCTACTTTATTATTGAGGAAGGGGTTGCACCCCCAAAACGCGTCCATTGATCTCCCGTGATGGCAGATAGCACATGTTGGCACACTGTGTGCATCCTCCAAATTTGGCTTTGGGAAAAATCACAAAAACATTTTGCACATTGTAGCACACAAAAGAAGAAAGTGATTTGGAGGGGTTTTAAACTCGCCCCAAAACATCAATGATGTTTTTATATTTTGGAATAACATCATTGATGTTTTGCTTGATGTTTTCCAATTGTAAATTACACCCCATGATCTCCCCGATCAGGATCTGGGCACTTTCGGATGTGAAAGGATCTTCATCCACAACCTCACGATCACCTAAAAAGAGAGGAACCCCAAAATAAATTAGGTCTAAAAAATATGTCGCCATCCATCTCTTATCTGAGCCTGTGGTCGCAGACACTCACCTGTTGTGGTGACTAGTTCCACCACATCTTCTTCCTCCTGCTCATCTTGTGTTGGGGGGATTTCCCCTTCTTCCAGAGGGGGGGGGGGGGGCTCTGGTCTCCTCGGATGAGGGGTGTCCTCCGAGTCTTTTCTCCCCTATGTAAAACAAAAATGGTATAATTAGCACACAGATATTTGATGGCAGAACTATAAAGATGAAACATTGCTTGGAAGTGGGGTACAATTGTCTATTTTAGCCGAGTTCCAAGATGTAGCTTTTTTAGTGTCCTTTGACAAGCTGCAATACTTTACCTGTTTGGTACAAGCTTCACAGATGTAGCCCCCCCTATAGTATACACTGGAGCACCTGTGTGGCCCCCCATAATAAAAATGGTGTTCTTGTGTCCCACACTAGTGCTCCAGTGTCCAGATGTGAAAACAGCTGCTCAGTGTCCTCTCCTTACACACAATCTAGTTTGCATTTCATTCTAGTAACAAAGCCATCTACACAACCAAATTCTTTGAAGACAAGTATAGGGCCTCAAAATGGTGGCCAAATGCATATGGCCTAAACAATGGTATTTTATCGTCCGAAATAAAAATGTGTGATCCGAACGAATAATGTGCCCATGAACATGAAAGTTGCCATTTTAAACTGTACAACAGTTCCTAAAAGCACATGGAGCAGCACGAACGTAATAAACACAAGAACAATAGGAACACAGCACAACTACTTACTTTTTTGCAGCACTCTCCGGATCTTTCTGTACTGCTCATGTTCTCGTAATTTCAGGTCCGACCACCGCTTCCTGAGCTGATCTTTCGAACGTCGTACCCCGAATTTCCGGTGCAGACTCCTGACCACTTTCGCCATGATCTTGGCCTTTCGGACATTGTGGTTGGGGTAAGGCCCATACTTTCCATCATAGTCGGCCTTCTTCAGGATGTCCACCATTTCCAACATCTCCCCAAAGGACATATTTGAGTCCTTTAATCTCCTTCTGGATCGGGACGTTTCAGGCTCCGGCCTTTCCTCCTCCTCCTCCTCCTCGTTGCTGTAATTAGCACGATCCTGCTGTCTATCTGCCATGTGCTCTTCCTCCACTGCGCCGAACGGAAAGGGGCGGGGAATAGAATAGAAAGAACGTCAGGGGTGGGCGGAGTTATACGCATGCGCAGTGTGTATAAATCATAACGCGCGCGTCTTACGTACGATCTGTGAGCGGAGGAAGGAGCATCGGAGATGCCGATCGTGCTAACGAAGGTAGGATCTAAACTTGGGCCTATACTGCTTCGAAATGGAAGCCTATATTGTAACAAGATTAGGGGAGTTTGGCCTGACATTAGGGTTTGTCTTGTGTTGTGTCTTGCAGAGAAAATGGATGGGTTCAACGACCACAATTTCCTGCCCCTGTTTATTGACAAGTACAGGGAGCTGCCCTGTCTGTGGCAAGTGAGACACCCCCACTATAACCACAAACAGAAGAGGCAGGCAGCGCTGGAGAAACTGCTGGAGTTGGTGAAGCCGGTGGTCCCCACAGCAACCATCCCTTATTTAAAAGCTAAAATTGGTGGCCTGAGGAGCACTTATCTTAGGGAGCGCAAGAAGGTCACAGATTCCCTGAGGTCCGGAGCTGCAGCAGATGACGTTTATGTCACCAGGCTGTGGTACTACGAGAGACTGCGATTTCTGTCAGACCACACTGAAGTCAGGGAATCCCTCTCTACTCTTCCTTCCACGCTTCCTTCCATACCAGCTGAGGCTTCTGATGTCCAACCTGGGCCTTCCAGCCAGGAAGAAGTGGAGGAGCCCAGCTGGAGTCAGGTATAGCATTCTTCTACAGATTTCTGGGCAATAAATAAATGATGTTTACTAGATGTTAGTATTGATCACTAATTGCTGATTAAAAAAAGTGTTTTACATATCAATAGACAGTAGTGGGCACCCAAAATTGGGACAAGAATGCAAAATGCTGGGCTCAGAAGGATAGTCTGTTATATTTGTTAACATTCAATTTGCAGCAGTCAGGAGGTGAAAATTGTGTGTGATTGATGTAAAAAATACTAAAACTATGTCTCTTTTTCATACACAGGAAGACCTCAGCCAGGAGGAGGTTGTGGAATGTGGCAGCCAGGAGGAGGCGGGGATTAGTGTCAGCCAGGAGGAGGCGGGGATTAGTGGCTGCCAGGAGGAGGCGGGGCTAAGTGTCAGCCAAGAGAAGCCTGGGACAAGTCGCAGCCTGACTGAGTCTCAGGTTCCTCCCCTCCGCCTGCCACATAAACGAGCCAGGAAGGCCACTCCCAGTCCTGTGCAGGATTCAGCATACAGGCTGATCCAGGAGGCTTCGGCGTCCCTCAGAGCCTTCCCCAGTCCTGAAGAGGCCTTTGCCTGCATGGCTGCCACCAAATTGCTGGGCATGCAGGAGGGCCAACGCAAGATCTCTGAGGACCTGATTTATAAAGTCCTACGTAAGGGGGAGAGTGGGGAACTGACACACAAGACGGATGTCATTGAGATGGACGATCCTCCTCCTCCTCCTGCTGCCACAACTCCACCACCACAGCCAAAGGCTGGAAGGAAGCGTGGAAGGAAGACCTGAGAGTGATGACCCTGGGTTCAGTCTGGTCTGACAGAAGATGCAGTCTCTCGTATGACCACAGCCTGGGTACACAGATGTCATCTGCTGCTTTCCGGATCTCTGGGACTTCTGGACCAGACTGCCCTCCCTTAGATATGGACTCCTCAGGCCACCAATTTTGCTTTTAAATAATTGATGTCTGCCCTGGGGGTCCAAGGCTTCGCCCACTTCTGCAGTTTCTCCAGCGTTGCCTCCCTCTTTGTTTATAGTTGTGACCCCTTAATAAAATTTTTTTCGGTAAATTCTACTCTCCTGTGTGTGTTTTCATCCAAAAAGGACAGTTTGTTGGTGACGATTCAGGTACATTTCTAAAAACATAAAATGTGAAATTAACAAGGGACAACAACACCAAACAATCTCCTACAGATTAAATAGAACAACATATCAATGGTGTTGTGGGAACTTGTCACAAAAAACACACAAACATTTTCGGGAGTACAAATCAAAATCACCAAAAAAAAAAAATTAAAAAAGAGAAACACAAAAAAAGATTCTATATTAAAGTAAAAAAAAAAAAAAAAAAATGTTGTCAGATGTGAGAAATCAAAATATATTGAGGGAATCCCGATAAATAGTAACGAAAGAAGTTTGTGAGAAGTGTGTGTGAATATGAGCAGCAAAACTACTTAATTCTTGTCACATTATAAAGAAGAAGAGAGTGCGCTGTATTAAACCATTTTGAACATTGCAGCGTGACGAAAGTGCTGTATCCATTGCGAACGCTAAGTTTACCAGAACGAGCTGTCGGAATTTCTTCTGAGCATGCGTGGCACTTTGTGCGTCGGAGCAGGCCACACACGGTCGGAATTGACGCGATCGGATTTTGTTGTCGGAAAATTTTATCTCCTGCTGTCCAACTTTGTATGTCGGAAAATCCAATGGAAAATGTCCGATGGAGCCCACACACGGTCGGAATTTCCGACAACACGCTCCGATCGGACATTGTCCATCGGAAAATCCGACCGTGTGTACGGGGCATAACTCTTCCCCACGCTATCCAAAGCTTACAAATACAGGTTTTGCCTGAAGATACACTTTAAATTCTCTGCCGTGCCTACAACTACAGGGGTCAGTGAGGGCTTTTACTACCTGTTCAGGATATTTTAATAATTGAAAGTACATAACATGTTCATGGGTTCTCTTTATTTCACTCTGTGGATCTGTGCTTCCTCCACCTCTCCTGCTGCTTCTTGCATATCCCCCCACCAGTTATCAGATTTTATGAATTTTTAATTTTATCAGCAGCTCCGACATAAAGGAAGCAAATCCTTGTTCTTCTACCAAGAAGGCAGTCCTCACACTGAGGCACAGTGAAGACTATCAGAAGTCAGTAATGGGGATGTGATCAGCTGCAGGGAGATCACGGGCGATACTGCTAACTAGTCCTTTGCCCGACACAGATTCCACAGATCAGGCCCTCTTTAAATATTACAGTTTACACTGTTAAAAAAAAATATTACAGTCAAAAAGGAAAATTGCAATCTAAAAATTGAGGCTGTCCCCTCTTCCCTTTGCTTGCTACTTAATAGTCCAAACGCCATCCATTCAAATATTTCTTAAATTATAACTAAAGGCAAAACTTTTTTTTAGTTTTTGATCAAGTGCAGAGGGATTAGAATGCTTTTCAGTTTTTATTGCTGTCTGTGCCCGCGTTAAAGTGGCGTTCCACCCACTTTTACAACTCTTCAGCATCCCTCACTAAACTGTGCACTGTAAACGAATTGGATATTTTTTTATTTTCTTTCTCAGCACCTACTGTATATCTGCTGTATTCATTTTTCACTTCCTCCTCCCTGGCCTTGGCCCATCGCATCATTTCCTGTTTGCAATGTCTTCTGGGAAGGGGCGGCAACTTCCTCTGACACTGCCTTTGCTATGGAAACCTGACCTGAAACCTATTACACTGCTTGTGCTGCACTGAGCATGTGCGAGATCTGCAAGGATAAGATCCAGGAAAAAATACAGTCTGGCTTCAGATGCCCACACTTAAGATGGCCACGGCCTGCTGTAAGTTTATAAAATAACAAACTACTGCTATAAACTAACAAAACAGACCTTAGTTTACAGACTAACTTTACTAGAATACATTAAAGCAGGGTTCCACCCAAATTTTGAACAATATCTGTATGTATTCTCTTCCTTGCCTAGATGCTGACATGCCGTTTAAAAAAATTTAAATCGCAGTAATTACCTTTTATTTTTCTATTCTTCTTTGCACTTCCCGGTTCTCCTCCCGTGGGAGTAGGCGTGTTTCTAGCCTCTCCCAGACTCCACACAGTCTCCTGGGAGCTAGTTCCCAGGATGCCACTGAGCATGTGCGGGAACGAGCGGTGAATGCTGGGAGCACAGCATTCACCGCATCCAGGAAATAAATGCTTGTGGGCTTCAAATGCCCACAATGAAGATGGAAACCGCCTGCAGTGAATAATATAAGTTATTCTTTCCGATGAAATCTGACACAGGCGGACATATTACACACAATATGTGAGTATGTAATGCTGAGAAGAAAAGTTTGTGAATGAACTCAAAAAAAAAACAAAACGATAGATAGGACCCCCCGCTTTAAGCGTGTGTATTATAGGGGTATTTTTATTTAAAAAGTATAATTTTGGCCTGAACACCACTTTAAGGAGATTCCCCCTCTCTATTTGTCCTGTTTACCATTATCATTTAAAGTAAAAGTTAAAGAAAATCCCAAATTTTAGGTTATCCTCAGAAAAGTAATAGAGGTGAAATCTTCCAATGGGGACACTAGTTCTGGTGACTTGGGTGTCCCCAAGAAATTTCCTTAATTTGCAGGAATTCCTTCTCACTTCTTGTTTGGCTATGGGACAGGAAGTGAAGGTAAATCTCCCCATTTGGGACAAAGAGGACAAAAATAAACCTTACGGGGGTTATAACCCTCCCTTACTCTATCCTAAATAAATAAAATAAAAAGTTTTGCCTATAGTTCTGCTTTGATGTAAACCACTAGACCCAGCACTGCTAGGTCTCTCTCAACTTATACTAACATACTGTATATCGTCTTTCTTGATTTAACTTGTCAGCATAATGTTGCAGCCATTATTCTTGTTAATTGCATTCTCACAATAAAATGGAATTAAAAAAAAAAGGAAAATTGCTATTGTTTTTAACTAATTTATGTAAAAAAACATCAGAAGGCATTAAGTAATTATCAGGTCTATCTAAAGTTTTCATCAAAGATTTACCCAACTCTGATCCAAGATTCTCACAAGTTTTTTAAAACTCAGTTTGAAAATTGTGTGAATATTGGGTGAATTTACAATATATTTTGAACTTTTCTAAAGGAACTTTAACATTTTCTTTGTGTCCTGTAGGTTTAATCTCCTGACAGTTCCCATAATTTAACTGACTGTGCTCTTCTGCTGATTTCTATTTTGTACCTGGCTACCTCATCTGCCAGACAAATGAGACTGCCAAAGGGTAAATAACACAGCCAATTACAAAACTGGAATATAGTCCTGTCAAAACAAAACAAACAAAAAAAAAAGTTAACAATTAATGAATTTGACCTTTAACAAGAGACAGCTTATCTGGAAGCCAAAAATATAGGGTGTAAACCAAAACTCTGGAATTTTTTCCACCTGTATGAAGACATGACTGGGACTAGGATATTTTACTTTGTAGCTGATAAATGACCTGATGCCTGAAATATCCCGTTCACACCCAAGACACACAAACTGTTTAATGCACATCCTGTCCAACATTCCACTGTTGTGGGGATTTTTTTTTTCTTAGAAAATCATCCACCCTGAGCATCAGGGTTCCCAAGGCACGTCTCAACGATGATGACCTTTTGCACTAGTTCTGCCCTTGTAACTTGATTTTTTTTAAGAAAAACTATAGCTAGCATGAGCTGTAGTAATATGAAAGATGGTTTCATATTTTCTTAAATATAGAGAATCTTCTGGCTACTAGTTTTTTCTGTTCAACCCAGAAGGTTGAACAAAAAAAGATTGACAGCTCAGGTCGGAGTTGCGGTACAAACAATACGATGTTAGTACAGCAATCTCCCCTGCTGTTCTATTGTGTTCTGACAGGGGGACTCCTGCCAGAAAACTCCGGTCAGCGTTCAGCCATTGGCATGAGAGCGCCGATCGGGAGCCCGTTTTCGGTCATCACCCTTCGGCAGAAGCCGGACTGACTGGCTGACGAACACACAGACCCAATGTCAGCTGGTTTACATTGAACCGGTGCTTCTGCCCGACATTCTGCTCATGTGTACTAGGCTTTACTACAATTTTTATCTTTTTTAGGCTAGTTGCTGCCATGTGCACTGGCTCATTAGTATCCCATGTGAAGTATAACCCCCAAGGACAGCCAAGACTACCATCTCTCTGAGGAGCATTCTTCATAAAATTGACAAAGCAGTAGGTGGCAAAGCAAGGGTAATTGTTTTCCAGAAACTTGCCTTGGGTGGTTGGGCTTTGGTGTGCTCTGAAATTTATTTTCCAGAGATATGCAAACTTAAAATGTGGGCAACGAATTACGTAGATCACTGAATACTAAGTCAGCAAGACTAGCTTATATTACTCTTCAGTTCTATATTTTACACTGAAACACAATTATCACACACAGCTCAAATCAATAATCTATAACACATATCTCATTATAAACACAAATGTCATGTTAAAGCAGCATTAAACCCAGAAACACCAATGTAACATATTGCAGGATACCAATCACTGGATGTGATAACTGCATTTGTTTTCTTTTTCAATGATTTTTTCCCCCCTCTGTTTGCACCTGGTGATCTGGCCGTTAACACACCTTCTGTATTAGAGTGCCCCCACTCTGGGTGAAGGAGCACTCTTTAGACAGAAGTTTAGGACAGCAGCATTGTCAGTCTGGGGGAAGCATAGGGTTAAATGTACTGGCAGATATAAATACACTAACATGTTGAAGCAAAACTCTAGCCAACACTTTTTTTAGGCAGTTACAACAAAGAGTTATTTTCCTTTTGGGATAAAGGTTTTACATATAGAAATAAAAGCTGTTCATTGTAAGCACCCCTGTCAGTATTAAATGCTGCGTCTTAACCTTCTAACTGCTGCACCTGCAGAAAAGTTTGCTCTTTTAAAAAACAACAGACTTACTGGCTTAGATTACCAGGTGAAAATAAAGGAAAGAAAGCCTGAAACAAAACGAATGCAGCCATCGCATCTAAAAATTGTCACGCTGCAATATGATAAATGTTTGCTTTTGGGTGTAATACTGCTTTAAGATATGTAACTGTTATTTACACCTTTCCTTATTGATGATAATGTTCTTTATAGTAAATAATAATCATTATAGGCCTCTAATTTTATAACATCTAATTGTCCCCACCACGGACAGCTTGAATTGTGTCTAATTCCTGTAAAATCAACCAAATTTGAAGTTGTTGGTGTCCCTGCAAGTGTCACTGTTTGGCCAAAAATCTTTTACCACTTCAGGGTAATATTTTACATTTTTAGACAGGTGAATATTTCACGCCCCCCCCCCCCCCCCCCCCCCATATTTCTGATTTAGAACAAGCAGAAGGAGTGGCTTTTTTTGCATATTTACAAAGCCTAATGGTTTCCATATTCAATTTTTTTTTACAATGTTCAGTAGCTGAAACTCTGTTTACACACACAGCTGAAAAATTCAGAAAGGATTGTCCTTGCCTTCTATCACAAAAGAGTAGGAAAGTCTTAAAGTTTTAGATTCTACTGTGCACTCTCTGAAAAAAAACCCTCTACCAGTGGCACCCCGTCACTCCTTATCCCCCACTGCAAGTGTTAATGTTTGTTAGGTCTAGGTGTAGAAAAATAGGATGTAATATATACCTTATTCTTCCTCCACCCAGCAGCTGGTGCTCACTTCTTCTCTCTGACAAGCCAAGTTATCAATGTCCTCGTGTACACTGCAAGACTATTGGTCTTGCATTGTATGTGATGGCACCAGAGTGCGACTGCTGGAATGCTATGAGAGATGAGACTCCAGGGGACCAATTATACAGCAATGAGGAAGCCTGATGGAGCTGGGAGCTAGGTACGTATTACAGCTTGATCCTCAACTCCTAGAATCAATGGGCATTGAACCTATGCAATGTAGGGAGGCCTGTTGTAAGGGTAAAAATTTACATCAGGGAACCCTATATGTTTTAAAAGTTTATTTGTTAACCCCTTCCCACCCAGCTTGGTGCCCTGTCAAATAGTTCAGAACACCTGGGGGAGGGAGGGGGGAGGATCAGCGACCATGTGACCACTCTTACAATGGTCATGATTGGAAGCCTGTCCTGACAGTTACTGATCTTTACCCTGGATGGAGAGCTGGATAGCTCTGTCTTTGTGCTTAGTGCATGCAGTGAGCACATTTTCAACAAATAAACATTGGCTGCCCAGCGATGCATATGTGCTGCCCACTCTTTTTGGCACTGCACACTATATTACCAAAAGTATTTGGACGCCTGCCTTTACACACACATGAACTTTAATGGCATTCCAGCCTAGTCCATAGGGTTCAATATTGAGTTGGCCCACCCTATGCAGCTATAACAGCTTCAACTCTTCTAGGAAGGCTGTCCACAAGGTTTAGGAGTGTGTCTATGGGAATGTTTGACCATTCTTCCAGGAGCGCATTTGTGAGGTCAGACACTGGTGTGGACGAGAAGGCCTGGCTCGCAGTCTCTGCTCTTAATTCATCCCAAAGGTGTTCTATCAGGTTGAGGTCAGGACCTTGCTTTGTGCACTGGTCAAAATCATTTGGTGGAGGGGGGATTATTGTGTGGGGTTGTTTTTCAGGGGTTGGGCTTGGCCCCTTAGTTCCAGTGAAAGGAACAATTTCATGTTCCCAACTTTGTGGGAACAGTTTGGGGATGGCCCCTTCCTGTTCCAACATGAATGCACACCAGTGCTCAAAGCAAGGTCCATTAAGACATGGATGAGCGAGTTTGGGATGGAGGAACTTGACTGGCTTGCACAGCCTAACTGAAGCTGGTATAGCTGCAAAGGGTGGGCCAACGCAATACTGAACCCTATGGACTGAGACTAGGGTGCCATTAAAGTTCATGTGCATGTGAAAGCAGGCGTCCCAATACTTTTGGTAATATAGTGTATGTGACAGAGTGACAATGTAAGAGCACAAGGAGGTGACCACTGTCAACCCATAGCAGGAAAGTGCCTGCACAAGGACGATCATGGCAAGATCGCTAGATATTATTTTAATGAGGACTGCAGATTAAAAAGACTGAAAACCTTTGAAATAACTAACCTGTTGAAGTTTAAAGGGAGCCTGGACCAGAGCTCTGCGATCTCCTTCCTTCACAACTGCTGCTGCACTAATCTAAACTACTCACAAGATACATCTCAATTTAAAGTTCTTAGGAAAATAATGTACTAAGAAAGTTTGTTTGTTTAATTAGTCACCAAATTAATGTTCGTTTTTGACGAGTGACAAGAAAATTCAAAGTAGCAGGACGGAAATTTTTTCTTGATGGACAAATTTCCAACAGTATTTGTGTTTTTTTGTTAAGTAAAGTCTATTCATTCCAAAATCAAAAGTTAAAAGCAAACAAAATCTTTTAATTGACATTCAAATTTTCTAAGAATTTTCTTTGGAAATTCTATCCATCTATGACAAGCTTAAGTGAGAAAAAGGAAGTCATCTTCATGTAGATGGTGCCCAAATACAGTTGAAAAAAAGACCGCAGGCCAACACAGGAAATGGAAATATGTGGACCAGATATGGCAGTAGCAACTCTAGTATGTAATTAAATTAAAGTAAGTAAGTAATGCTATTGCAAACGTGATTATGTGATAAAAAAAATATGCATAGATGTATGATAAAGAATGCATGAATATAAGTTAATGTCAGAGAAAACCCCATATCAAAATGATCAATACAAACCTTTTTTTTCTTGTGAGGTGACGTGTGAGGAACATATGACTTCTGCATATACGTAAAGTTCATTTTATCACTGTATCTACTGATCATTTTGACATGAGGCAACTTCTGCTTTTGCATTTTATCATCATGTGAACAGTTTAAATTGCCTCGGCTGGTGACAGGTTTACTTAAAACTGGAATTAGATATTAATAAGATAGCATTTTTATAATGAGGTTTATTGTAAAATCCTCTTTAATTGCGACTGGAATGTACCTTTTGATCATTTTATGGATCATTAAAGTAGACCAACACTGCCTACGGTAATGCATATTCTGTTGCTTCTGGTGTGACTGTTGTTCAGAAATTATAATATGGGAAAAGTCATGAAGTAGGTGACATGTCATTTTAAGCTCCGCACGTGTTATGGGTTTTAAGCTTCAGACACATCAGTTTCATGACAGCTGCAATTGTGCCGCTGTACTGTCTGTCCCCATGCTTTTGAATTGGTATTTCAATTACCTGAACTCCTATAGAGATATCCTGAATATGTACATTGTTGCAGGAGCAAAGGAGAGGATTAAAAAAAAAGCATTCTTTTGTATCCGAAAGGCCATGGATTTTTAAACCTCTAAGTGAGCAGTCTACAGCGGACATTCAACTATGAAAGTGTCATTTTAATTTAGAAAGGTCAAAAGCAGCAGTGATGTAAAATACATGATTTTTCTGTTCTTTTTCCGAAAAAAAATTAACTGTGAATTATTGGTAAGCTGTACAAAATGTTTAAAATTGAATTCCAGACAAAACTAAACACCCCACTGAAATACCGATATGGTAATTGTTTTACCTACCAAATTATCTCAAATTCTGTTTAGCCAGTCTTATGTTCTAGGCACACCTATCGGCCAGCACAACCAGATCTGTGGCTTTACTTTACTACAGTTAAAGTAGACCTAAATTCCAACTGGGTGACATTTTGTTTTCTAAAGCACTATGTACTGTATTCTAAACAATCACCATGTTTTCTTTATATAATACTGTTTTCACCTTTTTATCCTTTCTCC
Organism: Aquarana catesbeiana; assembly: GCF_042186555.1. Lineage (NCBI taxonomy): Eukaryota > Metazoa > Chordata > Amphibia > Anura > Ranidae > Aquarana > Aquarana catesbeiana. The sequence continues at coordinate 130,173,643 of NC_133328.1, forward strand.
TGTAGTCTATTTGCATCTACCTTTAACCACTCCAGTGTCAGCTGAATATCATTGTTCAAAAAATAAAAAAAGATAAAGAGCACAGTTCACTACAAATGGCACCATGTCATAATTTAGAAATTGCAATAAAGTAAAATTGCCTGAATTACTGATGTGAAGTACTGTCTTAGCTTTTGGACCAGCTTTGTCGTTGTTATCAGTTGGGCAAGTTTTTGGCCTGTCTTCCTGGATAGGTGGCCTTGTTTTTTGGTCTACATGCTTCAACTCTTTGATCATTTGGATCCCATACATGATGTAAAGGGCCAAACAAAAGATAGCCTCCATTATTCCACCACCACTTTACAGTCTCTTCTTCTTTTCTTGTCTGGGCTATTCCCTCATCTGATGGTTTTTCTAATCGGTTTCCTGATGAAGCAATCAAGCTCCGATACTCATCAAGACCGCTACCCCTCTTCCTGTTTCTCTGGACTCGTCTGCTATATCATTAAATTTATAGTTTTGTAATATATACTGTATATATAGTATCTCACAAAAGTGAGTACACCCCTCACATTTTTGTAAATATTTTATTATATCTTTTCATGTGACAACACTGAAGAAATGACACTTTGCTACAATGTACAGTAGTGAGTGTACAGCTTGTTTAACAGTGTAAATTTGTTGTCCCCCTCAAAATAACTCAACACACAGCCATTAATGTCTAAACTGCTGGCAACAAAAGTGAGTAAATAAGAATTTCTAATAGGTAAGCATTAAGAGTATGAGTTGGGGTCTGGGGCACTTTGGATTCATGAGAAGGTAAGAGTGGTAGGTGTGTCAATGAGGACCCAGGGGTCCCATAACACATTATATTGGTCTTGGATACCATAAAGGTAAGCCTTTAGATTTTCCATCCTCAGCAATAAACATAGATACTTGACCCAATCCTTACAGCAGAAATGAAGAAGTATAGCAGACTTTTGAAAATAGTGGAGTAGGGTTCAGGTAGGATGGCCAGCAATACTATTTGAGAGGTGTCGGGTATGGATACACCTGTTACCTGACAATATATTTTAAAAAAATCATGTCCCATAAAGGTCTGATGCATGGACAACCATACTATATATTAGAGCTGCACGATTGTGGCTAAAATGAGAATCACAATTTTTTTGCTTAGAAGATAGATCACGATTCTCTCACGATTCTCACGGCGTAACATCATCTATTCACATTAAACAAAATAATTGGGCTAACTTTACTGTTTCTTTTTTTTATTTACTCATTGAAGTGTATTCTTCCCAAAGAATTGCGTTTGAAAGACCACTGTGCAAATACAGTGTGACATAAAATATTGCAACAATCTCCATTTTATTCCCTAGGGTCTTTGCTAAAAAAATATATAATGTTTGGGGGTTCCAAGTAATTTTCTAGCAAAAAAAATCTGATTTTAAAGTAGATGTAAACCTGAAAAAAAAACACTTTTTTGATGTCATAATGTAGAGTATAAGATTTCCTATCAATTGAGCCCAGTCTTGCCACAAAGAGTTAATCCAGCTCTGAGCAGTCCTCTTTTATTGTTCAGTGAGATAAAACTTGACAAACAGAGAAAAACTTTGTCAAATCCTCCCCCTTGCTGTGAGTGACAGGTGATTTACATATCTCATGCACTAGATTAGACATGCAGTATTTTTTAATTCCTTTCTTCAGCAGCTCTGCAAGGATTGGCTGTTCCACACCTCAGCATGATTTGGCATGCTGAGGTTATGTGGTTACTTTCCTGTCTTTTCACTGGATGTTAGAGATCATAGCAGAAGTTCAGTGTAAGAAATACACAGGAGAAATGCATATTGACAAGGGGAGTGTAGAGGTGGGCGGAGAGTCTACTGACATCACGACTCCACCCACCGATCTCCAGACAACAGACCCACCCACAGAATATGCAGTTTTTCGGGTCTCATAACAGACAGAGGGGAGACATTTGACAGGTAAAGAAACATGCAGGAGGCATGTATATCCTTATAGATAACCCCTATGGCAGTAGTTTAGAAAGGATGACATTGGGTTTACATCCACTTTAACTGTAAGAAACAAGTGTCAGAAAAAGGTTTAGACTTTAAGTGGTTAAACTTCCTGCATATTCACACAGAAGTTTTATCCCTTTGATCTAAGACGGAAGAGTTACAATGTTGTTAAAAACTTGGCAGACTGCCAGAGTGAGCAGAGAACTCTCTATACTTGTTACATGAAAGAATCGGGAAACTGCAATACAGCTCATCAGGGGTGTTGGATCAAGATTGCGATCTTTTAACAATTAATTGTGCAGCTCTACTATATACTGTATCTAATATGTTGCCTATTGAGGCACTGCACCGCCAGCAGTCATGGGGTGTTGCTGGGAAAACCTTATGTAAGATATGTGGGCTTTTATATCAGTGAGTCAATATTTTGGAATCCCTTTCCTGGCTGCGGTAGCACTAGTTAGAGTGTGAGTGAGGGAACATGCCTCACTCACAATTTCTGTTCCCATACAGTGATGTTGTTCGGCTTGGAGGTGTATTTCATGGTTAAGAAAAGGACATAGAATAAGGTGGCTTGTGTTGGTCAATCAGTAAGCTGACAAAGAAGTTCAAAGAGAGAGCATGAGCAATATAGGGTGACTAGTTTCGTTATTGGGAAAAAAACGGTAGAAATTTCAAAGCTTGATGTAGCAGAGTCGTTTTCCTGACTGGAATAGATGATATGCTATGAGATCTGAGAGAATTGAAATACCTTCATAAGTGAGGGCCTACAAGAAGATTCAGAATGAGTCTCCGGGAGCAATGAAGAGTTATCAAATCCTGGAGGGAAGGAGACATGGGTTCAATATATGAAGAGATATTCAGATGCTGATTAAGGGAATTCCTTGTCTATAAAAGGGGAGAGAGGCAGAAAAGAAGGGAGGCAGAATAGGGGAGATTGGGATTTGGGCCTGGATGGGGAATGATATATGTTTTTCTATGGTGATCCATAGTTTCTGGTCCACATGGAAGAGGCTAAAAGGTGGGTAAGAAGACGTGCTTTGCAATAAAGCTCACTATTTGGAAGACTATTTCCTTCCATCTTCTTCCTCCTGACTAGAATAACATAGCGTAATCATGTGCCTCTTCAATTCCATATCTATTTAAGGAGGGCTGTACATACTTGACAAAGAAGGATTTGAGGACATACTGTATATGGCCACTGTCTAAAAAAGGTAGAACAGTTTCAGGAAGAACTCTATTTTAAATATGACCATTCACCCTGATGCAAACTCCCAAGGACTACATTTTTCAGAAGGATAGGGGTTCTTTTTCATGCATTGGTAGGGTCTGCAGGGATGTCATTTCTAAGAATTCCGAAGCTTTAGTTTGCCAGGAAAAGGCAAACTGGCATTGTAAGGATTATTTCAGTTTTATGAACAAGGAAACATTAAGAGCCCCTAGCTTGGAGTATATGACCTTGAAATTACTTACAATGGCAAAGTCCCTGAATTCAGTAAGGAGAAAAGTGAAAGCTTCTGCAGGATTAGAAATGTAAAGAAGAAAACTTTAAGCCACTTTATGCTGTTCGATGTACAGTATACCCTGGATGAAGAGGCTGTTATATATAGTGGTAGCTAGATGCACCATGGCCAGGATGTTGAGGTAAAGAGAAAATGGGTGCCCTGGCACATGCCAATGTGTAGTTTATATTTAATATACTAGCATATGGTTTAAGGCTATTTTGTTATTTTCTATGAGAAAGTTTTAACACACATTTCCAACTTTGTTTCCTTTATGACTGGCCTTCAAATTCACATAGTTTTGGGATTGTAAGAGTCAGGAGGTATTTGGGAATTCACTGCTGAAAAGTAACGTGCCTAGAACATGAGTCAAGAAGAGGAGAGAAGAGAAGAAAACAGACCAAAGAATAGTGTAATGCTTTCATATTAGACAAAATGTTCAATTTCCTTTAAATGTATCTTTAACTATGTAGTGCAGGGGCCTGCTTGATTACATACAAATTAAAAGTGTTTAGGTTTTGGTAAATCTAAAGGAAAGTTGTACAAGAAAATTGTACAAGGGTTTTTTAAAAAGCTTCCACACTTTTTTTTAACTAAGTTATAGACATAAAAGTGTGGGAACTTTTTGAAGACCCCTTGTATAATGTATGGTCAGCCTTAGGCCGAGATTCAAACCGTTAATGGACAGGCTGAATGTACCAAGTTGACCGAACAATCAACTTGGGTACAACCAGCCCGCCGGATTCGCTTCTGATTAACGCAAGCAGCTGCTATAGCCGCTAGCGATAATTACTGTCTTCTCCTGACAGGGACGGCTGATTCCACCCGCCGCCACCCGCCCCCCCCCCCACCCCCCCCCGGGAGAAGACAATTGCTGATTCCTATTTCAGCCATGTCTGTGTTAATGGGGGAATTGTGCGAAATTCTTTCGCACTGTGTACGGCTGACCTTGGAGTTGAAAGTTTAAAGGAAAAAAGATTTCTGTACCTGTCTATTAACCAAACTGATCAAGTTGAAAGTTCCCCTTTGATCTTGATAACTACCCTGTTAAAGTAGACCTTATACTCTAATAGTAATGGGCAGCTATTGTGAAAAATTCTACACCTTGATACCTGTATGTGCCCAAACTATACTATATTCCATATATGTTTTTTTTTCAAATAAATAGGGTGTGGACTTGTGGACTTATGGGTATCAAGATAAAGAGTTATTATGATAGATGCCCTTTAACTTAAAGTGTCCATGCCGGAGAAAAAATATTGCAAAAACAGTGCCCTGCTTTTTTGCTCGCCACTCTGGCAGGCCATGTGTCCTACCTCCAATCTGTTTCAGTGATTCAGCCTCCATCACTGTCTGAGTACTGCATTGATATAGGGGTCAGAGGAAGGGTTTAGCACCAGCAAGGGACACTGGTAACATTGGTACACTCCCAAAAGAGTTGATTGCCAAAGACACCAATGGTGGTTGCAGCACTGAGAGAAATCAGTACAAGAGCCCTTCTTTTACAGAACACTATTATTTAGACTATTTTTTCTATGACAGGTTCGCTTAAAAAATGTTAACTGTCTTACTGGCATGGTTAAACAAAAATCTATAAAAGGCAGAAAAATTTTTCCTTTTGTTTAAACTCCATCAAGTGTAGTTACATATCCAAAAGCTATGGAATCTGGCCAAGTGATCTCCATTGAAGGCAGGATTAGCCATTTAGCAGAGATCAGTTTACCAAACACCATGGCTGGAATACCTTTAAAAAATTTAATTCTATTTTAAAAATGTCTCTTTCCAAATAACACACTAATGTACACTAGCGGGGGCTTTATTAGCATCATAACAGTTTCAGCCTAAATGTAATTACAAACCTGTCTATATAAAGACGTGTGCTTCTGGCATTACTTTATTTCAGGCCAGTAATGCCAGAGATGTTTTTTTTTCATGTTTAGCAGGTTGTATCGCAGAGAGTGTGGCTACTGCAGTGTTCCCTGCCATGGAAAACTTTACTAGTAACTTCATAAAGCAACTTTGCCCAAAATGTAGACAAGCATCATAAACTTCCAAAACAATTTGCCTTCATCTCGTAAAACAACAGTACAACTAATTAACCAGTTCCCAATACACCTAAAGTGGTTGTAAACCTAAAAAAAAAAATGCTCCTGTCTCTTTAAGGCACAGGATATAGCACAGTGCTTTTCCCACGTCAATTGTCCCTTTCTTTGTTGTACAATACCTGGCTGATCTTGCTCGTTCCTTACTCCCCTCTGTAAACTGACCATGTTTATCATGGCTGCTGATCTCTGATAATGTGGTCAGTTTACGTGCCTCCGTCATCCCGCTATCTCCTCAAAATCACTGCATCTCCCGCTCCCTCTCTCCCTGTCTTTTCTGTAGTGTGTGTGAGAGCCAATCTCCTCCCCGCCCCTCCCCTCTCATGCCTGTGTAATTCTATTCCCTGCAGCTGCTCCAGTGCTTGCAAAGTAAAGAAACATACATTAATTACTTTGATCCTCTCTGTTTTAGGTCCCTGGTCAGTACAGTTGTGTATTTCCCTAAAATTATAATGCAGGGCTCTGCAAAGAAAGTATTTAGCATTAACATTTTAGGAAAACACACACACATACTGTACTTAACTAGGGTTGCCACCCACCCAGGGTTCACCCGGACTGTCCGGGTTTTGAATCGTGTGTCCGGGTTTCAGACTGCCTGTAACACAATATTCAAAATGGACTGTGGCTCTCCAAGTAACCAAGTACCACAACCGCCTAGTGCATAGGTGTGCGCATTGACCCCACTCTCATACACGGACAGGAGAGGAAAGAGGGCTCTGTCTGCCCACCCACACTTTAATCAGCATCATTCTGTGTCTCAGGAAAGGGATGTGTGGGCTGGAAATGTGAAGCTCAGCCAGCGGCAGATACATCATGGCTGAAAGGTGTCGATGTCTGAGCCTCCATCCTTGGGTAAGTGAGATCATCATCCAATGTCTGTGACTGAAGTTCTCCCTCCCTTTTCTCTCCTGCCTCCAAGGAAGTGAGTACACTAAGGTAAGGGGGATTCAGATGTAAGGGGTGCCCTGTGGACTCTAATGTAAGGGGGCTTTGGAAACCCTAATTTAAGGGGGAATGCTGGGAATTCTGATGTAAGTGGGAGGTTTGGTGAGCAGAAACCCCTTTACATCAGAGTTCCCCTTTACACCAGAGTCCACAGCTTTCTCCCTATAAAAAAATGTTGCTATGTGCCGCTAAAGTGTTCGGGTTTGGCTTGAAGAAAAGGTGGCAACCCTATACTTAACAGAGACCTAAAACAGAGAGAATGAAAGTAATTAATACACGTGACTTTACAACCACTTTAAAAACACCTATGCTACCTGTAATAAGGTGACATTTTACAATCTGCTGATCTCAAACACTACTGCAAATTCTGGCCTTAGTGATGTCAATATCACAAGGATTACAATTGTCAATTGATTCCCCAATGATTGCTACAGAGATTGCAAAAGTTAATTAGAGGTTAACACCTGATGTGAAAATTGTACAATTTATCATCCAAGGGCAATATCAAAGATAATTGGAATCCCTCATGTATTGCCAGAATTACCTGCACACTGTAAGTATATAGAATTTTCAGCAAGTCCACCACTAAACACTTTTTCTTGGCTTCTTTCACAGCATATTTTAGAAATCAGCCCTCACAGCTGCAGATATTATCACAAGCTTTGACAAAACAGATGCCACATCTTCCCAGATACGGAGTGATGTATAGGGGAAGAAAACTACATCTCCTGATACAGTTCCAAACTTCACAATAGCACAACAAGGGAAGGATCTATTATCTAGACTACAAGTAGACTTTAATTTGAAGCACCCCCTCCTTTTTTTTTTAAATGCTACGGTCTGCTAATTGATGATCACTGAAAAGCTCTGTAATTTAGCAACATATGTTCTTTATGGCAGTCTTTATTTGGGTATTCATTTGGCAATAGCTGAATGTGAAAAAAAAACCATTTACTGTTTATGTGATAAATGCGTTGGAGATAAGACAATCAATGATAATGAGCACATCGCTGGGCCATTACATGTCTTTTTTTCTCCATGTATTTGGTTTATCAAGAAATGTATATAAGACACTGTTTGTACTGACCTGGGCTTTCCTTAAAAATTCAGGTGGAAGGGTGATGATTGGATTATTTTATTATAGACATAAAATACAAAAGAGAAGAAAAAACATATTAAACTTGCTGTGATCAGGCTGGAATGGTACTGGAGCCTGTGAACAGTGGGGCTTGGTTACAAACACTTGAATAAAAGTTGAGCTTTTACCCATATCAGCCAATTCCTTAACAGATACTGGCAAAGTGTGTCTTATTCTTGAACAGACAATCTGAAAAAGTTGGTTTTATTTAAGAGAATGTGCCATTAACTATGTGTCCTACAGAGCGCTTTAGATACTTTAACATAAACAGTATTTTAACATTGGACCAGGGTCACACATCCATGTGCTATGGCCCTGATTGGACTTCACAAAAAGGATTTTAACTCATGTACAAATAATAATTTAACATGGACATCTAGACTGCATTAAAGATGACTGTATAAGTATCACAGCCACAGTCTTACCTTGAGTGTGCTCTGTCTGTGTGTTTCTGAGTGTGCTCTATATGTGTGTTTCTGAGTGTGCTCTGTTTGTGTGTTTCTGAGTGTGCTCTGTCTGTGTGTTTCTGAGTGTGCTCTATATGTGTGTTTCTGAGTGTGCTCTGTCTGCATGTTTCTGAGTGTGCTCTGTCTGTGTGTTTCTGAGTGTGCTCTGTCTGCATGTTTCTGAGTGTGCTCTGTCTGTGTGTTTCTGAGTGTGCTCTGTCTGTGTGTTTCTGAGTGTGCTCTGTCTGTGTGTTTCTGAGTGTGCTCTGTCTGTGTGTTTCTGAGTGTGCTCTGTCCGTGTGTTTCTGAGTGTGCTCTGTCCGTGTGTTTCTGAGTGTGCTCTGTCCGTGTGTTTCTGAGTGTGCTCTGTTTGTGTGTTTCTGAGTGTGCTCTCTCCCTGTGTTTATGAGTGTGCTCTGTCCGTGTGTTTCTGAGTGTGCTCTGTCTGTGTGTTTCTGAGTGTGCTCTGTCTGTGTGTTTCTGAGTGTGCTCTGTCTGTGTGTTTCTGAGTGTGCTCTGTCTGTGTGTTTCTGAGTGTGCTCTGTCTGTGTGTTTCTGAGTGTGCTCTGTCCGTGTGTTTCTGAGTGTGCTCTGTCCGTGTGTTTCTGAGTGTGCTCTGTCCGTGTGTTTCTGAGTGTGCTCTGTCCGTGTGTTTCTGAGTGTGCTCTGTCCGTGTGTTTCTGAGTGTGCTCTGTTTGTGTGTTTCTGAGTGTGCTCTGTTTGTGTGTTTCTGAATGTGCTCTCTCCCTGTGTTTATGAGTGTGCTCTGTCCGTGTGTTTCTGAGTGTGCTCTGTCTGAATGTTTCTGAGTTTGCTCTGTCTGCGTGTTTCTGAGTGTGCTCTGTCTGCGTGTTTTTGAGTGTGCTCTGCCTGCATGTTTCTGAGTGTGCTCTGTCTGTGTGTTTTTGAGTGTGCTCTATATGTGTGTTTCTGACTAAGTGTGCTCTCTCTGTGTATATGTGAGTGTGCTCTATTTGCGATATGACTGTGTGTACTCTTTCTGCGTAGTCTCTAACTACATGTATGCTTTGACTGCCCATGCACGCTTACAGTTTGTGTGTGTCTTCACTGCATATGACAGCTCTACCTGTGCGGTGGTACCCTTCGTTTTCTGTGTGCTGCAGGTGTGTTAGGCCACTGCCTTCACTTTCTGGGTGTGCAATCACTTCCAAGATTGTGGACTCCAGTGAGGGCACAGGATGAGAAGAAAGGGATGAGGATGAGGGTCAGAAAAAAAGGGAGGAGAAGAAAGAAAGAACCAACATCCGTAGAAATGGAGATTTTAAAAGAGAATTGGAGAGAGGGGAGAACTACACTTAGGGATCAGAGAGGAAAACAAAAGCTGTTCTTCTGCAAAGGAGAGCCAGGAGGAACAAATGTGACATGGAGGAGGAGACTAGAAAAGAGGATGGAGCATTCTCACTGAGGGTGTAAAGCAAGGAAACCCCAGATTTAAGACACAGGATCACGCTTCTCTTCTTATATCATAAAGGATACAAGAAGATTTCTATGAACAACAGCTCTTGTTTGATCTGGTTGGCCAAAGAAAACAGACTGTATTATTAGCATCTAAGTTCTGTCTATCACATAAAGTTGTTTACTACTACTAGACTCGGGTCCACTGGTCTACTGTACCTAATGGCCTGTTTTAAAGAGCCAGAAACAGCTATACCACCTGGAAGAGTATGAAAGCAGTTAATCTGGGATCTATGAGCTGCATAATTTTGGTGTGGGACCTGCATCTTCTCAGCTCAAAGGCGTATGACACAGTACAGCAGAACAGGGAGTAAAGTTGTGTTGGTAGCTTACTTTTGGGATTTAGGTAATTGTTAGAATTAGGGTAGGTAAAAGTTAAAGGGCAGGTTAAAGGTTAGGTGTAAGTGGGAAAGATGAAAGGCCCACTTTACATGTTAAGTGTTGGAAAGGAAGGTTAAGCCTTGACTCATAGCAAGTATGCAGTTTAGATCTGTCTTTTTGGACATGAATGCCTAATTCCAGGCCAACATCTCAAAGTAATGACACGAGCCAAAGCAACCAGCAAAATCGGAAAGGAGTTTAGACTTTGTGTTTCCCTCAATACAAATTTCCTTAAGTGACTTGCAATCTATGGTACTGTCTGCAGGCTTGTAGAGAGGAGGGTAATGATCATTATACACTGCACTGAAAATGATATCAATGTGATGAAACTTGATCCATTTTGTACTGCTGAAAGCAACAACTATCTAATGGACAAATAAATCTCTGCTAATGAACGCTCATCTCAAATCTCCCATCCTTCAGTGCCCTCATTGCTAATTCTATTTAAAAACCCAGAAGCTTTCATCATTGCTCTTAGATACATGTCTACAGAACTTATCGCATACAGAAAACGCTAAATTTTTTATATGACGGATATGAATATGAAACCTACATTTCAAAAGGCGAGATGAGAGCTCAATGTGTGACAGCGTGACTGAAAGATCCAAAGCTATGTTTACCGCAGGGTTTTAATCAAGCACATGAAAATGCCAGTGTTTATTCTCTCGTTTGAGCAGCAAGTTCAATAAACTGCAACTTGCAAAGTTACTTTAGAATATTGTGTGCTCAGTGTAACTCTTTAGCTGTCAGACTGAGCATTAAAGCTAAAACAAGAAAATACCCTTGTCTTGGCACCCCTCCCCCATATTGCAAGGGCAAAATGTTCTTTATGTCTAGATGTGCGAGAATAAGGATAAATACTGACCTTATTCTGTGCTCCAGCATGCTCCCTCTGTCCATGAGACTGGTCTTCTCTAAGTGGCTCACAGCTGTGGTCACAGGTTCACCCCTCCATATACTATGCAGTTACTATCCCTGCATTGTATATGATGACATTGAGGGTTGCCCACAGACCAGAACTTCGGGGAGATAAGAATAGCGCTGGAGCCTTCAGGATCCACTGCAAGTTCAACTTTAAAGCCCAACTCCAAGAATAGGAAAAAAAATCAATCCTTGCAGTGGGCACCCCGCCATGCAAGTGCTTTAGTGAGGTGGCTTCGTGGGAGCAATTTCACTGCAGAATGGACCTTGATAGGTGAGGAATAAGGTAAGTATTACCCCCAGTTCTTGCACCCCTAGACTGAATGAGCAGTTAACCCTTGTAGTGCAGGGGTCCCACTGCAAAGGTCTAATCTGGGGCTTTAATGGCAAAGAAACAGGTACATAAGGATGGAAAAAAGAATGAAAGTAACATGGAAGATGTCACCTTAATCATATCAAATGAAGTGCACTATATTACCAAAAGTATTGGGACGCCTGCCCTTACACGCACATGAACTTTAATGCCATCCTAGTCTTCGTCCGTAGGGTTCAATACTGAGTTGGCCCATCCTTTGCAGCTATAACAGCTTCAACTCTTCTGGGAAGTCCTGCCCTCAAATTGGTAGAACACCTTTGGGATGCATTAGAGCGGAGACTGCAAGCCAGGCCTTCTCGTCCAACATCAGTGCCTGACCTCACAAATGCACTTCTGGAAGAATGGTCAAACATTGTCAAGACACACTCCTAAACCTTGTGGACAGCCTTCCCAGAAGAGTTGAAGCTGTTATAGCTGCAAAGGGTGGGCCAACTCAATATTGAACCCTACGGACATTTGTGTTGTATCGGGTTGCTCTATTGGGTTGAGGTCAGGACTTCCCAGAAGAGTTGAAGCTGCAAAGGGTGAGCCAACTAAGTATTGAACCCTACGGACTAAGACTGGGATGCCATTAACCGCTTGCCGACCAGCCGCCGCAGTTGTACTGCAGCAACATGGCTTGGCTGTGCGAATCGCCATCATGTTACAGCGGTTTCTGCTCGCCTACGGAGCCGATGCGAGTGCCCGGTGCTCGCAATCACCGCCGGGCTCCCGCGATCGTTCAGGGCACATGGAGAACCAGGATCTGTCTCCAAACACACAGTTTCCAGTTCTCTGAGGGGAGAAGAAACAGATCGTCTGTTCATACACAGCATGAACGATCTATCTCTTCCCCTACACAGTCCACTCCCCCCTTTAGTTAGAACACACACTAGGGAACACAATTAACCCCTTGATCGCCCCCTAGTGTTAACCCCTTCTCTGCCAGTGACATTTTTTTACAGTAATCAATGCATTTTTATAGCACTGATCGCTGTATAAATGCCAATGGTCCCAAAAAATGTGTCAAAATTGTCCGACGTGTCTGCCATAATGTCGCAGTCCAGATAAAAATCGCAGATCGCCGCCATTACTAGTAAAAAAAAAAAATAATAATAAAAACGCCATAAAACTATCCCCTATTTTGTAGACGCTATAACTTTTGCGCAAACCAATCAATATACGCTTATTGCAAATTTTTTTTACCAAAAATATGTAGAAGAATACATATCAGCCTAAACTGAGGAAAAAAAAATGTTTTTTTAAATATTTTTGGGAGATATTTATTATAACAAAAAGTAAAAAATATTGCATTTTTCTCAAAATTGACGCTCTTTTTTTGTTTATAGTGCAAAAAATAAAAACTGCAGAGGTGATCAAATACCACCAAAAGAAAGCTCTATTTGTGGGAAAAAAGGCCATCAAATTTGTTTGGGTGCAACGTCGCACGACCGTGCAACTGTCAGTTAAAGCGACGCAGTGCCGAATCACAGATTTTACCCCCTTGGTCAGGAAGGGGGTAAAATCTTTCGGGGCTGAAGCGGTTATAGTTCATGTGAGTGTAAGGGCAGGCGTCCCAATACTTTTGGTAATATAGTGTACATATCCTAATATTTAGGTATACTTATGGGGTTGGAGTAAAGCATGTTCACTCTGAATGAGATAAAGCTAAACAGAAAATTATCTTTGCAAAGAAGACCCAATCATGTGCAAGGAAAATAACAAACCATGATTAGATGATTGAGGTCAGGGCAGCATAACCTCATTCACAAAGCTTAGGAAAAACACAAAGTTCACTTAGATTAGTGAATGAAGTGTCGTGGTGCTGTCTTCAACCAGATATTTTTGCTGTGTTTTTCTGTCCAGTTGACATCAGTTCCCCTTATCTCTTGAAGGGGAGGGGGGGTCACCAGATCAGGAAGAGAGGAAATCTCCCCAGTGGAGGCACAAACATCAATAAACACCTAAGAGAATGTATTTCTATTCTTGTAGTTTCCTATACAATAGAAAAGTTAGGGCTTCAGTTGAGCTTGGGTCTTGTGGGTCATTTATATCTGCCCATTGTCTGGTTTAACAAATGCATTTTTTTGTAAACTGTCCACCTGCATGTACAACTAATACATAATAGTAGTATTCATTTTTTTATTCCGCATCATGCACAACACTTATATTTTAGAATAGGGTTACAGTAAGGATATATATACTGGGTGCATAAATAGGAAAAAAAAGAGACATAACCGGAATTGGCATTAGTAGATTTGAATTTTCTGTTGGAGAACACACATCCTAAAACCAAAGCTGGATTTGGTACTCAGTGGGAAGGTTGTTGAATGGCAAAGCTGACACTCTAATGTCCCGTACACACGGTCGGATTTTCCGACGGAAAATGTTTGATGGGAGCTTCTTGTCGGAAATTTCGACCGTGTATAGGCTCCATCGGACATTTTCCATCGGAATTTCCGTCGCACAAAATTTGAGATCTGGATCTCAAATTTTCCGACAACAAAATCCGTTCATGTAAATTCCGATTCTGTGTACAAAATTCTGACGCACAAAGTGCCACGCATGCTCAGAATCAAGCAGAAGAGCCAGACTGGCTATTGAACTTAATTTTTCTCAGCTCGTCGTACGTGTTGTACGTCACCGCGTTCTTGACGTTCGGAATTTCCGACCAACTTTGTGTGACCGTGTGTATGCAAGACAAGTTTGAGGCAACATCCGTCGGAAAAAAAACATGTATTTTGTTGTCGAAATGTGCGATCGTGTGTACAGGGCATTAGTGTTAAAAATTGTAATCTCTAAAAACTCCTCTGATTGACAATGTCATCCACCCGCCTCTCCACTTCAGCCAATGAGAAGAAGCCTTGTATTTATTCATAAAGTACAAAAATTCTTGCCGATGGCTAGGAAGTGCCCAGTCTGATTCAATTTTACAGGAAGTCCCCGTGCCACTCTTGGAACACAGTGCTATATTTCTGTATTCGGCTGATGCTACATGCAGTTTATACAGCACTGAGAGCGGGTGCATGTATTAGTGAAGAAAATAGTATGTTTGGGCCAGCTTGGTCCAAATTAACTATTTAACGTTAACTGAAAGCTTGAGTTAGGCTGTAAAAGTCTATGGTCACAGCATACACTTCAATTTGATAACATCAACATTGTAATAGTAATTACACACATTAGTTATTTTTGGCTATCCAATATAAGTTTACTTGAAAAATCTCCTTTCATGTTGTGAGTGCTGCCTGTCTGCTGGTCATCTCTTTCCACAAATTCCTGGATTGACTGCATGTTTTGCAGCTTCTCCTCTGCTGTTTACTTTCAATTTCTAAGGACTACATATCCCATGGTACCTTTTTGGCTGCAAACAGTGATTCCTATGCTGACCCTGCCTCCTGAAACTCCTACCAGCACTTCCAGTTCAGAAGGCAGGCTCTGTGAATTCTGTGACACAGCATGTCACAGAATTCAAGGAAGTAAATGAGTGGGGATCTTCACAAAATAAGTTTACATACTGAAGATTATGCAGATTAATAGAAGTAGGCTAGCAATAATTGAATTGCAATGTGGAAATTAATATATCATTATACATTTTGTCCATCAATTTGTTTTTTTGTTTTTTTTTTTTAATAATCTTTATTTTAATTTTAAAAGTACATAACAGGACATGTCCAACATTTTACGTTGTAATGAAATCGCTGACCCACATGGGTCCGCCGTGTACAGCTTAACCGTTTGAACAGAAAAGAAAAATAAAGTACAACAGTAAAATAATATAAAATGAACATCCTGCGGGATTTGTGTGGATTGATTGAGAGGATTATCCTTGGCTAATTAGCTAGAAACATCGCTCTGATGGCGATGTTGTGGGTAGCTGTAGTAGGTGTGTGGAGTAGATAGTGTGTATAGTCCTCCCGGGCAACAGCCCCACTCCCGGTGGTGAGCCAGGGGGGACCACCAACAGGACCATATTGAGGGTACTGCGGCCGAGGCAGAGGGAGGGGGCCCAATAGCCTCCAACTAACCTCCCACTACCCCCGCACACCCAGGGGCACCAGAAGATCACACTACACACTCGAGCGGAACCCCAAGTGTCCCCCTAAAAACAGGGGGCCCATCCCGCGAGTGCAGCAGCTTTATGCATGTGTATCAGTCAACCGCACACCAGTATGTCGCTTAAACTTTAAACCAATTTCAGTGTAGCGGAGGATGTGTTCATTGTCCATCAATATCTTTTATTATTTAAGTAAAAAACATATTTATGGAGAACCAATGACTGGCTTTGTTGCAGAGAACAAATATCTATCTACCTAAAAAATATTCCACAGTTCCCATATTTTGACTGAAGTATCTTTTTAAAATTATAATTGCTTGTCTACATATGGAGGACATTCATTCATTGCATTAGTTGTAGGTATTTTTAAAGGGGGGTTCCACCCAAATTTTGAACAATATCTGTATGTATTCTCTTCCTTGCCTAGATGCTGACATGCCGTTTAAAAAAATTTAAATCGCTGTAATTACCTTTTATTTTTCTATTCTTCTTTGCACTTCCTGGTTCTCCTCCCATGGGAGTAGGCGTGTTTCTAGCTTCTCCCAGACTCCTGGGAGCTAGTCTCAGGCTTCCCAGGATGCCACTGAGCATGTGCGGGAACGAGCGGTGAATGCTGGGAGCACAGCATTCACCAAATCCAGGAAATAAATGCTTGTGGGCTTCAAATGCCCACAATGAAGATGGAAACCGCCTGCAGTGAATAATATAAGGTATTCTTTCCGATGAAATCTGACACAGGCGGACATATTACACACAATATGTGAATATGTAATGCTGAGAAGAAAAGTTTGTGAATGAACTAAAAAAAAAAAAAAACGATAGATAGGTGGACCCCCGCTTTAAGTTACATAAATCATATCACGTGCATATCATAATGATTTTTATTGTCTAAATCTCTATTGTATTATTAGAGTAAAGAAGCATTAGGCTCACAATATGAATGTTCATATCATTGTTTATCTTTTCTTTATTACAGCAAAAGGTGATATCCTTGAAAATAAAGAGTTCATTAAACATGTTAATTAAACATCTGAGCTGCTCTAATTTTTGCCTGCTGAAATGCAGAATTGCAGTCTCCAAAGACAAATAACTGACAGACATATCTTGTCCTGCAGCAGGTATTCTGCTAAGTAAGGTATTTTCCTCCTTAAATAACTCTTGTTTAAAAAAAAAAAAAAATAACATAAATTTCTAGAAATGCTATTAGACTGTCAGCTTGAGCTTCATAGGCTTATGCCCAAACGTCCACACCTGGCACTTTCAATCTTTCAATTTCCACAACCTCTAATACTGTGAATTTAAAAAAAGGGGATATAATAATAGTTTTTGGCGTATTCAGTAACACAAAAAGTAATGCGCAAAGTGTATTATCTATGGCTAAAACTAAAAATTCCTGATGAGCTGGTTTGATTACACTCAAAAAAATCTGATTTGCTGCTATGGGTTACTGTAGGATTTAAATCACTACTGCTCTTTACACCGCTTTACTGAATAAACACAACTTTTTTAAATAAAGCATAGGTCATTGGACATTAAAGTGGATAACCTGCCAACGCTATTTTTAGTTAGAGTAAGGGAAAAGTTAAAACTTTATTTATTCCTTAAAAAAGTCCCTGTTTGGGAGATTTTTCCTCTCCTTTGCTGTTCTCCCAAGTTGGGTTGTAGTAGATAATCAATACTTGTAAGTGTTATACTTATCCCTAACATAGCCAGCATGCACTTAACATGAAAAATATATGTGATGCAAGGTCCCGTTTAAGAAACACAGTAGCTAAAAAATAATTTTTTATAAGGGTCAACATGGTAAAGGCTCAATGAATTTATAGCTAGCTTGGGAAGTGCACAGAGGGGGGCAAAATTATATAAATACAAAGCCGGCAAAATAAAATACATTTAAGCCTGTTTTTACTTTTCAAATAAAAAAAGGGGGTCTTGGTTTGCACTCATATGCAGAAAAGCAACACACTAACATCAAGGTGCTCTCTATTCAAACCTTTGGAGAGTTATAGGGCGTACACACGGTCGGACTTTGTTCGGACATTCCGACAACAAAATCCTAGGATTTTTTCCGACGGATGTTGGCTCAAACTTGTCTTGCATACACACGGTCACACAAAGTTGTTGGAAAATCCGATCGTTTTAAACGCGGTGACGTAAAACATGTACGTCGGAACTATAAACGGGGCAGTGGCCAATAGCTTTCATCTCTTTATTTATTCTGAGCATGCGTGGCACTTTGTCCGTCGGATTTGTGTACACACGATCGGAATTTCCGACAACGGATTTTGTTGTCGGAAAATTTTATCTCCTGCTCTCCAACTTTGTGTGTCGGAAAATCCGATGGAAAATGTCTGATGGAGCCCACACACGGTCGGAATTTCCGACAACACGCTCCGATCTGACATTTTCCATCGGAAAATCTGACCGTGTGTACGGGGCATTACTCTTCCATGCTCTAGCACAGGGGTCTTCAAACTATGGCCATCCAGTTGTTCAGGAACTACAATTCCCATCATGCCTAGTCATGTCTGTAAATGTCAAAGTTTTACAATGCCTTATGGGACGTGTAGTTCTGCAACAGTTGGAGGGCTGTAGTTTGGAGATCCCTGCTCTAGTGGTATATCAAGTGGTCGTAGTCCAGGTGTGTATAAGGCCCTTTTCCTGGCCCACCTCACGTCAGCACAACTCATAGTAGGTGATAGGTGGCTGTAAATGGACAAAAGTCCATTTACATCTGCCTGCCCATAGAGCAGAATTGAGCTTCCAAACAAGGGTGCCTGAAAACTGATAGGGAGACTTGATCAGAAAGACCACATAAACATTGAAAATTGTTATCAAACACTTACCTTAATTTTCCTTTCCTGGCTTATCCTCAAGTCAGCACACAATGAGTTGTGCTAATGTGAGGATAGACTAGGAAAGGAAAATTACAGTAAGCATTTGATAACAATTTTCCATACTCCTGGCCTATCCTCACGTCAGCAAAACTCAATGTGTGCTGACATGAGGATAGGCCAGGAAAGGAAAATTAAGGTAAGTGTTTGATAACAATTTTCCGTATTTATGTGGGCTATCTGATCAAGTCTGCCTATCAGTTTTTTAGGCAGCCTTGTTTGGAAGCTCAATGCTGCTCTATGGGCAGGCAGATGTAAATTGACTTGTGTCCATTTACAGCCACCTACCATCCATCCATGACAGAGCAGAGGTAGCCTGATGTAAATAGATACAAGTCCATCTGCATCTGCCCAGCCACAGAGCCATCATGGGCCCGCCACACACACCGCTGTCAAAATGCAGACACAAATTGAGTTGGCATGGACGTCACAAAACTGACATCCATCTTCAGCTCCAATTCAGCAGGGGATCTGCTCATGGATCCTCTGCAGAGTGACACCATGGCAGAAGATCATAAGACTTGAAGGGGAAGCTGGTGGCAGTGCAAAGTACTATATAGCGTTGATATACCAAAGGTAAATAGGCTGTTCACCTTGCAGGGAAATTTATATCTCGCAAGGGAATGTTCCTATAGCTTAGTAAATGAGGTGATCTGCTAACTTCCTTTTTTTTTCATTCCCTGCATGTGATTGGGTATTCTTTGCAAAGTTTTTTTTTTTTTTTTACCACATTTACTAACCTAAAAGAAACATTTTCAGATTGAAAATCTCCTTCCAAAGCCAGCATTTGTCATTAGAAAAATCACCCCCTTTATGTACAGTAAATGTACATAACAAAACAGAAAAACTATTTTGTAAGTGTTTAGTCAATTTAAAGCGGGAGTCCGGCGACCAATTTTTTTTTTTTTTTAGGTCATTGAGACACTTTTCTAATCCCAAAATAATACTCACAGTTTGGGTGTAATATTTCCGCCTCTGTCTGTTTTCGTACTGAAGAATAAGTTAAAAAATGTGATGCTGGCTGTTTCCATCTTGATTGTGGGCATGTGAAGCCCACAAGCATTGATTTCCTGGATGCGGTAAATGCTGTTCATTCACAGCTTGTTTACAAGCATGATCATTGTTCCCGCACTGAATCTTGGGAAGCCTGACACTAAGCTCCCAGGAGACAGTGCGGCGCCAGGGAAAGGCAATAAACACGCCTACTCCCATGGGAGGAGAGACAGGAAGTGGCACAATAAAGTACAATATAAAGGTAATTACAGCGATAAAAAAAAATTTTGTGCGGCATTTGAACATCTATGAAATTAACTGAAGGGGTTAAGATTAAGTTAAAAATTTCAGTGGAACCCCGCTTTAAAGACAACTAGGGAGGTGCACAACTATTTCAATCCAAATTATCCAGCAGGATCTACTCTTTGCTGCCGAATTAGGGGTATGCATGTAAGTATATCGCACAATATTACACTCTGCCACAAATTCATAGTTCCTAATGTTCTTCTGTACATTCTCAGGGCATTTTCTCTATACTATGGATCTGCTTGGAATTTTTCAACATTACATATTTGCATATTTGAACAATAAAACAATTACCCCAAAAGAGTAATATAGGTACCATTTAAGCAGCACTATTGCTTTAGATCATGTTGCACTAGTTTCATTTATGTTTGTTTAACATCTACAGTTTCTTTGGCTTTATGAAATTTCTGACACAGTCTCATTACCAAGCTGTCCATAATCCAATAAATCACTTCCAGATGTGTCTAATGAACAACAATACCTATATCCTCCAGGTCTTGTGGGACGTTCAAAACAAGCTGTCATTCCATTTTGTCTATTATGATGTTGAATATTACTCTTGTAGTTTAATAATCTAGCTGGATTTGTTTTCCCACATAATACAGTCACTGTGCTATGTACTTGTTTGTTCTCTCCATGAGATGCAAACCCCCTGACTTCAAATCTGCTGTACTTGTGTAGCCTTGTATTTCTCCATGTGCTGGTGCTTACACTGCTGTGTCTGCAAGATCTAGCACCACGCTGCCAGGCTGGCTTAATTCTGATCATCACATTGATGTGTTGGCTTGTTTCAGTCAGATTGCTGCTTTTGGCTTGGACCTGTCCATCACATATCTGTGCTGCTTCTCTGCACATTTTTGCATTCGATTAGTGTTACATATGAAATTGCTGTCTTGGCTTGGCTCTACCTGTCAGATGGTTGGGGACTGAGCAGAATGTATTATTTTCAGAAGATGATACACAAATGTGTTGGATATAGTTTTAAAAATATGTGTCAGTTATTAGAACCGAGTTGGGAAACTTCAAAGTAAAGAACCACTCTAGACAAAATTAAAATATAGAGATAGGGGAAGCAGCTATCATGTTAAAAATAACACAGTGGTTATAAAGGCAATTTTTCTCTAGAATAAAAAAAGAAGTTTACTTACCTGCTCCTTGAAATGGTATTGCACAGAGCGAGCGGTCCCTTACCTCCTCTTCTGGTGTCCCCCGATGGCGCTCTCCGCTCCTCCTCTTCTGCGAGTGCTCCCATAGCAAGCTGGCTGCAGTTGCGCTCTGGAGCCAGGCTGTGTACATCCACAGACACACATAGCGCGACCCAGCCTCCCCCTAGTCCCTCCTCACATACAACTACTGGAACATTTTTTACCTTAGTGAAGGAAATTTAATGTGTTATTATTTGGCCAATTAAATTAATTAAAGCCCAAGTGCTTGACACACCTAAACGTGATATACACATTTACAAGCATTAAGGTAGGAAAAGCATTTAGTATAGATTGCCAAAAGTCTGGTGTGCATGAGGACTACAGCTGTAATATATTACATTATTTCTTGAATTTAGTTATGCTTTCATTTGGAGGCCTGGTGCTCCCCCCTTTACCTTGCTGCCCTAGCCACTCATCCATGGGTGCCGTTAACAGTATTTTTATTAAGCTACTAAGCAAGAATTCTGCTGGATTTAGTTTTAACTGTTGCCATTGTCTGTATGTGTCAATTTAGCAGCATTTAGTCTGCAAATCAGAGTCAAATTAGGAACAATGTCTGTAGATCAGTGTCAATTTAACAGCGTTCAGTCTGCAGATCAGTGTCAATTTAGAATTGTCCAGTCCACAGGTCTGTGTTAATTTAGCAGTGTTCAGTCTGCAGATCAATGCCAGTCAGCTGATCTACTAATAGTAATCATTTTGTCAATTTTTAGTCTCATCTTTGGAAGAGACATTCCTGATTTAAAGATAGCTTTCACCAGTAGTGGAAGCATCCAGTGGTAGTGATTCCTCAAACAATAATGACATGTTATTACAGTCATATAAAACACCAGATGTCACATACTAAGAAACTTTTTGTAAAACCTCTCTAGCAGAGGGGTCTCTATAACTCTTTTTTGTGGAGAAAAGGAATAAAGGCTGTCACTGAGTGTGCATTGCATATCAGATGGGCAATGCTTGTCAGATGCCCAATATTTATGAGTCATCTGACCATCTATTGTTGGCCTACTCCTGCCTACCAATCTTTGTGATTATCAGTTATTATGCTCATCAATGCTCCCTTTTGTTTGTCCTTCTGTTTGCATTTATTAAATAAATCAATGTCTTCCTCAGTTTAAATCAGTCTGTCCCTAAATGGAAAACGCTCTATAGCTATCCGTTTACTTGTGTCCAATTTTGTCTGCCTGTGCCAATCCATCTGCCTATCTAGATGCCTATAAACAAGACAAGCAGACTGATTCACAGTGATGCATGGAATGTCACTGATGGAGAGATTCTTCTATCAATGTCATTCTGTCCATGACTGTCTTGTTTATAGGCATAAAGATTATAGGCATTTATAAGTCTGTGTCATTGCTAATAAGCCTGTATATCAGTGCCAATACCTCTGACTATTGGTGCCAGTCTGTCTATTCTGTCTGTCTGTGTAAATATTCATCATTCTATCTGCCAATGCAAAAAAAAAAAAAAAAAATCCATCTTTAAACCCAAGTAAAAATTTGGATCAATGCTGATGCTAACGGGGGTTTGGTTTCCTGTGTTTAACATAACATTTGGGATCACCCACTTTGTGTACTGCTACCCAGTGACAGTGATGGCCCCAATCATACACCCACAGATGAACTGTTCTGACATTTTCAGGGTGAAACTTCAGCAGATCAGCAAAACATAACTGCTGTTACACAGGTGATTGGTGGGAGAAGAGGGAGCACAGGGTGGAACCCAGCTGATTGGCTGAGATATTCCACTGTCATCTCTTTATTCATGAGAGTGTTGGTCTGGTAATTTACAGGTGTTGATGTCGGTCTATCACCAGACTGGTAATGCTATCAGTCTATATATCAAATCAAACAGTCTGTCCATCTGTATCTGTTTTTGAACTTGCATCTTACTGGTAATGTCAATAACACCCAGTCTGTCCATCATTACCCGTTCACCTTTGTATTGGTATCAGTTATTTAGTTCATGAATGAAAATGACTCTATATACTAATTAATTTTTTGTTGGTTATCTGTTTTTGTCTATTTCTTCCCCTTTATCTGTTTGTGTCAAAGTTACATGTCTGTCTATCCATGGCAATCGGTCTGTCTATCAATTCTAGAACAATACAAGGCGTCCTGTCCAGTATGTCAAATTGTCAGTATCTATCAATCCATATCCATCATAAGCAGCCAGTATTTCCAACAATGCAAACCAGTCTGTCCCCCAATCAATCTGTATCAGTTCAGTTCTTTAACCACTTCAATACCAGGCACTTAGACACCTTACTGCCCAAGCCAATTTTCAGCTTTCAGCACTGTCGCAATTTGAATGACAATTGTGCGGTCATGCTACACTGTACTCAAACAAATTTTTTATCATTTTGTTCCCACAAACAAAGCATTATTTTGGTTGTATTTGATCACCTCTGCGATTTTAATTTTTTTCACAACAAATAAAAAAAGACCGAAAATTTTGAAAAAAACAAGTTTTTCTTTGTTTCTGTTACTTTTTTTGTAAATAAGTATGTTTTCTTCTTCAATGATGGGCCCTGATATGGCTGCACTGACGGGCACTGATAAGGCGGCACTGATAGGCACTGATGAGGTGACACCAATGAGGTGGCACTGATGATGGGCACTGATAGGCAGCACTGATAGGTGGCACTGATGGGCACTGATGGGTGGCACTGGTATGCAGCACTGATGGGCACTCAAAGGCGGCACTGATGGGCACTTGTAGGCAGCACTGATGGGCACTCATAGGCGGCACTGATGGGTACTTATGGGTGGCACTGATGGGTACTCATGGGTGGCACTGATAGGTGGCACGGATGGGCACTGATGGGCACTGATGGACACTGATGGGTGACACTGATGGGTGGCATTGCTGGGCATCCCTATTTTATAATGTGCCACAGAGGTGCCAGTCAGTGCCCATTTGTGGGCACTGATTGGCATATTGTGGGCATGTTTTTTCACATATGGATGGCCATGGGGGATGTACTTGGCCATCCACATGCTGGGGGCTTCCCTGGTGGTCCTGGGGACTTCCCTGGTGGTCCTGGGGGCTTCCCTGGTGGTCTAGTGTGGGCATCTGAGGGGGGTCTGCGCTGATAAACAATTAGCGCAGACCCAACTGTCAGAAGAGCCGCGACCGACTCTCCTCTACTCATGTCTGTCAGACACGAGTGAGGAAGAGCCGATCAACAGCCGCTTCCTGTTTACATCGTGATCAGCCGTGATTGGACACGGCTGATCACGTGGTACAGAGCCTCTGCAGGAGGCTCTTTACCGAGATCGGTGTACCGGTGTGTCAGACTAACACACTGCACCACCGATTACCGCGATGCGCGCCCCCACGGGCGCACGGCGGCTGTTATCCTGAAGGACGTCATATGACACTCAGTCAGGATAACTGAACCACCGCCCGGCCATCATTCTGCTATAGGTCGGGCGGGAAGTGGTTAAAGTCTGTCTGTTGATGCCAATCTGTCTTGTATGGTTATCCCCCTTGTCATCCGAGAACGTGGAATATAGTAAGAAAAACAGGAAGAGAAAATGTTGCATAGATAAACGAAAACAACCACCCTATCTGGAGTCATAATTTATTTTTTTTGCTTCGAGACATAAATGCCAATAAAGGTCTTGCCTTTTCCTGTGCATTAAGAGATCACAGAGAACAGAACTATAAAGCAGCAGGTAAGGTGAGTACCAGTGGGTGGGGAGTTCTCCTTACAAGAATAGGCAAAGAGACAGTAAGGGGAATTCATAAAGAATGTCATAGACACCCTTTAGAATTCTGTTGAGGGGCTTGCCTTTGATTCATGTACCTGACACAGACAAGTACACAAATCTTTTGATGTCAGCACTGAGGTTAGAGTGCCTATGCTGGACATTCCTTTTTTGGTGCACTCTCGCCCTCCCCGGCCACTGTGCCCATCACACTGACAGGCGCATACATGAAGAGTTGTTTAGGGGTGATGGGAAACTGATAGACTACTTCCCCACCATGTCTGCCTTACTTTGTATTGACAGCATGAAGCTATTCAGTCCAATAGTATCTTTGGAATCCACCCTCTGCCATCCACTGTCAATCACAGGCAAGGTAAACCTGAAAGGGAACTAGTCTAGTCAAGTTCCGCCCACCCAACAGGTACAGAGACCATGAAGTTGTGTTGTCATGTGACCGTGACTGGCACGTGATTGCACTGACCAATTTGAATCACTCTGATCCGTCCCCCGAAGCCTTACAGAAAGAAAAGGAGGAAGTGAGGGGATTTCAAAACCCAAGACACAGGCTGTGTGGGTACTGACAGCTCATCCACAGAGCAAGTACAGCAGGGACTGGAAGTGGGGGGGATGTAGGGTGTAATTCTGAAAAGATGAACTTATACTTTAAATAAACAAGCCCAAGTATATAATGATGGCCCTCAGCTTCACTCCACACTAATGAAAATGGGCCTATATATAGCCAGCCTATATTTGGGAACTGACTAGTAATCAACATACTGACTGATGACTGAACCTTAAAATGTATCAGCCGGTCAATTTTTGGGGCTATCCTTAGCTGAAAAAGCCAGTTATTTAAAGAAGTTCAAGCCAAAATTTACACAGACTTTTG
This sequence comes from Aquarana catesbeiana, assembly GCF_042186555.1. NCBI lineage: Eukaryota > Metazoa > Chordata > Amphibia > Anura > Ranidae > Aquarana > Aquarana catesbeiana. The sequence goes on from NC_133328.1 coordinate 130,198,960, forward strand.
AATGAGATAGAGGCTCACTTAAATAGGACTACCTTCAGTCTGAAGGCAAACAGCTCATATGGCGCTTTTTCTTTAGAAAACCCATAATGCTTTGGGACACCTGTGGCGGAGGTATCTGTAAAATTTTTTTTTGTTTTTTGTAAAACAAAGATTTTAAATAAATTGTTTTTAAAAAATCAAAAGACTTAACCTAAAAAATATTGATCCCGTATCATTATAAGTTTGTTTTAAAACTTCAAGTTATTAAGTAACATATGTTACTGTGATGTCAATAATTTCTAATTACATTAATTACTCCAGCCCAAGCATAGCACTGTCTGCCAAATATGGGCAAGATGTACAGTTTTATCACTGAAAGCCCTCTGTTATTTGCAACTAGGGCCTGCTTTTAGCAACATCTTATAATTACCTTGTGAAGGGATATTGTGGTCTAAAAAAGTTAGGAAATAAAAAACATGTTTGTCTTCATTACCATAAATGGTTGGCAAGACAGGAGCTTACATCTGTTCGCTCATATCCCATTAAAACAGTCCACTGGAGGACACAATAATATTTTATGACTAAGCAAATGTAAAAACCCCACTTAACCAAGAACTAGAACTAGGCGAAACAAGATATTAAAACAATAAGGTCTGTAAGGTGATAGCAGATAATTGTGTCCCCAATGTATAGTTGAGGAGATGACAATATCCTGGAATTCAAGCATGAAAAACATAGTCTGATGTCCTGTTTACATCCTTAGTCCATTAACTGTAATCATCCAAGGGTTTGGTGCATATTGGTCGAGTTTCCAGAGGTACAAATCGCTTTTAGACTGGTCATAAATGTAGTTAAATTTATGGGATAGAAGCAGTGATGTGTCCGACAATAATACATCCATGTCTTTCCAAGGTCTGGGGAAGAATGCTGCAAGGAGACCTTAATAAATTTTGTTACCACTTTTACAGAAAGCTCTTATTAAAAACTATGTTTTATATATTATGCCTAAATTGGCTACTTTTGTAATGATAAATGTCTATTGAGGAATAGAAATTCGCCATTGTTCATTATAACTATGGACTTAAAAATAATCATATCAATTAACTCTAATAATAATCTGGGCACGGAAAGGTTTGCTGTAGGGGATTACTATATTTAATATCAATATCTAAAAGTGCACATGTATAGGTAACCAATATGCTGCCATTTATTTAAGGGAGTAAGTCTTTTCATTAAAAAAATATTTAAAATCTAATGAAAAAAAAAAAAAAAAAAAATATATATATATATATACACATCTTACAAACAAAATAAAACACAACGTTCAGCAATTGAATTTTTGGACACTTGTGCTTTGTCCTGCATTTTCATAACACAAGACTTAACTTATATAATGTATTAAATGTAACAGTGTTCCATCTGTTTTTCAAGTTCCTCCTATAGTAATTCTCTCCCCTTGCTATAATGTAATTTAATATAATAATCCTTTTTTTCGGTCTCCAAATAACTGTTTTTTTTTTTATTTTTGAGCTTCATGTACAACTTTTTCCCCTAGGCAAATAATATAGACTTTACCCCCGTTGACTCCTGGGAAATCATCCTCACAAATTCCAGGAGTCTTCAGGCACATGCTTCACAAGAAGAGGGACTCCCCTAGCGCCATGTGTGTCCTGGTGGCTATAGCTGTGCACTGTGTGTTTTGTGCACAGTTTCCAGTGAATGATGGGGTCTGTGCTGCTGGAGATCCAGGATGAAAACAGGCACTGGCTTCAGCTATCCTTACTGCAAATGGTTGTCCTCAGAACAGGTGTAAAAATAACTGATTCACTGGTTAAATACTGTACAGTGTATTGTGAAAAATGAAGTCCCTAATTGTTATCAACAATATATTTAGCTGCTGCATTTTTTTTTACATTTTTAAATTTAGATTGAAGGTCCTCTTAAAGCTAATCTTACACTGTAGCTTTCTTTTGTTCATCCAGTAGAAAGAAAAAAAAAACAGATTCTTCCTCCATAAAAATGAGGTGGATGGAGGAATCTTCCTGCCAGGCGATTCAAAATCAAGCAAAATTCCCCTTGACACAAGTCGAGCAGGGACAGCCACACACTTTTCAAAATTAGACAAGTTCCTGCTGAACCAGCCAAATTTGGATCAGTGTATGGTAGGGTTGCCACTTTTTCTTCAAGTCAAACCCGAACACTTTAGCGGCGCACAGCAAAACTTTTTTTCTTAGCATACTCTATAGGATTGTAAAAGACCTGGAAACCTTTGGGTGCTCCAAAGAGAATAGTAATGTGGCGTGTACAGTGCCCCCTCACCCTCCTATCAGGCCCTGTTCTGAGCTACATTCCTGTCTGAATATTGTGTCTTTCAGGTGGACTGAAACCCGGACACATGATTCAAAACTCGTACTGCCCGGGTGAATCCCGGACAGGTGGAAACCCTAGTATATGGCCAGCTTTAAAGCTGAACTGTAGGCAAATACATCATTAAAGTATTATTTTAATGCAAGCAGTGGAAGTACTTACATTTGGCTTGGCATCAGGCTCTTGTAGTTTCTGTATAGAAAACTGCCAGGGACTGGCCAAGATTTGATCCATGTATGGGCAGGCAAAATGTACCCAAGCTGATCGATACAACCAGCCTGTCGGATTTTAAATGTAATTATTGCTAGCGGCTATTATAGCCACTAGCAGTAATCACTGTGTTCTCCCGGCGGGGTCGGTCCCCCCGACCCTGCCGGGAGCACACAATGGCTCCACAGGAGGGATTTCCCCATCAACACTGACTGTGTCAATCATGGAATCCAGCGATTTTCTTTCCTGCAACCCATGGTTGCAGGAAAGAAAATCACTCCTTCTATGGCCGGATTGAGAAGTAGCACAAGGAGCAAATCAATGTCCTGACAAGAAGTATGTTGATAGGAGGTGAGAGCAGAGGGACAGAAAGAGGAGCTCATCAGTTTGTTCCTTCTACTTCACTGTCCACTCACAGATTGGGGGCAGACCATAAAAGTATAGACTCAAAGAAAGTGTAGTAAAAAATGATGCGCTAAACAAAAATCTCATATTGGGTTTTTAAAATCAAACTGTAGAAAACAAATTCGTAATAAGTAGTTGAATCCAAAAAAACCTCCACCTCGTGCCTGCACCGTCTCCACAGGCAATATAGACTCTTACCAGAGAGCCTGGACCCTTTTTTATGAAGTGTCAAACAGGCTTGATGTAGCAATCTTTGCAGGTGTCATCAGCTGGAGATGTGTCCTCAGATCAAACAGGGCATAAGCAGGATATTCAAACCAAGCTCCATCCACTCCACGATTAGATTGATCAGAAAATGAAAGAGACGCCAGATAGTGTAAAATCCCAAAAGGTTTGTTTAATATAAAGTATTGCACCTACATTAGTACAGGTAAAACCAGCGTTGTGTACAATATAGGCGGCTGCCTTAAGATATCCAGGCACTGTTCAAACAAACGCAATAGCAGGAAACATCTCCTAACCCGACTGGTTTCCTCACAAAAAGGACATCTTCCGTGGCATACCCTGGAAGAAGTCCTTTTTATGCCCTGTTTGATCTGAGGACACATCTGAGGACACATCTCCAACTGATGACCCCTGCAAAGATTGCTACATCAAGCCTGTGTGACCCTTCATAAAAAAGGGTCCAGGCTCTCTGGTAAGAGGCTATATTGCCTGTGGTGACGGTGCACGCACGAGATGGAGGTTTTTTTAGGATTCAACTATTTATCACGGATTTGTGTTTTCTACAGTTGGATTTTAATAACCCAGTATGAGTTTTTTGTTTAGCTCATCATTTTTTTCTACATGTTGTTTATTGTGATTATATGTCAGTTTTGTGGTGCCACTGGACAATTTACACTGTAATGGTTGTTATTGACATTATTTATCTTTATGTTTTTACACATGCGCAATATTCTTCCTTTATATAATTCAAAGAAAGTGGGTTGAAGGATGGTGGCTGTCATTCAACCAAGGTGAAGCTTTAGGTTATAGACAAGTAAACGCATTTCGTTTTTTTTTCATCATGCTGGATCAAAGTAAATGTTGTTTTGGCATAAAAATATTGCTATCCCTAAATTTTGTATTACCTTCTTATATTTTTGATCACATCTTTCTTTATGTACATGCACTTCCACCTACTAAATCTTACTCTTGGCTTAGCGTGATACTAGATGGCTTTAATGGTCAACACTGAAACTGAAGAGGTGTGGGAGATTGAGCTCTTGGTTCATGAAATATGGTCAATATTTACGCGCAACCTAGGAATTGGGGAAGATCAAGAGAAATCAAACACAACATGCACTTGGTGGCTCCTGCTATGAGCTACAATTGGCCGTTCAAGTCTATATTTTTTAAGGGCAGTTTTTACTTTATATTTTTAATGTACACATCAAGATTACAAACTTTTAGTGCATTTCACAAAAAGTATGTTTATGCAAGTTATGTGGACAGAAATTACTTCGGCAGTTGCATAATGTGTATTGTCAGCTTCATACATTGAAGAGCTTGCATGCACTTTTTGAAGAAACAGTCCTTGCTAGTAGCTGTGTACATAGGTGTGATAATTGTTAAAGGATACGACTAACACGTCTTTGTTCATGATAATAAATCAGTAACACTTTTACTCTTTAAGAAGACATAATTATTTTTGATCAACATAATGTTCCATATAATATAAAAACAAACCACGGCCTTGTATTAAAACACTGTAGAGGTAATATAAGAAAATGTGTTTCCAATGATTTTTTTTTTGCAAAACGCAGTAATTATGATAATACAGTCATTGTAAAATGCAGCAGTAATTTGGCATTTCATTTGGTTTTATAATAACTTCATTCCAAGAGTAAAAATTCATATAGAATGCTTTCACAATTTCTACTTAAAGAGGTTTCAAGGGCAACACAAATAAGGATAAAAACAAGAAACGCACCAATTACAATTTAGATGCAAACTACAATTAGATGATGCAAAATGTTTATTATTAGCAGTAGTCACAGATATTTTTATTCTCCACAAGTCTTATGCTGCTCTAATCACCTGGGGTATAACCTCATTAAAAGTATACTTCAGTTAAAATCGCAAATTAAAGGTGTTGTAAACCCTCAAAGTTTTTCACCTTAATGCATTCTATGCAGAAAAAAAACCCCTTTTTACTGACCTAAACACAGTCTTTCCAGCGACAGGGACAAGCATACCAGTTCCAGCCGTAGTCTCGGGTCCTGATTGAATAGATTGATAGCAGCGCAGCCATTGGCTCGCGCTGCTGTCAATCGATCCCAATGACACAGGAGAGGGGGGGGGGGGGCAGGGCAGAGAGTCTTGCTGTCTGTGTCAATGAGCGCAGTAGCAGGACACGGGAGCAGGCCTGCACAAGTGCCCCAAGGGAGAGTGGTGAGGGACCCCAGAAGAGGAGGATCGCGATCACTCTGTGCAAAACCAACTGCACAGAGGAGGTAAGACTTTTTTTTGTATGACATGTTTGTTTTTTGTTTTTTTTAAACAAACATTTACATATCCTTTAACCACTTGCTGCCCACCATAAAGCAATATCGCCAGGATATCAAGCTGCTGCGCACTCCCGGGGGCGCGCATCGCGGCGATTGTTGTTGCGATGTGTCAGTCTGACACACGCAACACCAATCTAGGTAAAGAGTCTCTGACTCTTTACCACGTGATCGGCCGTGTCCAATCATGGCTGATCACAGTGTAAACAGGAAAAGCTGTTGATCGGCTTTTCCTCATTCGCATCTGTCAGACGCAAGTAGAGGTGAGCAGATCGGTTGCTCCTCTGACAGGGGGGTCTGTGCTCATTGATTATCAGCATTGATTATCCCCCTACAGGCTTTAACCAGACACTGACAGAAGTCACAAGACTGCTATATACTGCTTATGAGAAAAAAAGTATTTAGCAGTTTATATTTACTAAAAGGCTGTAATAAAGAAAGCCTGCATGTCCTGTAAAACTAGGTATGCTGGCAGCGCCACCCCAATACCTCGGTGCCTTATTAGCAAGATTGGGTATTGTAGGACTAGGAAGGTGTATACTTACATTTATGTAAGCAACTTCTTAGAAAAAGTTGCTATTCAAATAACTGGGTTGGCAGGGCTTTAGGCAGCATTGCAGCAAAAGAATTGAGTTGTGCTAGCACTGTCACTTTTCTGCATTTAGTGGTCAGGTTTACTTTAAGTCTAGCAGTAGAGGATTACAGAGAACAGAGAGTAAGGTACAGCTGCAGCGTTTGCTGGATAGCATTAGTAACTAACCGATGTTTCATTTGTTACCTGGAATTGCTATTTTATAGAGATGAACGAACTAATTCAAACGAACCAGGTTTCAACCTGAATTGTGCTGATTCACCCAATGTAATTATCTGTAAAGTTTCAGTGGTTCACATCAAAAGAGTTTTGTGTTTAATGTTGTCACTGGCCAAAAATACTGCCAGTGTTGTGTGTGCTTTTTTTTCCTAAGCTCCAGCACAAAAAAAATCATCCTTTTTCGCACAAATTTGTTTTTGCGTTTAATTTACAATGACAAAAAATATATCTCCTAAAGTATTGGCTATGCAGCAAGCTTCAGTGTTTCAGTCAAAATAGTAAACTTATCTGTAATGAATCTTAATGAAACATCTACCTAAAAGCAGAAATTAAAGACCTGCGCATTTTTATGATTGTGTTTCATTAACCGAAAATTATATAAAAAAATTCAAGTTGTAGTTGGTACACTATATTGTCAAATATATTGGGACGCCTGCCTTTACACGCACATAAACTTTAATGGCATCCCAGTCTTAGTCCGTAGGGTTTAATATTGAGTTGCCCCATCCTTTGTAGCTATAACAGCTTCAACTCTTCTGGGAAGGCTGTCCACAAGGTTTAGGAGTGTGTCTATGGGAATGTTTGACCATTCTTCCAGAAGCACATTTGTGAGGTCAGGCACTGATGTGGACTAACAGGCCTGGCTCGCAGTCTACGCTCTAATTCATCCCAAAGGTTCTATCAGGTTGAGGTTACGACTCTGTGCAGGCCAGTCAAGTTCCTCCACCCCAAACTTGCTCATCCATGTCTTTATGGACCTTGCTTTGTGAACTGGTCCAAACCATTTGGTGGAGGGGGGATTATGGTGTGGGGTTGTTTTTCAGGGGTTGGGCTTGGCCCCTTAGTTCCAGTGAAGGGAACTCTTAAGGCGTCCGCATGCCAAGACATTTTGGGAAATTTCATGCTCCCAACTTTGCAGGAACAGTTTGAGGATGGCTCTTTCCTGTTACAATATGACAAAGGTCTATAAAGACATGGATGAGCGAGTTTGGGGTGGAGGAACTTGACTGGCCTGCACAGAGTTCTGACCTCAACCTCACAGAACACTTTTGAGATGAATTAGAGCGGAGACTGCAAGCCAGGCCTTCTCGTCCAACATCAGTGCCTGATCTCACAGATGCGCTTCTGGAAGTATGATCAAACATTCCCATAGACACACTCCTAAACCTTGTGAACAACCTTCCCAGAAGAGTTGAAGCTGTTATAGGTGCAAAGGGTGGGCCAACGCAATATTGAACCCTACGGACTAAAACTGGGATGGCATTAAAGTTCATGTGCGTGTAAAGGCAGGCGTCTCAATACTTTTGACAATATAGTGTATTTGCATGTCAGGAAACCCTGCTAAATAATTTAGACAGTATCAAAAAGCCACAAAAAGATTTTAACTCCTAACAGCCTGAGTAAAATGATAGATAAAAAGAAAAATTGGAAGGTGCAATTAAAGTCATACTAATATACCGAAACGTAACCAGGGTACCCCCATGAACCTAATTATATGCTATCTAGATCAAAGTTATTTTTTATTAATAACGCCCACAGAACTGATCACATTTACTGTACAAGCCAGGAGATGAGCATTTTTTTAAATATATTGTCATCATCATCCAGAAAGAAGTGAAGCAGTTGTAGGGCAATAGGAAAAAGCATTCAGGTGCCACCTCCACCCACAAAAAAACTGTCTGTGGCATTAGGGATTGCAACAGCAGTAAGAAGAACTCAAAGTACTAAACAGGTTGATTCATCCTTATCAAGCTGCCAACATTGTCGACTGGATAACTTGCCCCTTTCTGCAGTCACAGCTGGTTGATGAATCTAGCACTTTGACTTTGAAAGTGGGTCTTGCACAATCTTTTTCTTCATCTCATCAAAGATCTCCTCTTCTGAGTACAAATATAAATTCTAACTATTTTCAATAATCTTGTCACGACACTTCTGTTGAGCTGCACTGCTGGTGGCAGTTCAATGCTTTCTTCCAAACCCAAGCAACATATAGTTGATAAGGAAGAATAGCTTTTAGAAAATTCAAAATGCTAACAAAATGATGAGCCATTAGGCCTTAAAATCAGGATGCTTTACGAAGGTGGGCATTGAAATTGGAACAATGGGCACTGGTGGTTGTGATCCACCTGACTGTGTGTAAGGTCATGATGAAGGTGGTAAACTGCAGGTACATCAGTCAAAAAAACTGTAACTTGTCAGGCGAAGCAGTCTGAAAGAAAATATGTCAGATATGGGCAAATTGCACTGGCAGAAATACAATTGTAGATGGTCACTTAAAAGAGTACCTGTACTCCATTTACGTACTGGGAGGTTTAAACTGAATGGTATTGGAGGTAGCCAGGAGCCTGAACATAAGTATAATGGGCAAGCACACCATATTAAAATATTTTCTTTCTTTCTTTAACCACTTCAATATCAGACACTTTTACCCCCTTCATGCCCAGGCCAATTTTCAGCTTTCAGCACTGTTACACTTTGAATGACAATGATGGCAGTGCTAGGCTGTCATATTACTATAGGCCAGGCAGGAAGTGGTTAAAGTGGTTGGAAGCCTTTACATATATCCAGTGGAATGACTAGCCTCAGGTGATACACAGAGCTAAAACAAATCCTCCAACATATGTTGTACCTGTTTATCTGCAGTCTTCTCTACAGGCGTTCAAAGTGCTCAATTTATCAAGCTTGCCTGAGAGTAAAAAGGGGGCAGAGAGCTGAAATACACTTTGTAGAGCTTAGTGAGGAGAGCTCTGAGAGCTGATTGGAGGGAAGAGACACACCCCCACTCGACAGCTCACAGGAACAGAGCTGAGGCTGTCGATCTGCTGGAGGTCCCTCTCCTGTCACCTTTTTTCTCTTGGTGTCTGGAAAATTTGTCAGAAGTGATTCGTGCTGATAGCAGAGGCGTGAAGCAGCAGACAGAAATTGCGCTTAGTGCTCTTAATCGAGACAAGTACACACTATACAAGTATATTCTTTATTCATATTTCATGTCTGAGGTTTACAACCACTTTAATGCTTGCAAAGCATGCATAGATAGAAGTGTGTAATACAGTATATTGAAACATATCTTTAGTATTCTTCTCAAGGGTCCAAGGAATTACCAACTTGGTTTGCCCTCCTTTTCACCTCTATAATGAACAGTATATGTGATGAACAACCATTGTAAAATACCAAGCAGCAGAAGATGTGGAATGGAATCTTATGCACCGTACACACGATCGGACTTTCCGACAACAAAACCGTGGATTTTTGTTCGAAGAGTGTTGGCTCCAACTTGTCTTGCATACACACGGTCACACAAATGTTGGCCCACAATTGTGAACGTAGTGACGTACAAGAGGTACGTGATATCTCCATTAGGAACGCTAGTTTTACAAGACCGAGCGCTTCTGGCTCGTCCTTGATTCCGAGCATGCGTGGACTTCTGTGTGACGGACTTGTGTACACACAATCGGAAAGTCCAACAACAAACATTTGTTGGCGGAAAATTTGTGAACCTGCTAGCCAACATTTGTTGGCGTAAAGTCTGACAACAAATGTCCGATGGAGCATACACACGGTCGGACTTACTGCCAACAAGCTCACATCAACATTTCCCATCGGAAAATCCAATCGTGTGTGCGCGGCATTAGTCTTTGTTTGCACTTATTGCATCCTTATTGGGATCCTTTGCAGCGAAAAAAATCAGGGAAAGAATCCTGCACCTGGAATCTGCTGTTCCAAGTTTAGAATACTACTAAAGGTATGTTTAGGTACTTCTTGGTGCTTGGAGAATATTTCGTTGAAATTTTACTGTGAGGTGTACCAACACCTCTGAACCTCTGAGTCTGAAGAAAACTATATGTTGCAAGCTTCAGAGTGGCAGCCCTACTCCTTATTAGATCCATAATATTATTCTATTGATAGATATTTCTTTTATTTTGAGCACCTCCTATTTCCAATTAACTGGAAAATGGGTAGTTTGTAAGTAGTAGTTATGAAAAGCAACCACGTTTTTTATTATCTAGGCAGTTCCTGCGAAATACCCTGAACTCTAATAAGTGGTGGATGATCTGACACTCATAGCAATGCCATTTGGTAGTTAGCAATAAATTCTTAGGTGCCTTTAAAGCATATACTGTAACATCAGTTGGTGTAAAGCAGAAGTAAATGCAAAGAAACTATGTATTCCTGTGAAATACGCCTCCACTAAGTGAACTCTAATAAGTGGTGGATGTTCTGATACTCATAGCAATGTCATTTGGTAGTTAGCAGTAAACCCTTAGCTAATACGTGGAAAATTAGGATCTTTACTACCTGGTAAAATTGATAATCTTGTCCTTTATTCACATAAAGTAACGTGCATCACAGGCTGACATTTCGGGACCTTGCAGGATCCACATCACTCTATCTTGATAAAGAGATCCTGTGAGGTCCCCAAACATTGATCTGTAAAGTGGTTACCCTATGTAAATAAAGGACAAGATTATCACTTTACCAAGGTGTGCTAGTGAAGATCCTTATTTTCCTATGATTTCATGGTGGTGCCATGCACCAATTTACTACAGCACCCTACACAAACTATGGACGAGACTATAAGAGGTGCAACTGATACAATACAACTTTTCTAATGCTAATACCTCTCTAGGCACTGATCAGATTTTTTAACATGATGTGGCCTGGCCTCAAAAACCCATTAAAGCATGAATGTGTTTTCCAGCTCATAACATATGAGGAATCCCTTTAAAAATAAAACAGTTTTTTTTTTTTTTCATGTGGATAGGCTCTTTTAGTGTAATTGATTTTCAGGCTCTACAGATAATGGCAATGCCAAATTTCGATTATTTCCCCCTAGCACTTTTAGGTTTCCCTAAAATGCATATTACATTAGTTGGTGTAAAGCAGAAGTAAATGCAAAGAAACTATCTATTTTTTTTCTAAAAAAAAAATTAAAAACACAATTTGATGTCCTAGGCCACAAAAGTTGTTGGGATCAATTTACTAAAGGAAAGTAAACTGTGCACTCTGCAAGTGCAGTTGCTCCAGAGCTTAGTAAATGAGGTACTCAATCACGTGCCAGGAAAATAAAAAAAAAATGTTTTGCTTGTACATGATTGGATGATGGAAGTCAGCAGAGCTTCTCTTAATTCATTAAGCTCTGCAGCAACTGCACTCTCAGAGTGCAACTGCACTTTGCAAAGGCACAATCTACTTGCCTTTGGTAAAACAACCCATTGTGTTTGCACAAATCTAGAGGTGGCTACATGCTTAGTCCAAGGCAAATGTCCTTTTCAAACCTTCATAACATTTTCATTATAAGGCAGTATAAATGACTCAATGTAGTGAAGACCTCCATATTCCCACAATAAGAAAAACAAATGATGCCAAAAACACAAAACTCCAAACATCAAACCTCATTGGCTGGTACTAGAACATAAGAAAGCCCAGTCCCACCATCTATGACTAGAGACCCTGTGTGGTCCAAAACTTGCAGGCTGAACCTTCTTGTGATTTAGTACCACCCAATGCTGTACAGTCTAGGAAAGTTTGGGCTTTGCACTAGCAGGTTGCTGACATTTTTGCTTTTATCCCTATGGTTCTAGACATGGTTCTGTATATTATCTGTAGTCAAATAGCCAAGTCCAAGTGCAAAAGAAAACGGAAAGTGCAGTCCAAACGTGAACAGTGGAAAAGAAAGTGTGGGACTCAAATCCCTGGTATAAAAGGACAATGTCTGGTGTACAGTTTATAAAATCCTCCACCAGGTGACACCATATAAGGCTTAACAGATCACAATGACTATGTAATTAAAGATAGGTCAAAGTAGGCATTAGGCATATAACATCATGCAGATCTTCATGTGTAGTCATCAGTAAGAAAATGACTTCCTTATCATCTCACAATATGTATAAGGGAAAGACACATAATTCAGAAATTCACCCCAGTATCGGCACATTAAAGATAAAAGTGTAAACTCTTCATAGTGTAAACTGTAAGACCACTTCTATAATAGTAAAAAGTAGAACACTCACATATTATAAGAACAAACAGCGCTTTTCTTTTAAAAGTTCCAACAGGTAACATCCGAAACGGCTTCCCATCCACTTCTTCCAATGCCCCATGCTCCGGATGACGTCAGTTATGACGAAACGCATAGGGAGGAGCCTGCTGTAATGTCATTGCATGTTAATGGAAGTGGACAGGAAACCAGTTAAAGCCGTAGTAAATCACTGTGGGTGTTTTTTTTTTCAACCTGCAAGGTAAAGCCATATGTATCGCATACTAGCACATTTTGTGAAGCTTACCTGAAATGAAGCCCTCCAGGGCCGCCCTGTCACCACTGAAAGGGCTTCCATCTTCACCCAGTCTTCATTCTGGGTTCACGGACTCTGGCTGTGTGAGTGGCTGGAGCCGCGTTGACCTCACTTTTGCGCATGCTCGTGGGAGCTGCTGCTTACGGCACAGGACTCTGACGGGTGGCCATACCTTCAGAGCGCATGTGCCGGTGACGTCACTGGCTGCATGTACAGTAAATATCTCCTAAATGGTGCATGTTTAGGAGATATTTACAGTGCCTATAGGTAAGACTTATTAAAGGCTTACCTATAGGTAAAAGTCAGAGATGGGAGTTTACTCCCACTTTAAGTATTTACATATTCCTAACAAGCATTAAATGAGCTTTAAAAGGCATTAACTTAACAACCTTCTAATCGCTAATGAAAACACAGGGAAGGAGCTCTAGGGGGGAGCAAAGTGAGCTGAGTTACATGAGAGAAAAGCGTGAACAACTTCAATGGTTCTTTTGTGAGAATTAATTGCTCCACAGTGTCTAAAACTACTGAGATCAGTGAAAACTTGTCTAAAGCTGGATCCACACTTTTGGGGTACATTAACACATGCATAATAATGAGTTTTATTCTGCAGGGTAAAGTGCATTGCGTTTAAGTGAGCCTATTCATTTGAATGGGTTTCCTAACATCTCAAAATACACTAAAAAGGTGCATGCATCATAATTTGTAATGCAGTGCACCGCCATGTATAGTAGTGCAATACCATGGGTTGTGGTGCACTGCAAGGCGAGCGGGAATTAGGAATAACTGCTACTGTAGCATACCAATATGCATAAGGTATCATTCACTGCTTATTAACCTTGGCACAGGTTCATTTTTAAGAATATTGAGAAATAAATATCTTGTTTTTTTGGATTTGCAATCACAATTAAATATCTTCTGTTTCGGGACAGTAAAGCAGTGATTCTAATATCAGATCATTATGTCCTGTCTCTCTGATATAGAATTAGGTTTATTAGCTTGGCAATAGCAGCCAAGAAAATGTTCAGACCTTGAACAAAGAGTGCCAGTTTTCCAGAGAACCACATAGAACGTCCAAGTTTGTCACGTCTTTGTTATCTATCTTCTTTACATTTTTGAGACAGATTCACACAGGAAGTCAAGAGCAGCAGAAAAATATCCTCCCCATAAACAGCTTGATCAGTCTTCAACTGCTGCTGCCCCATTTCCCTTCCAATCCTAATCTGACATTGTCACAACACACTAATCTTTCACGAAGTCTCAAAGAATGTTTCCTTCCTACCCTAGCCTCCAACTCGCAGGATGCTCTGTTTTTAGCACATGCTACGTCTGTCCACAGAACTCTATTAGAATAAGCTGTGCCTGTCTGGATATGTGAAATGCAGCTGACAACATGGTAATTGCGTTTTAATGAGGCTGAACAAATCTATTTGCAAAATGTACAAAACTGGACCTTCTTCAAAGTAGGGCTTGGACAAAATGTCACAGGATTATATGTTCAAAGCCTGCCCTTCATGTCTTACTTACCCTGATTAATAATGTGTTCATACTGTTACAATTTCTATTCATATTATTTCTAGACATTTATTGCTACAGTAGGAGCCAAGTAGCATCCAATAGCACCATGTGAAGATATCGGTTTTTACAAAAACCCAACTCCAGGCAGACCTTTCCCCTCACTACTTGTCCCTCTGTCACCAGCACAGGAAGTGAGGGGGAATCTCTCCAATGGAGATGCAAACATCAATGCAAACCACAATTTTAGTAGAATGGAAGGGGTGAGAACCTCTTAGGATTTATTGCTCTGTTTGACACAAATAGTGAGATAATCCATCAAGTCCTGTACGGCGGGGTATGACAAACTCTGAACCAGTGTAAAAATAACAGCTTCAGCACTAGAGAGGAGATGCTATCGGGGTGGACGAGCAAGTTGTTGGCAGCCCTATTCTTGCAACCATCTATATCTAACCATTTTTTGTTATTGTTGACCTATTATGTAACTATAGCATGGACTATAAAATATGACAGCGTGTTGATACTACATTGATACTATCTGGATAATGTAATTGATATACCTAACAATTTGATTGCTTCCTAGACATGGCATACCCCTGCTTTATACCCCGAAGAAGAAGTTTTTTCCGAAACACGTTGGGTTTTGTCCTAATAGCTCTAAAAAAATTCAAGCCACGACAGGCATACATAAACATTTTTTTTATATTATAGACATACAGGGGTTTTAAGACTTTTAGCCGTGTTTATGTAATAATATTCATACAGTGTTTTGTGTATGTATTTGTATACTTTTTTTTTGCAATAAATTTGGCACACTAGCCTTTTATTGAAATGAACATTATTGTCATATCTGCCTTTAAAGTCCCATAAAGGGGGTTTTGTGTGTTTGTATCCCAGGTGACTCTGGGTGGATGAGGGCTATGTCTATATCACCTAGGTAAGAATTCTGCCTAGCAGTTTTAGGGTTGTCCATTCAAATCCTAGCCATGGCACCGATTTCCTGGAGTTTCCATGCACTCCCTGGGCCTGCATGTGTTTCTTCCAGGTACTCCAGTTTCCTCCACCTTCCAAAGACATGCTGGTAGGTTAATTGGGTACTCTCTAAAATTGGCATTAACATGTGTATGAATGTGAGTTAGGGACCTAAGATTGAAAGCTCGTTGACTGCAGGGGCTGATGCGAATGTACAATATATATATATATATATATATATATATATATATATACATATATATATATATATATATAGTATATATATGCACGTGTAAGTGTGTAAAGTGCTGGGCAAATTGAAAGCACTATATAAGTACCTCTAATAAATAAATGTATTAAAAAATGAAGCAGGATGAGGTTGAACATGAAAAAAGTGTATTTACTAAATGAGGGTAAAAAAATATGCAATTATATAAGAGGGAGGGTGAAGGAAAAAAAAAGAAGCTAAGAGAAAAATTGGTAAAAGGTCCTCTTTAAGGTCAAATTCTGAACCAATCAGAAGGGGAAAGACAAACTTTAAAAAGTGGTTTAAGGTACACTTCAAAAAAATAAATCAATTTGAATGTTATGACGTAAGGGAATACATCTTTTCCAGCCATCAAGATTGAAATGTAACAATCTGATAGTACAATCTCCTTCATTTTGGTGACATTAAACCTAAATTTAGTAGACTACAGATTAAAACATGTGTGGTCAAGATTTATCATATGACCAGTCGTCACGGGGACATTTAGCAAACATTCACTGGTGGTAAATCAATCACTCTAATTTAACCACTTACTCACTGGGCACTTAAACCCCCCTCCCGCCCAGACCAATTTTCAGCTTTTAGCGCTGTCACTCTTTGAACGACAATTGCGCGGTCATACAACACTGTACCCAAAATAAATTTTTATAATTTTTTTCCCCACAAATAGAGCTTTCTTTTGGTGGTATTTGATCACCTCTGGGTTTTTCATTTTTTTTTTTTCTTAAAAATACAAAACCGTTTTATATTTTGTTAATAAATTTTGCAAACAGGTAATTTTTCTTCTTCATTGATGTATGCTGATGAGGCTACACTGATGGGCGTCGATAGGCTGCATTGATGGGCACTAATAAGGCTGCACTGATGGGCACTGATGGGCACTGATAGGCAGCACTGGTGGACACTGATAGGTGGCACTGGTGGACACTGATGGGTGGCACTGATGGGCGGCACTGAAGGGCATTGATAGGTGACACTGAAGGGCACTAATAGGTGCCACTGATAGCTGGCACTGATGGGCACTGATGGGTGGCAGTGATGAGCACTGATGGGTGGCACTGATAAGGCGGCACTGATGGGCACTAATAGGCAGCACTAGTGGGCACTGATAGGTGGCACTGGGGGGCACTGATAGGTGGCATTGGTGGACACTGATGGGTGGCACTGATGGATGGCACTGATGGGCGGCACTGAAGGGCATTGACAGGTGGCACTGATAGCTGGCACTGATAGCTGGCACTGATGGGTGGCAGTGATGGGCACTGATGGGTGGCAGTGATGGGCACTGATTGACACTAGTAGGTGACACTGACAGGCAGTACTGCTAGGTGGCAAAGATGAGGCACTGATTGGCACCACTAGTGGGCATTGATAGGTGGCACTGATGTACTGTGGGCACTGATTGGTGGGCACTGTGGGCACTGATTGCTGGCATTGGCAGGCGGTACCGGTGGGCACAGAGGCTCTTCCTCTTCGGGACCGATGTCCCTTCAAACAGAAGCCGGCAATCGGCTTCTTTTTTTCTCATGCTGTCAGCGTGAGAAAAAAATGATTAACGATCCTTTGTTTACATCACGTGATCAGCCATCATTGGCTGACAGCTGATCACGTGGTAAGGGGCCGGGATCGGCCCCTTACTCGGATCTGTGATCACCTGAGTCTCATTGACTTGGGTGATCAAAGCGCGCGCCGCACGCCTCCTTCAGGGGGGCGTGGCCAGCTTTGAAAGCGGAGGACGTCAATAGGCGGCCTCCCGGCAAAGCAGATCCGCGCCTTAGCCGTCATTTGGCTATAGCGCGGATCTGAACAGGTTAAAACACATG
Source organism: Aquarana catesbeiana (assembly GCF_042186555.1). Classification (NCBI taxonomy): domain Eukaryota; kingdom Metazoa; phylum Chordata; class Amphibia; order Anura; family Ranidae; genus Aquarana; species Aquarana catesbeiana. The sequence continues at coordinate 130,216,146 of NC_133328.1, forward strand.
CATCATGAAGATTTACCTGCAATGAATGATTAATGTGAAATTCATTGCTTTATAAATGCCCCCCTATATATCTATGAAGTTTAGGTTAGATGATACAAAGAAAAAAATATACTCTGAAAAAGTACGAAAACAAAAAAATAAAAAAATGATAACACATGGCCAGCTCTACAACCATCTAAGAGGTAATTAAAATCCCAGTGTGTGCAATCAGTGTTTCATACAATCTCATCCATTTTCAATCAGTTAATTTGATCCCAAGTAAGCCCATAGTTCTGTACAATTCTAATTATATTTTACTTAACTTAGATGGTCTGCAAGTGTGATTGGGTAATTATTTTATTGTTTATTTTTTTTTTGTCAGTAGATTAAATTTTTTTAATCAGAATAAAGTTTTATTAACAACTTTTTAACAGTACAAAAACAATGCACATTCCGGAGTTTTTGTCAATCAATACTTTCAGAGAAATCGAAGTACAACAATACTTTTTTACACAACCAAAGCAGGTATATACACCTAATCAAACCTGCCATCAATTGTTATGTCTCCCAGTATATAAATTTGTATATATGGCCAAAGAAGATGCCCCCAACACATCCCTTCCCCAATATATCCAACTGAGGACTTTCCGAAGGTGGGGACATGCACCAATATAGCATTAATGCACTTCTTTTGCAAAAATAAAACAGCTTTCCATTTATTCTACACACGCTTACCTCACTCTCTTCATGGTTGTTTAAAAACACTTATCCATTACTTCTGTTTTACTTCCTGAACAGACTTTAGGTCACGACACAGGAAGGAGTTGACCAGCTGAGGGTGGATGATGCAGGGTGTGTGCTAATGAGATCAGCTGGTAAACTCCTTCCTGTGTCATGACCTATAGTCTGTCCAGGAAGTAAGGCAGAAGTAATGGATAAATGTTTTTGAACAGTCATGAAGAGAGTGAGGTAAGCATGTGTAGAATAAATGGAAGGCTGTTTTATTTTTGCAAAAGAAGTACATTAATGCTTTATTGGTACACAGGGGAGGTGGAATTTAGAAAAAAAAGGTGAACAAAGGTAAACTTGCCCTTTAGGGACTGTGCAACTACAAAAAAATACCTGAAATGTACTCAGCTTCTAAGTCTTGTAGTGGGCTGACAACACACAGCAATTTTGTGAACTGTGTGGTATAAGCCCTGCTCAACGTCTTTTGCTAAACTACTCAACCACTCCCACTTTCAGATTTCTACAACATAAAGGCTAATTATTTTGTAATCCAAGATAAGGACTAGGAGGCTAAACAGAGTTGTTGAGGCAACAGAGGAATTGGGCAGAGGACACAAGACAGCTTTGATGCTCTGATATAATGATACATTTAGCAGATCGAAAGAGAGCGAATAAAAAAAGTTCATTGTTAGGGGTTATATACACTTTAAGAGGTAAACCAGTGTCATTTAGGAGCCTGGCAGCCATTTTAAAGCACAGACACAGGCCAAAATGTCTGCTCCAATGTGACTTATATGGCTGTTATCCTGTTAATGTGGCAGAGTGCTAGGGAACAAAAAGTCCATTTATCATGCAGATGGTCAAGCCAAACTTCAAAATAAGATAATTTTCTGAAATACATCACTGTATCAATGGAATCTATTTATAAAATAACTAAATCAAGTATTTCGTGTTTTTTTTTCATAGAAGACTCTAATAATTTTGCCTGTTTAATAAAATTTTGACATTGTTTTCACTATAGTTTGCAAAAGGTGAAAATAAGCCAGCAAATGCAATTTGGAATGTGGATCTCTATCAGCAGATGGAATTAAAGCCGAACTGTAGTCTCTTCAAAACCTACACAGACTGTTGTTCTCGGCTCATTTTTCACAAGTACAGCAGTACAACTGGCAAAACTCAGAATCCATTCACAGTGGCATGTTTCTGCAGCGCACTGGTTGGCATCAGAGGTCACTGCTGCCCAGCCCATCATGCTGCAGTGTCAAGACTTGAATGGAATTTACACTTTGTAAACATCCAATAAAATGAAAAAACAACCCCCCCCCCCCCAAACATGTGTGATGTGGTGAAACGGGGCATAACCCCATCCTCTCACTTCCCAGCAAAATCAAAAAGCAGTTCGCAAGAAAAAAACAAGCATTTTAGTGTACAGCAGTATGAACATATCTTCAAGCTCCTTGCTGATTGCCATGTTGTAGCTAGAATAAGGGAGGGGGTGTCTCAGACTGCTGTAGAGAGACCACTGCTCTCACGCAGGGTGCAAAAGTCTTAAAGCGGAACTTTACTTGCCTAGGCAAATGATTTCATACATTCCAAGAGTCTTCAGGAGGGGAGGAGCGGAGGAGGGGTCTTGTCAGTTAAGCATGCCCTCCTGCCTGTATGCCTGAGCTAAGGGCAGATGGAATTCAGGAAGTAAATGCTACATGAATCATTTGCCTGTTAGTGGGCCCTGAGGACAGGGTTGATGACCACTGTTCTAGAGCATGCCACATTCAAAACATGAACAGAGCAAAATGATCTCACATTGAATAACCATGTGAGTAACAGTGGACTTTAAGGGCACAACATGAGACATATACACATATATTCATAAAAATTCTGTTATTTCACAAAAAGTAAAAAAAAATTAACATAAGCAGGGTTTTAAACTAGTCACAACAAGGGGAACATCCCCTAAAGGTATACCCTCAAACAAAACACTGACAAAAGTAGTAGCTATAAGTATCCAAAATATCTATTGCATATACATACCATCTAGATACTCTTGTAGGGGGTACGGACTTGGGTATTCCATGTGGGATAATTTTGCCATTACTCAAGATGGCCATGGCCAGAAATGCTAGGGGGTTGTTTTTCAAAGTGATATCTAGGGGAACAATAAAAGAAAATGTACTTACCCGCTCCTCCCAGCAGCTAGACCGGTCCCCACAGCCTCTGTACCCCAGCGCTCTAGAGGTCTAGGGTACTGGCATGATCATGGAAAAAGACATGGAGAAGTGGATGGATCGGGGAATTTGCTTTGAATATTAAAAATGAATTAAATAGCAATAGTTTTTGGCTTGTGGTGCTCAGATGCAGTGAAGATTCGCTTTAAGCTGTAGCCTCCTACCTGGGAATATGAGTTTTTGGGTGAGGCTGGGGAAGAACTGAAAGAATAAACTGGCCACACACTGGTTGAAATTTGGCTGGTTCAGCAGTTGGACCTAAAGCCCAACTCCAGCTAGAAAAAAAATTATTCTTGCAGTGTGGCTTCGCTGGTAATAGCTTGTTGGGTTCAAGGGAAAGAAGAAGCCGTATTACTTACCTGATCCTCCACTCTCTCGGCAGGCAGGGCTCCCTCACGATCCAGTGGTGGACTGCCCCTCAGCATCCTCACACCCAGAGCAGGAATATGGACCTATGGTCTTGACGACTTCAGGAATCTAGACTGCTAGAGCGTGGGGATGCAGAAGCTGTAGGGACCCGTCTAGCTGCCAGGAGGAGCAGAGGATTGGGTAAGTACATTTATTTTATTGTTCCCCTACACCAGGGGTTTCCAAACTGTGGCCCATTGCTTGCCTTTATCAGGCCCTTGGGGCATTATTCCTTTCACTGATAAAAGGCACTATTCCTTCCATAGACTCTAATGATGGGACACTATTCCTCCCACTGACACCAATGATGGGGCACTATTCCTCCCACTAATACCAATAAATGATGAGGACACTATTCCTCCCACTAATACCAATGATGGGCACATTATTCCTTCCACTGACACCAATGATGGAACACTATTCCTTTCACTGACACCAGAGATTGTGAACCAATTCTCCCGCTAACACCAATTAAGGGGTACAATTCCTCCCACTAACACGAATTATGGGACACTATTCCTCCCAATAATACCTATGATGGGGACACTACTTCTCCCAGGGACACCAATGAAGGGACACTATTCCTCCCACTAATACCAATGATGGGGACACTATTACTTCCACTAACACCAATGATGGGACACTATTCCTTTCACTGACACCAGAGATGGGGAGCTAATTCTTCTACTGACACCAATTATGGGGCACTATTCCTCTCACTATCACCAATGATGGGACACTATTCCTCCCACTAGTACCAATGATGGAGACACTATCCCTCCCACTGACACCAACGATGAGGACACTATTCCTCCCACTAATACCAATGATGGGGACACTATTCCTTCCACTAACACCAATGATGGAACACTATTCCTTTCACCGACACCAGAGATGGGGAACTAATTCTCCCACTCACACCAATTATAGGGCACTACTCCTCCCACTGACACCAATGATGTATTTTTTTTTTACTCCTACTGAGCACTAAGCTTTGGCATTGTTTACTCCCAACGATACCAGGGTATTTTTTACTCCCAATGGTCAAAGTCTGGCCCCTCTAAACTTTGAAGGGCAGTAAACTGGCCCTTTGTTTTAAAAAATGTTGAGCCCCCTGCCCTAGACATAAATAAGAAATTGTCCCTTGTAGGGTGGATACAGCCTCACTGCAAGGGATCATTTTTATTTGCCTGAAGTTTGGCTTTGTTAACAAACCAGATTTAATTTCTATAGGTTTCGAGGAGACTACAATAGTTTTAGGTTCACGTTGCTATAATTATATAATTATAAGTTAGCTTTTTACAATTGTTTTATACACTGCCCCTCACAACTTTATTTGTCAAGCTTTTTCTATGGCGAATAAAAAACCAGTGAAAATTTAGCCAAGAATGTAATTGCTGAGTTTTATGTTGGGTATAATGTTTGCCTTTATGCCCTAAAAAAATACAGAGGAATATTTGACACTTAGTCCTTAAAACCTTGCAAAATAATTACCAAATGTGGCCATTCGAGTCCATTTTTTATTAAACTGACATATCTGCACAAAAGCATTAACGTTATTGTTCCTATTAACAAATAATGTTATGTTTTGGACGATCTGAAGTTGAGCTGTGGCAAAGTTTATGTTAAAAATTCTTGGCACGGTTGTGTTTTTCATCACCAATAGCACTAAATTCGCATAGCAATAAATACAAAGTTCTCTGCCCTAATATGTACTGAATCTGCTGACACTGACCAAATTGCAAGCAGATGAACATAAGGAGAACAGATGCGGTCTAACTTTGTTCTGAGTAACTGTGTGGGCAGTACTTTATCGCCCAAACTGTCCCCAAACATGGCATTACCAGCTTGTAAAAAGAAAAAAAAAACCTATCACTTTCTGTCATACCTTTAAAGCTAAACTCCAGGCAGATATAAGTGGCACTCATTAATGCAGCTCTGTATTTATTAACATTTCCTTAAATGTTCATTTTGTAATGCAACAAGTTAAAGTACCTGAATTTGATATCACCATGTACAGCAAAGCCCAGACTGGGAGAGGGAGCAGCAGCACAAGGTGCAAAGAAGCACGCTAATAGAAGAAGAGAGCAGAGTGACAAGAGATTCACTTTTCAGCTTGCTGCATCTCCTTTCACTTTCATTACTGCAGGTAAGTTCTTTCAGTATGAATGGGGGAAAATCGCACATTCTCAGACTATATTCTCTACAGACCGAATGTTATTCATAAAAAAAAAATTGTGTGAATGGGGAAAATACAGAACTATGGCCACTAGATGATTGCTGAGCATCATAGAAAATATATATTTATTTTAACACCATCTAGTGGACATATTGTGGTATTTTCTCAATTCCCACTTTTTGTTTTTTAAAGAATAACATTCAATCTGTAGAAAATATAACGTGAGAACATTTGATTCTTCTTCATTTGCACAAAATAAATGTACATCCAGCTTCGATGGACAATCTGCTGTGCTCATTCTGTATAATTACGCCCCTAAGGGTTACTGAACTGCATAGCTGTTCATCCAACGAAACTGCAGGTAAGTTAAATGGGGGAAAATCTCACATTCTCAGGCTATATTCTCTGCAGATCGAATGTTATTCATAAAAAAGCAACAGCGTGAATGGGGAAAATACTGTATTATAGCCACTAGATAGTGCTGAGCATCATAGAAAATATATATGTATCTCATTGCCATCTAGTGGATATATTGTGGTATTTTCTCTATTCGCATTGTTTTTATTTTTTTTTAAGAATAACTTTTAATCTGTAGAAAATATAGCTTGAGAACATTTGATTTTGCCTCATTTGCACAGAATGAATGTACGGTACATACAGTTTTCATGGACAATCTGCTATGCTAACTTTTTATAATTCTGCCTCTTATGCCCCGTACACACGGTCGGATTTTCCGATGGAAAATGTCCGATCGGAGCGTGTTGTCGGAAATTCCGACTGTATGTGGGCTCCATCGGACATTTTCCATCGGATTTTCCGACACACAAAGTTGGAGAGCAGGAGATAAAATTTTCCGACAACAAAATCCGTTGACGGAAATTCCGATCGTGTGTACACAAATCCGACGGACAAAGTGCCACGCATGCTCAGAATAAATAAGGAGATGAACGCTATTGGCCACTGCCCCGTTTATAGTCCCGACGTACGTGTTTTACGTCACCGCGTTCAGAACAATCGGATTTTCCGACAACTTTGTGTGACCGTGTGTATGCAAGACAAGTTTGAGCCAACATCCGTCGGAAAAAATCCTAGGATTTTGTTTGTCGGAATGTCCGAACAAAGTCCGACCGTGTGTATGGGGCATAAGGGTTACTGGACTGCAGCAAAGAAAAATATGGTCACCTCCCTTGCCAGTCAGGGCTGTGATACGTAGCAGAGCTGTGTAAATCTCAGAACAGGATGGAAAAAAAAATCCATTGACACATAACAGCTCCTTTGCATTTCACCTGTATATTTAAAACCGAGCTGGTAATATTCCCACCCCTACCACCACCAGTACCCCCCTCCATGAATTTTCCATCAAAATAAATAATGCAACCATCAATCCCTTCCCTCGTGCCAGGGTACTATGTGTAATCCTAGACTCTGACCTGTCCTTTCAGCCTCAAATCCAATCGTTGTCAAAAACTTGTAGAATTCACCTCCATAAGATCGCTAAAATTTGCCTCTTTTTAACTAATGAAACCACCAACTACTCATTTACTCCCTTGTTATCTCTCGCCTTGACTATTGCAACAGCCTCATCATAGGCCTTCCTCTCCATAAGCTATCTCCTCTTCAGTCTATCATGAATGCTGCTGCCAGACTTATTTACCTTACTACTCAGTGGCCACCCCTCTCCACCAATCCCTACACTAGCTCTTGATCGCCCAGTGAATTAAATTCAAAATGCTAACCACAACATACAAAGCCATTCACAACTCTTTCCCGAGCTACATCACCAATCTTGTCTCCAAATATCACCCAAACCGTCCTCTCCGCTCTTCTCAAGACCTCCTACTCTCAAGCTCCCTTGTCTCCTCCTGCCATACTCGTCTACAGGACTTCTCTAGAGCCTCTCCCATCCTCTGGAACTCTCTACCTCAACCTGTCCGGCTATCTCCTACTCTTGCTGCCTTCAGGTGATCCCTGAAAACTCATCTCTTCAGGGAAGCCTATCACATCTCCAACTAATCTCCTACCACTTCCAACAGCTCATTCCCCACAGTTACAACCTTTTGTACCACCTGCCCCACCCTATTAGATTGTAAGCTCTTCTGAGCAGGGCCCTCTTAATCCTCTTGCATTTTATTGTATTGTAACTGTATTGTCTCCCTTTTATATTGTAAAGCGCTGCATAAACTGTTGGCGCTATATAAATCCTGTATAATAATAATAATATTTAACTCTGTGTCTGGAGTTCGGCTTTAAAGACGAAGCTTAGGTATTGATATTTTTATGTCTAGATTGTCAGCAAAATTTTTTTAAAAATAACCCTCTTGGATAAAAAAATGTGACACAATTTTACAGAAATTTTGGAACCTTGCTATGTCTCTTATATGTGATGTTGCTCCCAATCTTTTGATGCCTTTCCAGCTACCAAAAAACCTTACTTCTATTGACGCGATAGTAATAATAAATACTTTTTTTATGCTTGCCTTTAGTTCTTGCTGTCAGAGTACACAGAATTTGAACTCAAGTTTGCACAATATCAAATGGAAGCCTTTTTGTACAAACTACCCGCGTGCTATTAGAAAAATTGCCCTGTTTAAAGTAAGTGCACTTTGGCATCCAGCTACTTTGAGAAAATGCGTTTCTGGGCTATTTGCCCCAGAGCCAGAATAATATGTCTTCACCAGATTACACATAATTTTGACACAGTAAATGGGGAAAATGTTATTCTTGTGCGATTATAGAAAGAAAATCGATGTCACATTGCTTTCAGTGCAGTATTTTGGACCACTAGACATTCGCATAAGGAAACCTTTTTTTTTCCATTACGTCTTCGCATAAATTTGCAAATAAAGAGGATTTCCATTCTTTGGCCAACCAGGTAACAGGTACAATGTGACAACTGGTACTGATTTTCAGGCACATTGCAATTAGGGATTTTAACCCAACAATGTTAGGATCTTTCAGCCTCTACATTGAACCTTTTAGAGTTAAAATAGACGCAATAGACATTTAATGAGTTATTAACCGCTTGTGGACCGCCCACCGTACATTCACTGCGGCAGGGCAGCCGCTCTGTGCCAGATCATGTACCTAGTATATAATCTGAGGCTTCCAAGATTTGGGCACACGTGGCGATGCCCCCTGGTGCCCGTCGATTACACAGGACATTGACGATCTGCCTATATAAACAAAGCAGATTGTCGTTCTTTCAGAGGGGAAGGTATTGATCCTGTGTTTCTGCAAAGCAGAGACACAGATCTTTGCCTTCCCCTATTCAAAGCACCTCCCCCACAGTGAGTAAGCACAACCTAGGCATACGAGGTGTGTCTATTAAATAACGAGACTGTGATCCCACCTAGTAAACAAAGCAGTCAGAACCGGTTATAACTGCATGCGAGGTGACCTTGAACGTCTTTGAACCTGCATGACAAGCAGCAACACTCTATGATGTTCAATTGATTGTGTGTCACCATTTAGTTTGGTTGTGTTTTCTGTAGTGTGCCGAAAAAATGGTAAGTTTAAAAGTTGAACAACTGGTCAATTTGAATTTTTTTGTAAAATTGCACAAAACACCAACAGAATGCTTTCAAATGCTTACTACAGCTTATGGGAATGACGGCCTGTCTCGTGCGCGTGTGTTTGAGTGGCACAAAAGATTCAGCAAGGGACGTGAGAATGAATTCCCAAAAGTTAAATCAGTGCTTAAAGGGACACGTTTTGAGTCAGTTGATGCTGTAAAGAAGAAAACAGCAGATGTGTTGAAACAGCTGACAGAAATTGATTTTCTCCATGCCTTCGACCAGTGGAAAACAAGACTACAGCAATGTATTAGTGAAAATGGTGACTGTATTGAAGGGGACAACACATAAAATTTGTAATACATATAAATAAAGGTGAGTTATTTATTCGGTCTCGTTATTTAATAAACACAACTCGTTAATTTAACCCTTTGATCCCCTGATGTTAACCCCTTCCCTACCAATGTCATTAGTACAGTGACATATTTTTTTAGCACTGATCACTGCATTAGTGTCACTGGTCCCCAAAAAGTGTCAAAAGTGTCAGTTAAATGTTCGATTTGTCCACAGCAATATCGCAGTCCTGTTATAAGTCACTGATTGACGCCATTACTAATAAAAAATAAAAATAGCCCATAGTTTGTAGACACTATAACGTTTGCGCAAACCAATCAGTATATACTTATTGGGATTTTTTACCAAAAGTATGTAGCAGAATACATATTGGCCTAAATTGATGAAGAAATTAGATTTTTTACATTTTTTCTTATTGGGTATGTTTTAAAGCAGAAAGTAAAAAAAAAAAATTTTTTTTTTTTTTTTTTTTTTAAATTGTCGGTCTTCTTTTGTTTATAGCGAAAAAAAATCAGCAGAGGTAGTCAAATAAGAACCAAAAGCAAGCTCTATTTTTGGAGAAAAAAAAAAGGACACAAAATGTATTTGTGTACAGTGTCGCAAGATTCTCTAATTGTCAGTTGAAGTAATGCAAAAAATGGCCAGGTCATTAAGGGGGTAAAACCTTCCGGAGCTGCAGTGGTTAAGTGGAGAGGTTTTAATAACCTCCACACTGTTTTTTTCATGCTTTCTATGTTTGTGCTTTGATTACTAACAGCTTTATATGTTACGTGTGCCAGCACACAGATTTATGGTTTTATTATTAGTTAAATAAACAAGGACTTATGTGCTGAACGAATGGGTGCCAAGTTTGCTTTTCTGTTACTTGTACTTTTGCTCTTTGAAAAGAGTAATTCAATTTCTTGCAGCAGATACATTAGGGGCAATCAACAAAGAGTGGAACAGGCATAAAACCTGCACCACTCTTCTAAACTGAGAAACCGGAGCAAATCCTGTTCCACTGTGAACTAGGAGTGGTCTGCTTTGTATTCAATGCCGTGTCCAAGCCAGACACAGTGTATGGTGCAGGAGAGCAGGAGCTTCTTGCTCTGGCTCTCTCTGCCTGCCCAACCACTCAGCTGACAGCAAGAGGGAAGAGGAAGGCTTTCTCTGCCTATATGCAGGCTCTGCCCATGCAGTGTGTTCACTTGTCCAACAGAGAGAGGAATATGAGCTGTCTGACAGGGTGGTCGGCTAGTGGTTAAAGTGGCTGTAAAGGCAGAAGGATTTTATGCATTAAGATAAAAAAACCTTCTGTGTGCAGCAGCCCCCCTCAGCCCCCTTAATACTCACCTGAGCCCCATTTAGATCCAGCAATTTTGCACGAGAGACTTGGCTGTCTGGGACTCCCCTCCTCATTAGCTGAGACAGCAGCGCAGCACCATTGGCTCCCACTGCTGTTAATCAAAATCAATCAGCCAATGAGGAGAGAAAGGGGTCAGGGCCATGCCATGGCTCCGTGTCTGAATGGACACAGGGAGCTGCGGCTCAGCTCAGGTGCCCCCCTAGCAAGCTGCTTGCTGTGTGGGCACTCAACAAGTGGGAGGGGCCAGGAGCGCCGAAGAGGGACCCGAGAAGAGGAGGATCTGGGCTGCTCTGTGCAAATCCACCACACAGGGCAGGTAAGTATAACATGTTTGTTATTTTAATAGAAAAAAAACAAGACTTTAGTATCACTTAAAGCTAAACTGCAGAAAGTGGTCTTATTTCAAAAAAAGCTTTTCTCTATCAACTAACTGGCTACTGTAAATACTGCAAAAATCTGCACAGGCATAACATATAATTATGGATACAGCTTACAAAGTAGATTACATGCTGTCCTGCATTACAATATCAGACTTGTCATAAAAGTAGAGTTGAACTCCAAGCCATCTCCTACAAAAGAAACACATAACTGTAGCCTGTTGAAGTGCCTGAACAGGACACATTTGTCTTTTACTGCATTTGTTCTACTAACCACCAAGTGACAATTAAGTACAACTAAAGCCTTCTGTATGACGATCTAAACAAGCCCTAGTTAATATGCACAAGACTCAAAACGCAAAGAAAAAACTTCCTCTACCTTAAAGCAGTAAAGCAAACATTTATTATATTGCAGCTTACCAGCATTCATTTTATTTCTAAAGACCATCGTTCTAGTTTAAAGAAAGTGAATGTGCCCATAAGCAGTCACACGCCAAAATCAAGGCATCCTGGAAAAATACCATCTCTATGAAAGACACAGAGCACAGACAGTAAAAAAAGCCTAGACCTTTCAGATGTCACCAGGCTCAGCATGTCTAATAAAGGAATGCATGAATGATGAAACGCAAAAAATATTAATGCTGGAGGCCATTGCTAAATGCGGACATGCAAACAAGGCAATAAGGACAATGGATAATGCAAGTGATTCCTCTTTGACTACGATTACCTAAAAAAAGATTTCAAAAGCAATTTTCTCCATGGCTAAACTTGATTAAAAATAATAATGTAGACCTCATTGAGGATCAATGCATAATATAAAGTGAAACTGGATAAATACAGATATATGTGCTCATAAACTGACACACAGTAAAAGAATACTCAGTAAGTAACTGGCTGCCAAGGGTTGTTACAGGCTAATGAGGAAGTTATGCAATCAGCTTGAGGCTATAGGCATCAAAGGAAAAGATACTGAATCACAAGTAAATATGGGTGTCAGTAAATGCCTCTGTTTTTGTGTTGCTTTGTATCTTTGTCAGTAAATATTTTTTGCAAAGACTTTTAGTTCAGATTTCCTAATGCTATAAGACATAGGGGTTTATTTACCCAAACTAGAGTGAGCAAAATCCGCTGCAGCTGTGCATAGTAGCCAATCAGGTTCTAACTTCACCTTGTTCAGTTAAGATTGGACAATAAAACCTGGAAGCTGATTGGTTTCTTTGCAGAATACACCAAATTATGCACACTCCAGTTTTAGTAAATCAACTCCACAGTATCTATATATCTAAAGTGGAGCTCCAGGCAAACAACTTCTAATTGAAAGCCCTGCTCGCCTATATCCGAATTAGAGTCTGTGTTATAGGATATAAAAAAGGCGCCCCTTAGATCCAAGTACTTAACATTGCTATTAGTAAGCTGCTGTCATCTTTTTTGGTGCTATCCCCAAAAATTATAAATAAACCATATGTTGAGGCTCTAGTTTAGACCTGTAATAGCTAGTATATGTACTAGTACAATTAACAATGCAATCATAAAAACATCAAATAGGGTCATGCTATTTCTTGGAAAATTAATCTACAGTTATATATTTTGGTATCAGACATTCAACTTACCTTCAGTGATGGTTGTGAAGTCAACATACCGATATTCATAGGACACATCAATCTTGGTTTCAACATTTGGCCGTTTCAGTGTAGAATATATATTTCCTGGCCTTTTCTCATCGAACTTATCAAACTTATTTAGTCCACAGCCCATTGTAGCAGGTACTGAAAAGATAAGAAAGATAAGTAGATTATTATTTCATTGTGAGCATTAAATTGTTTTTTTGTTGTTTTATTTAAGCTTCCATTCACACATGAGCATTTAATAGCTTGAAGATCAAAGTTCCAAAATGCTCAACAAGCCAAGTCCCATGATTTTAAATTGTCCCTGCTCACATTTGAGCATTCAGGCAGTTGTAGCGGAAGGTCCAAACCTTAAAAAAGGTACTCAAGATACTTTTGAAGCAGAATGAGGCATTTTTGGTCCCACTGACTTCAACAGAAGTGCATGAAAAAATGTGTGTCCCATGACTTTTTCAGGTGCCTCTGAAAGAGTCTATGGGGCCTAAACCTAAGATCCTGCCCCAAGGAAGCTCCTGTATGGAACTTCAGATCTAAAAACAACAAACAGGGACCCTCTGAATTTAGATCCATGTATTCCCATCCCTGCTCAACAGAAGTTAATCGTTAGGTTGAATTCTGTCACACAGGAATGTTTGAAAACTTTTTTTTGATCAGTAGCTGCAGTGTACTTTGCAAGCAGAAGAGTCCTGCTGTCAGGATACAGTGTACCAGCGAGGAAGTTTCCTCTATCCACCTCGCTTGCATGGATGGAGGAATTTTAGTTTTTTTCTACCAGCCCACTGGCTGTTAAAAAAAAAGAGTAATCTATGACCACCTTTAGTAGTGAGATGCCTTCTAGTTAAATGTTGCCCCTTGTAAGTATCAGCAGGGCAGAGCAGTTTTCTAGAGGAGGACGGCAGCAGGGTTTGGACAGCTCTTTCTGTGTTGGTATGACATTATCACCATGCCAAGTTAACATCTTCATATCTTCCAAAAATACCATCCTCCATCATCCTCTATTGAACATGCTTTTGCTAGGCCAACCGCTAGCGATACAGGAAAGAGTACTAGACCGTGAAACTGTACACAGGTACGCAAATATATTTTTAGATTTTTGGCAGCATGTCTACTGCCTATTTTAACCTCCCTGGCGGTATGATTATTTCGGATTTTAGGTGCTGAAAGCGGTACCATTATTTTGCATGGAAATTTGGCGTTTTATATTGTAGGTCTGTAAATCTTAACAATAACACACTTAAATCTGTCCAAACCAGAGTCTAGTAGATATCCCGGGTATGATAAAGTTTGAAACACAAAAACATAAATTATAATATAATAAATAAAAATAAATAATTAAAAAAAATTTAAAAAAATAGTAATAAAATAAATTTCCCCACAATTCACTATCGCTCAATTCTGCAAGTGTTCTAATTTATTATTGCTGTTTTCTAGCTGGTCTAAAGCCACTTTTGACGTAAAGGGACACTTTTTGGTTGCTATGGACAATCTCCAGTTTCCAGGCAGAAAGAACAGTGTATATCATGTAAAACTGCATGCAGGGCATGGGCCAGAGCACTAGGGGCAAAAGGGATGTGAAATCATTTCATACAGTACTGTAATCTGTAAGATTACAGTACTGTATGTGTTATGATTTTGACAGTTTTTTTAATTTGCCGCCAGGCTCCGCCCCCGAGCGTCGCGCCGCTCGCAGGGAACGGAGCCTGGCACGGAGAGGCTTTGGAGGAGGACGGAGCCCTCGGACACTGCGGGGGACATCGCAGGATCCCGGGGACAAGGTAAGTAACGCCGCCCCAGGATCCTGCAATGCGATCCCGAGTGTGGCTCGGGGTTACCGCTAATGGTACTGAATTTTAACCCCGAGCCACACTCGGGAAAACCACCAGGGAGGCTACTGATTCTTTGTTATGTTTTAACAGATGTGAAAAACAGCTATGGATGACTTCTATGGGAGGGCACCCTATGTAATTTCATAGGCTGCCACCCTAATGGGACAGTTTTAGGCACATCCATCTGATTGCTCTGATATAAATTTGCATTCTGCAATCTGTTAGTGTCCTAGAATGTCATAGGTCTTGCATTGGATGCATATTATGGAGCCTGAAGCTCAGTAATGACTTTGCTGTATCAAACTGCAGATAAAAGGCACGGTGTGGCATTTGTAAAGAGACTTTGCCAGGTCTCTGTCATTTACCAATGTTATTTGTTCTGAAAAAGTTTTATGCCGCATTTTCTGCACATATGTAGTCAGTAGAAAAGGTTCTACTGCACCCTGTAATGTATTTATCTACTTTTAGAAGAAGAGGCTTCAATTAATGCTGAAGTAAATAGATAAAACATGAGTTTTGAGAACTCTTCCAAGGTCCTCTGATCTTTTTTGTTTAACATATGTGTATTGTGTGGATATTTAGAGGTGATTTTATACCAGATTTATTTGTTATATTGCATAGTTCGATTTTTAAGCCCATGTGCTGTTTCATGAATCTAATGCCGCATACACACAAGCGGACTTTTCGACCGGACTGGTCCGACGGACCGAGTCCGAAGGACAATCCGACCGTGTGTGAGCTTCATTGGACCTTCAGCGGACTTTTTCTGTTGAAAATCTGACGGACTTCAGATTTGGAACATGTTTCAAATCTTTCCGATGGACTCGAGTCCAGTCGAAAAATCCGCTCGTCTGTATGCTAGTCCGAAGGACGAAAACCCACACTAGGGCAGCTATTGGCTACTGGCTATCAACTTCCTTATTTTACTCCGGTCATACGTCATCACGTATGAATCCGTAGGACTTTGGTGTGATCGTGTGTAGGCAAGTCCGTTCATTAGAAAGTCCGTCGGAAGTCCGTCGGAAGTCCGTCGAAAGTCCGTCAGAAAGACCGTCGGACTTTTGCTGCCAAAAAGTCCACCCGTGTGTACTGTACAAGGCATAAGGCTCTCCCATCGACATGCAAATAAACCAGTCGGACTGGTTTAGAAGCTAAGCAGAGGACAGGATATGATATACAGGAAGTTGAGGGGACGAGATTTGGATTTTGAAAGAAGCATGTGGTCAAACAAAAAAGGTTTTTTTTGGAAGACAAAGAGGCAAGACATGGCTGCTAGAAGCTGGAGGACTTTGGAGAAAGTTGTTGGAATCTGAGCAAAGAAGCATGAAGATGTTTCAACTGAAAGCCCAATTTGAGTTTACTCATTGCATAGATATTGTACATGCTTATTTTTGCTAGAAAGGATCATTTGCTTGTGCATGTTGTAGGCATATTTTGTGTTGTATTTTGTATTCTACAGTTCTATGTGCGTTTTTTCCTGTTCAGTAAAACACATTAATATACCACAGAAGTCTAAGCTTCCTTGGCTTTTACCACAAGTACCTTTAAAAAAGACAAAGCAAAACATTTGGGGGCTCATCCGGGATTTGTGCTAAAGCTCAACTGAAGCAGACCTGTTTTCTGTGGTGTGTTTTGTTGCTTTCTCTGGGGGAAAATGCTGCATACACCGTTTAGGAGGAATAGGGCTGCAGAGGTTTCTGGTGTCCAGGAGGAGAAGGCGTGTACTCTTCCTACCTGGGCCAGAGATAGTCAGTGGATGTCTGTTGCAAAGGAGCTGGCTAGGTATGCTTCTCCTTTGTACGGAGCTTGGGAGATGGAGTCTCTGATTTTTCCTCAGATTTTAGTCTCAAAAGTTTTGGGTTCAGTAAGGGAGAGATGCAGGCAGTTGCTGTGTTTGGTTTGCACTTCCTGCATGCTCTACATATTGAATATGAAAAGAGAAAAAAGGCATAGTTGGACATAGACTTACTCAAGGAGCAGCTTGCAGAGGCAACCAAGTGTTTGGATAACACTGCAAGCAAGGCAACGGATTTAGAATGTAGGGAACTCAAAGTTAAACCTGCAGTGGCTTTAAAGTGTGTTCAAACCACGTAGGCAGAGCTGAAGATGAATGAGGGGGACACACAGCCCTTCAAGGTCCCGCAATGGCTTTGTGAAGGACCTCTGTCCTCTGGACCTCCTTTTCCTGGCCACTCTGCGTGGACTTCTGCTGAGGCCACTGTTAGCTGGTAAGTCCCTGAATTGCTCCCATGTGCCCCTGGATTTTGCTGTACTGGATTGTGGTCTGCTACTCACTGCACGTGGATTGTGCCTTGTGATTCTGGATTAATGCTAGCCATGCACCTGTCGAAAAATCGTTCGAACGACTTTTCGAAAAACAAACACATGGTCGTGAGAGCAAACGATTTTGCCATCATGTAATGTTTGAAATTTGAACGATAAATCATTCAACTGACATAAATTAATCCATTTTTCGTTTGCTTTGTCACGTAAGCCCAGTGCAAACTGTTCAGGCGAGAAACACATTAACCTTTCAATTTATCGTCCGTTCAGCCAAAGTTTTCCAAACTTTTCCTTCCATTTTTCATCTCAAAAACGTCACAACCGATTTTCTATGTGTGCCCATTAACTAGACGAAAAACAAATGAACTGTCCAAATGACAGATTTTCAAACGATTTTTTGTCTAGTGTATGGCCACCATACATTTCTGCTGTCTGCTGTACAAGATTGCTGCCCTGTGCCTCTGGACTTATTCCTTGATGTGCCCTATTGCCATTCTGTTATTGTTCTTGGTCAGTGGCCCTAAAATCCCTCTTCATCTCCATGTGTGTTCTGTTCAACCCACACAGGTTTATATACTTTTTCCACCAAATGACTTTGACTGCATAGACCATTTTCTTAATAAAGAAAAGGCAATGTCAACTACTGGATAAGTTGTTTGTTAAATAAGGCTGCCTGTATTATTATAACTTCAAATGAAAATCTGAACAAATTTAATAGTCGTTCGTGCAGAAATTCAAAATCCCTAAAGGTCCACAAACGTTCTCTCACAACTGTAGTTGCTTTGTCCAAGTATGATGTATATAATGTAATGAATCAGACTAAAACTTCCTTGGAAACTACAGTCAAATGTTGTCACTTCTTAAATTCATTACTATTAAAAAAACAAAAAAAACAAAAAACAAATCCACAATTGTATAGTTATAGACTGCTGCAGCCAATATGAATTTACAGTCTGCAACTACTAAACCACACCTAAAAGATTCCAGAGCTGGAAGTGTGACTAAAAGTGTTTTGAAAATTAAATAAAAATGTTTCAAATGCATAAATCAGTACAAAGTGAAAGCGACGTTGGATAAACTGTATGTCTGTGCTGAATGTAATAAAAACTGGTGAACCACAACAGTCAAATGACACTCCATCTAATTATAAACAGCGTTGGATTTGTATGTGAATAATTACAATGCTCAGAGTTTCAAGTGTTCTGATTTCTTCTTATCCACCTACGTGCAGTGCTCATACAAACAAAAGGATTTCTTTCCTCTCTAACCAATATAGACTTTTATTTTAAGCTGAACTCCAGTCATCTCTCCGCCCCCCTTCTCCAGATAACAAGGTTTATTAGCTTGCAAAGTCGAGGGGGGGCGGGGGGGGGTAAAGTAGGAATATTTATTTTGTTCCTCAGCTCCCATAGGCATCCTCCTCACCCATTAAGACCCTTCTTTTTGACACTTAAAAAGGTTGTAACCCTCCAAAAAAAACAAAAACTTCCATTTAAGGCATGATCATAATTTATCCCTTCCTATGTTGCAATATACCTGGTTGATCCTGCCTGTTCCTGTGTTCCTCTGTTTGTGCTTGCTGACCACGGTAATCATCCCCCCCCCCCCACCACCACCGCTATTCAGCTGCAATATGCAGCAAAAATACATGTACCCCCTCTGGATTGTGCAGTTATTAACTATAGTGTGTGTTTTTTTTTTTTAAATTAAAAGGCTAAATACCCTTTCTCACACCACTGCTGTGTGGTCATGTGACTTCCCTCTGCTGGCCGGTTGACATCACAGGGGAATCTTAGCCCCTCAGGCTTCTATGCATAGATTGAGGAAGAAATTTGGAGGGGGATCATGTGACCGCACAATTGTGGTGTGAGAGAAGGTATTTAACCTTTTCATTAAAAAAAAAAAACACACTATAGTTAATAGCTGCATGATCCAGAGGGGAGACCAGTAAAATAATAGTGTGACTTTACAAATACTCTAACTGGTCATGGCATCTCTGCAATCCTGCATTGTATGGGAGGACATTCCCAAATATTAGGGGTGGAGAAGGAGAGAGAGGCAAATAATAATCAAGTGTTCCTCTACTCGCCTAGAGTCCAATCCAAATTCGTTGCCTTTTTTTGTTTTTAGAGTAGGGTAGGATTTGCACCATAGACAGGTTTCTATTGTTGTCTGTGTCACCCATGGTCAGAATTCCCTTCATTAGTTAGATTTTCATCTCAAAAAAAAAAAAAAATGGACATAGATATCAATAAAAGAATAGTCCAAGTTCTATTAATCTATAACTATAAGTAGATTCTTTCATCTATATGTTCATTTTTTATTAGACATTTCCTCATATGTACTCCTTGGTTCTGTGGTCTAGCTGTGTGCTAAAGCCCAAGAGCCCGCTCTCGCTCCCCTCAAGCTCAAGGAAAAAGGGCGACATACCAATGACATACTACAATTCCAGTAAACTTTAATGAGCAAACAAAGCAGTGTACAACACACACTGCAGACGTCTATCCTTAGGCCACACACTAACGCGTTTCACCTATGATAGGGCTTAATCACAGAGATACGATTAAGCCCTGTCATGGGTGAAATGTATTCAAGGTGCAGCCTCAGATGGGAGGTCTGCGGTGTGTGTGCTTTGTGCTGTTTTGCTTGCTCAATAAAGGTAACTGTATTTTCAAGATGTCATTGGTGTGCCATCTTTTTCCTTGAGCGTTGTTTTCTTTTCTCTTTGAATCACAGCAAAAAATGAAGGAGGAAAAAAAGGAAATCTGCTTCCCATTAAAACCTTGTAGTCATAGACCTTTGCTGACTTTAAACACATTTGCGCCTGTATATAATTGGTAAACTAAGTAAGATGTGTTTTTTAATTAAAAAAATGAACATCTTTTTAAAATGCATAAACCAGTTTAAATGCTTTCCTCAGAAGCATGAAGGACAAGAGATAAAGCCTACATGAAGGTCAGAAAGTGTAGCAAATTTCCTTCTCGCGCTCTGAAGTAACTGTATAGGGCTTCTAAAAAAATTACCATTATCACTGTTTTGTTATGGGATTTATATTATCATAACCATAAAATTTAGCACTTTTTACACACATTAGCTTATTTATTACATTCAGGCAAATCATTGAAATGTGTAAATATAACCTGTCATCATTTCACCCTTTTCCTTGTTTCTGTTATCCTCTGAGAGCTCTAGCCAGGGTATTCATAGGATCTGCCAGCTCATTTTCTGGCTAGTGTGTGATATGCCAGTATAGAGGTGCAAGACCTTGCATTATTAATTAAATCAATGAATGCACCATAAAAGGGCCTGGCCAACACACCGGCTGAAGAGACCCCTGCTTTGGGCATTATATTCAAGAGGCTGCAACTGAGGTGGAAGACTCGCCACACAGATTACACAGAGAGATATTTTCCAGGAGAAATCTGTATGATTTATTTTGACAGTTTGCTCATGCTCTCTGGGGCTCAGTAGTGCAGACTGCAGCTCCTGTATGAATGGAGCCTCCAAACAGGTTGCAGGGTTCATGCACAAACTACTGCTTAAGTATTTTCCTTTAACCTGGACATGATGTCAGCTCCACAAAATCAGAAAGGGCAAAATATATACATATAACCAAGCTATATATATATAGCTTGGCTTGCATACACACGGTCACACAAAAGTTCTCTGAACTTTCGACCGTCAAGAACGCGGTGACGTACAACACTACGACAAGCCGAGAAAATAAAGTTCAATGCTTCCGAGCATGCGCGAATTGTTTTCGAGCAAGCGTAGGAATTTTGCGCGTCAGAATTTGTACAGACGATCGGAATTTCCGATCTGAACTTTTTCCGTCCGAAAAATTGAGAACATGCTCTCAATCTTTTGCTGGCTGAAATTCTGTGGCCATAGAGAGCCTTTTATTAATCTCCAGTTTCCATTGCTGTAAGGTAGCTTGGGTCCACACCTCATCTATCAGCATCTTGGTAGTAAACCTCATGCAAAAAGGTTAGCAGATAAATGTTAAATTCTAAAGACCCAAGAGAACCCAGCAGGCATAGCCAAGGGTCTAGTTGCACCAGAGAAACCATAACATCATGCAAAAAGGATCAGGACCAGAGCAGGTGGAAAAAGGAGCCAGGGGCCCTTTGACATGCAGGTCATAATGCGTTAGAAGATGGTTTATACCTTAATACCTGAATTGGCATCAAATAGGTACAATAAAATATAAACAAATGGGGGAGATTATCAGTAGTTTTTTTTAGAGAGACTAACAGTGAATGGTTTGAACCTCTTCCTAGGTCTCGTCATCAACAAGACACAAATCAGCCTCCCGCAAAATCTTGACAATATAATTTTTTAGTTGTATTGGCTATAAATTAGTGTGCTGCTGCTGTTTGCTGCTACATTGTATCTGCTTCCTGTATGAACTTTACTGGTACCTTCATGTATGGTACTCTATCATTAACTCTTTTGGGACACCAGACAAACACCTAATTGCACTTTTATATGATATACATATTTACTGTGTAACCTGCTAAAGGTTTTGTAATTATGTTCTGTCTCCATGGCTTTCACAATGTATAGCCAGGAAAATCTTTACTATTTTCTGGCTAAGCTTTACTACTTCCTGGATAATCTTCCCGCTAATGGGAAACAGGGGATGACACTGATTCCTTGGACATGATTTATTAAAGAAAATATGTACAGGCAACAGTGGCCATATGAATGAGCCCTAAGACCTCATTCACACACAGAACTTTAATTAATAACGCAATACAGTTTTATCTTTTAGATTTAGCAGGGCTTTTGTAAGTTATGTTGTGTTTGTGTTCAGCAGTTGTGGTGCAGTATTTCAATAAAAAATCCCCCTTGGAATTAAAAAAAAAGTCCCCCAAAATTCAGGAGTCAGCAGGATTGCCTCCTGAATGCTTGGCAGCCAGTGCTCTACCACCACCACAAATCGTTTTTCAGAGACACCATTGCCACCCTTGTGAAGGAGCCCTCAGACTGGGTTCCCACTGCCGCATAGAGCGGCTCACAGCAAGGGTCAGGTGCGTCCCTGTTCAATGTTTCAGGTCCTATTTTAGTCATCATTTTTGGCTGAATTTGGGTCTGAAACAGACCAGAAGACTCACAGGACTCCTGTGCAATTCGCTCCGGAGCCGTTCCGGAGATGTGTGAACTGGTTTTCACAGAGAGTCGGTCACAATCTCTTGACATGCAAATTGGATGCGGAGAAACTCACATCCAATTCGATCCAATTCGCAATAGTGTGTATGCGAGGTCACAGGTAAATTCATGTCTATGCCTCTCCTTGAGGAGCAGCTCCCCATGTTCATAGGGTCCACAACCTACAATTCCACTTGTGATGTAGCATTAACATCCAAGGCTCTACAGCTCTATCCCTTTTATCAATAAATAGATCACAATACAAGCACAGCATTCTGGACTTAGAGGCCTTATTCAATGATCAGTGAACAATCTGTATACATATTATTACAACTGTAAAGATGAGCACCAAAATTTAACTCTTTATATGATGACCAACAAACCCAAGAGAAGAATATTTACATTGCATAAAAACCCTAACTAAACAACATTTACGGTAGTTTGCTAAACCATGGTGCTGTGTATCATAAACAATTGCCTACTTTAATAAAATCCTTTTTTCTAGTATTTTTTTCATCCTTTGTTGCATTTTAGTGCTGCTTATCTTCTTTGCATGCAGTCCAGCGATGATTCCATGTCAGTTCTCAGGGCGGGTATCCTTATGGTGACAACAGTGGGCCATGCTTGTGTTTGTATGTTTAAACGGCCACCTGTAGTCTCCATCAGAAGTCAGTGTGACAAGAGCACAATTAGAAGTGAGGGCCAGAGCAATGAGTTGTCACCTCGTAACAGGAATTTCCAGAACAAGAATCTGCAAGTTTATGCAAACCCATAATCAATAACATTATGACTCAGAGTATAAAATTTTCTTAAAACATCACTGCACTTAGTAGTGACTTTCACAATGTAGTCTAGGATGTACTTTTACTTGTGTTTAGCATAGTAGGGAAATTTTCCTGTGGTATTTCAGAATTTTGTGGTTGGCGTTACATTCAGAACTTTCTTCCCTATGTTAGAACACCTGTTGATGCTGCACTGTCTGCATATACACTTTATAACATTTTTCTTTGCTATTGGCATTAGGTTAAAGTTGTTCTAAAGTCAGAAGGTTTTTGATCTTAATGCATTCTATGCATTAAGATCAAAAACCTTCTGTGTGCAGCAGCCCCTCTCAGCCTCCCCCCCATCCAGCAATGTTACACAAGAGTGTCAGCTGTCCGGGATGCTCCCTTCTCATTGGCTTTAACAGCAGTGGGGCGCCATTGGCTCCTGCTGCTGTCAATCAAAGTCAGCGAGCCAATGAGAAGAGAGAGGGGGTGGGGTCGAGCCTCGGCTCTGTGTCTGAATGAACACACAGAGCAGCAGCTCGGCTCAGGTGCCCAATAGCAAACTGCTTGCTGTAGGGGGCACTCAGCAGGAGGGAGGGGCCAGAAGCACCGATGGGGATCAGAGAAGAGGAGGATCTGGGCTGCTTTTTGCAAAACCACTGCACAGGTAAGTATAACATGTTTGTTGTTTTATATATATATCCCTTTAATTGCAGCTTCATCTGTGCTCTGCTACAACTAGATTATACTAAGGCTACATTCACACCGGCGATTGATTCTGCCCAGCATGCATCAGTTAATGACGTCAAAAGAGGGCGGTGCCACCAGGTGATGTCGCTGGGTGGCCCCGCCCCTTAGCTATTCAGACGGTGGGGTAGACAGACAGCGGGAGCCTTTGGCGTGTGCGTAGCTTTTTTTTTCAGGTCGGCGGGCGTCGTGGTTGATGATGGAGCTACATAGGGGGACATTGTTTTTGTTATTTTAATAAAGGAATTCTCAAACACTGTCTCAGTGTTTTTGTTTCTTTTTGACACTTTTTTGGTGAATGAGTAGTACAATGTACCCCTACTCATTCACATGGGGGGGCGGGATCTGGTGGCCCCCTTGTTAAAGGGGGCTTCCAGATTACCATAAGCCCCCTGCCGGCAGACCCTCACAACCACCATCCAGGGTTGTGAAGAGGCCCTTGTTCTCATCAACATGGGAACAAGATGCTTTGGGGTGGGGGGGAGGAAAGATCCCCCTCCGCCCCAAAGCACCCTCGCCATGAGGGCATGTGGCCTGGTATGAATGGGGGGGCACTCAATCGTCCCCCCCCCTTTCCTGGCCTGCCAGGCTGCATGCTCGGATAAGGGTCTGGTATGGATTTTGGGGGGACTCCATACCATTTTTTTTCTTTATTTTGGCATAGGGGTTCCACTAAAAATCCCTACCAGGCCTAAGGGTCAAAACTGATCAGATGATGCGTTCCCTTAAAGGGCAATGAGGCTGGAATTTGCATCTGAATCGCACCACAGTGCTCAGAAAATGCACAGGACTCTTTTTTAATTCATGGCAAACTCGCACTGTTACATATATATGTAAACTGGCTCCAAAGAAATCCGGTTTGTTTCATATGTCATGTGAATCGGATGTGGTTCAAAACAAATGCCCTGTACACGCGATAGGATTTTCCGACAACAAAATCCATGTGTTTTTTTCTGACAGATGTTGGCTCAAACTTGTCTTACATACACACGGTCACACAAATCTTGTCAGAAAGTCCAAACATCAAGAACGCGGTGACGTACAACACGTATGACGAGCCGAGAAAAATTAAGTTCAATAGCCAGTGCAGCTCTTCTGCTTGATTCTGAGCATGCGTGGAATTTTGTGCGTCAGAATTGTGTACACACAATTGGAATTTCCGACAACGGATTTTGTTGTCAGAAAATTTGAGATCCAGATCTCAAATTTTGTGTGAGGGAAATTCCGATGGAAAATGTCCGATGGAGCCTACACACAGTCAGAATTTCAACAAGCTCCCATCGAACAATTTCCATCGGAAAATCCGACCGTGTGTACGGGGCACAACAGTTCGTATTGGTTATTATCAATCATGTATAAACAGTGAGTTGAAGCCAGGGTCTTTCAGTATGGATAACTTTGTGAACTAAATAGACTCAGTTCACAAAGGTAACACATCAAGAAAAGAATACATATTTTTGTTTTAAGTTATTTTTAGTTAAGTCCAATAAAATTTGAAAAGTGCAGTAAATTGGCTAAAGTAAATGTTTTTAGATGTTTTTGGACTAGAGTTCTTTTTCCACTGTTTAATTTGTCACTTTTTCTCCAACTGGTTTTTGGGCTATAATAAAATAATAACATTAGTTAGGCTGTGTTAAATTATGGCACGTTTTTTTTCCTTGGTTATATGCTTTTTTCTTTAGGGCCCATTCACAGTGTGCTGCCTTGCATCATGCATTAACATGCGTTGCACAAGACTAGCCCATTTATTTAAATGGTTGCTCAACTTGTGACAACTTATAAAAAATCGTGCATGCAGAATTTCCACAGCGCACTGCCCCAAAACGCACATTAATACATTGCCACTTGCGCTTTGACCCATGTCCGCTAACAAGGTACATTCTGAATGACAACAAATCACAGGAACACACGTAAGGTGTATTACCACACGTTTTAGCAACGAATGCATTACTGCAACGCGATAATGTGAATGGGCCCTTAAGCCTCATACACAGGATTGGATTTTCCGACGGGAAATGTGTGATAACAGGCTGTGTGTGTGTGTACGCTCCATCAGACAATTGTTGACGGATTTTCCGCGGACAAATGTTGGCTAACAGGTTTTAAAATTTTCCGTCGACAAATGTGTGTTGTCGGATTTTCTGAGCGTGTGTACAAAAGTCCGTCAGACAAAAGTCCAAAGTACAAACACGCATTGTAAACTAGCTTTCATAATGAAGAATTAACATTCGTGACGTGCACGATGAAGTGCAAATGAAGTGCACGATTCTCTTCTTCTTCTTCAGCTGCTTTGCTGGTGATACTGATGGAGTTATTGCAAACAAATTTTCAAAGGCTTTTTTTTCTAGTGATATCAAGAATAATATTATTATTTTTTTTTTGTTTTTTTGGGGGCAAGTTACCACAACACCATTATCCTGTAGTGTTTAAGATCAAAGATACAACTATGTTGGTGTCCCTTGTCAATTTTACATTGTATTTTTTTAAATGTAACTGCCTACTCCCAAACTGTCATTTGAAGTAAAACACATAGCCAAGTATTATTCTACACATTTTTTTTTATTGTGGATTAAAAAAAGAAAACATGCTAACACACTAGGCCAGTGATGGCGAACCTTGGCACCCCAGATGTTTTGGAACTACATTTCCCATGATGCTCTTGTACTCTGCAGTGTAGTTGAGCATCATGGGAAATGTAGTTCCAAAACATCTGGGGTGCCAAGGTTCACCATCACTGCACCAGGCAAACTCCGGATCCAGCCCGCCCCCAATGTCCTAACTCCATGTGGCATGTTCACCAATGCCAGGAGCATGGCGGACAAGATGGGTGAACTAGAGATACTGTTGTACGAGGAGGATTTGGATTTTGTGGGAATTTCAGAGACCTGGTTCAACAGCTCTCATGATTGGCTGGCAAACATTCAAGGGTATACCCTTTACCGCAAGGATAGAGAGGGTAAAAAAGGGGGAGGGGTATGCCTATATATCAAGAATAATGTACAAGTGAATGTGAGAGATGACATCACTGAGGGAGCTAGGGAGGAGGTAGAATCCTTATGGGTAGAGCTCCAATGGGATGAAGCTAAGGGGAAAATAATACTGGGAGTATGCTATAGGCCCCCTAACCTGAGGGAGGAAGTGGAGACAGATCTCCTATCACAATTTGGATTAGCAGTAAGGATGGGAAGCCTTATCATAATGGGGGATTTTAATTATCCAGACATAGACTGAGCGGAGGGAACCGCGCATTCATTTAAGGCTCGCCAGTTCCTTAATGTCTTGCAGGACAATTTTATGGGTCAGATGGTAGACGCACCAACTAGAGATAAAACATTACTGGATCTACTGATTACCAACAATACAGACCTGATCATGGATGTGGAAATACAGGGCAATTTAGGTAACAGCGATCACAGGTCAATTAGTTTCAGTATAAATCACACAAATAGGAAACATAAAGGGAATACAAAGACACTGAATCTCAAAAGAGCTAACTTCCCTAAACTACAAACCTTGCTAAAAGGCATACATTGTGATAAAATATTAGGAACAAAGAACACGGAGGAGAGATGGGTTTGCTTTAAGAGTATATTAAATAAGGGCATTAGCCAAAGTAATCCCATTGGGTAATAAATTTAAAAGGGTGAACAAAAGTCCTGGATGGCTTAACTCCAATGTAAAAATGCATATACAAGCAAAGGAGAAGGCCTTCAAAAAATACAAGGTTGAGGGATCATCCTCAGCATTCAGACTTTATAAAGAATGCAACAAGAAATGTAAGGGTGCAATAAGGACAGCTAAGATAGAACATGAAAGACACATAGCGGAGGAGAGCAAAAGAAAATCCCAAGAAATTCTTTAAGTATGTAAACAGTAAAAAAGGGAGGACTGACCATATTGGCCCCATAAATAATGAGGAAGGACATCTGGTTACAAAGGATGGGGAGATGGCGAAGGTATTGAATTTATTCTTCTCCTCAGTCTTCACAAGTGAATCGGGGGGCTTCAGTAACCAAAACTGCAGTGTTTATCCTCATGACACAACACAGGAAGCACCTCCATGGTTAACAGAGAACAGAATTAAAATTAGACTTGAGAAACTTAACATTAATAAATCACTGGGACCAGATGGCTTGCATCCGAGGGTACTTAGGGAACTCAGTCAAGTGATTGCCAGACCGTTGTTCCTAATTTTTACAGACAGTCTACTGACTGGAATGGTACCAGCTGATTGGAAAAAAGCCAATGTAGCACCAATATTTAAAAAGGGCCCAAAATACATCCCTGGGAATTACAGACCAGTTAGCCTAACATCAATAGTATGTAAACTCTTGGAGGGGATGATAAGAGACTATATACAAGATTTTAGTAATGAGAACGGTATCATTAGCAGTAATCAGCATAGATTCATGAAGAATCGTTCTAGCCAAACCAATCTACTAGCCTTCTATGAGGAGGTGAGTTGCCATCCAGATAAAGGAAGGCCCGTAGATGTGGTGTATCTGGATTTTGCAAAAGCATTTGACACAGTTCCCCATAAACGTTTACTGTACAAAATAAGGTCAGTTGGCATGGACCATAGGGTGAGTACATGGATTGAAAACTGGCTACAAGGGCGAGTTCAGAGGGTGGTGATAAATGGGAAGTACTCAGAATGGTCAGGGGTGGGTAGTGGGGTTCCCCAGGGTTCTGTGCTGGGACCAATCCTATTTAATTTGTTCATAAACGACCTGGAGGATGGGATAAACAGTTCAATCTCTGTATTTGCAGACGATACTAAGCTAAGCAGGGCAATAACTTCTCCGCAGGATGTGGAAACCTTGCAAAAAGATCTGAACAAATTAATGGGATGGGCAACTACATGGCAGATGAGGTTCAATGTAGAAAAATGTAAAATAATGCATTTGGGTGGCAAAAATATGAATGCAATCTATACACTGGGGGGAGAACCTCTGGGGGAATCTAGGATGGAAAAGGACCTGGGGGTCCTAGTAGATGATATGCTCAGCCAGCAATGGCATGCAATGCCAAGCTGCTGCTAACAAAGCAAACAGAATATTGGGATGCATTAAAAAGGGGATCAACTCCAGAGATAAAACGATAATTCTCCCAATCTACAAGACTCTGGTCCGGCCGCACCTAGAGTATGCTGTCCAGTTCTGGGCACCAGTCCTCAGGAAGGATGTACTGGAAATGGAGCGAGTACAAAGAAGGGCAACAAAGCTAATAAAGGGTCTGGAGGATCTTAGTTATGAGGAAAGGTTGCGAGCACTGAACTTATTCTCTCTGGAGAAGAGACGATTGAGAGGGGATATGATTTCAATATACAAATACCGTACTGGTGACCCTACAATAGAAATAAAACTTTTTCGCAGAAGAGAGTTTAACAAGACTCGTGGTCACTCATTAAAATTAGAAGAAAAGAGGTTTAACCTTAAACTACGTAGAGGGTTCTTTACTGTAAGAGCGGCAAGGATGTGGAATTCCCTTCCACAGGCGGTGGTCTCAGCGGGGAGCATCGATAGTTTCAAGAAACTATTAGATAAGCACCTAAATGAACGCAACATACAGGGATATACAATGTAATACTGACACATATTCACACATAGGTTGAACATGATGGACTTGTGTCTTTTTTCAACCTAGCCTACTATGTATGTAACTATATAGCCCCCCCCCCCCCCGCACATTCCACCTAATCTGTTTAATCTATCTACTTAGGTTCTTCTTTATTTGACATGATACATCTTACATCTCTGTAATGGTAGTGATCTCTTTACCCACTTTACGAGTAAATGTTAACATGCTTCCACTCCTTAGGCAGTGCCTTCAGATAAGTTCATTTGTTAGACCAGATACCTCTTTATCAGATTCATCCTGATTGTTTACAGGCCTCAAATCTCGCAACTTTATTCTGCTCATTATTCTAAATTACTTGTACTACTGTTTTCCGGCTCATTACTCTCCCATTTATGAACTGTATACTTTTGTTTGTAAAAGCTCAATAAACATATTTATAAAAAAAAAAAAAAAAAAAAAAAAAAAAAAAAAAGAAAACAAATAAAATTAGACATGCTATCTGCCAATAGAACTTAACCAAAAAGTGCATTCTATGCATCCAAAAATATAACAAATATACCAAATCAAATCATTATTCAACCAAAAAAATATCAAAATAACTCCAAGGCCAATAATAAATAACACGTTATCTCCTCCGATTCCGAAACATGTCTGGTTGACAAACGGCGTTCAGAAGCTAACTGAAAAGCACGAAATGAAAAGCGTGAAATCAAAAGCACGAATTAACACTCACCAAACTTCTACTGACACGAAATTAGCAGAAGGAGCCGAAAGGGTGGCGCTAAAGAGCTGAAAAACCATGTAGTACGTCACTACGTTCGTGATTGTTGGCCAACAATTGTGTGTCGTGTGTATGCAAGACAAGTTTGGGCCAACGCCCTTCGGACAAAAGTCCACGGTTTTGTTGGCCAACAATCCGATTGTGTGTACAAGGCTTTAGAGTTCTGTATTCGGGACCAGTTAAACCAGTGGTTCTCAACTCCTGTCCATTAACAGGACAGGTTTGCAAGATAACTGAAATACATCACAGGTGATATCATTTGCTGCTCAGTGATTGCAGTATTCTAGTCTTCATCTCTCCAAAGGTAACACTTAAAATCTGGCCTGTTACCCTGTTTCCCCCGAAAATAAGACCTAGCGTGATTTTCGGTGATGGCTGCAATATAAGCCCTACCCCCCAAATAAGCCCTAGTTAAAGTCCTTGTAGGTCTTATGTTCAGGGTAGGGCTTATTTTTGGGGAAACATGGTAGGGCTTATTTGGGGGGTAGGGCTTATATTGCAGCCATCACCGACAACCACGCTAGGTCTTATTTTCGGGGAAACAGGTTAGTGGGTCCTGAAGACAGGAGTTGAGAACCACTGAGTTAAACAAACTTTCACCAAAATATCTGATTAAGTTTCCACCCACAGTATCTGAAACCACGTTATACTGGGGATGTATGCAGGATATTGCATTAAAGCGTTTGTTACCCCAACACTTCATATTCCTGACATGTGCCTGCTGTACCATCTACTTGTATGAGAAAGTCTGCTGTTCCCTTTGTACTGCCTCCTTTATGTAAAATCCCTGGTTTTCCTGACAGTCCCCTTGCTTTCCTATTAAAATCTGACCACACTAAGCAGGTGAGCACAACGTGGTCAGTTCTCTAGCTGTGCTGTCCTCCAATGATCAGACTTGTCCTGACAGGCCCTCCTGCACAGCCATTTACTGGGAAGATCATGGTACTGCTGCTTCTTCTCCCCCCAGCTTGTAAGCAGCTGAGAACAGAGGGAATGTAATCATTTATAAAAAAGGAAAAAAATGTATTTATAATGTTTTTTTATATCTATAAAAATTGTTTTGCCGTTTACAATCACTTTAAGAACATAAATACAATCTCTCCAAGCTCTTGTTTGCAATGGCTACACTCTAGCGTACATTCAGCTTCAGCCCTGCAAGGGTTGATAGTGCTGTTTGTACATGTCATTCTGACTGAGCACTCATCAGATACAGCGAAATGCAGGAGAGGAGAGAAGAAAAGAGCGAGGGAGAGTAATTTCAGCTGGGAACATTGTAATTTGCCATAGTTGAAAATCAGTGAAACTGTTAAAATAATCACTGCTGGTGCAGGCTCTGCATGCTCCAGCACACGCTTTCAGCATTTTCTCGAAAAAGCAGAGCTGACACTGGAAACAGTATTTCCTTTCAGCTCAAAATGATTTCCATAAAATGTTTTAGTAAATTCAATGACACTAGTGACCCAAAAAAAACAATTCATTGCCTTTTTACAGGCATTATTTTTCTTTTGAGTTATTGAGATGTTACTGATTCTATACACAAATATCAATTGCTATTTTTTTCATAGTGAGTAATCACAATTCTGTTTCAAGACATGTGAATAGTTGTATTTTCCTGCATTTATTACAAGATGCAATATAAAGATTCATTTGTCTTCACTGTGTCAGTATACATTACTAAAGATGAGCAGTTTGCCATCAGTATACCCAAGCACTTGCCCAAAACAGTTTTAAAGATCACATATAAGCAACTAAGGGAACGCCTACATCAGACAAAGATAAATCACTTTGAAAGAGTTCCATAGGTGGTTCTGAAACATCGCTTAAGCATGGTTAGATTTTCGCTCCAAGGTTCAGATGGAAATTCCGAAGAATCGTTTGTCAGAACAGGGTAGCTCAGAAGTGTCCATCCTACTACTACATAGCCCCTTATACCTGCAACCCCGATTCCCATTAAAACACATGACACAAGTTGGAGTTAAATGGCCTTCCGGACTTTTATTAAACAACATAAATAATAAATAACAATTTAAACAGTAACATAAACCAAAGCTAGATGTCCCCAGCCGCAAGAACACCGACTCTGGGACATTAACACTTGCCCCACAGACCTTACAGGTCTACCACTGCCTGGTCCCTCTTAGTGGACCACACCCAACAAGAGGACACCATACCAACGATGGTTCCCCACTTGTAATACCACAGACAGATATTTTAACCCGATCCAAGGGATCCCAACAGACATCCCTACACCTACACCCTCAAACTGACTTACCCTATCTCAGGGAGAGAGGGCGGGAAGTTTATTTGATGGCTTCCCAACGTTACTGTTACGGTACCACCCCATCTTCCAGTCTTTTCTCCAATGCTCCTCCACATAACCCTGTCTACTCCACCAATCACGTAAGTAGAAAACTCCCACCTATCTCTTTTGCACATTAACCCTACTCTGTCTGTTTCTCCTCCCACCCTGTCATATCAGCCCTACGCTTTATTCGTTCCTCCTAGCTCTGGGCCTTTCTTTCTTGCCATTATTGAGTCAACTAATTTTGCACGAAAGCCTGCAGTGTTTCATCCAGACCTGCTATTTAAACGAAATCCCAGACATATTAAACAGGTTTCTTTTTTTTTTTCTTTTTTTTTTAAGGAAAACCACATTCACAGTTAGAATTTTATTTGTTCGAGAAAATTTTTCCATGCTGCTCTTTCAGATTTTTTCATCAGTACTGTTGGAAACAAACATCAATTTGAACCCACTAGCCATTAGAAAATCAAACAAAAGTTCATAAATGAAAGTTTTCAAGCAAAATTATACTAATATATTGGCAGCTTTAGACACTATATTAAAAAGAGTATTGGGACATCTGCCTTTACACGCACATGAACTTTAATGGCATCCCAGACTTAGTCCGTAGGGTTCAGTATTGAGTTGGCCCACCCTTTCCATCTATAACAGCTTCAACTCTTCTGGGAAGGCTGTCCATAAGGTTTAGGAGTGTGTCTAGGGGAATGTTTGACCATTCTTCCAGAAGCGTATTTGTGAGGTCAGGCACTGATGTTGGGCGAGAAGGCCTGGATCACAGTCTCCACTCTAATTCCTCCTAAAGGTGTTCTATCGGGTT
Source organism: Aquarana catesbeiana (assembly GCF_042186555.1). Classification (NCBI taxonomy): domain Eukaryota; kingdom Metazoa; phylum Chordata; class Amphibia; order Anura; family Ranidae; genus Aquarana; species Aquarana catesbeiana. The sequence goes on from NC_133328.1 coordinate 130,249,133, forward strand.
GAGGTCAGGACTCTGTGCACGCCACTAAAGTTCCTCCACCCCAAACTCGCTCATCCATGTCTTTATGGAACTTGCCTTGTTCACAGATGAACAGGCATGTTGGGACAGGAAGGGGCCATCCCCAAGCTGTTCCCACAAAGTTGGGAGCATAAAATTGTCCAAAATGTCTTGGTATGCTGACGCCTTAAGCATTCCCTCACTGGTGCTAAGGGGCCAAGCCAAGGGGACAAACACCCCCAAAACATACCCCCCTCCACCAAATGTCTTGGTCCAGTGCACAAAGGAAGGTCCATAAAGACATTGATGAACGAATTTGGGGTGGAGGAACTTGACTGGCCTGCATAGAGTCTTGACCTCAACCTGATAGAGCACCTTTGGGATGAATTAGAGCACAGTCTGCAAGCCGGGCCTTCTCGTCCACATCAGTGCCTGACCTGACATACTCCTAAACCTTGTGGACAGCCTTCCCAGGAGAATTTAAGCTGTTATAGCTGCAAAAGGGTGGGCCAACTCAATACTGAATCCGGACTAAGACTGGGATACCATTAAAGTTAAAGGCAGGCGCCCCAATACTTTTGGTAATATAGTGTATGTGATCATTAAAACTCCTTTAGACAAACACTAGGGTGTGCTAATGACAAACTACTCATCTTTGAACTTCGCAAGGGAATTTGCCACAGAGCATAGTGAACATGGTAAAACTTCACAACTTAGATCAGTAGTTAGGTAAAGCAACAAGCACTTGTAGATAAAGTATTAGTTCACCTTTACAAAGGTGAACTTACACCGTACACCCTAACCCCGCCCCCAGCTGTACTTACCTCCAGGGATGCTGAGCTGTCAGAGCCCAGCAGTCTGGGGGTTTGAAGCCCTTGCTCTTCTTCCTCTTTTCTGTGCAGTGTTTTTGGGACAGACGGGAACGATTCTGGTCAGCACCTGCACAGTAAATCACTCTGGTCTGTCCCAGAACTGCTGCTTACAAGAGGGAAAAGAGTGGGGAATCATGGGACCTCTGGAATAGCTTTATGGGCACTGGCAGCTCAGCATTGCCGCATGAGGAACCTGGGGGAGGGTGTACAGTGTTAGTTCACCTTTTCATTTTTTCATGCTTTCACACTGGAGTGGTGCGCTAGCAGGACGGGAAAAAAAGTCCTGCTAGCAGCATCTTCATAGCGGTGAAGGAGCGGAGTATATACTGCTCCTTCACCGCTCCTGCCCATTGAAATCAGTGGGACAGCGCGGCTACATCGCCGGCAAAGCGCCTCTGCAGAGGCGCTTTGCGGTGTTTTTTAACCCTTTCTCGGCCGCTAGCGGGGGGTAAAACCGCCCCGCTAGCAGCCGAATACCGGCGGTAAAGCGCCGCTTACATGAGCGGCGCTTTACCGCCGACGCCGCCCCCGCCCCAGTGTGAAAGGGCCCTTAGTGAGGCAGCCCGCATATTGATAAATAAAAAAATGAAAGAAACGAGAGGGGCAGGCCAGATTCAGAACTATGGAGAATGAACACACTATAGAGTGCAATGGGTTTTAAGGGTCCTCAGGTACTTTATATTTCTGAGGAGCCCACAGGTTCAGTTTAAAGTAATAGCTTCTCCTGTTAATTTTGAGGACAAATTGATCCACAGTACATGCCCCTAACAAGACCGGGGCTTATTTTACCTTCTTGTTAAGAATATGTGAATATCTGAATGTCCATAGGTTGGTCACAGTTACAATTTAAGGAAAGGCTCTCTAGCTGTTCAGGAGAAACACCCTGTCCACTACTAATGGCCAGAAGAACCGGTTCGGGTGAGGATGGTGCTGGATCCCTCAGACAGGGTGTCCTTTTATTAACCCCTTCCCGCCGACCGTACGCAGATATGCGTACTCGGCTTTCCGGGGTTATACCGGGATGATGCCCGCAGCTGCAGGCATCATCCCGGTACCGTTGTTTACAGCGGGCGATCGGCTACCCGTGTATAACAACCGATGCGGCTAAAAGCCGCTCGGTTGTTATACCGGAGGAGCGGGAGGGGACATCCCCCCCTCCCGCCGCCTCCCGCCGCTGTTACTGGGCCTCCCGTGCGATCGGGAGGCCCGGTGTCCAATCGGGTACCTTCGGTGGCTGTGGGCGGGCTGGAAGGAAGCTGTGAGCGGCTTCGTTCCAGCCTTCTTGTTGTAAACGCGGAAGCGACGTCATGACGTCACTTCCCGTTTACTCGGCTGCCAATGGCGCCGAATTTAAAAAAGTACACAGTATTCAGAATCGCCGTTTTCGGCGATCTGAATACTTTGAAGTGTAAAGGAGGGATGGGGGGTCTTTTAGACCCCCCATCCCTCCATAAAGAGTACCTGTCACCACCTATTACTGTCACAAGGGATGTTTACATTCCTTGTGACAGCAATAAAAGTAAAAAAAAAAACAACAAAAAACACAATTTATAAAGTAAAAAAATAAATAAAATAAATAATAAAAAAAATTTTTTTTTAAAGTGCCCCTGTCCCTGCGAGCTCGCGCAGCGAAGAAAACGCATACAGAAGTCGCGCCCGCATATGTAAATGGTGTTCAAACCACACATGTGAGGTATCGCCGCGATCGTCAGAGCGAGAGCAATAATTCTAGCCCTAGACCTACTCTGTAACTCAAACCTGGTAACCGTAAAAAATTTTTAAAGCGTCGCCTATGGAAATTCATAGGTACCGTAGTTTGCCGCCATTCCACAAGTGTGTGCCATTATAAAGGGTGACATGTTTGGTATCTATTTATTCGCCGTAACATCATCTTTCACATTATACAAAAAAATTGGGGTAACTTTACTGTTTGGATTTTTTAAAATTCATGAAAGTGTCCCTTTTCCAAAAATTTGCGTTTAAAACACCGCTGCACAAATACCGTGTGATAAAAAATATTGCAACAATCGCCATTTTATTCTCTAGATTCTCTGCTAAAAAAATATATATATATAATGTTTGGGAACTCTAAGTAATTTTCTAGCAAAAAATACGGATTTTAACTTGTAAACACCAAATTTCAAAAATAGGCTTAGTCATGAACGGGTTAAAAGCCAGCAGATACAGTATTTGCAGCTGCTGACTTTTCATTTTTTTAATACAAGGCGAAGAACCTATTTAAGATTTATTTACTAACCCAATATGCTTAACTTTAAAGAGTAAATATGTTTAAAATGATGGTCCTTCCAAAAATAATTTACAAAATCCGAATGTTGCCAGTAATGATCCCACAGAGTTTTTTCAAAACAATCAAAACAATAGTGTTAAAATATATCTGGTTCAACAAAAAAACAAGAATTAAATACACACAGATCACAAGGAAAAGGGAGCACGGAGGATTAGCTACCCCAGACATAAGCAGGTACTACAAAGCAATTATTCTGACACGTATGTTTGAGTGGACAAACGAAAATAGTGAAAAAAAGTGGGTAGAAATGGAAAACACAATAAGTAAAACCACACTGCACAAAAACATATGGATACCACGAAAGTTTAGATTAATGGACACGGAAACTCACGAAATAACTAAAAATGTTTTCAAAATTTGGGGTAAACTACACTTGAAGACTGAATGGAGACACAATTCACCGTTATTAGCACTCACAGGAACAAATTTCTTTACCCCAGGGAAGGAAATATTTGCAGGTCGAGGAATAAGAAATCCACAATTGAAAGATATCACTATAAATGGCAGGATCAAAACACGATTGGAACGAGAAGTAATCAACGGGTGGAAGATGAGCGAATGGAATTATCGCCAATTAAGACACTTAGTAAACACAATACCACATCCACTTAGAGAAGAAGAGAAATTAAATCCATTGGAAAAGCTCTGTTTCAATAAAACACCATTGAAAAATGGAATATCAAGAATATATGGAATATTAGCTGATCTGGATGGACAAGAAAGACCTGAGTAATAAAACAATGGGAGAGAGAAATGAATTCAAAATTTGAAGATCAGAGAGTGGAGAAAATGATAGAAATGGGATACAACAGTGCCTGGGATATGAAGACCATTGAATTGAAATGAATTACAAATTGGTAGCAAGATGGTATTTGACACCAGTAAGAACCCACAGATACCAGCAAGAAAAAACACCTCTGTGTTGGAGAAAATGTGGTCAAAAAGCAACAATGACACATCTATGGTGGGGATGCCCAATAATAGCGGACTACTGGCACGAAGTACTAAAAAACATAGGGGAAATAACTGGTGAAGGAATAGAACAAAACATATGGACCTGCCTGTTCCATGACTATAAAAAATCAAGGAAACAATATATGAGATCAATGGTTCCGAGTCTTCTGAACGCCGCTAAGGGTCTGATCCCAAGATATTGGCTAAAAAGTGGAAAACCAGATATTAGAGAATGGTTTGAGAAAATAGACTATTATTGTAAAATGGATCTGCTGAGAACCAGAGAAAGAGGAGATAATAAGTGCAATAGTCTCTGGGAGGGATGGAAAACATATAAAACCTCGGATACATATTTAGACAGGATGAAGGAAGTAACAGGTACAGAGCTAGAATGATATGGAATATAAGAAGGAGTAAACTAGACATAAAAGAGGGGAGGGGGGGATAACCTATAGAGGGACTAAGAAGGAATAAAGGTATAGTGGTAGTCACATATTTTGGAGTTTTTTGTCTTTTTATTTTTATAAATAAAGATATATGATTGGAAAATTATTAAAGATAAGACGGAAATAAGCCACAATGATGTGAAACATGAGAGGGGACAAATTTTGATACTCACAGTTGATACAACGTCTCTCAGAAAAATTTTCGCTGAAGTGGAAAAAAAAAAAAATATGCTTAACCACTTCAGCCCCGGAAGAATTTACCCCCTTCCTGACCAGAGCACTTTTTGCGATTCGGCACTGCGTCGCTTTAACTGACAATTGCGCGGACGTGCGATGTTGCACCCAAACAAAATTGACGTCCGTTCTTTTCCCACAAATAGCACTTTCTTTTGGTGGTATTTGATCGCCTCTGCGGTTTTTATTTTTTGTGCTATCAACAAAAAAAGAGAGACATTTTTGAAAGAAAACACAATATTTTGTACTTTTTGATATAATAAATATCCCCATTTAAAAAAAAAGAATGCAAATTTTTTTCTCAGTTTAGGCCGATATGTATTATTCTACATATTTTTGGTAAAAAAAAAATCGCAATAAGCATACATTGATTGGTTTGCGCAAAAGTTATAGCGTCTACAAAATAGGGGATAGATTTATAGCATTTTTATTATTATTATTTTTGTTTACTAGTAATGGTGGCGATCTGCGATTTTTATCAGGACTGCGACATTATGGCGAACACATCGGACAATCTTGACACATTTTTGGGACCATTGGCATTAATACAGCGATCAATGCTATAAAAATGCATTGATTACTGTAAAAATATCATTAGCAGTGAAGGGATTAACAATAGGAGGCGATCTAGGGGTTAACTGTGTTCCCTGGGAGGTGATCCTAACTGAAGGGGGAGGGGACTGACTAGAGGAAGTGACGGATCGTGGTTCCTAGCTAATAGGAACCATCTGTCACTCCTGTCAGAACAGAACAGGAAAGTGTGTGTTTACACACACTCATCCCTGTTCTGTGTCTCCTGGTCACGATCTCTCATGGCCGCCGGTCATCGTGACTGTCGGCCACGAGCATCGGCACCCCCCGCGCTCGCACCTGCTATCCCGACCCCGCGAGCCAACGTATAGCTACGACGGCTCATGCAGGGGTATAACTGCAGCGGTTGGTCGGGAAGCGGTTAAAGCGATGTTCCAGCCTCCCCCTCCAAAAATGAAATGTGTAGCTGCTGACTTTTAATATTAGGACACTTACCTGTCCTGGAATCCAGCGATGTGTCCATTGGCTGTCGGGTGCTGCCATTGCCAGTAAGAGAACCCGGAAGTGACACCTTGCAGCTTCACGACCGGGTCCCTACTGCACATGCGCAAAGCGCGCTGTGCTCTCTTACTGGCCCGGCGGCAGAGGAAAGAGGAGGGAGGAAGAGGGGCCAAACTTCTGACGTACGTCGCCGCGGCGAGGTGCGGAAGTGGGGACAGGTTACCTGTCAAAAACAGGTACCCTTCCCCCCCACCCCCTTGAAAGGTGCCAAATGTGGCACCTGAGGATGGGAGGAGACAGATAAGTGGAAGATCCACTTTTGGGTGGACCTCCGCTTTAATCTAAACTCCAGCCTGATGGAAAAGAAACAAATTAATGCTAGTAGTGAATTTGACATGGTATCAGCCTTTTACAGCAGGGCAGCTTTTGCCACAGTGCTCATGTGCTAACATAAAACATGCTGCCAGCAGGAGAGAGTAGAGTGACAGAGACCAGAGAATGCTAACTAATTTCTGCAGAAAAAAAAGAGGTCTCCTGCAATAGTGACTGGCTTCAATGTTTTATAAATAGGGCATTTTCTCAGCATATAGAAAACATAGAGGTTTGTAGTAAATGGTGTTACAAGGACTTGAAAATGCAACTGGAACTCAAAGCTGCCTGAAGCACAATTGCTATAAATCATTTCTTATGGTTCGCACAAATATGGATCTCCTCCTAACTCTTCAACCCATTTTTTTAGACTTTTCTTTTACTCTTTTTCCATTAAGTTTCAAGAACACTTGTATTTCAGCTCTACACCCTTCCCCTAAGTGGTATGATCACGTCATTTGGTGTAGCACACCCTAGCATTTATTGGAAACACCCAGATCTTAGGTCAGTAGTTCCCATCTAATATAAACACATATTCACCCATGGTCATCAAAATGTAAAGAGTACAGAAGAGCACAAGGAGAAGCGTTTGATTGAATTACCATTCACAATAGGAGCAGCTTCATTCTTTTCTCAAGACGCATCTTGTCTTGAGAAAGACACTATTTAACTACTGTGGAGTTTATCTGAACTGTTTCTAATAGCTGGCTATATAAAAATTATAATCATTTGCCTTTTAAAAATATAACAAATATTTAATATGCTCTAATGATGCTCAACATGTATAAGAAATAAGGGGACTATAACCAGTGGTCTAAAAATAAAAAATAAAAATGCATCAGTGTTATTGCAGTGCAAATTTGACACCTACCATTGGATCTATAGCATATGGAAAGGAGTTGCACCCACTAGATCAGCAGCAACCTATATTTTATTCATTGGGATGTGCTCCTCTACAGAACAACAACTAAAAGTGCTTACGTTATATGTGTAAAAGAAAAGACTAGAAATATTGCATGGAACACTGGTCCAGCAACCAATGCAGTGAGCCCCGGTGTGACTCGTCATGCAATTTGACAGTTCCAAATTGACACTAAGCTAAGCAGGACAATAACTTCTCCGCAGGATGTGGAAACCTTGCAAGAAGATCTGAACAAATGAATGGGGTGGGCAACTACATGGCAAATGAGGTTTAATGTGGAAAAATGTAAAATAATGCATTTTGGTGGCAAAAATATGAATGCAATCGACTCACTAGGGGGTGAACCTCTGGGGGAATCTAGGATGGAAAAGGACCTGGGGGTCCTAGTAGATGAAAGGCTCAGCAATGGCATGCAATGCCAAGCTGCTGCTAACAAAGCAAACAGAATATTGGCATGCATTAAAAAGGGGATTAACTCCAGGGATAAAGCGATCATTCTCCCACTCTACAAGACTCTGGCCTGGCTGCACCTGGAGTATGCTGTCCAGTTCTGGGCACCAGTCCTCAGGAATACAACTTCATTTGGCAGGTAAACAGCTACATATAAAAAAAGAGGGGGGTAAGTGGGACTTTAAATGAAAGGAAATGTGATCATGTGCCTCCATCCATATATCAAGTAAACAGATATCTTTCTTCTGATGTTTGAGTCAAATACTAGATTATATTGGTGTTTTTGTCTTGTGTGGGTGCATCCGCTCCTGAGGAAGTGGATTTTACCACGAAACGCGTCGAGCATTGTAGGCTGCAACCATATTTTTTACACATTATCATTTTATGCATACCATATATACTTCTTGTTATTTCCTAAAATTTCATGATACAGAGTTCAGAGTTACACAGTAACTGGAATGTGCTGCTATATCATTTTATGTATATGTATGAATTGTACCATATCTATGTATATATATGAAATAGCTTTTACATTTGTACTTACTGTAATGTGTTATACTAGATTTCTATGAGAATAAACATGTCAAGATATTATATATATTTTTTACCTAGTTGTTTGTCTCTTGCCTCACTCAAAGTCCCAAACTCCCCTCTTCTATTAACAGCTAAATCTATATGTGAATTTTATCTCAGTATTTAGCTTTTTGCCTGAAATTCAGCTTTAAAATCCAAATATATGAACATGAAATAGAATTGGATGCTAATGTATCTGTGAAATAATTATGTTAGTTCAATTAACCTGCTGGTCTATTAGCTTTCACTTGTGATTCTATTTTGATACCAAGAACAGTAATTATTGTAACTGGATACTAATATTAAAATGTCAAAAAAAATCTAAATAAAATGGCCAGTTATAATAGACGGTCAGAATCCACAAACATGAAACTATTTAATGAAGATGGCTCATCTGTCAATACATTTTACATTCTGTGATATTTTCTTAGGCTCTAAACTATTTTACGGCTAAAAAAAAAATTAAACGCGTTTTGATAGATTCTCTAAGATGAAATGAAAATTAAAACAGCATGCAAAATACTAATGAGAAGACGGGATATTCCTGCATCACCTTTAAACCTTTAATGGGATCATCAAGAAAAGTAGAGTAGCAGACATTTCTCATTTAAATATACAGTATAGCATTCATCTTCCTCTAATTAGGATCTTTAACCCACTTTCATACATGAATTCTCAAGCACGCCGCAATAAAATGAAAACTTGAGGATCAAAGGAGTGAAAAAAAAATCCATAAACTTATGTGTTTTAGACAGAAAATTATTCCATCTCTGTAATCCCATCTTTTCTTATTTGGCTAGCCGTACACTTTGTAAAGACATTCTCACCTTTTGATATCCTTACCTATTCCCATAATACCCTTATTGAACACTTTTTAAGTACTGTAGTGTGTGACTGAATTCTCATCTAATCAACTTTATAAATGGTTTTGATCCTAATTTTTTTTTTATATCCGTGGATTTGTTAAAACAAAGTTAAAGCGTAACTCCACTTTTGTTGAGAAAAAAACATTCCCCTCTGGGTGATCTATGTACATTGCAAGGATTATAACAAACTTTGTTGCAGATTCCTACCTTTTATTATTCTGAAGAAATCCCATGTGTGTTTGTCTGTGCTTCTGAACTGAGTGGGTCTAATGGGAGTGGTTTCATAATTATCTGTCCGGTGTGCAGCTGCAGGGCACTAATGAGGAAATCTGCTGGGCCTGCATCCCTTTAGACGTGTTCCTATTGAAGGTATCTCTCCAAAAATGACATTTTTGTTGCAGGGGATGATCTGATGTGTATCTTAGGCAGACTTCTGGGAAAATTGGTGAGCCAATCACACAAGCAGGAAATAATGTTTCTGGGGAGTGGCCAGTACACATTCTGTGTACAGAACAACTCCATGTAGCCATATTGCAATGCATTCTCAGAAAATTACAGAGCCGCATATTGAAAATGAAAGGTAATTTTTAGAAATAACATTCAGTTACAATATGATTAGTGTCGTAATTATATGTGCTATATTATTTTTTCTTTATTTGCTATTTTTTTCCTCCACGAAAGTGGAGTTACCCTTTAACAGTATAGGAACTTCATTTATTTTTCTTGCTTTATGAGACCTGCAATGCGGTATAAATTAGCAGCTAATAGGGTCACTTCACTGAGATGTAGGCACAAACTTCCCTTTGGTTCTTTTATCTTATGGTAGTCTGCTACTTAAAAGTGGTCGGTTCACAAACATAAATATTGCTATGTGTGCAAAAGTCATTTTCTTTCTCCTAAAATGCTCTTTTCACCAGTGATTGCCTCTAGTTCTCCTGAACTGATCTTTATCTCATGAATCATTGCTTTATCTCCACCTCAGATGGTTCCCCTTCCTGCTCTCCTCAATAGACACATCGAAAAATTGAAATAACTGCCAGTCTGAGGCTAGCCTGTATAACCCCATGGCAGTCTTTATGAGAAAATAACATGAATTGGAAATTTAGCTTTTCAGTGCGATCAGTGATGGTAAATAACTAGTGGTGCACCGAAGTGCCAAAACCAAAACGTCAGGATGCACTTGGCCAAAAGCGTACCAAAATTAACAGTTTTATAAAAAAATGATATATTTTTATACATAATTGTATTATATTTGACTTTTTAATTAATGTCATGAATTTCATGAATATGAATTTATTGTCGGCCATTATCGGCACCTTTTGAATCCTGCTTGCTGCATCTTAGGTGCAATTTTGGCAAACCGCACCAAAAACGCACCTCCCCATTGAAATGCATTGAAAACGCAGCAAGAATGCATCAAAAATTCACCCTTTTTGAGTTTTTGATGCATTTTATGAGTCACATGACCGATGAAAAAAACACTATAAGCAAGGTGAAATCGCTGCTAAACCAAGACAAAATTGCGGACATTTTCGGGAACCATTATCAGCACTTTTTTTTTGTTTTGGCACAATGATCAAAACCCTATTTTCAGCCGATAATTTTCAGTGGCTGAAATTTGGGTGCATTGCTATAAATAACACAGTTTCTTCTAGTTTCTCTGAAATTTGCTGAAGAGTATATGGAGAAAGGGACACTTTTTCACAGGTGGAAATGCAACTTTACTCCACAGGTATGAAAATTGATAGCAAAAGTCAAGTAATGAACCATTTCCACCAGATACAACCATATACCTCCCTTGACTTTAACAGGGAGGAACAAATCCGAATTATTAGGTCATTTGTTATGTGACCTGGTGATTGGGCTTTGCATCTACTGCTAATCTAGGAATGAGACCAGTCACTTTGCTCTTTTTTTATCATTTTTATACCGCACTGCAGCAGCTATGGATATTTTGGAGCATATTGTTGTGTTTGGCATGTTAAAATCCAATAATCAAGTCTACTGTTACTCTGCCTTGATTCCAGCTTTAAAGGAACCCTGTAGAGAAAGAAATATGGAAGCTACCATTGCAGATCACCTTCTACAATGCTAGTAGCCTGACTGTCTATCGTTTCAATACTTTAAAGTGATTCTAAAGGAAGAAGGTGTTTTACCTAACCTTTTGGGTGCAGCCCCCCCTTCAAGCCCCCTGTATACTTACCTGAGCCCCATATCGATCCAGCGATGTGCATAAGAGCATCAGCTCTCCTGTGTCTTTCTGCCCTCATTGGCTCACACAGCAGTGGGAGCCATTGGCTCCCGCTGCTGTCAGTCAAAGCCAGTGAGCCAACGGGGAGAGAACAGGGAGCAGGGCCAAGCCACGCTCTGTGTGTGAATGGACAATATCCATCACAGGAGCGCAGCTCGGGAGGGAGCCTGTTTGAGTGCCCCCATAGCAAGAGGCCTACTATTAGCTGCACTTGACAGGGGGGAGGAGCCAGGACTGCCTGCGGGGGACCCAACAGTAAGAGGATAGGGACTGCTCTGTGCAAAACCTGTGCATGGAGTAGGTAAGTATAATATGTTTGTTATATATATATATATATATATATATATATATATATAAAAATAAAAAAAACTTTAGAATCACTTTAGGATTTAGGCCTGTAATAAGTATGCAGATCAGTGAAGTCAGAAAGTATGATCTGTGACTATGAAAGTACTGAAGCAATCAGATTAGCAAGGGAGCCAAGGAAATAGTATATTCAACAGTAAAAGTGGGCCACATCAGCCTTCATGCTTGCTTATTACATGTTTTCCTTTTCATAATCTATACCGCAACTACAATCAATTGGAAAGATATGTGGCCAAGTACAAAGAAAAGCCTCTGCCAAATCATCAAAACTGCCAAAAAAGTTACAAATTTTGAAGAACCTAAAGTTTTGGACTTTTCTGTTACCCTAAGCCAGGCATGTCCAAAGTCCGGCCCGCGTGCCAATTGCAGCCTGCATACAGGAGAATATCATGTTTACAAGGCGGCCTCTGTAATAGGAAGTCCCATCTCATGCGCTGCCATTGGACGACTGTTCTGTCTATCATAGGAGGCGGGACTTTGTATTAAAGAGGCCGCCGAGAAAACAGGAGATTTCTCCTGTATGTAATCTGTTGGCACTTGTCCCTCCCCCTTCCTGTCCCCTACGAGGCTGCAGATGGGCATGGATCGGGCTGCACTGATGGCAATGGTGAGTCTGCATTCATGGCAATGGGGGTGCTGCATTCATGGCAATAGGGGTGCTGCATTCATGATTCATGGCAATAGGGTTGCTGCATTCATGGCAATAGGGGTGCTGCATTCATGGCAATAGGGGTGCTGCATTCATGATTCATGGCAATGGGGGTGCTGCATTCATGGCAATGGTGGGGCTGCATTCATGGAGATTGGGGTGCTGCATTCATGGCAATAGGGGTGCTGCATTCATGGCAATGGGGGTGCTGCATTCATGGCAATGGTGGGGCTGCATTCATGGCAATGGGGGTGATGCATTCATGGCAATGGGGGTGCTGCATTCCTGGCAATGGGGTTTTGCATTCATGGCAGTGGTGGGGCTGTACTCATGGCAAGGGTGGGGCTGTATTCATGTCAGTGGTGGGGCTGCATTCATGGCAGTGGTGGGGCTGCATTCATGGCAGTGGTGAGGCTGCATTCATGGCACTTATGAGGCTGCAGATGGGCATTGATTAAGCTGCATTGATGGGCACTGACCCTTATTTTGCTTCACAGTTCTTTAAAATTTCCATTTTTTCCTGAAACTTCCCTCTTAAAGTGAAGGTGCGTGTTATACACCGATAAATACGGTATATCCAAATAACACGCCCGAGCTCATCTCTTCACCACACACAGCCACAAAGGCAAGAGAATTCTTGTTGGGCAGTGTATTAGTGCTCGGACAAACACACTTAGACCGAATTTTAATGGTTCAAAGAATGTCAGGCAAAATGGTCGGCCCTCACGCATGTTCACGTCATCAAATCTGGCTCTCTTTGAAAAAAGTTTGGACACCCCTGCCCTAAGCACTATAACCAGAATGTATCTACATAAAGATTTTACACCAAAGTAAGTCACTTTGGGGGGATTTACTAAAATTGGTGCACACAGAATCTGACACAGCTGTGCATAGTAAACAATTTAAGCCTTTTTTTTTCACACTGTCGGAGCCTGAAAGTCCCACGACTTATTAAGGCGACTACCTGGCGATGGCTATGTAAACAAGGCATTTCCCTGTTCTGCCTAGTGACATGACAGGGATCTTCTGTTCCCTGTCACTGGGACCAATGATCTCTGTCATGTCAGTGGTAGCCCATCTCCCCTACAGTTAGAACACGTTGAGGGAACACATTTAACCCATTGATCGCCCCCTAGTGTTCAACCCCTTCCCTGCCAGTGTCATTTATACAGTAATCAGTGGCTATTTTTAGCTCTGATCGCTGTATAAGTGTCAATGGTGCTAAAATAGTGTCAAAAGTGTCCGATCTGTCGGTCGCAGTGTCGCAGTCCCGATAAAAATCGCAGATCACCGCTATTACTAATAATAAAAAAAAAATAATAAAAATGCCATAAATCTATCCCCTATTTTGTAGACGCTATAACTTTTGCGCAAATATACACTTATTGCGATTTTTTTTTTACCAAAAATATGTAGAAGAATACATACACATCAGCCCTAAACTGAGGAAGAAATTTTTTTTTATATATATTTTTGGGGGATATTTATTACCGCAAAAAAGTAAAAAATATTGCTTTTTTTCAAAATTGTCGCTCTTTTTTTGTTTATAGAGCAAAAAATAAAAACCACAGAGGTGATCAAATACCACCAAAAGAAAGCTCTATTTGTTGGAAAAAAAACACGTCAATTTTGTTTGGGTACGTCGCATGACCGCGCAATTGTCAGTTAAAGGGACGCAGACGCAAAAAGTGCTCTGGTCATTAAGGGGGTAAAACCTTCCGGGGCTGAAGTTTAAAGCAACTTTGAAGCAACTTTCATGGAATGCCTTGGTAATCTTCCTGTGATGTCAGATCCAAATCATGTCAATGTAGATGAGGATCCGACTTGGAGAAGACCTCCATTAAAGTCTATGTGCACAATTCGGATAGAAGTCACCTTGAAGTAGTACAGGAAGTCGGAGCGACTTCAGTAGTGCTAATTAAGACAGCTGTCATGGACTAACGTGGGATTTCACATGTCACACAACTTGGGGTCTCACAAGTCAGATCCTAAGTAGTGGCAGTGTGAACGGAGCCTTATTGTCAAAGCTTAGCTGAAGAAGCTTAAAGCAGAGGTCCGCCCACCGCTACAAAAAGGTAAAGCCAGCTGACTTTTAATAATTGGACACTTACCTGTCCTGGAGACCAGTGATGTTGGCACCGCAGCTGATGTTTCCATCAGCTGTCGGGTGCATGCCGCCTCCATTGCGAATAAGGGAACCAGGCAGTGTAGCCTTATGGCTTCATGCCGTGAACCCTACTGCGCATGCGCGAGGCTCCGCTCCTCTCTCCTACTGACCCGTCTTCGGGGGAAAGAAAGAGGGAGGAGGAGGGAGTCTGAGCGGTGACGTAAATATCCGCGGCTGAGGCTCCCCAAAAGTGGGGACAGGATACCTGTGAAAGACAGGTATCCTGTTCCCCCTCCTCCCTGAATGGTGCCAAATGTGGCACCGGAGGGGGGAAGGAGTACAATGAGCGCAAGTTCTACTTTTGGGTGGAACTCCGCTTTAAGTTAGAAGCTGAATAGTTACTATGCACAGCTGTGGCAGATTTTGTGGACGCCAGTTTTAGTAAATCTTCCTTTTTTGTTCCTACAGCTTTCATGTAAACCAACATCTGGAAAGCATACCAAATTTTCCAACCTTAGGGTCCATTTAGTGCAGCTCAAGTAGGACTGCTCTGATCCTGTCTTAAATTATTACTGAACTATGCAGGCAGAACATGAGATGTTTATATAAGAAATGCACGACTTCCAAAAGCAGGTGTATGCAAGTTAATATAAGAAATCTTATTCACGTAAAGCAGTGCATACAACCAGCATGATGCCTGGGCACATTTATGGAAACTATACAGTCAGAATAGCTCCGCTTGAGCTATGCTAAATGGACTTTGGAATTTGAGGTTGATGGTCCTTTGATGATCCTCAGATGACCAGCTGCATGAACCTATAAGACTACAATACACAGAGAGATGTAATCCCTCATAAATACAATCATTGGTGATGCTTTCACTAGACTTGTGTAGCATATTTGGTGTATGTTGGGAGTATTTTAGGCAAGACCCCATTACCGTGGAGTTTGGGCAGTACGTTAATGAGAACAGACTTAGAACAGGCTCATTTTAACATTGTTCAAAAAACCTTGCAGTCAGCCACCTCCTATCTAAAAGGTAAGAAATACATTTTTAAAAAAAAGGCATGCTGTGTAAATGGGAACACATAACAAACATATATTTGGGTTTTCTCAAATTTGACTGCAAAAGTAAAAATACGCTTAAAGCAGAGTTCCGCCTGGGAAAAAAAAAAATGAAAAGACAGCAGCTACAAATAATGTAGCTGCTGACTTTTAATAATAGGACACTTACCTGTCCAGGGAGCCCGCGATGTCGGCACCCCAGCCGATCTTTGGATCGACTCCAGGTGCTGCCGCCGCCATTCCTGGAAAGGAAACCAGGCAGTGAAGAATTTTGGTTTCACTCCTGGTTCCCTACTGCGCATGTGTGAGTTGCACTGCGCATTACGAATGGTCCCTGTTGTCTTTTGGGACCTATGTGTCTCCCAGAAGACAGCGGGGGGGAAGGAGGAGGAGCCAGACATTGCGTAGTTCACCGCACTAAGTGCGATGGTCTTTCCCCAGAAGCGGGAGCAGATACCTGGATTTGACAGGCATCTGCCCCCCCCTGAAAGGTGCCAAATGTGGGGTGGGGGAATCCGATCAGCGGAAGTTCCATTTCTGGGTGGAACTCTGCTTTAAAGAGCATAATAGTTTATACATATTATATCAGCATAGGTTAATGCAAGACTGTTATTCTGTTGGATGTCTTTTCACAGTCTTCTCAGTTCTTTCTGGGTAATTATATGTGTCCCCTACCTTGTCAGACTGTTGCATAATTCAACTGGAGTAATGTGTTGTTTCTCCATAAAATACCTTCTTTGTCTATTATTCTGTTGAGGTATTTGATATGCTTGATGTCACAAAATAGAACAAATAAGACATTCTTGGTATATCCAAACTATATACTGAATATTAAACAAATCATGGCCCTATCCCCACCTATACTAAAAAGAAATATCAATTCACCTTCTGTCCTACAGTTGTTCCGTTTCAGTAATGCTGATTTACGGAAGTTTAAATTGATTTACAAGGACCTTTACCAAAATCTGACAGCCATTGTTGGACATCTCTAAAGCTGGGTACACACTAGCTGCGGCCGCGGCTCACAGCAGGGGGCCCAATGCGTGTCTGTTCATCGTTTCAGGTGTGAATCAGGTCCGAATTTTAGCCTGGATTGCACCTGAAATGGAGCCAAAGACATACAGGACCCTTTTCCAGTACGCTCTGCGGCCGCCCCGGAGATGTGTAAACTGGCTCCATTGCGAGCCGGTCACAATCTCCTGTCATGCGAATTGGATGTGGAGAAACCAGCATCCAATTCGCATCAGTGTGAACCCAGCCATAGTTCTTTTGGGTGGAAACCTCTGTATCCCAACAATCCTACTTACTCATGTACTCCTTGAGATGGTCATTGCTTCAATGGTTTGCACCTCTATAATGGGTGATCATTTACTGAGTTGTATTGGAGGGGTATATTGGCGCTGGTATGATAGTGCGTGGTTTTTTTTGTAATTACATATGAATACCCTGTACTGTTATATATTTTCTATAGGACCTGTGTAGTCCTCATAACATGAACTAATTTTGTTACCCTCCGGTAAAGTACCTATGGATGTTATCTATATTCCTTTGTTCCTTTTTTATTGATTCTATTTTTTTAATGTTTTTTCAAAATCTTAAACAAACACATCTTAAAAAAAAAAAAGAAACATCAAGATTGTGCACATTCCATTAAAGTGCCACCCGGTGTTCACCCCAGTTTGTTGCATTATCCAGAACTACCGATCCAAACAATACCCCCCCCCCCCCCCCCCCACATGCCCCCACAAAAGCTTCAGGTCCCTCTAGACAAAATGCATCAGTTCATCAACATTTTTCAAAACATACCAAACAATACTTTCAAGATGAAAAACTATAAAACTAATCAGCAAATCATCGAATCAACTAATCTTTAATTGGAATGGTAAAAAATATCACACTTTTATATGTACTTAACCATGACTTATGGAACTCTATCTGGGTCAGCTAAAGAAACTATTAGTCTAGTTTCTTGATGTGCATGGCATTTCACAAGCTACTTACACATAAAGAAAGCAATGTGCAGCAGAGGAGATAACGTACTTCATTCAT
Organism: Aquarana catesbeiana; assembly: GCF_042186555.1. Taxonomy (NCBI): domain Eukaryota; kingdom Metazoa; phylum Chordata; class Amphibia; order Anura; family Ranidae; genus Aquarana; species Aquarana catesbeiana. The sequence goes on from NC_133328.1 coordinate 130,266,643, forward strand.
TTTAAACTTTGATTTCTAGGAGTGATACAATAAACACAGAGTAAATCCTTATCCATCATACCTTTATCAAGGTTTTAAAATGCCAATCCCTGATGGGACAAAAATGACTTAATGTCATGTATGCAGGTTTAAAATGTAAATCCCAAATAGGATTGAAAGTAGTGGACAAAGACATTGACAGCATGTTACTTAAAGTGATACTAAGCACACACTGTTTAATTTACATTGTCCCTTCTCTTTCTATATATAGATGATGGCACTGTAATTATTTTAACCACTTCAATACTGGGCACTTTCACCCCCTTCCTGCCCAGGCCAATTTTCCGCTTTCAGTGCTGAAAATTAAAAAAAAAAAGTTTTTCTTCGTTTCTGATATAAAATTTTGCAAATAAGTGATTTTTCTTCTTCACTGATGTGCACTGATGAGGCTGCACTGATGGGCACTGGTGAAGCTGCACTGATTGGCACTGATGAGCTGCACTGATGTGCACTGATGAGGCTGCACTGATGGGCACTGGTGAAGCTGCACTGATGGGCACTGATGAGCTGCACTGATGGACACTGAAGAGGCTGCACTGATGGGAACTAATGAGGCTGCAGTGATGAGGCAGCACTGAGGGGAACTAATAGGTAGCACTGATGGGCAGCACCAATGGGCGATGATAGGCACTGATGGGGCTGAAATGGTAATCAGGACGCTGATGATCAGTGCCCTGATTATCAGTGTAAACAGTGTGCCAACAGGCTTGCCAATTATCAGCACTCCTTTCCTCACATAGACACAACCCATGAGGAAAGTACTGCCAATAACCAGCAAGTCTGTTTATATATTATCAGCTGTGTCCAAAGACCACAGCGGTCACAGAGCCCACCGATGTCTATGGACGTCCTCCCAGAACTATAATACCGTGCTGTAGCCGTTTTTTGGCTAAAGCGTGGTACTGTAATCATATAAATACCTTTTTTTTCCTAACCAATATACAGCTGTCACATGACAAAGCTCGTTCTCAGCCTGTCTGTAGGGAGCTTCTGGTCACATGTTTAAAATAAAAAAAACAGTCTTTGGGATACCGAGTAAAAATATATTTTTTGGCATTAAGACGATGTGGGCGGATTTCTGCCAGTCACACCCCTCCAGCCTGTGTCTTAGAATAACAGGGAGGTGAAGCCTCCATCATCAATCAATCAATCAATTGTGTTTAGCTGGTTAGTGGGCATGGAAAAGGAGGGTGGGAGCAGGCTGTCATTTACCACTTTGTATACACCCACATGTGTGACTTTAGTTACATGGGCTGCTTAGATGAGATAGGGAGGAAATGCTCAGCATAGTAACTCACTGAAAACTGAGCATGTGCACTAGCTGCCAACACTGCTCTGCAAAGTCCCCAAGTACAGTGGGGACATGGACAGAAGGGAGAGATAGAAAACAACAGGATCAACCAGGTTTTTACAGAACACAGAAAAAGAATCCCATAGTGACTTAGTGAGTATGAACAGCATGTAGTTCAGCATTTGTTGATTTCGTTTTTAATGATGTGGATTTAATGACACTTAAAGTGGATGTAAACCCAAATGTCATCCTTTCTAAACTACTGCCATAGGGGTTATCTATAAGGATATACATGCCTCCTGTATGTATCTTTACCTGTCAAATGTCTCCCCTCTGTCTGTTATTAGACCCGAAAAACTGCAGATTCTGTGGGTGGGTCTGTTGTCTGGAGCTCGGTGGGTGGAGTCGTGATGTCAGTAGACTCCCCACCCACCTCTACACTCCCCTTGTCAATACGCATTTTCTCCTGTGTATTTCTAACTGAACTTCTGCTATGATCTCTAACATCCAGTGAAAAGACAGGAAAGTAACCACATGACTTCAGCATGCCAAATTATGCTGAGGTGTGGAACAGCCAATCCTTGCAGAGCTGCTGAAGAAAGGAGTGGGGGAGGGAATTAAAAAATCATGCTTGTGTCTTAGGCTGTCACTCACAGCAAGGGGGAGGATTTGACAAAGTTTTTCTCAGTTTGTCAAGAATTATCTCACTGAACAATAAAAGAGGATTGCTCAGAGATGGATTAACTCTTTGTGGCAAGACTGGGCTCAAATGATAGGAAATCTTATACTCTACAGTATGATATCCAAAAAAAAAAAAAAAAAAACATTTTTCGGGTTTACATCTACTTTAAGCAAAAAAGGAAAAAAATGGTTAAATATTTAGAGAAAGTTATAAAACTGACATTAAATCATAAATGGAAACATAAGCTGTATCTTAAAGATACATTCTAGTGAAATAAGAAAATGTTCTATTTAGGGCTTGTGAGATGCTTTGCACAATGCAAGAGTTTCTTCTCATGAGCTTTGGAGTTCGCCAAAAGGACTGTGATGCCACCATTACCTAGAAGCCAGGTGGACAGTAATTACTTTTTCTAACTTTTCAGTTTTTTTTTTTAGCTACAATGCAGCAATTATACTGTATATGAAGGGATGGGTAGCAGTGTAATTATCTGACTTTGTATTTTTATGCAAGGTTTACTTTAACCGGTCTCAAAAGCTCGTATATATTAGCACTTAAAATGTATTGCAGCTCACCAGTCCATATGTGCTGGCTGTATACAAGGCTTTTTAAGCCATTTCCTGTTATTTTACATGGTAATCCTGCAAATGACACACTTTCTGTCCTTTCATAGCTACACTCAGTTCTTCACTGTATCTATGGAGTCAGCTATGGGTTTCACACAGCCTGGATATGTCTGCCTTTGCTCATCTCCATTGCAGGTGGATTGATGGGACTAGTAGGTTACATAGGAAAGATAAGAATGTTTTTGCATTCTTTTCATCTCTCAGGAAGTGACAAGGACACTGCATTTCTGGAAAGATAAACAGGTATTTTTTTTATAATTGCTGAAAATGTTCCTAGCTGGGCACAAGGAAGCTAATGTGTCCACCACATCTAAGGATTGGTAAACTGCAATATAATAATGTTTTGCTTTTGACTTATGAACACACTATATACAATAAATAAACTTTATAAATCAGTAAATGTAATTTTGAAACATCTGCAATACCGCTATAATTATCTATATTTTTCACATAGAAACATCAGATCTGTTCAACTATACTAAAACTATGCATGGTTACTATATGCAAAAAATAAATAAATAAATAAATATATATATATATATATATATATATATATATATATATATATATATGATAATTATAGAAATATTTTTTTTTGGTTAAGCATGAACATGTTAAAACGATTGCTAAAGAAAAGTGAGATTTAATAATTGCAAAGATATAAAAGACGTAAAAAGTGTCTTGTGCTTATTCACAGGCACCGACAATGTGCTAATTCTGTTTAACACAAGGTTACTACTTTAAGCATTTTTACTGATTGGGGGTTAAATTGGCTTATATACGGTAGAAAAGGGGTTCAAAGAACAATGATAATATGCAAAGTCATGAACCCAGATACATTTTATAATGTCAGCTTACAGGGAATACATAATGGTTTTGTAAGTATTTTCTTCATTTTATATGGTCAGGTAAAACATCTTGCTTATATTTTCTTTTATTGAGGATTCAATTGCACAACTTACAAGCTGCATACTAGTTCCAAGGCATTAACCTCATTTATTAAACAGATGTTTTACTATGCTGGAATTAGCATGAAGCTTTGTAAGTCAATGCCAATTTTCATAACAAAGCCTGATACCAGTTTTTCTCTAAAGATGATTGTCAACCCTATCAGTCTGCATAGGTGTGCGCAGCCTATTGCATTAGAGTGTGCACCCCAAATGTATTAAAACATGGACGGTGTTAGTAGGGCAGAGGATGGTGTCAGTAGAGCAGTGAACAGTGGCAGCAGTGTCAGCCCGTCCATTAGGGGCGCATGGGCGTCACCCCCCTATCCATGCGTCTGGCCCCCTTATCTACATGCAGGGGGCTGGATGCATGGATTCCAAAGGGGGATTTATTTTTTTTTTGAAGCATGTGATTAGAGCCAGAGGCTCTAATAGGCTTCAAAAAAGGGTGGGCTTGGGGCGCAGAGCACTGCACTCCGAGCCCACCCAGTTGTGTGACAATAGTGAATGGGGAGGACAACTCAAATAGGGAGGACAACTGGCTAAACCCGGGGACCAGAAGAATCTCTTGTGGCCATGGACCTGCAAACCAATGAGGGCCAAACATTGCAGCGAAGCCTGTGGAGGCTGCTGCGTCTGTGACTACATGAGGTGATGAAGCCGATGTTACTGAGATAAACATGAGCACGCCGTTCCAGTTTTCGAGGAACTCATCCCACGTTGCCAGATCAGCGATTGCTGCTTGGTCCAGTCTGAGGCCTTGATCTGGGGCCTATGCCTGAGAGAGGAAAACCAGGAGGTGTGAAATGAAGGAATGCCCCTGAGGGACAATCCTAATAGCAAAATTAAGCATCCCTAACAGCGACTGTAGCTGTCTCTTGGTACAGCCTCATGAAAGGCATGAATGACCGACCTGATCTGGGCCAATTTGTTGAGAGGTAGGCTGGACTGCATGGCGAGAGTGAGATTCCATGTCACTGCCATGAGGACGGCTCGACGGTTAACGGTTTGGCGTTCGAAATGTCAGCCTTGGACATGAACGTGTGCCACTGGAAGACGAGTTGCAATAATGTTTTGCAAAAAGGAACCTCATGAGGGAGGCAGAAAACAACAAAGCAGAGAATTCGGAATGTGTGTTGGGAGGAACCCTAGACCATGCTAGACGTTTGTCGTGATCGTATGTTTGTAAAATGAGAATGGAACGTGCTGACTTGTGTCCGAACTGCGAACCAAAGCATTGTATGAGTTGCGAGTGAGTGCGAACGTACGAATGAGTGGTACGAGTAGCGACTGGGTGCTTGTGGCAGGTGTCTTGAGGGGGAGGCCGAGCTGCAGAAGCTTGTGGTGTATGTGTAAGACAGGATGTGTTGCATTGTGCCAAGGATTCGAAACGCTGTGTTGCAGATACGCCTGGGATTCAAATCGGGCTATGATGGGTGAGTGGAATTGATGGACTGTGGTGAGGCCTTCTACACCGCAGTTCTGCAGCAAGTTTGGGGATGGTCCATCCCCTCAGGGTGTGAGCGCAGCCATACTCTGAACCCGCGGAGGGTGACAGAGGGGCGGAAGTATGTGTTTAGAAGAGTAGTAAAGATAAGAATGGAAGAGAAAAGTTGCGTACACAAGAGTAAAGATAGGAACGTGAAGGACAGAAAAAGGAACGACAGGCGCAGTGAAGAATCCGATTGCGTTCTGGGCGATAATCGCTGCTGAGTGGAAATTTAGAAAACTCCAAAGTTTGTGCGGGGCAACTGAGATGAGCCAGGAGGTAACTGGCCAGGTTATCGATAGCTCGGGTGCCCGGTCTGTATCAAACACAAACCTGTGAAACCAGAGCCCGAGGGCGTACAGGGGCGAGAAGCAGAAATCTGGTATGGCCTATGTAGGAATGTTGCTTTCTGTAGTACGTGGCGTATGTTCGGAATGCTAACGCTTGCACTGTCTACAAGCCCACCATATAGCAACCATGTCTGCGTAGGTGACGGCGATGTCCTTTGAAAATAGTAAGTCGAGAAAAGAAAATGTGACAGTAGCTAACGCCCAATGAGCAGCCCAAATCATGTATGTGACGTCAACATGGTGAAAAGGGTGCTGCAGGGTGATGTAAGGGTGGAACCTGTGTACTACACAGCGGACTCACTGCCCTGGTTGCGAAAGCCCTGGTTGAGGCAGAGAATACTCATTCGACCGAGAACCTGTGAAAAAGGTGACATGAGAGTCCAAGTTTTTAACCTGGCGTGAATAGACGCCTAACCCAGCCCTGCCCCCTTAAATGTGACTGACCCCCCCCCCAAAGATGAACTTGTGCAGGCCCCGTTGGGTTTTTTTTCCGTTCGTCTTTTTTTTTTTTCGTCTTTTTTTTTTCTTTTCATAGAAAACACTTCCAACCTTGTGCAGGATGGAACATCCTGAACTCGAGTGACCTAGGGGGGAGAAGACAGACAAGAAAACGTGAGCGGCCAGGTCGTGTGCCACTGGAGACGATGAGTGGCCAGATCGTGTGCCAATGGGGAGTGCTTGCAATAGCGTGTTGCAAGACAGAAGCCTCATGAGGGAGGTGAAAACAAGGACAGCAGAGAAATTGGAGTGTGTGGGGATAAACCATGGTCATGTTTAATCGTATGTCATGATCGCGTGTTCGTGGCAATGAAAAGACACGTGCCGACTTGTATCGGAGTTGCGAACCTGGAGTATCGTATGAGTTGTAAATGAGTGCGAACGTACATATGAAAGGTATTAGTAAAGACTGGTTGCTTGTGGCAGGTGCCTCAAGGGGGAGACCGAGCTGCAGGAAGCTGTGGTGTTTGTGAAAGATAAAATTGCGTGTCGTGCTGAGGATTTGAATTGTTATGACGCCGACGCGGCTGGGATTCAAATCGGGCTGTGGTAGAGCGTTAGGGTTGCCACCTCACCCCTCCAAAACCAAACACATACCAACCACACAGCCCCCGAGGCTAACCAAATGCAGACAGGGCACCAAGTGAGTCTAATTACCACATCAATCAGCCACAGAACCCATAAATCAATACATGGTCGGCTCCAAAGGGATGAGGCGGCAACCCCTTAGACTGTGAATCCTACAACCAGCAAAGCCTGTGCCGAGTGATGTCGGACAACGACCGACAGCGGCTCCAGAGGCTTGGAACTACGAATGAATCGTATGTTTGTAGATGGGATGACAAACAAGGTAGAGGAAATCTACGAATCTACTACGCATGTGCCAAATGATGTTGGGACACGACCCACAATGACTCGGAGGCAGTTAACTATGAAAGGGATGTGGTACAGGAAACATAACGAATCATGACATTGTGTATGACCACGAACGGATAAGCCGCAACACACTGGTAATCGAATGCACAGACTCATGAACCACAAAGTGAGCTGGGAAGAGTCAGCCTAGTAACGTATATTATTGCGCACCGGAAATGACAAGGGATACAGGTGAATGGGCTGCTAATATACCCCCCCCCCCCCGGACTCCCCCCCACTGTACTGGCCTTCTTATATATATATATCCTATATAACTTAGAAGAAAGTTCCTAGTAACTACATTTACAGATCTCATAGTTGTCCCTTCAGAAGACACAGAGGTATTTGAGGTCTATAAAATGTAATTGGTTGACCACCACCAAGTTAGTTAAGGGATTTTAGAAAAAAAATATCCCCTACAATGAATTCCCAGCATACTTTGCTAGCAAGGCAAGAACAGATGGCGATATCTCTCCTTGGCATCAATAATCCAAGGAATGTTTTGCAGTGTTAGGTCAGAATCCTTCAGAAATTTGTTCAGTAAACAATATACAAGGATATGAACTAAAAAAATCCAATAATCCAAGAAATGTTTTGCAGTGTTAGGTCAGAATCCTTCAGAAATGTGTTCAGTAAACAGTATCCAAGGATATGAACTAAAAAAATTTGATAGCATGAACATAAATTGTTGAAATCACTGGTGTGGTCCATTGATGTTTTGCCAGGTTACAGTCATATATCCTTGTTTTTTCTCTTGTTCTTTCAATCCCTATTGAAGAGAAATATGACTCGTTGAAGGAATGTTGAGATAAGAGGCATTTCAAGAGGCTCTCACCAATTCCAACCTGTAAAATAAAGCTTCAAACTTGGGAAAACGTACGAGAGATGTCACTCTTAGATAATGTGCTTTCTTTCCTTTGTGGATCATTTTCCAGCTTTAAGCCCCTGTTCACACCGGTGCGGCTTTGAAATCATGTGACTTCAGTGCGATCTCAAAGCCTCACATCAGTGTGATTTGCACTGCCGATTTCATTGTGACTTGTGACTTTATTTAACAGAAGTCTAAGCAATCACAATCAAATTGGTAAAAAGTAGTGCAGGAACCTTTGTCATAATTGCTGCAACATGAGTCACCATTTGCGGTTCCATTGGAACTGTCAAATTACATGACAAATTGCACCAGCGTGAACGGGGGCTAAGATTAATGCATAGCCAATACAACTAGAACATTAGGCTATAAAGATTTTGTGGGAGGCTGATTTGTGTCCTGTAGATGAGACCTGGTAAGAGGTTTCAAACCATAAACCAATTAGTCTCTCTGAAACTTACTGATAAGTTCCCCTTTTTGTTTATACTTCATTGTACCTATTTGATGCCATATTGGAACTGTCAAATGGCATGACAAGTCGCACAAGTATGAACGGGGGCCAAACAAAAAATGTATAAAAACATCAAGGTAAATGTGTTTCAAAATGTACTGGGCATAATTTCAGTACACTTTTCCTGAAAGCACCATAAATGGGGAGCTCTGATTTTGCAAAATGATGCTCAGATCCTATGACTTTTGGCTGTGGACCATGCCTTTTCACTTTCTGCAGTCCATAAATAGACCACCAGTAGAACCTCTCCTATGAATAAAGAACTTTAAATGTCCTCCTTCCATGAGGAAGAATAGCAACCCACAACTCAATACATATATAACATTTTAATTTTACAAAGTTCTATTGTTACATCCAAATTTGTGTAAAATCACAGAAAAAAATTTACATACAATTATTACATATTGTATAACACAACACCAGCTTATTATATATCTCAACAACCTGTTCAATGTGTATTGCATCCTTCAACTGCTTCCTCAAAATTGGGTTGTTGATATCATAGATGTCAGCTAGTCCATTTCAAATAGATGCATACAATGAAATAGATAATATACACATGCATATTCATGTCCTATCACACAACGGTACCATATTTGTTCCCTAAGGCCCCATGTACACTACTGCTGGTAAACAGACGTTTAGGAGCAGTTGGGCATTTTTTTCAACTGCTCCTGAACTCTCCTCAATGTTATCTTATCAGTACATGTACACAGGGTCCTTTATAGTCGTTTCTAGGCAGATGAGTTTAGAGGCCTTTTTTGTAAAGCAATAATAATAATAATAACAAAGCAATAACATTTTTATTTTTTTTCAAACGCTTCTAAACGCAAACGCGGCAAAATACTGCTAAACGCGGCACGTAAACGTGGCAAAATGAACGTTTCAAACGTGGGTTACTATCTGTTAAATCGTTCAGGAGAGGTTGTAAAAACGTCCCGTGCAGTAGTGTGTTTAGGTTTTGTGCTGCCCTAGGCCTGACTAAGCTCATGCACCCCCTAATTTAAATACCACCCACCCCTTCCTGTCAAGGCCACACCCCTTGCTGTTTAAGACCCGCCCTGAAATTTTCGAGTGGGGACACTAGTTCTGAGGGCCTGGGGGGGCAATGAATTCCCTTAATTTGCATAGATTTCCTCTCACTTCCTGTTTGGCTATGGGGCAGGAAGTGAAGGGAAATCTCTGCAATGGGACAGGGATGGTAAAAAATAAACTGACAGGGGCAATAACCCTCCCTTACTCTTTCCAAAATGAAAAAGTGTTGCCTATAGTTCTACTTTAAGCACAAATTTCTTATAATTTTAATGGAGAGGACTAAGAAGATATAACCATGCCAATGGTGCAGCAGAATACATACAGCGAGGAAGGTTTGTGGTCCAGGAGGAGAGGACAGGCAAAATTAGAAGTGGCACCCCCCCCACAATTGCGGAATGCCGGCCGCCCGCATACTGGAAGCAGTGCGGCCGCTCTATGGGGGGCGTTAGACTTTTTTGCCTCTGAGCCCAGTCCGCCCCATAAGGTTGGCGTTGCACTAACCGCGCAAAGCGGCGGGGACTCTTTCCATGCTGCCCCCCCTGGAACGTGCTGCCCTAGGCCTGGGCCTTGTCTGCCTAGGCCAGGATACAGCTTTGGTCCCGTGTACATTAACCACTTGCCAACCAGCCTCCACAGTTATACTGCGGCAGAATGGCACGGCTGTCAAAACAACGTTATGTAAAAATAAAAATGGCATAAAACTATCCCCTATTTTGTAGACGCTATAACTTTTGCGCAAACCAATCAATATACGCTTATTGTGATTTTTTTTACCAAAAATATGTAGAAGAATACATATCGGCCTAAACTGAGGAAAAAAATGTTTTTTTTATATATTTTTGGGGGATATTTATTATAGCAAAAAGTAAAAAATATTGTGTTTTTTTCAAAATTGTCGCTCTTTTTTTGTTATAGCGCAAAAACCACAGAGGTGATCAAATACTACCAAAAGAAAGCTCTATTTGTGGGGAAAAAAGGACGTCAATTTTGTTTGGGTGCAACGTTGCACGACCGCGCAATTGTCAGTTAAAGCGATGCAGTGCTGAATCGCAAAAAGTGCTCTGGTCAGGAAGGGGGTAAAATCTTCCGGGGCTGAAGCGGTTAAGTCTAGTACACACCACTAAAAAATGCACAGCTCCAGTTGGAGCCGGTGTACTAACAAACCAATGTTAGTACAGCAATCTTCCTTGCTGTTCTATTGTGTTCTGACAGGGGGGAACCCCCCCCAACCGCCAGAACACTCCGGTCAGTGCTCTCAGCCATAGGACCGGGTCGGTTGCTGGTTTTCCAGCATGCTTGTTAGACAGAACCGGTTGCCATACACACAGGCTGAATGACGGATGTTTTTTATTGAACTGCCCGGTGTCATCCATGTGTACTGCGCTTTATTAAGAAGTAGTTTGAGGCCACAAAACATGTTGAGAGTTTTATGTAAAACTAAGCTGATGTAGTGTTACATAACATGAATATTATAGGTCTGTTTCTTCTGTATTTTTAAGGAACTTTGCAATTTTATCAAGGATGTAACAATAACACTATACAATTTATAATTTTATACAGTATATGTATTGAGGTATGGGTTGCTATTCTTCCACTTGGATGCATTTAAAGTTGTATGTTCACAGGGGAGGAAATAAAGGTATACCCCCCCCCCCTTTTTATGTTTTCCATGTAAGTCAGGTTTCCAGTCCTGTATTCTGCAGGGATTTATGTTTTAACTTCACCTTGGGCTGCACATTTTGATGATGTGTCATAACAGCGGTCACATACAGTCTGTTCAGTAAAATCAACAGAGAACAACCATTAAGCTGTAATTTAAATGAATGCCCCTGGCAAATGTAATTGTAGCAGATCATGGATCTTGAATTGCTTTTTTGTAACTAAAGATCTACCTGTGTATGAAAAGCTTTGTTTGATAGTGTCTGACCCTTGTAATCATTTTGGCATCATATATTCTGATTTCTCATCAGATGCAATGGAAATTTGAATGCAGACATTGTTTTCAAGTTTGGTTTCTGATCATTTGTGTCCAATGGGAGACATTTAAGACGGAAGGAATAAATGAAAGTCACAACTGCTAGGAAAAGCAAAAAATGTTATAAGATCCTATCCACACTGCCCACACACCTAAGTTATTGCTTTCAATAGATATAGAAAAGGCATAGGCATATAGAAAAAGCATTTGATGAAATTTGCCTTCCGAAAATTGGGTTTTAAGGAGCATTTCTTAAATTGGATAGAAGCACTGTACTCATCTCCTACTGCTTCTATAAGCTACTTTGGATTTTGTCCTCTCCATTTCAGATTTGAAGAAATACATGGCAAGCCTGCCCCTTATCCCCCATTCTATTTATCTTGGCTTTAGAGCCCTTGGCACTATATATACTTGCATGCAATGATATTGGGGATATGGAGAAGGCGGGTATTGATAATAAGATGTCAATTTTTGCTGACATTCTATTCACTGTTATGCCGTGTACACACGGGTGGACTTTTCGACCGGACTGGTCCGACGGAACGAATCCGTCAGACAATCCGATCGTGTGTGGGCTTCATCGGACCTCCAGCAGACTTTTTCTGTCGAAAATCAGATGAACTTTAGATTTAGAACATATTTCATATCTTGGACTCGAGTCCGGTCGAAAAATCCGTTCGTCTATATGCTAGTCCGACGGACAAAAACGGACGCAAGGGCAGCTATTGGCTACTGGCTATGAACTTCCTTATTCTAGTCCGGTCGTACGTCATCACGTTCAAACGAGCGGACTTTCAAACGGACTTTAAAGGCTTTCGAACGGACTTTAGCCCGTTCGTGTGTGGGTAAGTCCGGTCGTTCGCAAGTACGTCGTAACTCTGTCGAAAGTCCGTTGGAAAGACCGTCGGTCATTTGATGCTCAAAAGTCCACCTGTGTGTACATGGCATTACTTTACCCCATGTATCTTTGCCATATTTATTTTACATTTCTCTGTTGATTTATTATGAGACTGCTAGGTTTACAATTATCAATATACATTTTGACTTTGATAACTGTCTTCAAGACATCACTGAAAGTAACAGCAGAGGAGCTGCCTTGGGTGATTTCCTACCATCTGGTGTCTGCTTGCCGCCCCATGGAGCCGGGGTTTAGGACAATACATGTCTTCCCTGATCCTCTGTGATGGGGGATCATGGTATTCCGGTAATAGTGCATTCTCGTTGATTTGTGGTGGTGGATCTCACTTACTATTGGGAAACAGGAACCGATTCACGCTAATTTGTTGGACTTTAACTTTTATTTTCACTGGTGCTCACTACACTATATTATTCATTGATCACTGATCGTTTGTCATTACTATTTATTGACCACTGGACATTTTTTATTGTTGTTATCGATTTATGCTATTTTGTTGGACTTTATTTTTTATTTTCACTGGTGCTCACTACACTATATTGTCCATTGATTACTGATCGTTTGCCGATTTATGTTTATCGATCACTGGACATTCTTCATGGTTCACGCCGTATATTAATTCACAAATTTAACTTATCACCTATATGTTATTATTATCACGCAGATTTTCACATATATATTTTCACAGTACTATATATATTTTTTTAAGGGTAGAGCGATTTTTTATATTTTTTCCTATTTGTATGTGTATTGATGTGTACATATTAATTGCTGCTCCCTACATGTGGGTCGGATGTCAAACATCCTGCTACCACTTTTTCAATTTAGTTTAATTCAGTTTGGTTCTTATAGCGCGTTTTTTTACACTATTTTCCAGAATGTAACTTTAGTGAGGCAGATATGGTACCAGATGAAAAAAAAGAAGCTAAGTCAGACAACATTTTTAAACGCATACTGTTAGGTTAATCTGGTTGGTGGCAGGCTGGTTGGTAAGTAGAACTTGGAATTTTTCCAAGGATTTTTCTTTGGCTTTTGTTTGATATGCGTTGCCTTCCAATGCTCCTTGCTGCAAAGGCCAGTTATAGGTGAGGGCAGTGGCACATTTTTTGTATAATTCAGATAACAAGCCAGAGGTCATGGCCAGGGAGCTGGTCAGTTAGAAAATGGAATGAAATGGAGGTATGGAAGATCGAGCCAGGATCATAGAAAAGCCATGGTGCAGTTCTCTTAGAAATCAGGCCAGGCAAGGTTGGCAATAAACAACCTCAATAAAGAAAACCCTCAAACATAGAACAAAAACTACCCTTCAGTTGGCATAGTGTCAATTTAAAAAAGCGATTGACCAACCGCTAGGCATGTGTGGGTTTGCATGTGAACACATGCAACCCGAGGTACCCATTTGTTCAGCACATCAGCAAGCATAATGTGTACATATCTTCACACACTATTACAGGCATAACAGTTGGAGGCAGTAGATTTAGATGCAGTATATAAACTTAATCTCTTATGAATTTGTACACTGTAATGGTTTTAAAGGTCATTGGTGATCTTACCATAAAGATCTATGTAGACAGCAGTGATGAGCTCAGGCGTGTTCGAACATGAGTTTAAAGCCACCTGAGCTATCCTGCTGAGAAACTGTCAAAGCCAACAGCCAATAAAAAGCAGCAGAAGTATTCCCTGCTCCGCAGCTGCACACTTACATGCTCCTTACATACATGTGGCTATGGGGTGGGGAATGCCTCCATTGCAAATGATTGTCTCTTGTCCAAACCCTTCTGAGCTCATCCCTAGTAAACAATATGTGACTGCAAAGCGGCCGTCTGAGATCAATAGCACTGTGGTGCAAAGGATGGAAACCGGTGAAAACATTTTTATTTAATAGCATTTGATTCTCAATTAAAATTTTAAAACAAATAGCATTTGTTTATGATAAACTGTGCCTTAGCAAACAAATGTGATTCGGTTAGGGCTTACATCTATTTAGCATTTCTAATATATATAGCATATCTAATAAATTAGTTGTATCAATGGTACCAAATAAAAATGCAAATCCTGCAGCTCATTCTTCTTGTCCTGCTATACTATACCATCCCATTTTTCCATTGTTCCTAAACCAAATTTTCCCCTCCAGGATATGTGAACAACAAACATCTCAAAATGAGTTTCATTATTAATCTGTTTTCTTTGCACAAACTTCTCCCGCAAGCCACCCTTTACATTTTTAACAATTAGTAATTTTGCTAATTAGATTTCAGGTCAGCTCCTCCTTAGGTAAGCTTCTCCTTGCGTTGGCTCGACAATCACTGAGTGATTAGCATAATTTCCTTATTAATAGATTCAGATCAGACGCTGCTCTTATCTGGTCTTTTTGTGGTTTGGCTTGATAAAGAGGTGGTTGGCAAAGACAATCTTTTGAAGGATCAAAGGAAGAGAAAAAAACTTTTTTGTACAACAACCCATTAGCCTCTAGCTAAGAAATGCTGATCCACGGATAGATGTGTAATTAAAGGCAAACGCCAGTAAACAATATTTGGAACTAAACTAATGACCACCTAAATGACAATCCTGCCTATTAAATAAACTAGACCAAACCCATTGGATCTCATTGCAAGGCTATATGAACTATATATTACAGCAGAAATATAGACCAAATAAAGTATTAGAGCCCCTTTACATTATGCATTGTTTAAATGCAACATGTTACTGTGCGTTATGGTGCGCTGTGATTAAGGAAGGTTATTACCTCAAAGATAGAGTTTAATCATTAAACAAAACATTGTCTATAGCTTTAGTGAGCAAATTTACCTGTAATGAAAGATGTCCCAAGTTGCGCAGGTACCTGAATCCTGTAGAAATCTTCCCTGGGGGGATGCCCAGTCTTCTTCCCACAGATAACCCAAAGCTATTAACCCCTGCAGTGGCAGAGGTTCAGAGACAGAAATAGGACACAGCACCCCTGCAGTAAAGATTTCTCCAGAATGCAGCTACCTGCATGACATGGGACATACGGTTACAACACAGGTAAGTTAGCTCACTAAAGATTTAGAGCAGGGGGTGTCCAACTCAATTTCATCGTGGGCCGCATCAGCAGTATGGTTGCCTTCAAAGGGCCGGCTATATCTAGGGTGCACTACGTAAAGAGTGTAGAGTTCAGGAGTGTGCTGTGTACAGAGTTCAGGAATGTGGTATGCACAGAGTGCAGGGTTCAGGAGTGTGTTACATACAGAGTTCAGGGGAATGTTGTGTACAGAGTGCAGAGTTTAGGGGTGCACTATGCACAGTGTACAACCCCAACCCCACTCCCCAAATCCCTCTTGCATCTCTGTCTCTCCTATCTTAACCACTTCAGCCCTGGAAGGTTTTACCCCCTTAATGACCAGGCCATTTTTTGCGACACGGCACTGCGTTATTTTAACTGATAATTGTGAGGTCGTGCGACGCTGTACCCAAATAAAATGAATGTCCTTTTTTTGCCACAAATAGAATTTTCTTTTGGTGGTATTTGATCACCTCCACGGTTTTTATTTTTTTGCACTATAAACATAATAAATATATATTTTTTACTTTCTGCTATAAAACATTTTTTGGGGGACCAGTGACATTATTACAGTGATCAGTGCTAAAAATATGCACTGGTACTGTACTAATGACACCGGCAGGGAAAGGGTTACCATCAGGGGCGATCAAAGAGTTAAATGTGTCCCTAGGGGGTGCTTGCAAACTGTGGGGGGGGGTTGCTCTGACTGGGGAAAGACAGAGATCCATCTTCCTGCTTAGCAGAAACACAAGATTTCTATTTTCTCCCCTGTCAGAACAGCAATCAGCCTTGTTAACATAGGCAGACCGCCGTTGTGCCTCTCTTGGGAACGATCACAGGTGGCCGGCGGTGGTCCCCCTCTGTCCAATCAGCATGCAATTATGCCTCTGACCTACAGGTGCGTGATTTTCCGCAACAGACCCGACCTGCCGCAGTACATGTATGTTAGGCGGTCTGCAAGTGGTTAACTGGCTTTAGTACTTCCCTTTTAGGTAGCTCTGCTTCACCTTGCAGGGAGCAGAAGCAGAGGTTGAGAGCTAGAGGTGGCGAGATGGAGTTCTGCCATGTTCTGGCTGCAAAACTGGGTGCAAGGTCTGCATAACAAGGCCTGGAGGGCCAGATTCGGCCCTCTGGCCTTGTGTTTGACATATGTGCTTTAGAGATTTTTTTTTTTTTATGTTATAGTTAAACTTCAGTTTCAGTGCACCAAAAAATTGGACATGCACATATTGTGTCTACTATGGTACAGTGTGTTAGCCTTCTGGTGTTGTGGTTACCATAGCATAACTATCTCCATGAACCCTCATGAACTTGCTGCATCTCACAACAGCAGAAGGTATTGGGCACTTTATGAACTTTAAGATCGGTGCTCAGTATCTCCTAGTTCTGGCATGCTGTAGGTGGCCATGTACATTTGTAGTATAAATAGCATGAGGTTTGTCCAGGAACAAACAAAGCTCCTGTGAGGTGCGCCTGGGCACACAACAGTCACAGTCATGTGGATGAGTGCGAAGTAGTCCTAAATTGACAGATTTAGCAAAGAAGCTAAAATATATGTATAGAAAATATAAATAGACAAGGGTATTTTTTCCATTAGCAGACTATTAATACACATTCCAACCGCTACAGTCTGTTCTTATAGTTCACATATTTTTGCAATGAGAAAAAAGCTTGAGCTTTCCAAATATATCATTAGATCTATAGCGATCAGGCAGAACAATAAATCCAAACACTACATAAACAATTTCATCTGTTTTTATTGACACGTGAAGAGCAAAAAATGGGAAAACACATATCTAATCTAGTGCATGATGATACCTTAAATAATTGCCAGAGTAAACATGTCACAATGTTTTCCATTTTCAACCTCTTTCCTCTGTGCAAGGAATATTGAGACAGGGCAATTATTTTCCCATTTGTGCCGTAGGTTTTAAGCATTAAGTGGCTGAGGTCACCACATAGTCATACATTTCGAAGGGATGGATTTTTCTATTTCATGCGAAGATGAAAGAGTAATGGTGCTGAATTATATGGCTTTATAGACGATCCAACAATAGGGGCTCAAGCCAATCTAAGTTGATGCAGGTGCCTCGGCGGCACAGAATGCTGTGCTGCTGAATGTAAATCCTGCTATATATTGAGTCTAGCTGGCAATGTGGGCTCTGCAGGGAACAAACACTTTGATTAGCATATTTATAAGCCTGGCTATTTCACTGGAGGGGAAAAATCCTAATACTAAATACTCTATAGGACATCAAAACTTTCAGAAAATTGTCCATTTGTAGCCTGATTTTACATGAATGCCAACTGCTGGGTCTTGCTCTTGTACAATGTTGAAAGGAACATTAACCCCCCTCTACTTATGGTGTGCCAAATATAAGGTTGGCCATATATGGCTCCATTTTTTACAAGATTTGGTGAATAAATAAATCTAACACTTGCGACTTTTTTGGTACAAAAAGAAACCTCCTTTCTTGCTACTGGATTAAGACCTTTGGCTATAGCTCTACTTTCACCCTACCTATTTTCCATACAAGGAGCCATTCAAGGTGTATTTATGTGGTCTTCCATTTTCAGTCTACTGGATGTCATGGCACCAGATAAAATGTAATATAATGAAATCATATAATTTTATCATTTACCTTGTTATATCAGAAATTACCAATGTGACCATATATTTTTATCTTCCCCATGTATTTGTCTTCATTCTAATATTGCCCATGTCTCTGTCAATGATTTCAATGCTAGTAATTACTAACACGTTGTATTCTTGAACTTTACGATTCATATCAATATCCTTGGTATTGTAAAGATATTGTTTGCGTGGAACATATTTGATTTTTCAAATGATGTTTGCTTAACAGAAGAGAATGAAAAAAGTAATATCCCATTTTTTACATTATAATGGCATTTGCCACATTAAACATTTTCTTTTTTTATCAGGTAATGTCTTTAGGTTTATTGCAGCAGAAACAGCTGAAGGGGTCAATCTTTTTAGTTGTAAGAAAAGGTCACAAAATTGCATTCTGCTGCTGGTGCTCCAGTGCTATCTTGCTATGTACAAATTCCACGGTTGGCTGCCCAAAAATATTCTTTTACCCATTCTGAGGCAAATGTTCTCTGCAACAGGATGCTAACCCTCAACTGGTAGCAAATCTGGTCATTATTTACATGCAGATTTCTTAACATATATTCTAATATTCCTTGTGATCCTTCTGTTAAAGTAAACCTAGAAATAAGGGAGCAGCCACTGCTAGTTCAGATTTAAAAGGGGCAAACTCCAGGGCTGTAATGATTCTTACAGTACATTTATATCAATTGAGTCGTTGACCTAGAACAGCCAGTGAAAACTAAAAAGTGTAAGATCCTGTCCTATATGTTTGTTGTCAGTTGGAGACTCATTAGGTAGTAAAGACACAAGGTCATACAGTACTGTGAAAAAATACTTTTCCCCTTACTGTTTTTTTTATTTTATTGCGTATTTGTCACACTTAAATAAATCAGATTATCAAACAAATTTTAATATTCCACAAAGATAACCCGAGTAAATACAAAATGCAGTTTTTAAATGATGATTTAATTTATTAGGGGGAAAAAGTTGTCCAAACTTGCCTGGCCCTATGTGAAAAAGTAATTGCCCCTTAAATCTAATAACTGGTTGTGCCACCCTTGGCAGCAACAACTACAATCAAGTGTTTGTGATGACTGGCAATGAGTCTTTCCCATCATTGTGGAGGAAATCTGGCCCACTCTTCTTTGCAGAATTGTTTTAATTCAGCCACATTGGAGGGTTTTCAAGCATAAACGGCCTGTTTAAGGTCATGCCACACCATCTCAATCTGATTTAAGTCCTAACTTTGACTAGGCCACTTCGAAACCTCAATTTTGTTTTTTTGTTTTTTGTTTGAGTCATTCAGAGATGGACTTGCTGGTGTGTTTTGAATAATTGTCCTGCTGCATAACCAAAGTGCGCTTGAGCTTGAGGTCACAAACCGATGGGCGGACATTTTCCTTCAGGGTTTTCTGGTAGAGCTCAAAATTCATGATTCCATCAATTATGGCAAGTCGTCCATGTCCTAAAGCTGCAAAGCAGCCCCAGACCATCACACTACCACCATCAAGTTTGACTGTTGGTATGATGTTCTTTTTTTGAAATGCTGCTGTTAATTTTATGCCAGATGGGACACGAACCTTCCAAAAAGTTAAACTTTTGTCTCATCAGTCTACAGAATATTTGCCCAAAGTCTTGAGGATAATCAAGATGTTTTTTTTGCAAATGTGAGACGAGTCGTTGTTTTCTTTTTGATCAGCAGTGGCTTTTGCCTTGGAACTCTCCCATGGATGCCATTTTTGCCCAGTCTCTTTCTTATTGATGAATCATGAACACTGATCTTAACTGAGCTAAGTCAGGCCTGCAGTTCTTTAGATGTTGTTCTGGGCTCATTTATGACCTCCTGGATGAGTTGTTGTTGCGCTCTTGGAGTAATTTTGGTAGATCCGCTACTCCTAGGAAGGTTTACCAAGTGTTCTCCATTTGTGGACAATGGCTCTCACAATGGTTCGCTGGCGTCCCAAAGACTTAGAAATGGCTTTGTAACTCTTTCCAGACTGATACATGTCAATGACTTTGTTTCTAATTTGTTCTTGAATTTCTTTAGCTAGCAGCATGATGTGTTGCTTTTTTAGATTTTTAAGCATGCTTTAGTTTGTCAGTGTCAGAAACCATGAACCAGACTGAGACAGAAGTACAGTAAAATCACACTTGTTTATTAATAAAAATAAAAAGGTAAATAGAATAAACGTAGTCAAAGCATAGCCAGAGTCCAGTAACCGGATCAGGTAGTCAGTCAAGCCAGAGTTCATTAACCAGATCGGGTAATCAGCCAAGCCAGAGTTCAGTAACCAGATTGGGTAATCAGCCAGGCCAGAAGTCAGGGATCCAAGTAGAGGAACAGCAAGCAGGATAAGGAGCCAGAAGGGATGTCAGCAAAGCCAGTCTTTAAACAGGAACACAGGAGATGGTTTCTTGTGATGTGACCACGGCGTAGGCAGGAATGAAGTGAGCTGGAGATCTTTAAGCAGGCGGGACTGATGAGCAGATCCACAACAGCTGGTTTACTGTGGAGAGAGATGAGAGCTGGCAATTAGCTGACAGCTGAGCGGCCAGCTCAGAGAAGGAAGGGCTGAGCCAGCCCTGACAGTCAGACAGCTTCTATTAAGTGAGTTTTTGATTCAACAGAACTGGCAGTAATAAGGTCTGGGTGCGGTAAGTGAAATTTAACTTAGCTTTCCAAAAAATGTGGTTAATCACAATTTATTCATGATTTACCAAGGGGGGTTGTAATTGCTTTTTCGCATAGGGCCAGCCAGGTTTGGACAGCTTTTTTCCCTTAATAAATAAATCATCATTTAAAAACTGCATTTTGGATTCACTCTGGTTATCTTTGTGTAATATTAAAATTACTTTGATGATTTGAATCATTTAAGTGTGACAAATATGCAAAAGAAAAAAAATTAGGATCGGCAAATACTTTTCACTAGCACTGTACACTATTAAACGTTTGTTCAAAAATGTTTGTTATAAGAACGCTTGTTCGATTTTCTAATCATTAGTGGAATCAAATTGACATTTGTTTTCTACCATAGTGACAAGACAACTGGAAGGAGTAAGAGGGAAATTCTTTCTCAAATGAACAAATTTCTAATACACTGAGTGTGGTTTTCATATGTAAACTCACTCCAAAATTGAATGTTAAAAGCACATGTTTTCTGCTATTCTTTCAAATGATGTTCTTCAAGTAATCAAATGTACCAATGAGAATTTTTGTACGAATGTTCATATGAACATTCTTTTGAAAATGTACTAGTTTATGACCAGCACCAATCAGGATCACAGCCCTAGAGCCTGCACTCAAGCAATGATGGCTACTATTTTTTTTCATCACTGGTATCCAGTAGCCAGTCATGCCATACTGGTGTGTTTTTAGTTGCATGTGGTGCATTTTTGTGGAGCGTAGCAGGATAAGGATTTGAAGTTGAACTCTAGGCAGATATAAAATAAACAAGTTAATTAAGATCTGTGTTCATCAATAGGTCTTTAAAATAAATAAATGAATGAAGATCTGTGTTCATCAATATGTCTTTAAATGGAGACAATCAGTTGCTCTGCAGTGCAAGGGGCATGGAGATGTAGGCCGCACCTATCCCTCCTTCTATACTAAATTTTACCTTCTAATGAATAAAGACACTCAACGACGTAACTTGGAATATAATTGGCCGAGGCATGTTTATTGGAGTAAACTGTAAATAACTTAAATCAATTCGATCATTTTATTAATACATAAAATTCTCACTTCTAATTAATAAATACAAACATATCAGTCTTCGGGACTCAAGCAATACCGCATATCAATAAAACAAGCCCCCCTTTTTATAGACACGCCCTTGCTTCCAGTATGTTCCCGCTGGTCATGTGACCTTCTGTGACATTCCCTACTACTCTCCAATGTCACATGACCCTGTTTTCGCGCCTGACATACTACACCTTTTTCTTAAAGTGCCCATGACTCTTTTTTTTTTCTTAAATAAATTAAATAGGACAGCTGTCCGGGGGGCGGCCACATGTCCATGCTGTTTGGGCCACATTCTTTAGCCCTCTCAGGCCATTCTAATACGAAACAGCAGAGTGACAGAGAGATGGGCTCAGCAGTCCTCTGCTTCTCCTTGTATTGCTCTGTTACGGTGGGTATGCAGGAGAGACCTGTAAGCGGTAAAGAATTGCAGCAGGTCTCCTTTGCTGTGTGGTGTGCCAGAGCTGTGCACATTTCAAAACTTGAAGGACAGAAATCCAAACCCCTTGGCAGGTAAAACATCTCTTTTTCTTCTCCCTTTTCATCTATGTTTTTAGCTGTTTGCCTAGAGTTCAGCATTAAATTAAATACAGCCTCAGCTGTTTCCTGATAGAAAAAAAGCTAAACTGCCTGATATCATTTTACAGCTGACAACTCTAGGAAATGTTTAACGGCCCTTATTCCTGGTGTAATATGTTGTACGTTGTAGCTATTACTGTAGAAATAATTAAAGTAAATGGAAAGACAAAGCACAAAAATGTCCTGACAGCACTTCTAAGCATGTTTAGTCACAATCTTCATTTTTTTTTTTAACTAAACTGCTCTACAACTAACTTTTATCTAACAGCTTTAGCTGTGATCCTGGTACTCGAAACGCTCTGATGACTGATGTGAAGGCAGGAAGTGGTATGCTGGCAGAATGGACTTCACCTCCCTGGATTCCCTCAGCAAACAAAGAAAGCTCCATTTCTGCTAATAAATTGTCTCTTGTTTTTGACAGAAATGTATTGCAACATGCACAAACTTAAAGTGCCAATCAAACAGAGGCACATTTCTAGCCACCCTGATCCTCCTCTTGATCCAGAATGACTGTGCAGTTACAGTTAAAAGGTTGAAAAAAAAAACGTAGGTCCATCCTGTGCAAACCATGTCTGTGTACGTGTGTTTTTTATTCTCTAACACTTTCCATAGCCATGTATATTCTGCTTCCTAAGAAAGACATCTAAAAACACTCAGTCAACACTCTCAGCTAATACTACTATCTGCTGGGGGAGGGAGGCCCACAACAGTAAAGAATCCTCTGCACAATCTAAAGTTAAACCTTCTTTCTTCTAAGCTCAAATTGTGGCTGTGTGGCCCTCTTTAGAGACCTTACAGTAAATAATTTATTACAGTTACTAAAGTCACGTTTGATATATGTGCACATTGTAATTATATTCCTTCATATTCCTTCTTAAAGTGTTACTTAAACCCACAACAGTAAAATCAGTCTCTATAGCAGTAAAGTATGCTTGTTATACTTATTGTGGACCCTAAGTGGTTAATCCTGCGCATTGTGTAAAAAGGCTGTTTTTTCCTGTCTTCTCTGATCCTTCCCTTCTTCTACTGTCCCTAATCCAATTCCCGATAAGACAGAGCCTTTGGAGTCACTCGCCACATGCTCACTTTGGTGTGAGTTGCTAGTTTTTGTTTTTTTTTCTTTTTGGGAGGGTAAATGTGATCAGCACAGGGCCAATCAGTACTGCCCAGATGGTTAGGGGTCATGCAGCCTCATTGGACAGTCAGAGTAGGAGGAAAATTCTTCCTACAAGCTTTAACCAGACATTGAAAGAAGTCACAAGACTGCTATATACTGCACAGCGCCTCCTCTGGCAACTCATAAGAACAGATACTACACTTGATCTTAGCCAAAAGGCCAAGAAGCAATAAGCAATTTCTAAATCAGCAATGGCTTTCCTGAGGATCAGTGACCAAAACTGGACAGCATATTCAACGAATGGACACAAAGAAGCATCCGATGTGCCACATTATTTTGCAAGCTTAGTGAGATGTTTCTGTAGGCCAAAAACGTTAAGCAATTCTGTGTCCGGATGAGGAACTCATATTGTTGTCAGTCCAAAAACGAAAGTCACTCGGTCAACAGAGATATGGCAGGATCAACTGGTATTTACTATGTAATAGAAAAAGACTGTACATACAGAGATTATATGAATTTGCAATTATTTTGTAGTTATTTACATTTTTGCCTGTTAGATTTAAATAAACTACCGGGTCCGGCTGTAATTCAGCATGCTTTATATGGAACATTTATTGCACTGACAGTTCACATACTTTGATCTTTCACTACTTTATACATTTTTTACTCCCTGTGGCCAGACTGGGTCTGTGTGACTCATTGTCAGTGGGTGGGCAGAAGTCCTGTTTCCCGGGAGCTGCCATGCATGCTGGTGTCCGCCCTCCTACCTCCCCTCCTTGGTTGGGTGTCGCACACACAGACATCCGGTATATCAGCTGGGCTGACATGTGGTGAGCTACTCTGGCGTTCGCCGAGGTTTTGCTCCACTGTGTCGTGCCTGCGTGACGCTGAGGGGGGGCTGGCGTTCCATGCTGGGGCTGCATCTCACTCCCTGCTTCATGGTATTCAGAGATGGTGCTGATACAACCTATGCACACCCTGATCCTCTCCTATCTATGTGGCTTCAAACATCACATGCATTCTTCAAGGTAATCTTCCGGGTGCTTTTTTTCAATCACCTTGGTGATATCCGCAGCTTATTTCATCTTGTTTTTTGTTACTTGTATCATCATAGATACATTTTATATATTTCCTACATTATAGAAGTCCCCTCCACTGCGGGGTGTTGGTGTGTGCGGTCCGGTGTTCCTCGTTGAGGTCCCCCTCTCAGCTCCTGGGCCAGGCTCCATGGCTTACCCCTGGCTTTGTTTTGTCGCACGGCCCTAGTTTTGGCTATCATGTGAGTAACCTTTTTGGCATGGCCCATTATGCCCAAATTTCCCCCCTTTTTTTTTCTGCTGATTTTGTTAGACCCATGAAACTATATTGCTTTTCATACATTTTTTATAGAATTCAGATGCATCTGGCTCCTGAAGAGTGGATTGAAGTCCATGAAACGCAGCATCAGGCCTACTTTTGATGCATCAAACACACATTGACCAATTTTCAGATGTTTTTTACTTCACATGACTTTTATCTTGCTTGGGGGATTAAGATGCATAATTGTCTAATGTATGCAATGCGTTTTTATGCCATGTTGACCATTGGTCCTTAATAAACATTTATTTTAACATATGTTTGCACCTCTGTGAGTGTGATTGGGCTGCATCATGCGCACCTCATTCAAAGTCCCAACCTCCCCCCCCTCGTTTTCATAAATAAACTACTACAACGTTGTATAATCTTTTCTGATAAGTTGGTAGGCGTTTGCCCTCAGTAGACATAAATGTAGCCCCAAGAAGAATTGTTCCAATCTATTCAGCCCACTGTTTCATTTGAGACTGACCTGTTGGCTTTGAATCTTTATATACGTTCTTTGAATAACTTCAGTTTTTTTTAACTACCTTGAACTTTTTTAATATTGATTCATTGATTTCAGTAATAGGTTCTGAAGCACTTCATTGAAGCATAATTTCACAATACCTGTCAGTAAACAGATCTATAAAACCTCTATCACTTAATAGATAAAGATTGCCAGCTACTTACACAACCAATTGGCTAATTTATAGCATGGCATGTAAATGCGTACTGCACTTTATTGATGTGTATGGGTGATGCCAAGTTAAATGCAACATCGTGATCTAAGGGTGGGATAGCACAATTAAACAAGTGCAGGGCACTGAGAAGTCAAACAAGGAATGATTGTGATGAGATAACATTAGTTGCTATGCAAGGAGAATCTGTGAGAAAAAGTGATTTTATATTCTGATTTCCTGTAGCAAAATGAAAAAAAAACTCAATACTAAAACAATAAAAAAAAAATCACAAGCGTCTCTTCACTCAGAATAGGCGCCATTTAGGAAAAAAACAAAACACACCAGCATACTCCTGAATACAGGCCAACAGAACAACATTCCTTGGTGTCAGGTCAGGTCAGCAAAGCGAGTTTGGAGTGACCATGGTGCCATCATTAGGGTAAAGTGGTTGCAGCAAGATGTTAAGATCAGATCACTTTGCACAGGCTCTCTCTCTCTCTCTCTCTCTGAGTATCACATATTTTTAAATTCTGAGTGCACAGCTGGTACACTATCCTACCACTACACAAATTGGTAGATCTGTTTTCTTGCTTTCTAGACAATTATTCTTAAAACAGGTACAGCTAACCTTTTTTTGTTATAAGTTTTAGGGTCGGGAAGGGCTGCAATTTATTTTAACTTTAGCCTCTCTTGGGGAGATTAAATCTCTCTTCTTGTATTTTTGTCAGGACTACAGAACTTTTTTTTAATTAAATTTTTATTTATGGCCGTACATGTTACAGAAGATGTGACGAAGATGTCTTAGATAATAGCCAAAAACATTACAGTTAGCAACCATTTCCATCTGGAAAATATTACAATGGCACATCATAAACATACTCTTGTAGGAATAGGCCTTAGTGCAAGAAAACCAATCAAAGATAAAAGGAAAGCAAAACCAGGCACTTAATTGAAGCAACAGTTTTGGTAAATTTGCACAGTGCCGTCAACCAGACTTGCCTGATGTTGAATGTTTAGCATAACCTTGGTAGAACAAATAATCTAAACTTATCACATATCAGGACTATAGAATTTTGATATGTTAGAGTCATCATCGAAACGACAAATATGGGGAAATCTCCTCATGGGGACATTTGTTCCAATGGCAGCACAGGTGTAATTTCCCCTCACTTTCTGTTGTGTCTTCATCACAGAAAGGAGGTTAGATTTCCTCAGTGGCAAAACAGACCAAGATTCTAACCCATTCTCACTCCATCTAAAGCTTAAAAAAAAAAACTTTGGCTGAAATTCTAACAAATGTTTTCACTTTGAAGATGTTACACAATTACATAGTTAGGTTGAAAAAAGACACAGGTCCTTCCAGTTCAACCAATAGAAAAAATAAAAAGAATAAATAAATAGAAAACCTCCATATACAGAACCCTACACTCAGAGTTGATCCAGAGGAAGGCCCAAAAACCCCTATAAAGCATGATCCAATATGCTACTGCATGGGAAAAATAAATTCCTTCCTGATCCTCTAGAAGGCAATTGGTTATTCCCTGGATCAACTACACCTGGTGTTACTACCTATAGAAGTTAGTATCCAGTTATATTTTGTGTATTCAGGAATGCATCCAGCTCTTTTTAAAACAATCTACTCGGCTGGCCAGAACTAGTTCTTGACGAAGTCTATTCCACATTTTCACAGCTTATACTGTGAAGAAGACTTTGCACATGTGGAGGTTAAATCTCTTTTCCTCCAGACTTATGCCCTGTACACACGGTCGGATTTTCCGATGGAAAATGTGTGATAGGACCTTGTTGTCGGAAATTCCGACCGTGTGTAGGCTCCATCACACATTTTCCATCGGAATTTCCGACACATAAAGTTTGAGAGCTTGCTATAAAATTTTCCGACAAGAAAATCAGCCTCGCATTCTCAGAATAAATTAAGAGACGAAAGCTATTGGCTATTGCCCCGTTTATAGTACCGACGTTCGTGTTTTACGTCACCGCGTTTAGAACGATCAGATTTTTCCGACAACTTTGTGTGACCGTGTGTATGCAAGACAAGTTTGAGCCAACATCCCTCGGAAAAAATCCTAGGATTTTGATGTCGGAATGTCCGATCAATTTACGACCGTGTGTACAGGGCATTAGAGTGCCCCCTTGTCCTCTGTGATGATCTTAAGGTGAATAACTTTACACCAAGTTTACTATATGGACTACTTATGTATTTATACATGGTGATCAAATCCCCCCTTAATTTCTTCTTCTTAAGAGAGAATTAACTCAGTTCCTCAAATTTTTCCTCATAGCTGAGCTCCTCCATGCCTCTCATCAGTTTGGTTGACCTTCTCTGCACTTTCTCCAGTGCTCTGATTTTTTTTTTGTTGTGAAATTGTGATCAAAATTGAACTGCTTTTTCAGTTTAAGGGGAAAACAGAGAAAATAGGAAGGATGTCATTGTGCCATTGCTTTCAGTACTTATTTCACTGACTTGGAACAAATGTACAGATTAGAAGCTGTGACTGATTTTCAGTTCTGCATGTTTGTTCTGGGTAAGCATCTCAGAAAGTACAGAAGCCAGAGACAAGCGGTCAGCTAGCATTTTCAGTACAATCCTAGCATTACAGATTTTCTTCAGACTAAAGGTGTTTCTACCAAAGTCCTCCCTGTACCAGACTCAGTAACACAAAACATGTTTGAGTTTAGAATGCATATAAAATGAAATATTTGCATTAAAACAGCAGGCACCCGTTCCAGGCAGGATGAAGTAACGGCAAAATATAAAGTAAACATTGGCAACTTACAATACACAATGCCTATTATCCAAATATATGATGTCATTTTTAAGACTCTGGTGAGGTGTATTTTAAAAGAAAGAAATAAAAGTTATAATCATAGGGAATTTTTTAAAGCTAACAGAATGTTTTCTTGTGTGAGCGGCACTATAAAAACTTTCCAAAGCTGAAGAAATAACACAAACAGTTCACAAAAAGAATGACTAGTTGTAAGCGTCAATGAAGTTGTAAGGCATATAGTAAGGTGTATTTAACTATTTCCTTCTTACAAAGGCAAGTGTGGTCTTTAATAGGTATGTGAATCTCACAAATTTCCACTCCAGAGAAAGGCAGCATACTGGATTTTGGTCACCATAATCCATACCAACCAGCTTTCTGAGATAGGAATGAGGGACACCTGTAAGCAAACGGATGTAGGCATAGGACATACATCCCCCGCCATACCTTAAAGAATTATACAAAAATAAATGGAACTTAAGCCCACAACTGCTTTTTTTTACCACTACTATTCATTTATACTGGCTTTTGAAATTTACAGATACAGCAATTTAGAAATTGGATGAAAGGTTTAGCACTGGGAAACACTTTGTGGAAAATATAAAAGTGCACTTTTTATACAACTATATAGATTAGACCAAAATGCGGGACAAATGTGGAGGAAAGAGAGACAGAAGGACATTGTTCCAAATCAAGGACAGTCCCTCAAAATTAGGGACAGTTGAAAGCTATGCATAATCAATCTTACATATCCTGTAACATACTTTGTTATTATGAGGCTCTGCTTTTTCTGCCAATCCTAAAACATACATGTGTACTAAGGTGCTTCAGACCAAACTGGACTAATTGTGCATGACAGTGCAGAGTTATTAGATTGTGAGCTCACTTGGGCAAGGGACCCATGTTTATTTTTCTATGTATTCTGGAGCATAAAGTAAACATGTCAACACTATAGAAATACAGGAAAATATAGATGTGCCTTTATACCAGTAAAATTTTTATTCTTCGGCCAGTTCCTTCTATCATTGTCTCTTCCAATGAGCACAATCATGTTAACATATACTGTATGTGATCAGCCTAAAAGAAGCATGTACAGGGAAACAGTAATGCCAGGACATATTGTGGTTGATTTACAAAGGGCAAACACACTGTTCATTTCCCAAGGAAAGTTGCCCATTTTGCAGGGGAATTTGCCCCAGAGTTTAGTATGAGATGAAGCTTTGCTGACTTCCATCATCCAATCATTCCCAAGCAAAAATACTGTTTTTTTTTTGTTTTACTTGCACGTGACTGAACATTCTTTGGAGAGTAACATTTTTCCACATTCAATAAGCTCTAGGGAAATTTCCCTTGCATATTTGCCTTTAGTAATTTAACCCCATTGGCTAAAAAAAACATGCTATGCCCCATTGGCTGCAAAAGCATGCTATGCCACCATGAAAGGAGTTCAACTATATGTATTAATATATGGGAAAACCAATTATAAAATCTTTTATGTCGTGTCTGCTCAGTTACCATACCAATCTCAGCGGCTCCTGACAGCAAAAGTTGGTGGTCCCTGTGATAGAGTAGAGGCTACTTATCAGCACTAGTTGGGCTTGGTATACAGACATGAAGCCTATCTGTTGCAAGAAAGTCATATCAGAGGTTATTACTCAAAAAATAAGTCGCGCTGGTTGAAAATAGTCAACGCGACTTATTCTTTGAATTGTATGTTGTTGTGTGTGTCTCACAAGAAGTTGCAGTGGGTTTATTTTAGATTTCACAGGAACATATCTCATTTATTTTCACACAGATAGCGCAGTAATTTATATTTTTGGATATCAGAGGTTATATTAACATTTTATTGTGCCACAACTCATTCTCCATATCCCCGCTACACTTAAGCCTAGTACATACAATGAGATTATGGGATAAATGATCGTCCGTTTTTTTTTTTTTTTTGCATGCTAGTCTCCAGATCAAAAATGAAGAGGTTACTAAATTACAAAAATTATCGTACAACAGAATAAAAATTTGGAAGTGATGTAATGTATTGCATTGTATCTGTATTGTATTTTCAGACGAAAACTCTACTGATTAAACGAAAATCGTACGATCAGGTATCGTACCAAAAAAATGTTTATGTTTGTCCCTTTGGATAATTTCAGACGAAAGCTGTGTGCTAATGATCATATTATCATACGATCGCTTCGAAAATGGTATTTTTTGTACGATTTTTTAAACAGGTATACGAGCCTTTACTGTTTCATCATTAATGACCACATTGTTATACATTCTTTACACCTCTTCTTTACAGCCCTCCCCACAATGTCAGGAGGAGTTTCTCTTTCATCTCTTATTCCACTAGCGACACTATGTCCTCTGACACTATCCACAGTACCGTCCTCTGTTCAGCTTCACCCACTATTCACTATGTAGCCAATTATTGTCAGCGCTGCTGTCCACCTCAAATTCTCTCCACAATATTACCGCCTGTTGCATTTAGTATTCTACACTCTCTGATCCACTATACTTAGTAGGCTACCATAACCAGAAACCTTCTGGTGACTGCCATGTTGCCAATTGTACTTTGGTGTCTCTGGCATTTGGTGCTCCGTATTCTGCTCCACATTCACCTTTCTGCAATATTTTTCTTCAAATGCTGTCTTCACTTTCCTTAGGCTTATATAGTGACGACAAACTGCCAAGAAGTATAAAATGTTATCTCATATTTTGCATATGTGTATGAGTCGAGTTAGTCCTTCCCATTAAGTTCTACCTGTTCCAGCCACAATGGGCTCCTGTTTTGCATCTCCTCTCAGTGAAGCACATTGAGATTTCAGTCCTCTCTCCCTTCCACCCATCAACAACCACCATGATCGTCTACTCCTCCGCCCCTCTTGCCATGCAGGGCTCCCACTCCGTTGTCCCCATGGTCCACAATCAGCTCATGCTTAGCCTCCTCTATCCCCTGTCTAGTCAGATTACACTCAGTTTCCTCTCTGTTTTCCCCTGGTCCTCCATCAGTTCATGATCATGGGATTGTCCACCATATATCTTCAACAAAATTTTATTAGGTGAAAAAGGGCCCACCTACCAATAGCATAGGAAGTAAGGCCTGGTACAAATGATGAGGTTATTAGACAAATGATCGTCCGTTTTTTTTTGTTTTTTTTTGCATACTAATCTCATATCCAAAGTTACTAAAGTTATGAAATTCTGGTACAACAGAATTACAATTCGGAAGTGATTTAATGTATTATATTGTATTTGTATTGTATTTTCGGATGAAAACTGTACTGATTAAATTAATTTTTAACTGACATGATCGGCTCTCGAAAGCTGTGTACTAACGATCAGATTATCGTACGATCTCCTCAAAAGCGTTATTTGTCCTACAATTTTCTGATTGTGTGTACAGGCCTTAAATCCCTGGTTATGATAATAAATCTTTAGTGAACGTGCTTTAAAAATATTCCACCTACGGTAATTTTCACTGGTGTTGAATCAACTCATGTCATTTAAAACACATGCACCTGCAGTAAATGTTTGGTGAATGTCAGATCCAGTGCTTTATAAATGTGCCCCACAAAGTGTTAAAAAGAGCTCATAAAAGCATAGAATATTCTGCCACCAATCTCAAAATAGCCATTTCAGACATTTTTTCTATTTTGTCAAGGCTTTAGGTGGGCGGCTTTTGCAAAAAGTAAGATTTGCCGTGCTTAACACAGTGAGGGAGAGCGTGCCTCTGTGTCAGCGGAAAGCCCACCCTCTTGACTTGCTTTGTTCCTTTGCACCTGAGTAATTTTTGTTCTTTTGCACCTGAGCCAAACAAGAATGATTCATTCCTGATTCAGCCTCTGAGCACTGTGTGAAAGGCAGTAATTTCTAAGAGATGCACTACCTGCTAAGATGTGAGGGGAATCTGCGAAGCTTGTGATAACAGGCACCGCATGAACACACCACACACATCCTTTCTCTGCAACAAGAGTTTGAAACAAGGCACGCTGGAAAGATAGCACATCTGCCAGATGTATGCATGGTAACATTACCTGCGAGATTATTGTGACAGTTATGAGCAAGCTGTGTTTATTGTTCAACCCTAGAAAAGAATTCACATTTGTAGAAAATTACAGCAAAGAAATTCCAGAAAAAGCACGAAAATCTACTTCTACATACCAGCTGTGTAAAGGGCTACTAAATATTAGGCTCCATTCACACTAATGCGTTTTTTGATGCATTTTGCGTTTTGCAGAAATGCATGGGAATTTTTTAACATGGGTTCCTATGAAACATGTTCACATCAATGCATTTTTGTGCCTCTGCGTTTTTGGAAAGGGTTAGGGACTTTTTTTTTCATGCAAAATGCAGCATGTAATAGAATTCAATGGACCAGCATCAAAAAACGCAAGTACAGTGTTTTTGTGGCGTTTTTACAGCGTTTTTGACGTGTTTTGCGTTTTTGGCCTTTTTTTTTTTCTTACACTGTATACAGTATAAAAAAAAACTGTATAAAAAAAATAAATAAAATAACGCAAAACACGGCAAAAACGCCGTAAAAACGCTGTTCAAAAACGCGGCAAGCACCACAAAAAACACTGCAGAAACGCTCAAAAGCAACATGCATAGATGTGAATCAAGCCTAAAGCACGAAAAGCATTATAAGGATCTTGATACTAATATGGAAGCTTTCACTACTGACTTGTTTTGAAGTTGCAATTTCCAAGGCTGTCATGCCTTGTAAGGCCTCATGCACACAGACCTTTCCCCGGGGCTTTCCTGTACCTGGGGAGCAGCAGGAACTGAGTACAGCCACCAATACAAGTTAATGACCATAATTGTATAAATGGAGAACACTTTGGGATCAGCGTTTACCTGTGTGTGTGTGTGTGTATTTCCCCAAAGTGAAAGTGACACATTTGGGGAAATATGCCATACACGCATTCATCCATAAACATAGATACAGAAGAGATCGACATTTACACAGGTTATGGCAATGTACAGCCATTCATGCCTATTGGCACTTGTACGTGACACTTGTGGCTTCCCAGGTGTGGGGGAGCACTGGGGATATTACACTTAAAGAGGAGTTCCACCCAGGGGCTCCATTAAAAAAAAAAAAAATTAAAAGTCAGCAGCTACAAATACTGCAGCTGCTGACTTTTAATTGGACACTTACCTGTCCCTAGGTCCAGCGATGCGGGGGATCGAAGCCCCGCTCGTCCCCCCCTCCGCTCGTCGGCGCCGGCATTTCAACTGTGGGCGCCGGGCTGTGGCTTCACAGCCTGGCACCCACTGCGCATGTGCGAGCGGTGCCGCGCGCCGTGATTGGCCGCTCAATCACCTGGGACCTGTAATGGGTCCCAGATGATTGACAGGAGGGAGGGAGCAGAGCCGAGCCCTTCCTGTGCCTGGGGGGAAGTGATGTCACCAGCCCAGGCAAAGGAAGAGGCAGACTACGAGGGACCACCTAGCAACCGGCATTTAGAGGTAAGTAAAAAAAAAAAATATTCAAATGTTTTTTTGTTTTTTTTTTTTACAATTTTTCAAGTATTTTTGTTTTTTTGGGTGGAACCCTACTTTAAGAACTCCCTGTAGTTTTTGGGATATACAGTAAAACCTTGGATTGCGAGCATTATCCGTTCGGGAAGCATGCTTGTAATCCAAAGCACTTGTATATCAAAGTGAATCCCCCATAAGAAATAATAGAAACTCAAATGAGTCGTTCCACAACCACTTATTCTTGAGTCCTTAAGTTTATAGTCCATAAAAAAAGATTATAGCAATGTGATAGGTTGTGTAACCATAAAATGTCCATCCACAAATTGAAGCCTCCACAAGGGGATTAGAAGCAAAATCCAGCAGGAGTTACAAAGTATAAAAGAGAAGAGAGGTGCCTCTAAAGTGTAGCAATATGGTTACATTTAATGAAGGTACAACATTTAGCAACTGACATGGTTGATAATTAAAAGAGGCACATCTAAATATGCAGGTATCTGGGTTAAAGTGGTTTACATAGACCGGCTCTCACTGCTGACAATCGTGACCGGGAAGACTACCCTGCAGTAGAGTGATCTAAAAACTAGGCTTGAAGCACTCGTGGAGTGGAGCGTGGAAGGGACGACGTCTATGGCAGTGCAGAGGATGGTCTGTGGACAGCTTTACCCCGGATGCCTGCATGCTTAGATGTGCCTCTTTTAATCATCAACCAACGACTAAGTAGTCCTGACGTGAAAAACAGAAATGAAAAAATAATCATAAATACCACTTGTCCCTTAACTTGACCCTAACACTTACCTCTTCCCTCACCTAAGCTCCAGAGTTGACCTACCGGTAACTGTAAGGCTGGAAGCACCCTTTTTGGCCAAGTGTGTTGTGCACTAAACGCATGGAAAATGCATCAAGACGCATGTCAACACTTTCTGTAATCTATGTTCATGTACTGAACTTTGTTTGCAAATTGACCTATAATGAAAAGTACATTGCAATGAGAGAGATCAATCAAAGCAGTATTGCACAGTCCTTCTGCACAATATTTAGCAGGAAACGAAGCCTGCCTATGTTAACTGTCTATGGTTGCTTCCCAAAAACATATACAGTATATTTTACAAATTATGCACAGGGCAAGGTGCAGGGCAGCTCAGTCATGAGGATTACAAAGGGAAAACACAATTCTCTCTATGTAATTAGAAGGGCCCACAATTTTTAAACATAATTTTAGCCCCTAGTTAGTTCTATTTAATTGTATTTAACCCCCTCATTCTTTTCTTCTATTAGTATTTTGTGCTGATTTTTTTATTTTTTTTTATTTGTATGTAAATTTTTTTTTTTTTTTGGAATACCCCTGGACTTTCTTCTTTAAACAGCCTGATTGCTCTGCACTAAAAGAGGACCATAGTGCTGTTTCCCAACACCTGACTCGGATATATATATATATATATATATATATATATATATATATATATATATGTATATATATATATATATGTATATATATATATATATATATATGTATATGTATATATATATATATATATATGTATATATATATATATATATATATATATATATGTGTATATATATATATATATATGTGTATATATATATATATATATATATATATATATATATATATATATATATATATATATATTTTTTTACCCTAACTCTAATTGGATTTATTAACCGTACAAAATGTAAAGTTTTCATTTATTTTAGCTAATTCAAATACATTTTTATTAACACCTTCATCCTTCGCTTTTTTTTTCTTTTTGTATGTAAACTTTTAAAAATTGTGTTTGTACCTTTTTATTTACTGAATGAAATGGCTTTGGGTGGAAGGGAGTGCACGCTGTGGCATTCCTGCTAATCAGAGGATTTTGCTCCACTAGATGGGGTAAAGCAGAGGTGTCGATTTTAATGTGGCTCACCACTTGACTTGTGTATACAAATGTGACCCTTGTGCCATTTTAAATTCTGGTATACACAATGAGATTATTGGACGAATGATCGTCTGTTTTTTTTTTTTGCATGCTAACTAA
The DNA here is from genome assembly GCF_042186555.1 of Aquarana catesbeiana. NCBI lineage: Eukaryota > Metazoa > Chordata > Amphibia > Anura > Ranidae > Aquarana > Aquarana catesbeiana. The sequence goes on from NC_133328.1 coordinate 130,302,189, forward strand.
TCAAGTGATGTAATGTATTGTATTGCATTGGTATTGTATTTTTGGCCAAAAACTGTGCTGAAAAATCGTACGATCTGGTATCATACAAGAAAACTTTTCGTGTTTGTCCCTTCTGATAATTTTGGATGAAAGCTGTGTAGTAACGATCAAAAATTTTTGTACAATCGATTTGAAAGCAGTATTTGTTGTCCAATTTTCTGATTGCATATACAGGCCTTAAAGTGTTACTAAGCCCAGTAATATGAAAATAGTTAATCTGCCCCCCCACAGTGCCCATAGCTCATAAATCTTCTTTTTACAATAAAACATTGCCACTATATACCTTTTTGGCTGATCTGTATACTACGGTTACATGATAAACTGCACAGTTTCTCCATTGCTGAGAGTTCAGGTAGGAGGAGATTTCCACTGCAGCCTGTATACACGCCCACTTGTGTGATATCACTATCATGTGATCTGGCTATCTCTGATCTCTCCAGCATAAAAGACACAACTGAGCATGTGCAGGTTGGCTACTCTGCCTGTGTTAGCTGGCCTTCCCCAGATAGAGAGTGCAGGAGGGGGAGGATATATGCGTACAGGATAAAACAGCCTTTTTATACAATGCAGAGGAATTAACCCCTTAAGTTCCACAGTGAGTATAACAAGTATGCTATGCTGCATATACAGACAGATTTTACTGTTGTGGGTTTAGTAACACTTTAATGCAGCGCACAGACGATCGGAATTTCTGACAACCAAACCCTGGATTTATTTCAGACGGATGTTGGCTGAAACTTGTCTTGCACAAATGTTGCCGGAAATTCCGAACGTCAAGAACGCGGTGACGTACAACACATACGACGGGACTAGAAAAAGGAAGTTCAATAGCCAGTGCGGCTCTTCTACTTGATTCCGAGCATGCGTGGAATTTTGTGCACTGGAATTGTGTACACACGATCGGAATTTACGACAACGGATTTTGTTGTCGGAAAATTGGAACAAGCTCTCAAGTTTTGCTGGTCGGAAATTCCGACAGAAAATGTCCGATGGAGCCTACACACGGTCGGAATTTCTGACAACAAGCTCACATCGAACATTTTTTGTCGGAAATTCCGATCGTGTCTACACGGCATTAGTGTGACACTACTGTACTAAAATGCCAAGTGGTATGCCCCGTACACACGGTCGGATTTTCCGATGGAAAATGTCCGATCGGAGTGTGTTGTCGGAAATCCCGACCGTGTGTGAGCTCCATCGGACATTTTCCATCGGATTTTCCGACACACAAAGTTTGAGAGCAGGCTATAAAATTTTCCGACAACAAAATCCGATCGCGTCAATTCCAACCGTGTGTGGCCTGTTCCGACGCACAAAGTGCCACGCATGCTCAGAAGAAATTCCTAGACGGAACAGCTCGGTCTGGTAAACTTAGCGTTTGCAATGGATACAACACTTTTTGCAATGTTAAGAATGGTTTAATACAGCGCACTCTCTTCTTCTTTATAATGTGAGAAGAATGAAGTAGTTTTGCTGCTCATATTCACACACACTTCTCACAAACTTCTTTCTTTATTATTTATCGGGATTCCCTTAATATATTTTGATTTGTCACATCTGACAAAAATATTTTTGTGTTGTTTTTTTTTTTTTTTTTTTTAAAGGCAGAATTTTTTTTTTTTTTTTTTTAGGTTTGTATTTTTTCCAAGGCTGGTCTTTGTTTTATTTTATTTTTAGTTTTACTCCAGAATATTTTTGTGTGTCTTTTGTGTGTCAAGTTACCACAACACCATTGATATCTTATATTATTTAATCTCAAGGAGATTGCTTGGTGTTGGTGTCCCTTGTTATTTTCATATTGTACCTGAATCCTCACAAACAAACTGTCCTTTTTGAAGGAAAACACACATTGGAGAGTATAATTGAAACCAAAAATCCTTTATTAAGGGCTCAGAACCAAACAAAGAGGGAGGCAACGCTGGAGAAACAGCAGGGATTAGCAAAGCCTTGGACCCCCAGGGCAGACATCAATTCTTTAACATCAAAATTGGTGGCCTGAGGAGTCCATATGTAAGGGAGTGCAGTCTGGTCCAGAAGTCCCAGAGATCCGGAAAGCAGCAGATGACATCTGTGTCCCCAGGCTGTGGTACCACAAGAGGCTGCATCTTTTGCCAGACCAGACTGGATCCAGGGTCATCACTTTCTGGTCTTCCTTCCACGCTTCCTTCCTGGCTGTGGCTCTGCTGTTGGAGATGTGGCAGGAGGAGGAGTAGGACCTGGTAGAGGAGGACTAGTAGGACCTGGAGGAGGAGGAGTAGTAGGACCTGGAGGAGGAGGAGGAGGACCATGTGTGAGGTCACAAATGTGGGTAGCAGATGTTATTTGGCCCCTCAACCCCCTATTGAGAGCTTCCAAAAATAATGACTCACACATGAGTTGTTGGCCCTCCTCCATCCGCTGCATTTTACAGGCAATTATGCCAGCAAAGTCCTCCTCCACAGTGTGGGGGGCTCCCAGGGCCTCCGTAGCCTTCCAAAAGAGGCCTATGGCAGCCTCCTCTAGGGTACGCCTCTTCCTGCCACTTTCTCTTTGCGGGTGTAGGGGAGGGACCTGCATATCAGGCAGCCTGCTCGGCCCGGCCACCTCCTGGCTGAGATTTCCCTGTGTATGAAAAAGGGACATGGTTTAATGTTTTGCATCATCAATCACAATCATAAATTAGTACTCCAAACTAACATCTAGTTAAAATCATTGATTGGACAACCTGAAATATTTAGAGGAATGCTATACCTGGCTCAAGCTGGGCTCCTCCACATGTTGCTGCCTGGAAGGCCCAGGTTGGGTGTCAGAAGCCTCAGCTGGGGGGGGAGGAAGCGTGGAAGGAAGACTGGAGAGTGATGACCTGGGTTCAGTCTGACCTGCCAGAAAATGCAGCCTGTCATAGTACCACATCCTGGGGACATAGATGTCATCTGCTGCTCCGGATCTCTGCGCATCCTGGACTTTCTTGCGCTCCCTTAGATATGTGCTCCTCAGGCCACCAATTAGGATCTTCAAATAGGTGATGTCTGCCGTGCGGATCACCTGCTTCACAATTTCCAGCAATTGATCCAGTGCTGCCTTCCTCTTTGTTTGGTTCTTATAATGTGGGTGGTTTATCTCCCACAGACAAGGCAGCTCACTGAACATGTCAATGAAGATTGCCTTAAAGTCGGTATCTTTAAAGATATCCATTTGCACTGCAAGACACAACACAAGACAAATCCTAATGTCAGGCAAAACTCTCCTAATCTTGTTACAATATAGGCCTCAATCTAGAAGCAGTATAGGCCCAAGTTTGTCTCTTACCTTCGTTATTACGATCGGCGCCTCCGATGCTCTTTCCTCCGCTCACAGATCATACGTAATACGCACGCGTGTGAGGCTTTATACACACTGCGCATGCGTGTAACTCTGCCCGCCCCTGACGTTCTTTCTAGTCTATTCTCTGCCCCTTTTCATTCGCCGCAGTGGGGGAAGAGCACATGGCGGAGACACAGCAGATGCATGCTAATTATAGCAACGAGAAGGAGGGGGAGGAAAGCCTGGATCCGGAAACGCCCCGATCCAGAAGGAGACGATTTAAGGCATCAAATATATCCTTTGGGGAGATGTTGGAGATGGTCGACATCCTGAAGAAGGCCGACTATGATGGCAAGTATGGACCTTACCCCAACCCCAATGTCAGAAAGGCCAAGATCATGGCGAAAGTAGTCAAAAGTCTGCACCGGAATTTCGGGGTACGACGATCGAAAGATCAGCTCAGGAAGCGGTGGTCGGACCTCAAATTACGAGAACATGAGCAGTACAGAAAGATCCGGAGAGTGCTGCAAAAAAGTAAGTAGTTGTGCTGTGTTCCTTTTCTTTTTGTCTTTATTACGTTCGTGCTGCTCCATGTGCTTTTGTTAAAAGTGTTGTACATTTTAAAATGGCAACTTTCATGTTCATGGGCACATTATTCGTTCGTATCAAACATTTTTCTTTCGGCCTATAAAACACCATTGTTTTGGCCATATGCATTTGCCCACATTTTTTAGGGACTACTTGTATGAAACTAATTTGGTTGTGTAGATGGGTTTGTAACTAGAATGAAATGCAAACTAGATTCTGTGTAAGGAGAGGACACTGAGCAGTTGTTTTCACATCTGGACACTGGAGCACTAGTGTGGGACACAAGAACACCATTTTTATTAGGGGGCCCACACAGGTGCTCCAGTGTATACTATAGGGGGGTGTCCATCTGTGAAGCTTGTACAAGACAGGTAAAGTATTGCAGCTTGACAAAGGACAATAAAATTCTACATCTTGGAACTCTGCCAAAATAGACAATTGTACCCCACTTCCAAGCAATGTTTCATCTTTATAGTTCTTTCCTCAAATATCTGTGTGCTAAGTATACCATTTTTGTTTTACATAGGGGATAAAAGACTCGGAGGACACCCCTCATCCGAGGAGACCAGAGCCCCCCCACCTCTGGAAGAAGGGGAAATACCCCCAACACAAGAAGAGCAGGAGGAGGAAGACGTGGTGGAACTAGTCACTACAACAGGTGACTGCGACCACAGGCTCAGGTAAAAGATGGATGCCGGCATATTTTTAATACCTGTTTTTGTTTGGTTTCTCTCTTTTTAGGTGATCGTGATGTTGTGGATCCAGATCCTTTCACATCAGAAAGTGCACAGATCCTGATCGGGGAGATCATGGGGTGTAATTTAGCATTGGAAAACCTCAAGAAAAACATCAATGATGTTATTCAAAAAAATAAAAACATCATTGATGTTTTGGGTCGAGTTTAAAACCCCCACAAATCACTTTGTTTTTTTGTGTGCTACAATGTTCAAAATGTTTTAGCGATTTTTAGAAAAGCCAAATTTGGAGGATGCACACAGTGTGTCAACATGTGCTATCTGCCATCACGGGAGATCAATGCATTTTGGGGGTGCAACCCCTTCCTCAATAATAAAGTAGCTGAGAGGAAGGTGTTTCTCCCCCAAAACACGTCCCTTGATCCCACGTAATGGCAGCTAGCACATGTTGAACTTCTTAAATTGGTGTGCATCTTCCAAATTTGGCTTTTCCTAGGGTGACTTCACCCCATCTGAACGCAATATCAAACACAGTTCCTAAATACTCATGTATGATATTGCCTTCAAGTTCTACCTAATGTGAACTTTGTAAGTTCAAGATTTGTGTCTTTCTTGTTGGTTTTACACATGCCTGTTTTATCTTAAATGGACATTTATATTTTTGATAATGCCACCCAAAAAATTGTTATACAACAAACATGTTGGTTTGTTTTAAAAACCTTTTCTAAATGCACATGTGATTGTGCAGGTATTAAAAAGATTGTTAATCAAGAATGTGTGGATTATTGTCTCAACGCTACAACACTTTTGTGGTGATGTAATTGCTGCTTTCTGTGACAATGGGGGTTATTTCCTAAGGGCAAATCCTCTTTGCACTACAAGTGCAGTTTCAAGTGCACTTGTAGTGCAAAGTGTCTTTGCCTTTAGTAAATAACACCCAACAGTGCTTTGTATAAGGTTACACAATCACGCCATTTTCTGGACTCACCACATTTCTGTCAGGGTCAGTTAAAACAAACACAAGCAGTAAATGTCACCAAAGATTTGCGTAATTTTTTTTTTTATTGGATCAAGGTTTCACAAATTGTCTGGCATATTGATGGCCCCCCTACCCACAAAGAACTCAAGGTATCTTAACCGGACATCACGGGCACTCAGGGAGGGCAAGCCAGGACGGCCACTTTCAAGCGCCGTCAGGGTTGATTCATGTTGAATTCCGGCCTCAGGCCCAACTGAGCCAGCATAGTTGGCAGAATGTTTTATGTAAAAAGTTATGTAGAACACAGCACGCCAGGATTATATGATTCAGTTTATACTCCGCCATATGGGCAAAGTGGGAGGCCACAGTCTGCCATTCCTGTGGCGTGGAAGGAAACTGTTGAGGAAAACAAAAAAATTTGTATTTTTGCACATAAACATGGAAAGCAGATTAGACACAAACATTCTTGGCCAACATCCAGATAACATTTATTAAGGGGAATTTTACAACACCAAAGTATAAGGTACACCTATCATATTCCCCCTCTCATGGGCCATTTCTAACATTATAGGGGGGGGGAATCTTGGACAGGTAACCCTCTCCACTTCATTGAGAGATGAATGCCTAAATAATGGGTATTACTTGGAACAGCCCCTCCTTGGAGCACGGGACGCTGCCACAGACAAACAACAGGAGACAAGCTTGGCGCTCGTAGTTACTACACACTGCAGCATTGTTTTAAATGTAAGTTGATTGGCTTGTTTTATTAAATAAATATACCTTTTATATGGGATCACGCTATGTGCGTCTCTTTCCCCCTCACACACTACATCACTACTCTACCTGACGAACACTGAGGAGAGAGGCACGGGGACATATTCCAGTTTTCAGGCACGGGGACAGATTCCAGACTGGTGATACCCCTGGAGGCATACGAGCTCGGCGCTCGTGGATTGATGCCCACACTCACTTCATGCAAGTGAGTGCAACCTCCCCCCGTGTGTGTCTTGCCCCCCCCCCTCCACTGTGGTCGTCACAGAGTTATTTAACATGCTGTATACTTTTTATTTTTTATATTTCGCTTGGCATGTTCATCATTGTCACTACCTTATACACGGAATGTCTACACCTGCGGGTCATTTGCAACACAGGCTGTACACCTTACAGCTGTAAGGTAAGCGGCTTGCAAACACGGAGGTGTCGTCACTGAAGATCCCCCTTCCCTTCACGATTGGAATTGTTTTGTGTATCTCTTCACGAGGTTTTGTTTTTGGACTGGATGATAGAACTATTATTCATGTTTGTCCTAGGGATTTGTCACTTGTAGTCCACCAGGATTTGGCACGTTTTTGCTAATGGGGCACTAGCCCACATGTATTTTTCTTGCACTATATATTTTTTTGTATTGTGTCATTATTTATCCTATTTGTGTTAGTATATGCATTTTTGCTTTGCTATATTCAAGCAGTCACTGTTTCACAATTACCTTTATATATTAGGCTTTGTCTGCCCGCAACATTATAGTCATGTTGATCAGCTACGTTGCACTGCACTGCATCCTCACCATGTTCTTTTAGCATGTAGGATCCATTCATGCACTGGCCCGTTTCTTTTTTAGTTCACTTTGCCACTTTAGTCATCTTTGTAGCTTCAACTCCCCCCCCCCCCTTCATCACAGCGCAACTACCATCTTCCCCCACTTTTAGCCCCTCCTTAGTTACACTATTGGCAGCCCACTGGACAGGTAAGAAGTGTCATAATACAAAGATATAAATACACACTGTACACATTTGAGCACATTTGGACATTCTGCTATTACCTATCACGATAATAATAGGATACAAAAACTTGAAACAGTACCATTTGAAAGTATACCGGCAGGCCCTTGCACTACATGATTTGGGGAATTCATCAATAAATCTGACCACAAAAGAGATGGGTATAGTATGTATGGGTTTGGCAAAGTCAGCAGATAGATGATTGAGGATAGATAGAGAATTGGGATCAGCTGACTTAGCAGTTGGGGGGAGGGAGGGTTAAAAATGATTTGGGGACACCACAAAAAAAAGCCTCTGGCACTCTGCCTGAATTTAAAGCACAAATCACATTTCTAAACATTTTAGGGGTTGTTTGGGGTAAAGCACTACCATGGAGCGGATAAAATACATTGTTAAGTGACTACATGAGGTGAATATAGGGCCAGGAGAGCATGCTGGGGAGGTAAGTGAAGGCAAATATGTATGAAGGACTAAAAAAAAAACCCATACAATTCCAGCATGCATGTGGACAAAGGGGATATTCACAGCATATTACAATCATGGTAATTAGGGAATGATGAAAGAAATACAAACATTCAATACAATAAAATGTGATATTAAAGGATAAAAATCTTACCTTAATATACTCCTTCTGCAGGACCTGGATGATGGCAGAACAGGTCTCTGGGATGATGATACCCAGAGCCTGGGGGGAGATGCCTGTCGAGAACTTCAAGTCCTGCAGGCTTCTCCCTGTCGCCAAGTACCGCAGGGTGGCGATGAGCCTCTGCTCCGGAGTGATGGCTTGCCTCATGCAGGTATCCTGCCTGCTGATATAGGGGGTCAGCGAAGCCAACAAACGGTGAAATACGGGGTCCATCATCCTGAGAAAGTTCCTGAAATCATCAGGATTATTCTCACGGATCTCACGGAGCAAAGGCATATGACAGAACTGGTCACGCTGAAGCAACCAATTCTTGGTCCATGAACTCCTCCCCACCCTGTTCATGGACTGGACTTGTGTCAAGGTCAGGACCCCAACACCAAGCCCCCACACAGCACGAACTCTACGAGGAGTACGTATACGCAACATGGCTAGAAAACGGTCGGCTGCTCAGAACGAAGTAACAGAACGCACTGAAGAACAGCAAGGCCTGTGAAGAGCGACCTGAAAAACAGCAACGAACGAACAAGAACACAATGACTAATACAAGTCACGCATAGCTTGCTTGCACGCACTGAAGAGCAGATACAAACCCACAAGCACAAACTGAACCGCAGAAAACGATCTGAAAGCCACGAGTCTGAAAAAGCGCGAATCGTCTCTCACCAAACTTTTACTAACACGAGATTAGCAAAAGGAGCCCAAAGGGTGCCGCGCTTGGTTCTGAAATGGCCTTTTCTAGTCTCGTCGTACGTGGTTGACGTCACCGCGTTGTTGGCGATCGGAAATTCCTACAACTTTGTGCGATCGTGTGTACGCAAAACAAGTTTGAGCCAACATCCGTCGGAAAAAATCCTAGGATTTTGTTGTCGGAATGTCCGATCAATGTCCGACCGTGTGTACGGGGCAGTAGACTGTTTGGAGGTCACACTATGCATGCATGACCAGACTGTTGTCCACTGTCTGCAGTCAGTTTCATACTGTGCCTCTACACCTTATCAAAACAGAATGAACATCAGCAAAAGGGTTTCCATTTTTCAAACAAGATACAGTGAACAGGAAACATATACTAGATGTGTTCCAATGAATTCTGATTCTGATTTGCTGCTTGTAGATTGCAAGCAGCATATTACTATCTACACATATCTATCTACACAGCACTTTAAATATGTGCATACTCTGCTCTTTGAGTAACCAAAGTTGGTGCATTTATTGTATTTCCTTACACAATTGTGGTTGTGGTAACCAAGTTAGCAATTATTTGACCAAAAATACTAGGAATCATCAGATCCTTGTGGTTTACTTTAAAAAGTACAGATGGCTGTAGACTTTTTAAATGCATTAACAAAAGCCGACCATAGACAGTTCGAGTCCCTGCTGAACCGTCCGAGATTCGAACCATGTATGGGCAGGCTGAATGTACCCAAGTTGATTGATCGATCAACTTGGGTACAACCAGCCTGTTGCACTTTACATGTGATTATTGCTAGCGGCTATTATAGCCACTAGCAGTAATCACCGTGTTGCCCTGGGGGGGCCAGGGGAGAACACAATCGCTCTGCGGGAGGGATTCCCCCATCAACACTGACTGTGCAGGAAATCGGGTTGCAGGAAAGAAAATCGCTCCATCAATGGCCAGCTTAACATTCAACCAAACAATCACTTTTCCCAGATACATACATAATAAATGTTCAACGGTATATTGCAGCAGTGAAGGATAGTTCTGATCTGGATAAAAAGACTTGTCCCTAAAGCTGGCCATACATTATACAATTTTCTTCTGTACAATTTCTGTGCAATCTTCTTTAGATTTACCTTCAACTATGCAGTGCTAAGGGCCTGCTTGATTGGATACAAATTGAAAGTGTTTGACCTCATTTTATATGGTTTTTGGTAAATCTAAACTAAAATTTTACAAGATATATATATATATATTATATTGTATGTGTATGTGTCCTGTTCCACTCAACACTTCATGGACATCTGCTGGCTGCTTCCTGCCCTTTTCAGTCCTCTTTTGCAGAGGGGTTAATCCTCTCAGGACCTGTAGTCAGGGTTTTCCAATCCAAAAGTCTCAGATTTCCGGGACCCATATAAGGACTTAAAGTGTTACTAAACCAGGACCCTGCATTCACTATATCTGGCCTCCCATAATACACAGAACACGGAAATGCAATTATTTTAGTAAATATAAACTGCTAAATACCTTTTCTCATAAGCAGTATAAAGTTAAAGCTTGTATGAGGAGTTTTCATTCTGCTCTGACTGTCCTATGAGGCTACAGGACCCTGACCCTTTGTCTGGACAGTGCTGATTGGCCCTGTGCTGACCACATGCACCCTTCCAAAAAAAATCTCTCTAGCAATAGGCACCAAACTGAACATGTGCAGAGTGACTCTAAAGGCTCTCTACTATCAGGAGATTGATTGGGGACAGTGGAAGAAGGGGATGATCTGAGGACACAGGATCAAACAGCCTTTTTACACAATGCAGAGGATTAACCCCTTAGGTTCCACAGTGAGTATAACAAGAATGTTTTACTGCATATACAGACTGATTTTACTGTTGTGGGTTTAGTAACACTTTAAAGTGGTTGTAAAGCTCCGTTTTTCTTTTCTCTCATAAAAATGACAACTATGTTATACTTATCTGCTCTGTGCAATAGCTTTGCACAGAGCAGCCCTGATCCTTTTTTTCTGGTGTCCCCCACCGGTGCTCCAGGCCCCTCCTCTTCCTCGGGTGCCCCCAGGGAAAGCCGCTTTTCATTGGGGGCACCCGTGTGTGCTCGCAACCGAGCCAATTAACACAGACAGCAGGACTCAGCCCCGCCCCCTTCCTGTGTCACCAGATTTGTTTGACAAGAGTGGGAGCCAATCGCTCCCGCTGCTATCAATTTGTCCAGTGAGGAAAGAGACAGCAGCAAGAGCCGCTGCGCTCGTCCACATCGCTGGATCGGATGGGCTCAGGTAAGGAAAAGGGGGGGGGGGAGCTGCAGCAGAGGAGGTTGCATAAAATGCATTAAGGTGAAAAACCGTGAGGCTTTAGAACCACTTTAAAAATCCCACTTCTTTTGGGAGTTGAAAATCAGGATTGCTGCCAACAAACCGTCCTTTTAAAGGTGTCTGTATGAATATCTGCACAGTACCACACATTCATCCATGCAGAAGACTCACATCAGGTTGTATTTAAAATTTAAAAGACCTCTATAGTTGGGAAATTTCCCTTTATATGCTCTTACATTGTGTGCAAAAAAAATGTAAGATTAGAGAAGTCAGTAGGCAGACGGAACTTGGAGAAGGAACATTTGAAAGAAACGACTTATATTATATAACACTTCACTTCCAAAGTAGAACTGATATCACTAAATAGATGGAAAATACAATATCCCAAAAGACGCGTGTTCTATTGGATAGGTTTAATAAAAGGATTCAAATAGCAACGAAGTGTAGTAAAAAAATGCACCCAGTCGTGAACAAGGCTTCATCTGTCAGTGTCAAATGGTTAAATACTGAGTGGTTGTCATGGGCCACTGTGTTCAACCAATTTGTCCAATTTTTGGTTTAATTTACACCCAACTACGCCTCTCAGAAATGACATTTACTAGATGAAATTCATGAGATTTACTCAAAACACCTCCTTGCTTCATAAACCTCTCAGAGACTCACGTGGTGAGATTTTCCCAGTGGAGAGTCACTGTCCACTCCCATGAGACCATCATGAAGATGTCTCTCATAACTGGCCTCACCAATGACATGCTTATGTTGGTGGTGAGAAGATGGCTCCCTTACCCCATTGTCCATGTGGACCCTTATCTAAAATCATCACGCTCAATTATGTTGAGATTTTTTAGGAAATAGAAAATGAAAAGCTATTTATGAAAACATAATATAACGCAGATTCCCTGAAAATGATTAAAGCTGAACGCTGACATGAAATATTGTATGAATAAAAAAGCATGTGTATTGTTGCATGAATCTTTGGGCATGCAAAACTGAACGTACATTCATTTTGAAGGAATGGGAGCAAAATCAAATGTTATTAGGCTGTTTTTACTCCAGGTCAAATGTGTGAATCAGGAAAATACAAAATTATGGCCACTAGATGGAGTTGATGATCTAAGGAAATAAATACTTACAAATATACTTGCAGTTTCATAGGATGAATAGATCTGAAATTTTATTATAAATACACCCCTTAGTGTGCTTTGGGGGTTATTTACGAAAGGCAAATCCACTTTGCACTGAAAGTGCACTTGGAAGTGCAGTCGCTCTAAATCTAAGGGGTAGATCTGAAATGAGTGGAAGCTCTGCTGATTTTATCATCCAATCATGTGCAAGCTAAAATGCAGTTTTTTATTTTCCTTGCATGTCCCCCTCAGATCTACAGCGACTGCACTTCCAAGTGCACTTTCAGTGCAAAGTGGATTTTCCTTTAGTAAATAACCCCCATGGCCTCTGTGCAGGAGCTTCCTGTAATAAAGTCCCTGCTGGTCTCGCTCTCTGTGTACATTGACTGGTCTTGTATCTGATCCCCTGTAGTTTTGTGCAGGCAGCCTGTAGAGGGTGGATCTGGCGAGAACCTCACAGAGGTAATAACTGGGCTTGCAAAGGTATTTGGTGCTCACAAAAAGTGCATGTACATCATTTTAGCCTATTGAGAACTAAATTTCAGTGAAAGTTTTCGTGACAGTAGTTCAGTTTTATAGTGGCTCTAAAGGCTTAGACCCCTTTCACACTGGGGCGGTTTGCAGGCGTTATTGCGCTAAAAATACCGCCTGCAAACCGACCCAAAACAGCCTCTACTGTTTGTTCAGTGTGAAAGCCCGAGGGCTTTCACACTGAAGCAGTGCGCAAGCCCGAGGGCTTTCACACTGAAGCAGTGCGCTGGCAGGAGAAGAAAAAAACTCCTGCAAGCCACATCTTTGGAGCGGTGAAGGAGCGGTGTATTCACCGCTCCTAAACCGCTCTTGCCCATTGAAATCAATGGGGCAGCGTGGCTATACCGCGGCAATACCGCGGCTACAGCTGCGCTATGCGAGCGGTTTTAACCCTTTTTCGGCCGCCAGCGGGGGTTAAAACCGCACCGCTAGCAGACGAATACAGCCGCAGAAACGACGGTAAAACAGCGCTAAAAATAGCGCTGTTTTACCGCCGATGCCCCCACCGCCCCAGTGTGAAAGGGGCCATAAAGTGGTGTTCCACCCGCAAATTATATTTTTTTAAGTCAGCAGCTACAAACACTGTAGCTGCTGACTTTTAATAAGGACACTTACCTGTTGAGTGAGCCCGCAATGTTGGCCCCCCGAAGCAGATCCGTCCATTGGATCGGGTGCCGGCGCCGCCATTCTAATTAAGGGAAACCGGCAGTGGAACCTTGCGGCTTCACTGCCCATTTCCTACTGCGCATGCACGAGTCGCGCGGCGCTTTGTGAATGGCCGGTTGTCTTCTGGGACACACACATGTCCCAGAAGACATCGGGGGGGACTCGCCGAAGAAGAGGATATGACGTCCCGCGCCGCGGACCAGATGGATCGAAAGTACAGGCTGTAAGGTAATTTAGAAGAAAGAAAGAAATTTTAACTAGCCAAAAGCGAGTGGTGGAGAGGTGGTCTTTCATTTAAGACCACCTCTCAAAAGTGGGTGGAACTCCGCTTTAAGGCTTTTTACCTTAATGCTTTTTATGTGTTAAGGTGAAAAATCTTCTGGACAGTGGCAGCCCATCCATTAGGGGCGCCGCCCCCTCTCTTCAGCCACCCCCTATATGCAGCGGATAGAATTACAGCCGCCAGTTTTTTTTGAAGAACCTGATTAGAGCCAGAGGTTCTGATAGGCTTCAAAATATGGTGGACTCTGGACGCAGAGCATTGCGTCTGGAGCCCACCCAGGTGTGTTGCAACTGCGAATGACAATGACTGATCCTCCTCCTGGCCAATCGGGAAGCAGGTATGAAACCTGTATCCCGATTGGCAAAAACATCAGGCAATCCTATTGGACGCCTAGCGCCGGGAGGAGCAGAGAGGAGACTCCGTGGAAGCTGCTCCAGGAGAGGACACGGGGGCAGCTTTCCCCGAGCCCAGCCACACTGGAAGATGGCCACATCCGACCGCTGTGCTCACATCCAGGGATTTCTCCGTACTTCCTGTCCCCGTGGCAGGAGGTCAAAGAGACAGGAAATGATGTAAGTTTTTCAAATGGGAGGATCAGCAAAAACAAAGAACCTCTGTAAGGTTTTTATTGCTGTCTATGCCTTTCTGCCCCAGTGATCCTTATTTCTTGCCCTAGTGTCACAAAAAAAGAGCATTAAGCTCCTCAACAGAGTCACGGACAGCAATAAAACACTAAAAGATGTTCTATCCCTTCTCCCGTTCAATTCAAAGTAAAAAAACAAAACTATTCACTGCAGCTGTGCTTTCAATTCTCTAACCAGGTTAATTTCTGCAAAGCAGTTAAAGTTAGCTACATGAAAAAAAAGAAAAAGCCCTTAGAGCTCCACCTGCTGGATGGAAATAGTAAATATGAAATATTCATATGTATTCACATTTACGTGACTGGACAGTGATTCACGCTGCATTTCTCTCTGTCTGTTTAAATAATGACAGATGCTCTGTTGCTGAACAAAAAAGTTTGCAAACACCGAACAAAGAACTGAACCTCATTGAAGTCAATGGGAACAGAATCTTGTTATTTTTTTTCTGCCCTTTTTTCAAGACTAAGTTTCAAGGTTTTGTTTAAGGCTACGTTTCCACTATTGCGACCCCACAGTCACGCGATTTAGAGTGCGACTTTGGAGTGCGACTTTGAGTGCAGCTTTGAGCCAACTTTACACTCTCTGGATCAAAGTCGCATCAAAAGTCGCATCAAAGTAGTGCAGGCACCTTTTCAAAGTCGCTGATTTTCAAAGTCACATGGATGGGAACGGTTGCCATTGAAATCAATGGGCTGTGACTTGTCATGTGACTTTATGTGTCCAAACCTGCATGACAAGTCGCACTGGTGGAAACGGAGCCTTAAAAATACATGAGCAGCTGGGCACTGTCATGGAGGACATGTACCAATGCAAAAAAAATGTAAATACCTTTTAGCAGGGAGACTTATGGGCAACATTAAAACAATACACAAATCAGTGCAGGTTCATGGCAGAGGATGATGGTCCTCAGATATTCCTACCATAGATGGTGGGATATGGCAGACCATTTTAGAACAAGTACCTTTAATCCCTATTTCTCCTAGCCAGCGTTGGTCACAACTTTTTGTTATTCACGGGTACATAGAACTCCCCTTAGACTGTACAAATGGTATTACAGAGAGAATCCAGAGTATCCCAGGGTACTCCGGCGGAGCATTTACTTATGTTTTGGAGATGCCCCAATTCGGTACGTTATTGGAACAAAATATTTTTGATTAATAATCAAGCCTTTCAGGTGTCCCTAAATAATGACCCCCTGACTTGTATTTTGGGATTTCTTGATGAAGAATTATTAACACCTCATGCCTGCACTCCTATCTCTTGTCTGTTGTCGTGGCTCGCAAATGCATTCTGTTGAAATGGATAGCGCCTCTCCCTCCCACGTTTGAGGAGTGGCGCATCCAAGTAAATGCTACTTTGCTCAAGGAAAGGTATATTTTGAAATCCCGAAGTAACCCTTTTAAAGTGGTTGTAAACCCCATTCATGAAATCTGACCTGGGCACATATATCTGTAGTGTTTTCTTATCTATCTCCAAAGCTCTAAGTCCAGTGTCTTTCTGCTGCTCCGTTCCTCTGTTATCAGCATGATAACTTTTGACAAGTTCTCCGACACAGGAGATAAAATCAACTGGAAATTTGTGTGGGGGGGGGTGATAAGCAGAGAGTAGGGATGAGCCGAACACCCCCCTGTTCGGTTCGCACCAGAAAAAAATTTGTTCGAACGTGCGAACACCGTTAAAGTCTATGGGACACGAACATGAATAATCAAAAGTGCTAATTTTAAAGGCTTATATGCAAGTTATTGTCATAAAAAGTGTTTGGGGACCCGGGTCCTGCCCCAGGGGACAAGGATCAATGCAAAAAAAAGTTTTAAAAACGGACGTTTTTTCGGGAGCAGTGATTTTAATAATGCTTAAAGTGAAACAATAAAAGTGTAATATCCCTTTAAATTTCGTACCTGGGGGGTGTCTATAGTATGCCTGTAAAGGGGCGCATGTTTCCCGTGTTTAGAACAGTCTGACGGCAAAATGACATTTCAAAGGAAAAAAAGTAATTTAAAACTACTCGCGGCTATTAATGCATTGCCGATCCGACAATACACATAGAAGTTCATTGATAAAAACGGCATGGGAATTCCCCACAGGGGAACCCCGAACCAAAATTTAAAAAAAACAAAACGTGGGGGTCCCCCTAAATTCCATACCAGGCCCTTCAGGTCTGGTATGGATATTAAGGGGAACCCCGGCCAAAATTTAAAAAAAAAAATGACGTGGGGGGTCCCCCTAAATTCCATACCAGATTTGGGTCTGGTATGGATTTTAAGGGAAACCCCGCGCCAAAATGTTTTAAAAAAACGGCGTGGGGTCCCCCCAAAAATCCATACCAGACCCTTATCCGAGCACGCAACCTGGCAGGCCGCAGGAAAAGAGGGGGGGACGAGAGAGCGCCCCCCCCCCCGAACCGTACCAGGCCACATGCCCTCAACATTGGGAGGGTGCTTTGGGGTAGCCCCCCAAAACACCTTGTGCCCATGTTGATGAGGACAAGGGCCTCATCCCCACAACCCTGGCCGGTGGTTGTGGGGGTCTGCGGGCGGGGGGCTTATCGGAATCTGGAAGCCCCCTTTAACAAGGGGACCCCTAGATCCCGGCCCTCCCGGAGCGGCCCAGAGAAGAAGATGAAGAAGAGAAGAAAATGAAGAAGAGAAGAAAATGAAGAAGAGAAGAAGATGAAGAGAAGAGCGGGAGCCTCCCTCCATGCTATGGATGCGGAGCGGCCTGAGGAGAAGAAGGGAAGAAGACGCCGCGGAGGAGATGCTGGACGAGAACACCGGAGGAAGAACCAGAAGAAGATGAAGGAAGATAGAAGAAGCATTTAAATAAAGGAATTGTCAAAAACTGTCTCTTGTCATTTTTAACAGTTTTTTAGTGAAATGGTAGGGGTACTTTTTTACCCCCTTACCATTTCACACAGGGGGGAGGGCCGGGATCTGGGGGTCCCCTTGTTAAAGGGGGCTTCCAGATTCTGATAAGCCCCCCGCCCGCAGACCCCCACAACCACCGGCCAGGGTTGTGGGGATGAGGCCCTTGTCCTCATCAACATGGGCACAAGGTGTTTTGGGGGGCTACCCCAAAGCACCCTCCCAATGTTGAGGGCATGTGGCCTGGTACGGTTCAGGAGGGGGGGGCGCTCTCTCCCCCCCCCTCTTTTCCTGAGATCTGCCAGGTTGCGTGCTCAGATAAGGGTCTGGTATGGATTTTTGGGGGGACCCCACAACGTTTTTTTTTTTTAATTTTGGCGAGGGGTTCCCCTTAATATCCATACCAGACCTGAAGGGCCTGGTATGGAATTTAGGGGGACCCCCCCACGTCATTTTTTTTTTAAATTTTGGCCGGGGTTCCCCTTAATATCCACACCAGACCTGAAGGGCCTGGTATAGGATTTAGGGGGATCCCCCACGTCATTTTTAAAAAAATTTTGGTTCGGGGTTCCCCTGTGGGAAATTCCCATGCCGTTTTTATCAATGAACTTGTATGTGTATTGTCGGACTTGCAATGCAATAGCCACGAGTAGTTTTAAATGACTTTTATTTCCTTTGAAATGTCATTTTGCTGTCGGACTGTTCTAAACAAGGGAAACATGAGCCCCTTTACAGGCATACTATAGACACCCCCCAGGTACGAAATTTAAAGGGATATTACACTTTTATTGTTTCACTTTAAGCATTATTAAAATCACTGCTCCCGAAAACTTTTTTTTGCATTGATCCATGTCCCCTGGGGCAGGACCCAGGTCCCCAAACACTTTTTATGACAATACCATGCATATAAGCCTTTAAAATTAGCACTTTTGATTTCTCCCATAGACTTTTAAAGGGTGTTCCGCGGCATTCGAATTTGCCGCGAACACCCCAAATTGTTCGCTGTTCGGCGAACTTGCGAACAGCCGATGTTCGAGTCGAACATGAGTTCGACTCGAACTCGAAGCTCATCCCTAGCGGAGAGCTTGTCTATTCACAGCACAGCTCTGCAAGTTTCTTCATTCCTCTGACAATGTGGAGGGGGTGTGTCCCTTTCCTCCAATCATCTCACTTACAGTGTATGCCAAGACTGCCCTCCCACTGTTGAAACAGGAAGAAAAGTTTCTAATATGATGTGCACTTTCTAAAGAGTCTACAAAGCTGACAATAGCAGATATACAAGTAAAACTTATGTAGGGAGATTTGTTTAATCTCTGTGTATCATCTGAGGTTGTTCACTTCACTGGGTATATGTGAGGGTTTACATCCACTTTAAGTTCAATAAACTATGGGACCCCTAGCTATAGGTACTGGGTTTAGCTTCACCAGCCCTTGTCTCTCTGAAAATCCTGCAAGGTTTAGAACGTTGTTCTGGATAGGCTTATGGAAGCAGACCATGGATGGCTGTAGTTACCA